>NC_136067.1:122673945-123873945 GCF_964261635.1 Lissotriton helveticus
TCACACTCTCTCTCTCACACTCTCTCACACACACTCACTCTCTAACATGCTCTCTCACACTCTCTCTCTCACACTCTCTCTCTCTCACACTATCTCTCTCACACTCTCTCTCACACTCCCTCTCTCACACTCTCTCTCTCACACTCTCTCTCACACTCTCTCTCTCACACACACTCACTCTCTCACACACTCTCTCTCACACTATCTCTCTCACACTTTCTCTCTCACACTCTCTCTCTCACAATCTCTCTTTAACACTCTCTCTCTCTCTCTCTCACACACACACACACACACTCTCACACACACACACTCTCTCACACACAATTTCTCTCTAACACACACACTCTCTCACACACACACTCTCTCTCACACACACACACACTCTTTCTCTCTCACACACACACTCTCTCTCACTCACACACACACTCTCTCTCTCTCTCTCACACACACACACACACACTCTCTATCTCACACACAGTACAGCCTTCTACCACCAACACTCTACCACTCTATCCACCACCACCATATCCACCACCCTATCCACCACTCTATGCACCACCACTCTAGCGCACACACTCTAGCACACACCCTCTAGCGCACACACCCTAGCGCACCACTCTTGCGCCACCACTCTTGCACCACCACTCTAGCGCCACCACTTGATCTGCCACCACTCGATCTGCCCATCGCTCGATCCGCCCACCACTCGATCTAACTCCACCATCCAACTCTAAAACCACCCTCCAACACCACCCTAAAACTCCACCCTCCAAACCCACCCTCCTAATCCACCCTCCAACTCCACCCTCCAAATCCACCATCCAAAACCACAATCCAAGTACTACTACACCCTCCAAATCCACCCTCAGACAACACCCTCTAACTCCACACTCCAACTCAACACTCCAAAATCCACCATCCAACTCCACCCTCCAACTACAAATCCACCCTCCAAATCCACCCTCCAACTCCACCCTCCAACTCCACTCTCCAAATCCACCCTCCAAATCCACCCTCCAAATCCACCCTCCCTCCAAATCCAACTCCACCCTCCAAATCCAACTCCACCTTCCAAATCCAACTCCACCCTCCAACTCCAACTCCACCCTCCAACTCCGCCCTCCAACTCCGCCCTCCAACTCCACCCTCCAACTCCACCCTCCACCCTCCAAATCCACCATCCAAATCCACCCTCCAAATCCACCCTCCAACTCCACCCTCCAAATCCAACACACCCTCCAAATCCAACTCCACCCTCCAAATCCACCTCCACCCTCCAAGAAGCCCGCACTTCGTTTTTATTTTTTTTACGGCGGATCCATGCAACCATGCACATTTCTCAATTTTTTCAACAAAAAAAATAAAAAAAATTGGGGGACCCTAGGGATACCTGTGGGACCCCCTGATCAGGTCTAGAGGGTCGAAATATTTCTTACCTGCCCCCTTTATACATTTTGAAAACTTGTTCCACTAATTTCTAGACCCTCGCTTCTACCGAGGCACAAAATGGCTGCCAACACTTCCTGGTTTTGAATGTTGACAACCACTTGACAGCCAATTAGCATTCAGCGCGTGATCAGGACAGTGCGCTTCGTGTGCACACAAGATACGCGCATCCACCGAGGCCATAGATATATATGTACTTTTACTTCTAATTTTCTCAGAAACTACTGAATGTATTTACGCCATTTAAGCAAAAGGCACGAGTCTGAACCGAGGACTACCTCTTTGCTAAATTTGGTATAGTTCCATTCAACTGTTCGGGCTGTAGCCGCAATGAACGGTTCCTCTGAAAATTGCATGGGGAAAACACGTTTTGGGACCCCCCTTTTTTCTCTGCCCCTGCTTCAAATGCAATATTTTAGACCACGGGATTAGTCCTTCCCTGGTAGCAAATTTTTAAACAAGCACAGGAGCCCGCGCTTCGTTTTTATTTTTTTTTACGAAGGATCCATGCACCCAGAGCACATTTCTCATTTAAAAAAAAAATGTTTTTTTGGGCCCTAGGGGTCCTTGTGGAACCCCCTGAGCAGGTCTAGAGGGTAAACATATTTCTTACCTGCCCCCTTTATACATTTTGAACAATTGTTCCACTAATTTCTAGATCCTCGCTTCTACCAAGGCACAAAATGGCTGCCAACACTTCCTGGTTTCGAATGTTGACATCCACTTCACAGCCAATCAGCATTCAGCCCCTGATCGGGACGGTGCGATTATAATCCGCCAAAGATGCGCGGATCCACTGAGGCCATAGATTTATCTGTACTTTTAATTGTCATTTTCTCAGGAACTACTGAACAAATTTACACCATATAAGCAAAAGGCATGAGTCTGAACCAAGGACTAAAACTTTGCCAAATTTGGTGTAATTCCGTTCAGCCGTTCGGACTGTAGCCGCGATGAACGGTACCTATGGAAAATTGCATGGGGAAAACACGTTTTGGGACCCCCCTTTTTCTCAGCCCCCGCTTCACGAATCACCCCAAGACAATTAGGATAGGAGCAGACCAGAGCGCCCCACCAGTTTTGAAAATTTCACGAAGATTCGTCAACCGGCGCCAAAGTTATTCCAAATAGAATGTTGCGGATTTCCTATGGAAAATAGGTCCTAACTATAACTACCTACTGGCGACCGCCAGTAGTATATATATATATATATATATATATATATATATATATATATATATATGAAAACACAAAGTTTGCCTGTCAAGGAGTTGCTCCACACCGAGTAAGTATTCTGCCAAGATTTCTTTAATGCAGGTACAGCAAAGAGTGAACACCATCAATCACTCCAAAGTAGTCCAGTAAGCGCCTGACGCGTTTCGTGTCTATGGAACACTTCTTCAAAGGCACTGGAAACATCGCGCACTTCGTTCAATCAAGGCACCACTTATAGAAATCATAATGTCCCGCCCCAGTGGGCGCGGCCACCCCTTGGCCTCCTGGACCATGTAGTGCCTTAGTGTTACTCTAGTGAGTCGATGAAGCTTTTTGCATAGTTCAAAGTTTTACCCCAGTGGGTTGAATGATGTGCGGCAAACACACCTCGCTGTAACACTTTTTCTGCATCAAAACAGGCTACTCGTTCCAAATGCGGTGGCGGTTTACACGTCACCGCTGGAGTGTTGAAACCAACACCGGGGCTTCTCCGCGGCTCAGGCTGGCCGCTCAACATGAAAACACAAAGTTTGCCTGTCAAGGAGTTGCTCCACACCGAGTAAGTATTCTGCCAAGATTTCTTTAATGCAGGTACAGCAAAGAGTGAACACCATCAATCACTCCAAAGTAGTCCAGTAAGCGCCTGACGCGTTTCGTGTCTAAGGAACACTTCTTCAAAGGCACTGGAAACATCGCGCACTTCGTTCAATCAAGGCACCACTTATAGAAATCATAATGTCCCGCCCCAGTGGGCGCGGCCACCCCTTGGCCTCCTGGACCATGTAGTGCCTTAGTGTTACTCTAGTGAGTAGACAAAGCTTTTTGCATAGTTCAAAGTTTTACCCCAGTGGGTTGAATGATGTGCGGCAAACACACCTCGCTGTAACACTTTTTCTGCATCAAAACAGGCTACTCGTTCCAAATGCGGTGGCGGTTTACACGTCACCGCTGGAGTGTTGAAACCAACACCGGGGCTTCTCCGCGGCTCAGGCTGGCCGCTCAACATGAAAACACAAAGTTTGCCTGTCAAGGAGTTGCTCCACACCGAGTAAGTATTCTGCCAAGATTTCTTTAATGCAGGTACAGCACAGAGTGACCACCATCAATCACTCCAAAGTAGTCCAGTAAGCGCCTGACGCGTTTCGTGTCTAAGGAACACTTCTTCAAAGGCACTGGAAACATCGCGCACTTCGTTCAATCAAGGCACCACTTATAGAAATCATAATGTCCCGCCCCAGTGGGCGCGGCCACCCCTTGGCCTCCTGGACCATGTAGTGCCTTAGTGTTACTCTAGTGAGTCGACGAAGCTTTTTGCATAGTTCAAAGTTTTACCCCAGTGGGTTGAATGATGTGCGGCAAACACACCTCGCTGTAACACTTTTTCTGCATCAAAACAGGCTACTCGTTCCAAATGCGGTGGCGGTTTACACGTCACCGCTGGAGTGTTGAAACCAACACCGGGGCTTCTCCGCGGCTCAGGCTGGCCGCTCAACATGAAAACACAAAGTTTGCCTGTCAAGGAGGTGCTCCACACCGAGTAAGTATTCTGCCAAGATTTCTTTAATGCAGGTACAGCAAAGAGAAAAACACCATCAATCACTCCAAAGTAGTCCAGTAAGCGCCTGACGCGTTTCGTGTCTAAGGAACACTTCTTCAAAGGCACTGGAAACATCGCGCACTTCGTTCAATCAAGGCACCACTTATAGAAATCATAATGTCCCGCCCCAGTGGGCGCGGCCACCCCTTGGCCTCCTGGACCATGTAGTGCCTTAGTGTTACTCTAGTGAGTCGACGAAGCTTTTTGCATAGTTCAAAGTTTTACCCCAGTGGGTTGAATGATGTGCGGCAAACACACCTCGCTGTAACACTTTTTCTGCATCAAAACAGGCTACTCGTTCCAAATGCGGTGGCGGTTTACACGTCACCGCTGGAGTGTTGAAACCAACACCGGGGCTTCTCCGCGGCTCAGGCTGGCCGCTCAACATGAAAACACAAAGTTTGCCTGTCAAGGAGTTGCTCCACACCGAGTAAGTATTCTGCCAAGATTTCTTTAATGCAGGTACAGCACAGAGTGACCACCATCAATCACTCCAAAGTAGTCCAGTAAGCGCCTGACGCGTTTCGTGTCTAAGGAACACTTCTTCAAAGGCACTGGAAACATCGCGCACTTCGTTCAATCAAGGCACCACTTATAGAAATCATAATGTCCCGCCCCAGTGGGCGCGGCCACCCCTTGGCCTCCTGGACCATGTAGTGCCTTAGTGTTACTCTAGTGAGTCGACGAAGCTTTTTGCATAGTTCAAAGTTTTACCCCAGTGGGTTGAATGATGTGCGGCAAACACACCTCGCTGTAACACTTTTTCTGCATCAAAACAGGCTACTCGTTCCAAATGCGGTGGCGGTTTACACGTCACCGCTGGAGTGTTGAAACCAACACCGGGGCTTCTCCGCGGCTCAGGCTGGCCGCTCAACATGAAAACACAAAGTTTGCCTGTCAAGGAGGTGCTCCACACCGAGTAAGTATTCTGCCAAGATTTCTTTAATGCAGGTACAGCAAAGAGAAAAACACCATCAATCACTCCAAAGTAGTCCAGTAAGCGCCTGACGCGTTTCGTGTCTAAGGAACACTTCTTCAAATGCACTGGAAACATCGCGCACTTCGTTCAATCAAGGCACCACTTATAGAAATCATAATGTCCCGCCCCAGTGGGCGCGGCCACCCCTTGGCCTCCTGGACCATGTAGTGCCTTAGTGTTACTCTAGTGAGTCGACGAAGCTTTTTGCATAGTTCAAAGTTTTACCCCAGTGGGTTGAATGATGTGCGGCAAACACACCTCGCTGTAACACTTTTTCTGCATCAAAACAGGCTACTCGTTCCAAATGCGGTGGCGGTTTACACGTCACCGCTGGAGTGTTGAAACCAACACCGGGGCTTCTCCGCGGCTCAGGCTGGCCGCTCAACATGAAAACACAAAGTTTGCCTGTCAAGGAGTTGCTCCACACCGAGTAAGTATTCTGCCAAGATTTCTTTAATGCAGGTACAGCAAAGAGTGAACACCATCAATCACTCCAAAGTAGTCCAGTAAGCGCCTGACGCGTTTCGTGTCTATGGAACACTTCTTCAAAGGCACTGGAAACATCGCGCACTTCGTTCAATCAAGGCACCACTTATAGAAATCATAATGTCCCGCCCCAGTGGGCGCGGCCACCCCTTGGCCTCCTGGACCATGTAGTGCCTTAGTGTTACTCTAGTGAGTCGATGAAGCTTTTTGCATAGTTCAAAGTTTTACCCCAGTGGGTTGAATGATGTGCGGCAAACACACCTCGCTGTAACACTTTTTCTGCATCAAAACAGGCTACTCGTTCCAAATGCGGTGGCGGTTTACACGTCACCGCTGGAGTGTTGAAACCAACACCGGGGCTTCTCCGCGGCTCAGGCTGGCCGCTCAACATGAAAACACAAAGTTTGCCTGTCAAGGAGTTGCTCCACACCGAGTAAGTATTCTGCCAAGATTTCTTTAATGCAGGTACAGCAAAGAGTGAACACCATCAATCACTCCAAAGTAGTCCAGTAAGCGCCTGACGCGTTTCGTGTCTAAGGAACACTTCTTCAAAGGCACTGGAAACATCGCGCACTTCGTTCAATCAAGGCACCACTTATAGAAATCATAATGTCCCGCCCCAGTGGGCGCGGCCACCCCTTGGCCTCCTGGACCATGTAGTGCCTTAGTGTTACTCTAGTGAGTAGACAAAGCTTTTTGCATAGTTCAAAGTTTTACCCCAGTGGGTTGAATGATGTGCGGCAAACACACCTCGCTGTAACACTTTTTCTGCATCAAAACAGGCTACTCGTTCCAAATGCGGTGGCGGTTTACACGTCACCGCTGGAGTGTTGAAACCAACACCGGGGCTTCTCCGCGGCTCAGGCTGGCCGCTCAACATGAAAACACAAAGTTTGCCTGTCAAGGAGGTGCTCCACACCGAGTAAGTATTCTGCCAAGATTTCTTTAATGCAGGTACAGCAAAGAGAAAAACACCATCAATCACTCCAAAGTAGTCCAGTAAGCGCCTGACGCGTTTCGTGTCTAAGGAACACTTCTTCAAAGGCACTGGAAACATCGCGCACTTCGTTCAATCAAGGCACCACTTATAGAAATCATAATGTCCCGCCCCAGTGGGCGCGGCCACCCCTTGGCCTCCTGGACCATGTAGTGCCTTAGTGTTACTCTAGTGAGTCGACGAAGCTTTTTGCATAGTTCAAAGTTTTACCCCAGTGGGTTGAATGATGTGCGGCAAACACACCTCGCTGTAACACTTTTTCTGCATCAAAACAGGCTACTCGTTCCAAATGCGGTGGCGGTTTACACGTCACCGCTGGAGTGTTGAAACCAACACCGGGGCTTCTCCGCGGCTCAGGCTGGCCGCTCAACATGAAAACACAAAGTTTGCCTGTCAAGGAGGTGCTCCACACCGAGTAAGTATTCTGCCAAGATTTCTTTAATGCAGGTACAGCAAAGAGAAAAACACCATCAATCACTCCAAAGTAGTCCAGTAAGCGCCTGACGCGTTTCGTGTCTAAGGAACACTTCTTCAAAGGCACTGGAAACATCGCGCACTTCGTTCAATCAAGGCACCACTTATAGAAATCATAATGTCCCGCCCCAGTGGGCGCGGCCACCCCTTGGCCTCCTGGACCATGTAGTGCCTTAGTGTTACTCTAGTGAGTCGACGAAGCTTTTTGCATAGTTCAAAGTTTTACCCCAGTGGGTTGAATGATGTGCGGCAAACACACCTCGCTGTAACACTTTTTCTGCATCAAAACAGGCTACTCGTTCCAAATGCGGTGGCGGTTTACACGTCACCGCTGGAGTGTTGAAACCAACACCGGGGCTTCTCCGCGGCTCAGGCTGGCCGCTCAACATGAAAACACAAAGTTTGCCTGTCAAGGAGTTGCTCCACACCGAGTAAGTATTCTGCCAAGATTTCTTTAATGCAGGTACAGCAAAGAGTGAACACCATCAATCACTCCAAAGTAGTCCAGTAAGCGCCTGACGCGTTTCGTGTCTAAGGAACACTTCTTCAAAGGCACTGGAAACCGCGCACTTCGTTCAATCAAGGCACCACTTATAGAAATCCTAATGTCCCGCCCCAGTGGGCGCGGCCACCCCTTGGCCTCCTGGACCATGTAGTGCCTTAGTGTTACTCTATTGAGTCGACTAAGCTTTTTGCATAGTTCAAAGTTTTACCCCAGTGGGTTGAATGATGTGCGGCAAACACACCTCGCTGTAACACTTTTTCTGCATCAAAACAGGCTACTCGTTCCAAATGCGGTGGCGGTTTACACGTCACCGCTGGAGTGTTGAAACCAACACCGGGGCTTCTCCGCGGCTCAGGCTGGCCGCTCAACATGAAAACACAAAGTTTGCCTGTCAAGGAGGTGCTCCACACCGAGTAAGTATTCTGCCAAGATTTCTTTAATGCAGGTACAGCAAAGAGAAAAACACCATCAATCACTCCAAAGTAGTCCAGTAAGCGCCTGACGCGTTTCGTGTCTAAGGAACACTTCTTCAAAGGCACTGGAAACATCGCGCACTTCGTTCAATCAAGGCACCACTTATAGAAATCATAATGTCCCGCCCCAGTGGGCGCGGCCACCCCTTGGCCTCCTGGACCATGTAGTGCCTTAGTGTTACTCTAGTGAGTCGACGAAGCTTTTTGCATAGTTCAAAGTTTTACCCCAGTGGGTTGAATGATGTGCGGCAAACACACCTCGCTGTAACACTTTTTCTGCATCAAAACAGGCTACTCGTTCCAAATGCGGTGGCGGTTTACACGTCACCGCTGGAGTGTTGAAACCAACACCGGGGCTTCTCCGCGGCTCAGGCTGGCCGCTCAACATGAAAACACAAAGTTTGCCTGTCAAGGAGTTGCTCCACACCGAGTAAGTATTCTGCCAAGATTTCTTTAATGCAGGTACAGCACAGAGTGACCACCATCAATCACTCCAAAGTAGTCCAGTAAGCGCCTGACGCGTTTCGTGTCTAAGGAACACTTCTTCAAAGGCACTGGAAACATCGCGCACTTCGTTCAATCAAGGCACCACTTATAGAAATCATAATGTCCCGCCCCAGTGGGCGCGGCCACCCCTTGGCCTCCTGGACCATGTAGTGCCTTAGTGTTACTCTAGTGAGTCGACGAAGCTTTTTGCATAGTTCAAAGTTTTACCCCAGTGGGTTGAATGATGTGCGGCAAACACACCTCGCTGTAACACTTTTTCTGCATCAAAACAGGCTACTCGTTCCAAATGCGGTGGCGGTTTACACGTCACCGCTGGAGTGTTGAAACCAACACCGGGGCTTCTCCGCGGCTCAGGCTGGCCGCTCAACATGAAAACACAAAGTTTGCCTGTCAAGGAGGTGCTCCACACCGAGTAAGTATTCTGCCAAGATTTCTTTAATGCAGGTACAGCAAAGAGAAAAACACCATCAATCACTCCAAAGTAGTCCAGTAAGCGCCTGACGCGTTTCGTGTCTAAGGAACACTTCTTCAAAGGCACTGGAAACATCGCGCACTTCGTTCAATCAAGGCACCACTTATAGAAATCATAATGTCCCGCCCCAGTGGGCGCGGCCACCCCTTGGCCTCCTGGACCATGTAGTGCCTTAGTGTTACTCTAGTGAGTCGACGAAGCTTTTTGCATAGTTCAAAGTTTTACCCCAGTGGGTTGAATGATGTGCGGCAAACACACCTCGCTGTAACACTTTTTCTGCATCAAAACAGGCTACTCGTTCCAAATGCGGTGGCGGTTTACACGTCACCGCTGGAGTGTTGAAACCAACACCGGGGCTTCTCCGCGGCTCAGGCTGGCCGCTCAACATGAAAACACAAAGTTTGCCTGTCAAGGAGTTGCTCCACACCGAGTAAGTATTCTGCCAAGATTTCTTTAATGCAGGTACAGCACAGAGTGACCACCATCAATCACTCCAAAGTAGTCCAGTAAGCCCCTGACGCGTTTCGTGTCTAAGGAACACTTCTTCAAAGGCACTGGAAACATCGCGCACTTCGTTCAATCAAGGCTCCACTTATAGAAATCATAATGTCCCGCCCCAGTGGGCGCGGCCACCCCTTGGCCTCCTGGACCATGTAGTGCCTTAGTGTTACTCTAGTGAGTCGATGAAGCTTTTTGCATAGTTCAAAGTTTTACCCCAGTGGGTTGAATGATGTGCGGCAAACACACCTCGCTGTAACACTTTTTCTGCATCAAAACAGGCTACTCGTTCCAAATGCGGTGGCGGTTTACACGTCACCGCTGGAGTGTTGAAACCAACACCGGGGCTTCTCCGCGGCTCAGGCTGGCCGCTCAACATGAAAACACAAAGTTTGCCTGTCAAGGAGGTGCTCCACACCGAGTAAGTATTCTGCCAAGATTTCTTTAATGCAGGTACAGCAAAGAGAAAAACACCATCAATCACTCCAAAGTAGTCCAGTAAGCGCCTGACGCGTTTCGTGTCTAAGGAACACTTCTTCAAAGGCACTGGAAACATCGCGCACTTCGTTCAATCAAGGCACCACTTATAGAAATCATAATGTCCCGCCCCAGTGGGCGCGGCCACCCCTTGGCCTCCTGGACCATGTAGTGCCTTAGTGTTACTCTAGTGAGTCGACGAAGCTTTTTGCATAGTTCAAAGTTTTACCCCAGTGGGTTGAATGATGTGCGGCAAACACACCTCGCTGTAACACTTTTTCTGCATCAAAACAGGCTACTCGTTCCAAATGCGGTGGCGGTTTACACGTCACCGCTGGAGTGTTGAAACCAACACCGGGGCTTCTCCGCGGCTCAGGCTGGCCGCTCAACATGAAAACACAAAGTTTGCCTGTCAAGGAGTTGCTCCACACCGAGTAAGTATTCTGCCAAGATTTCTTTAATGCAGGTACAGCAAAGAGTGAACACCATCAATCACTCCAAAGTAGTCCAGTAAGCGCCTGACGCGTTTCGTGTCTAAGGAACACTTCTTCAAAGGCACTGGAAACCGCGCACTTCGTTCAATCAAGGCACCACTTATAGAAATCCTAATGTCCCGCCCCAGTGGGCGCGGCCACCCCTTGGCCTCCTGGACCATGTAGTGCCTTAGTGTTACTCTATTGAGTCGACTAAGCTTTTTGCATAGTTCAAAGTTTTACCCCAGTGGGTTGAATGATGTGCGGCAAACACACCTCGCTGTAACACTTTTTCTGCATCAAAACAGGCTACTCGTTCCAAATGCGGTGGCGGTTTACACGTCACCGCTGGAGTGTTGAAACCAACACCGGGGCTTCTCCGCGGCTCAGGCTGGCCGCTCAACATGAAAACACAAAGTTTGCCTGTCAAGGAGTTGCTCCACACCGAGTAAGTATTCTGCCAAGATTTCTTTAATGCAGGTACAGCAAAGAGTGAACACCATCAATCACTCCAAAGTAGTCCAGTAAGCGCCTGAAGCGTTTCGTGTCTAAGGAACACTTCTTCAAAGGCACTGGAAACATCGCGCACTTCGTTCAATCAAGGCACCACTTATAGAAATCATGATGTCCCGCCCCAGTGGGCGCGGCCACCCCTTGGCCTCCTGGACCATGTAGTGCCTTAGTGTTACTCTAGTGAGTCGACAAAGCTTTTTGCATAGTTCAAAGTTTTACCCCAGTGGGTTGAATGATGTGCGGCAAACACACCTCGCTGTAACACTTTTTCTGCATCAAAACAGGCTACTCGTTCCAAATGCGGTGGCGGTTTACACGTCACCGCTGGAGTGTTGAAACCAACACCGGGGCTTCTCCGCGGCTCAGGCTGGCCGCTCAACATGAAAACACAAAGTTTGCCTGTCAAGGAGTTGCTCCACACCGAGTAAGTATTCTGCCAAGATTTCTTTAATGCAGGTACAGCAAAGAGTGAACACCATCAATCACTCCAAAGTAGTCCAGTAAGCGCCTGACGCGTTTCGTGTCTAAGGAACACTTCTTCAAAGGCACTGGAAACATCGCGCACTTCGTTCAATCAAGGCACCACTTATAGAAATCATAATGTCCCGCCCCAGTGGGCGCGGCCACCCCTTGGCCTCCTGGACCATGTAGTGCCTTAGTGTTACTCTAGTGAGTCGACGAAGCTTTTTGCATAGTTCAAAGTTTTACCCCAGTGGGTTGAATGATGTGCGGCAAACACACCTCGCTGTAACACTTTTTCTGCATCAAAACAGGCTACTCGTTCCAAATGCGGTGGCGGTTTACACGTCTCCGCTGGAGTGTTGAAACCAACACCGGGGCTTCTCCGCGGCTCAGGCTGGCCGCTCAACATGAAAACACAAAGTTTGCCGCCACCGCATTTGGAACGAGTAGCCTGTTTTGATGCAGAAAAAGTGTTACAGCGAGGTGTGTTTGCCGCATATCATTCAACCCACTGGGGTAAAACTTTGAACTATGCAAAAAGCTTCGTCGACTCACTAGAGTAACACTAAGGCACTACATGGTCCAGGAAGCCAAGGGGTGGCCGCGCCCACTGGGGCGGGACATTATGATTTCTATAAGTGGTGCCTTGATTGAACGAAGTGCGCGATGTTTCCAGTGCCTTTGAAGAAGTGTTCCTTAGACACGAAACGCGTCAGGC
The DNA here is from genome assembly GCF_964261635.1 of Lissotriton helveticus. Lineage (NCBI taxonomy): Eukaryota > Metazoa > Chordata > Amphibia > Caudata > Salamandridae > Lissotriton > Lissotriton helveticus. Next base: position 122,686,238 of record NC_136067.1, read on the forward strand.
GCTTACTGGACTACTTTGGAGTGATTGATGGTGTTCACTCTTTGCTGTACCTGCATTAAAGAAATCTTGGCAGAATACTTACTCGGTGTGGAGCAACTCCTTGACAGGCAAACTTTGTGTTTTCATGTTGAGCGGCCAGCCTGAGCCGCGGAGAAGCCCCGGTGTTGGTTTCAACATTCCAGCGGTGACGTGTAAACCGCCACCGCATTTGGAACGAGTAGCCTGTTTTGATGCAGAAAAAGTGTTACAGCGAGGTGTGTTTGCCGCGCATCATTCAACCCACTGGGGTAAAACTTTGAACTATGCAAAAAGCTTCGTCGACTCACTAGAGTAACACTAAGGCACTACATGGTCCAGGAGGCCAAGGGGTGGCCGTGCCCACTGGGGCGGGACATTATGATTTCTATAAGTGGTGCCTTGATTGAACGAAGTGCGCGATGTTTCCAGTGCCTTTGAAGAAGTGTTCCTTAGACACGAAAAGCGTCAGGCGCTTACTGGACTACTTTGGAGTGATTGATGGTGTTCACTCTTTGCGGTACCTGCATTAAAGAAATCTTGGCAGAATACTTACTCGGTGTGGAGCAACTCCTTGACAGGCAAACTTTGTGTTTTCATGTTGAGCGGCCAGCCTGAGCCGCGGAGAAGCCCCGGTGTTGGTTTCAACACTCCAGCGGTGACGTGTAAACCGCCACCGCATTTGGAACGAGTAGCCTGTTTTGATGCAGAAAAAGTGTTACAGCGAGGTGTGTTTGCCGCACATCATTCAACCCACTGGGGTAAAACTTTGAACTATGCAAAAAGCTTCGTCGACTCACTAGAGTAACACTAAGGCACTACATGGTCCAGGAGGCCAAGGGGTGGCCGCGCCCACTGGGGCGGGACATTATGATTTCTATAAGTGGTGCCTTGATTGAACGAAGTGCGCGATGTTTCCAGTGCCTTTGAAGAAGTGTTCCTTAGACACGAAACGCGTCAGGCGCTTACTGGACTACTTTGGAGTGATTGATGGTGTTCACTCTTTGCTGTACCTGCATTAAAGAAATCTTGGCAGAATACTTACTCGGTGTGGAGCAACTCCTTGACAGGCAAACTTTGTGTTTTCATGTTGAGCGGCCAGCCTGAGCCGCGGAGAAGCCCCGGTGTTGGTTTCAACACTCCAGCGGTGACGTGTAAACCGCCACCGCATTTGGAACGAGTAGCCTGTTTTGATGCAGAAAAAGTGTTACAGCGAGGTGTGTTTGCCGCACATCATTCAACCCACTGGGGTAAAACTTTGAACTATGCAAAAAGCTTCGTCGACTCACTAGAGTAACACTAAGGCACTACATGGTCCAGGAGGCCAAGGGGTGGCCGCGCCCACTGGGGCGGGACATTATGATTTCTATAAGTGGTGCCTTGATTGAACGAAGTGCGCGATGTTTCCAGTGCCTTTGAAGAAGTGTTCCTTAGACACGAAACGCGTCAGGCGCTTACTGGACTACTTTGGAGTGATTGATGGTGTTCACTCTTTGCTGTACCTGCATTAAAGAAATCTTCGCAGAATACTTACTCGGTGTGGAGCAACTCCTTGACAGGCAAACTTTGTGTTTTCATGTTGAGCGGCCAGCCTGAGCCGCGGAGAAGCCCGGTGTTGGTTTCAACACTCCAGCGGTGACGTGTAAACCGCCACCGCATTTGAAACGAGTAGCCTGTTTTGATGCAGAAAAAGTGTTACAGCGAGGTGTGTTTGCCGCACATCATTCAACCCACTGGGGTAAAACTTTGAACTATGCAAAAAGCTTCGTCGACTCACTAGAGTAACACTAAGGCACTACATGGTCCAGGAGGCCAAGGGGTGGCCGCGCCCACTGGGGCGGGACATTATGATTTCTATAAGTGGTGCCTTGATTGAACGAAGTGCGCGATGTTTCCAGTGCCTTTGAAGAAGTGTTCCTTAGACACGAAACGCGTCAGGCGCTTACTGGACTACTTTGGAGTGATTGATGGTGTTCACTCTTTGCTGTACCTGCATTAAAGAAATCTTGGCAGAATACTTACTCGGTGTGGAGCAACTCCTTGACAGGCAAACTTTGTGTTTTCATGTTGAGTGGCCAGCCTGAGCCGCGGAGAAGCCCCGGTGTTGGTTTCAACACTCCAGCGGTGACGTGTAAACCGCCACCACATTTGGAACGAGTAGCCTGTTTTGATGCAGAAAAAGTGTTACAGCGAGGTGTGTTTGCCGCACATCATTCAACCCACTGGGGTAAAACTTTGAACTATGCAAAAAGCTTCGTCGACTCACTAGAGTAACACTAAGGCACTACATGGTCCAGGAGGCCAAGGGGTGGCCGCGCCCACTGGGGCGGGACATTATGATTTCTATAAGTGGTGCTTGATTGAACGAAGTGCGCGATGTTTCCAGTGCCTTTGAAGAAGTGTTCCTTAGACACGAAACGCGTCAGGCGCTTACTGGACTACTTTGGAGTGATTGATGGTGTTCACTCTTTGCTGTACCTGCATTAAAGAAATCTTCGCAGAATACTTACTCGGTGTGGAGCAACTCCTTGACAGGCAAACTTTGTGTTTTCATGTTGAGCGGCCAGCCTGAGCCGCGGAGAAGCCCCGGTGTTGGTTTCAACACTCCAGCGGTGACGTGTAAACCGCCACCGCATTTGGAACGAGTAGCCTGTTTTGATGCAGAAAAAGTGTTACAGCGAGGTGTGTTTGCCGCACATCATTCAACCCACTGGGGTAAAACTTTGAACTATGCAAAAAGCTTCGTCGACTCACTAGAGTAACACTAAGGCACTACATGGTCCAGGAGGCCAAGGGGTGGCCGCGCCCACTGGGGCGGGACATTATGATTTCTATAAGTGGTGCCTTGATTGAACGAAGTGCGCGATGTTTCCAGTGCCTTTGAAGAAGTGTTCCTTAGACACGAAACGCGTCAGGCGCTTACTGGACTACTTTGGAGTGATTGATGGTGTTCACTCTTTGCTGTACCTGCATTAAAGAAATCTTGGCAGAATACTTACTCGGTGTGGAGCAACTCCTTGACAGGCAAACTTTGTGTTTTCATGTTGAGCGGCCAGCCTGAGCCGCGGAGAAGCCCCGGTGTTGGTTTCAACACTCCAGCGGTGACGTGTAAACCGCCACCGCATTTGGAACGAGTAGCCTGTTTTGATGCAGAAAAAGTGTTACAGCGAGGTGTGTTTGCCGCACATCATTCAACCCACTGGGGTAAAACTTTGAACTATGCAAAAAGCTTCGTCGACTCACTAGAGTAACACTAAGGCACTACATGGTCCAGGAGGCCAAGGGGTGGCCGCGCCCACTGGGGCGGGACATTATGATTTCTATAAGTGGTGCCTTGATTGAACGAAGTGCGCGATGTTTCCAGTGCCTTTGAAGAAGTGTTCCTTAGACACGAAACGCGTCAGGCGCTTACTGGACTACTTTGGAGTGATTGATGGTGTTCACTCTTTGCTGTACCTGCATTAAAGAAATCTTGGCAGAATACTTACTCGGTGTGGAGCAACTCCTTGACAGGCAAACTTTGTGTTTTCATGTTGAGCGGCCAGCCTGAGCTGCGGAGAAGCCCCGGTGTTGGTTTCAACACTCCAGCGGTGACGTGTAAACCGCCACCGCATTTGGAACGAGTAGCCTGTTTTGATGTAGAAAAAGTGTTACAGCGAGGTGTGTTTGCCGCACATCATTTAACCCACTGGGGTAAAACTTTGAACTATGCAAAAAGCTTCGTCGACTCACTAGAGTAACACTAAGGCACTACATGGTCCAGGAGGCCAAGGGGTGGCCGCGCCCACTGGGGCGGGACATTATGATTTCTATAAGTGGTGCCTTGATTGAACGAAGTGCGCGATGTTTCCAGTGCCTTTGAAGAAGTGTTCCTTAGACACGAAACGCGTCAGGCGCTTACTGGACTACTTTGGAGTGATTGATGGTGTTCACTCTTTGCTGTACCTGCATTAAAGAAATCTTGGCAGAATACTTACTCGGTGTGGAGCAACTCCTTGACAGGCAAACTTTGTGTTTTCATGTTGAGCGGCCAGCCTGAGCCGCGGAGAAGCCCCGGTGTTGGTTTCAACACTCCAGCGGTGACGTGTAAACCGCCACCGCATTTGGAACGAGTAGCCTGTTTTGATGCAGAAAAAGTGTTACAGCGAGGTGTGTTTGCCGCACATCATTCAACCCACTGGGGTAAAACTTTGAACTATGCAAAAAGCTTCGTCGACTCACTAGAGTAACACTAAGGCACTACATGGTCCAGGAGGCCAAGGGGTGGCCGCGCCCACTGGGGCGGGACATTATGATTTCTATAAGTGGTGCTTGATTGAACGAAGTGCGCGATGTTTCCAGTGCCTTTGAAGAAGTGTTCCTTAGACACGAAACGCGTCAGGCGCTTACTGGACTACTTTGGAGTGATTGATGGTGTTCACTCTTTGCTGTACCTGCATTAAAGAAATCTTCGCAGAATACTTACTTGGTGTGGAGCAACTCCTTGACAGGCAAACTTTGTGTTTTCATGTTGAGCGGCCAGCCTGAGCCGCGGAGAAGCCCCGGTGTTGGTTTCAACACTCCAGCGGTGACGTGTAAACCGCCACCGCATTTGGAACGAGTAGCCTGTTTTGATGCAGAAAAAGTGTTACAGCGAGGTGTGTTTGCCGCACATCATTCAACCCACTGGGGTAAAACTTTGAACTATGCAAAAAGCTTCATCGACTCACTAGAGTAACACTAAGGCACTACATGGTCCAGGAGGCCAAGGGGTGGCCGCGCCCACTGGGGCGGGACATTATGATTTCTATAAGTGGTGCTTGATTGAACGAAGTGCGCGATGTTTCCAGTGCCTTTGAAGAAGTGTTCCTTAGACACGAAACGCGTCAGGCGCTTACTGGACTACTTTGGAGTGATTGATGGTGTTCACTCTTTGCTGTACCTGCATTAAAGAAATCTTGGCAGAATACTTACTCGGTGTGGAGCAACTCCTTGACAGGCAAACTTTGTGTTTTCATGTTGAGCGGCCAGCCTGAGCCGCGGAGAAGCCCCGGTGTTGGTTTCAACACTCCAGCGGTGACGTGTAAACCGCCACCGCATTTGGAACGAGTAGCCTGTTTTGATGCAGAAAAAGTGTTACAGCGAGGTGTGTTTGCCGCACATCATTCAACCCACTGGGGTAAAACTTTGAACTATGCAAAAAGCTTCGTCGACTCACTAGAGTAACACTAAGGCACTACATGGTCCAGGAGGCCAAGGGGTGGCCGCGCCCACTGGGGCGGGACATTATGATTTCTATAAGTGGTGCCTTGATTGAACGAAGTGCGCGATGTTTCCAGTGCCTTTGAAGAAGTGTTCCTTAGACACGAAACGCGTCAGGCGCTTACTGGACTACTTTGGAGTGATTGATGGTGTTCACTCTTTGCTGTACCTGCATTAAAGACATCTTGGCAGAATACTTACTCGGTGTGGAGCAACTCCTTGACAGGCAAACTTTGTGTTTTCATGTTGAGCGGCCAGCCTGAGCCGCGGAGAAGCCCCGGTGTTGGTTTCAACACTCCAGCGGTGACGTGTAAACCGCCACCGCATTTGGAACGAGTAGCCTGTTTTGATGCAGAAAAAGTGTTACAGCGAGGTGTGTTTGCCGCACATCATTCAACCCACTGGGGTAAAACTTTGAACTATGCAAAAAGCTTCGTCGACTCACTGGAGTAACACTAAGGCACTACATGGTCCAGGAGGCCAAGGGGTGGCCGCGCCCACTGGGGCGGGACATTATGATTTCTATAAGTGGTGCCTTGATTGAACGAAGTGCGCGATGTTTCCAGTGCCTTTGAAGAAGTGTTCCTTAGACACGAAACGCGTCAGGCGCTTACTGGACTACTTTGGAGTGATTGATGGTGTTCACTCTTTGCTGTACCTGCATTAAAGAAATCTTGGCAGAATACTTACTCGGTGTGGAGCAACTCCTTGACAGGTAAACTTTGTGTTTTCATATATATATATATATACATATATATATATATATAATATATATATATATATTATATATATATATTTTTTTGGGTGGTTAAACCAACATCTAAAAGTAGAAGAACCAACGAGAATGATTACCAACTTTAATACCAAGTCTGGGGAGGTAGTCCATTTATTTTAGAAAAATTGGCACATTTGACTACCGACAATGTGCTAAAAAAACATCTCCCAGACAGACCGCCGATTACATATCGGCGTTGCCAGTCATTAAGGGACCACCTAGTCCACAGTCATTTTTCCCCGAAACTACAGTCGACAATGTTGTCAAAAGCTAAGGGATTCTTCCCTTGCTTACGCTGTAAGACCTGCAAATTTAGTAACAAAATCACGAATTACCCAGGTAGAACAGGGGAAGATACTCCACCGAGAATATTAGGAAGCTCCTAAACTGTAATTCAGAGTATACAATCTATTGCCTTGAGTGCCCTTGTAAGAAAAGGTATATAGGGAGTACGATCAACCCTACTAAATTGCGAATTCTGGAGCACATGCGAGCTATTACAAAAAATTACAAATCATATCAAGTAGCTCACCACTTTTCAGAATTACACCAGAGCAATAGGGACCTCCGCAGTTTCTACTGTATAGACCAAGTAGATCGTCAAGAACGGGGAGGAGATAGAGTTAAGGCACTCCGGACTCTAGAATCCAAGTATATTATTGATTTAAAAACCATGACTCCTTGGGGTTAAACAATGACGAGGGGATGTGGGTGCACCTGTAACTTACACATGGGACCATGTGCGAGCTGACCAGTAACAGCTAGGCACAGGGAGGCAGAAGAGATTATTAAACACACTGGTATAGATTTTATCTTTTCTCCACAATCTGACAGTCTGTGATGTAGAGTTTTACATTCATGTGATGAATTTGCCCATACAGGGCTACACAACAAAGTAGAATAATTAGAGGCACGATTGTGGCATACATGTGCTTAATGGAAGCAACACACAGGATATACATATTTTTATTGTATAGAGAGTGCTAGATATTTTATTCTAGCACATCGTTGTCTCTAAAATTGGTTCTTAGCTTGTCTGTACTTCATTAATTTGTTTGTTGTCGCAAGTTTTTATTATTGCACTTGAGCACTTTATTCATTGCCATTGTTCACCCACTGTAATGAATTGGAAAATATACATTCAAAGATGGCCACCACATAGACATTTGTTACCATGCATACCGTTTTCTATGTTGTTGAAAACTTTGGGCCAACAGGAGGGTTAAAATGGCCACACGTTGTTTGCACAAACTGACACTGACGAAGCTGAAAAGCGAAACGCGGCTGTCGGGGGTGAGGGGTTTGTAATAAACATCAAGATAATCGGAGTCAAACAACCGCAAAGGTGCACCACAAAAAGCAATAAACAGATTCAAATGTTATTAATGAGCAAAAAAGAATGTTTTTCGTTAGCGAGATGTTGTTATTCTTCAAGTAGTCTTTATTTTCAATTATTCAATACAATGTACAGCCGACGCGTTTCGTCCCAAGCTGGGACTTCTTCAGGGCTGTCGGTAAAAACATACAAGCAAATAATTACTCTAATATATACATAAGATAACAAACACTAAAACAACATCCACAATTTACAAACCATTATTTTAAAAAAAGTGCTAAAACATAGGCATTTAGAGCTTGTACAAACAAACAACATCTACCCACAAAAAGCATGATGGAAAAGGGCCTATATGTACATGGACAGTTATGTACAGGTGATTATATATACAATATTTACATTTATAGAGGATTAAATCCTTAATCAGACACTGGATATTTTACATTTTATGCTAACAGGGAAAACTTAGTGAATACTTGAATTATCACTAGAAATTCATTGGCAATAAGCAAACATAGCTCAAGGTGTATCTGCTGGACCAATTACTTCATGTATATGGGATTCTCAAGGCAAGGAGAAACTGAGGATAAAACCTGGGGGCACCACAAGGACCGAACCAGAAATGGAACACAGTATGGTGTGGGGGATTAGCTCGAGAGTATTTCCAAAGTCGACTGTTGCTGAGAACTAACCAGTGGGTTTTACTTTTTTAATGGATAAAGGGAGACACAATTGGCAATATTTAAAACCCTTCATTCAACAGAAAAATAAGCGGTTGACTTGGTTACCTTTTGTAAATATGGTCTGTCCCCTTTTAGAATGAAAATATGCAGACAACAGAGAGTCCAGACACCGTCTTCCCAGATTCAATTTTCCATTGTGCACTTTGATGTGTATAATTCCTGTTGTTTTTTTCTTCCATCCAATACGGAACAGACAGGGTTGTACCTCCAGGGACACAAGGGAAAGTAGAGATGGAATCAGATTCAATACCTTACAAAGTGACGGAGAGAGTAGGGAGAAACTACGCTTAAAGAGTCCGGCCAAAGAATTATCTCAACTTACTATGTACTCATGTACTTGTTCAGGACTAGGATAAGTGGAATTCCTGAATGTAGGTAAAGATCACTCTCACAACTTAATATGTTTGTAGTTCTTTTACATGTTCTGAAAAACATAAGGGATATGTATAAGCGAATTGACATTAGTGGATAAAGACTGGGGATGGGATGTAAAAAAGCCTTCACATCAGAGAAGTTTACCTGTAATATTAACAGAATATCAGGGGACAAAGAGGTCCTATAGGTCCCCGGGAAGAGGATGTGGGCACTGTATTCCAGTAGGCCTGCCAAGTGGAGAATAAACAGAGAGGGTGTTTGTTGTTAATATAGCGAAAATTTGAGGGATCATAGATATATATTCAGATACCCTAAAGCGTGTCCTACCCCTTAACTTGCATGGACAAGCCTTACTTAAATGACCAGCTAGTCATATATGGGAGATTTAAAAGAACCATGTTCCATAGTATAACGCTAAAGAGCGATCTAACACCTAGTTGGAGTGTGGGCGCACAACAGTGATGACAGCCCCTTTCCGAGGGATTTTACTACAGACCTACAGTGTGGGCGCACAGCAGTGATGGTAAACCCATTCTGAAGGATTTTACTTTGGACCTACAATTGGATCTACAGATCATAAAAACAACTCTGGGGGAACATAACAGTGATGGCAAACCCCTTCTGTGGGTTTTTACTACAGACCTACAATTAGTTCTTCAGACCATAAGAACAAATCTGGGGAAAGTCTTATTTAACAGAATATTGAATCGAAGGCTCATCAAATTAAGCAATCCTTCCCCTTGGTCTTTGGTAATAGAGATGCCCAGTATACAGTGATAGAGCTAAAACCACTCATGAAACAACTGCTGATCAAAAAGAAAGGCGCATGGGCAGAATCAAAAGCCAATAGGGGTTTAGGACCAACAGTCTTACCGTTCCTATTCAAAACAGCCGGCGCCCATCCACAAAGCCTACGTCCCGCCGAAACACACGCAAGGTCGCTGTGTTCGAACATCCCGATTTGTGCATGTCCTTATATACAGGTATTAATCTGGTTTAAGTGAGGGGTTTGTAATAAACATCAAGATAATCGGAGACCTGTGTGCTTGTACTTTTTGATTCAACGGAGTCAAACGTGTTGGTATATATATATATATATATATATATATATATATATATATATATATATACATTCACTGAAAAAACCATATGTTTCACACCAGTTACAGTTAGCTGGAAGTTTTACTCGCATAAAACCATTGAAATTCCCACGTTATAGTTAGTTGGACTCACTATAACTTGCGCGTGCAATGCACTGCTGATGACGTCACATATTACATCACTCATGACATGGTCAATGACATCACTCATGACATCACTGATGACACCATCCAGTGAATGTGTGTCTTTCTGAAAAATAAATATTAGTGAGTAATGTTTAAATATTTCAATATATGTATTAATGTTTCACTTTGTGTAGAAGTGGCTGCATGGGTTGGTGAGTAGCTACATGTGTATGTATATGGGTTATTAGATGTTTTTTTTAAATCAGTATGAGTGTCTATATGGTTTGGTGAGGGTATTACTTAGCACATAGATGCATGAATGACTGACTCTCTGTTTGTATGTGTTTTGAAGACAGCATATGTGCAGGACTGTATGGGTGGATGAGTGTGTATATGTGTGTGTTAGTGAGTGAATGACTGTCCCACTAGTGTCTTTATCAGTAACTACATATGTTTTAATCTAGTATATGTGAATATTGATGTATATAAGTGAGTATATGTGAGAGTGAGGGGTTGTAAGAGTTCCTGTTTGAATAAGTATGTTTTTCTATAAGTGATTGTTTAACAGAGTAAATATGTGTATGTTTTCTTAGAAGTAAGGTGGTAGTGTGTGTATAGCTGTATATGCAAATAAATGAATGTTCAATAGTTTATTTGCATGTGTGAGTATGTGTGTGAGTAACTTTTGGATGACTGTCGTTGTGTAACAGGATATATAGGTGTATCACTATATATGATGAGTGAGTATATGTATGAGTGACTACATAGAACTGTTGGTGAATGAGTGGATGTGTATATAGATGGTGGAATTACTGAATTGGTTGTTGTAACTGGTATGGGTATCTCCATTTTTTGAAAATTTTAGTTTCTATTTTTGAATATGAGTTTCAAAGGTTACATTACAGTGAAAAGAGGTCTGTCACTCTGTCATAAGGATGGTGTCATCAGTGATGTCATGAGTGATGTCACTGACCATGTCATGAGTGATGTAATATGTGACGTCATCAGCAGTGCATTGCACATGCAAGTTATAGTGAGTCCAACTAACTATAACGTGGGAATTTCAATGGTTTTATGCGAGTAAAACTTCCAGCTAACTATAACTGGTGTGAAACCTATGGTTTTTTCAGTGAATTTAATAGGTTTTTTAAATGCTAATTCCTAACTATAACTGGTGTAAAACCTATGGTTTTTCAGTGAATTTCAATGTTTTCTTAATAGCAAATCTCTATAGGTATAAAAAGTAAAAATTTTTATAGCGAATTTTATATTGTATAATTATGTAATTTAAAAAAAAAAAAATTTGCCCCGGGCGCTCCCGGGGAGCGTACCAGTGAACGCACGGGTAAGCGCAATGTTACGGTGCGCCCCGGGGCACGTACCGGTGAGCGTCCCGTTAGCGCTATTCCCGCAAACGAAAACAACATTGTGACGTATCTCGTAGCCGCGTGATGCGTCATATGACGTACTGCGGAAGCGCACGCGGAAGCACGCGAGCGCAGACGATCGCGCAACGTCCTGACGCGCTTATGCTACGCGCGCCCCGGGGCTCGACTACGGGCGCGCCCCGGGACACGTAGCGTAAGCGCGTCGGGTCATGTGATCTGAAAATAACACTTTTCATTGGTGCAGATCAGTTTTGGTTTCCAAATGATGAAATCCCGGATTATGTGACTTGAAAATAACACTTTTCATTGGTCCAGAACAGTTTTGTTTTCCAAATGATGATAGACCCCACCTTTTTTCCTTATTCTGACTTTGTCCTTTGACTGAGGAAGACCTGTTTGAACAACTTAGAGAAATATGTTGTACTTTAAAATGGCTACAGTAGCAGCAGCAGCTGGAGCATCTGCACCACCACCACCACCAAGATGACCACCACAACATTACATTGGTGGTCAAGGAGAGGAGGAGGAGGAAGAGGAAGAGGAGGAGGGGAGAAGATGGCTGCATGAAGACAATACCCCATACCAGCCAAGGCCACACATTGTATGGGAGTTTTTTCTATCCCAGAGGGCAAGAAAAAAGTCAATGCGGCAAAGGTGACTTGCCTAATCTGTGGCATGGAACTTTCAAGGGGGAACCCTAACAAGAAATATTCTTTTGGCAATAATACCATGATTAGACACATGACCCGCAAGCATCCGAACAACTATTCTGCTGCAGAGATGAGGGAACTGGCCAGTAACCTCCCCCAATCTTCAAGGACCACCTCCTAAAGAAAGCAACCCACTCCATCGGGACCAGAGACAACGGAGACGATGCCTTGCATTCAACCACGATTTGGGGATTTCCGAATTACATGTATTTATTGTGGTAAGCTCGGATGTATGACGTTATAACGCATACTTTTACAACGCCTACCTTTACCACGCAATTTTTACAACGCAGGATCCATTACAACGAAGAACCATTACAACGCATGTATTTACAACGAATATACTTTTACAACGCATACCATTACAACGTAAGTATTGGTAAGTATATAATTTAAAAAAAAATGTAAATTAATTAAAATTATTATAATTTAATTTAAATTAATTTAATTTAATTTAATGTAATTAATTTAATTTAATGTAATTTAATTTAATTTAATTAATTTAATTTAATGGAATTTAATTTTAATTTTTCTTAATTTTTATCCTGTACCCCTGTACCCCAAAAACCCAAAACTGACCCTAAACCCTAAAAATACCCCTTTACCCAAAAACCCAAAACTGACCCTGAACCCTAAAAATACCCTTTTACCCAAAAAACCCAAAACTGACCCTGAACCCTAAAAATACCCCTTTACCCAAAAACCCAAAACTGACCCTTAACCCTAAAAATACCCCTTTACCCAAAAACCCAAAACTGACCCTGAACCCTAAAAATACCCCTTTACCCAAAAACTAAAAACTGACCCTGAACCCTAAAAATACCCCTTTACCCAAAAACTAAAAACTGACCCTGAACCCTAAAAATACCCTTTTACCCAAAAACCCAAAACTGACCCTGAACTCTAAAAATACCCCTTTACCCAAAAACCCAAAACTGACCCTGAACCCTAAAAATACCCATTTACCCAAAAACCCAAAACTGACCCTGAACCCTAAAAATAACCCTTTATCCAAAAACCCAAAACTGACCCTGAACCCTAAAAATACCCCTTTACCCAAAAACCCAAAACTGACCCTGAACCCTAAAAATACCCCTTTACCCAAAAACCCAAAACTGACCCTGAACCCTAAAAATACCCCTTTACCCAAAAACCCAAACCTTGCCCTGAACCCTAAAAATACCCCTTTACACAAAAACCCAAAACTGACCCTGAACCCTAAAAATACCCCTTTACCCAAAAACCCAAAACTAACCCTGAACCCTAAAAATACCCCTGTACCCAAAAACCCAAACCTTGCCCTGAACCCTAAAAATACCCCTTTACCCAAAAACCCAAACCTATAATATTTTTAATAAAATTATATACTTACCAATACTTACGTTGTAATAGTATGCGTTGTAAAGGTATCTGCGTTGTAAATACATGCGTTGTAATGGTACTTCGTTGTAATGGATCCTACGTTGTAAAAATTGCGTGGTAAAGGTAGGTTTTTGTAAAAGTTGCGTGGTAATGGTTGTATACCGGTAAGCTCATGTCCTATGGTGAAAAGAGCGTAAAGCTCATCCTCCTTGCTGGTGACAACCACAATTGCCCCAAAAAACCCTAATTTTTTCCATTTTTTGTTTTTTGCTCCAGTTGAGCCATTTTCAATTCCCTTTTTTTTGTTTCTCCCCATAAAAAATACAAAAAAAAATAAAACTGTTCAGAAAAGCCAAAAAAAAGTACAAAATGTTCAAAAAAACATTAAAATACATATAAAACAACAAAAAGAAGAAAAAAAACAGTTCTTTTTAGAACTACCTTTAATTTATAAAAATAAACCTATATTTTTAAAGAATCTCAGTCAATTTGTTTTCCTCAGGGTACGCGCACCGGGGCGCGCACCCAAAAAAAAGAAAAAAAAATTAATGAAGGAGTTAGCATGAGGGAAGAACACAAAGAGAGTAATGTTAAGAGAAAGAGAGCTAGAGGGAGAAACACAGAGGGATAGGCAATGAGACTCTTGGTCATTTTCTGTTCTCCTGTTCAAGGTACTCCACTCCTAGGCGAGTTTGGTTGGCTCCAATGTGTAGGAACCTAGGTACAAAAAATAGCATGGTAGCATTGCGGATTTTAAGAACTACATCTGTTAACTGGATTATAATTGCCATTGCAAAGTACCTGGGGTGGGCTTGGATTATAAGACAGAGAACGATTAGAGGATAATAATCTATTGTGTCGTTCATAGGAACTGTTAGATACACGTCTATTCTCTGTAATAATTTATGATATACTCAGAGACTGCTAGGCTACTGTCTATTCTCTGAAAAAATTGATTATTTGGTCAGTGACTGCTAGACTCGTATCTATCTTTTATTCCATTGTAATATATTTAATTTCAACGTATCATCGGTCTGAAATTCTATGTTATATTTTTATAAATTGTTCATCTGTGATTACTATTTTGGCACTTTTTCATATCAAACCTGCTTTTGACATTTTTCTTCTTATGTATTGTGTTTTTTAATACTAACTGCGTGCTTAAGTCTAATATGACGTTGTAAATTTAATTGTTTTTTAATATATGTATGTTTGTCTGCTTTTATGAGTAATACTCGAAATAAAGCACTTTGAAATTGAAATTAAATTAAAGAATCTCAGTCAATTTGTTTTCCTCAGGGTACGCGCACCGGGGCGCGCACCCAAAAAAAAGAAAAAAAAATTAATGAAGGAGTTAGCATGAGGGAAGAACACAAAGAGAGTAATGTTAAGAGAAAGAGAGCTAGAGGGAGAAACACAGAGGGATTGTTTATTACATAGTAAAAAACGGAGAAGGTGTAATAGGGTGTAAGTGAGAAAAGTAAAATGAATAAGGGAGCGAAAGACGGGAAGAGAGAGGAAGAAGACTAAAGTAGAAATAGTGGAAGAATGTGAGTGGGTGTTGAAAGAAAAAGAAAGGACAGTAAAAAATGGGGAATGTAGGGTAGTGACGGAACCGGGATAAATGAACAACGGTGAGGGAGGGTGAGAAAAGAGCAGTGAGAGTAAGTAAAGAGGGGTGAAAGAGGGTGAAAAAGTGAATTAGGATAAGACATGGGGAGTGACAAAGAGAAAGGACAGAGAGAGTAAAGGAAACAGTGCCTGAATGGGTCTGAGTGAAACAGCAAAGAAAGGTAAGTAATGCAGTGTGTGTGACTTATAGGGAGTCAGTGGGTGTAGGTCGGGGTGTGGGTGTGTAAGGTGTGTCTGTGGGTGTGGGTGTGTGGGGTGTTTCGGTGTGGGTGGAGGTGAGGGTGTGTGAGATATGTGTGAGGGGTGTGTGGGTATGGGGGGTATGTGTGTGGGATGTATGTGTGTGTATGGAATGTGTGTGTGTGTATGGAATGTGTGTGTGTGAGGAGTGTGTGTGGGGGGTGTGTGTGTATGAGGTGTGTGTGTGGTGTGTGTGTGGGCTGTATGTCAGAGGTGTGTGTATGTGTTGGGAGGGGGATGAGGTGTGTGTGTAGGAGTGAAGTAAATAATTAAGAAAAAGAGAATGAGTGAGAGAGCAAAGGAAGGGAACAGAGGGTAAGTGAACTAAAGAATGGGGACTGAAAGAAGTTGAATGTGAGAGGGGAAATAGGGAAAGGGGAGTAAACATGGAGAATAAGAATAAGTGAAGGAAGCAGAGTAAGGAAACAGGAGTGAGGTTGCTTGAGAAATTATTAGTGAGGTTAAAGCAAAGGGTGATGACAAACTACATTTTTTTAGTCACACTTACCATATAATAAATGTAACTTTTATTACATTTTTTTACTACACTTTGTATCTGTGAAAGAGAGAAGAAAAAATAAGTTATAATTAGTAAAATATCTATTTTAAAATAAAAGATACAAATGAAGAGGTTAAAAATCATAACAGTGTATTTAGAAATAAAGTAAGAGTGAGGGACACAGAAAGAGAAATAAAGTAAGGTAGAAGGACAAAAAGAGAGAAGAAGAAATAGAAGGAGAGCAAATTAATAAGAGTAAGGCATATAGATTCACTGACAGAGAGGAAGAGAAGAACAGAGAAATGAACTGAAGGTAAGAAAGGTACTAAAAGAATGTGAGTTAGCAAAACTAAATCAGGAAACAGTAGTAAGTAAAAAGATAATGACTGAGACGCAAAAGAGTCTAATTAAGGATGCATTTAGAAGAATGAGGAATGGAAGATAACTGAGAGTAAGTGAAGAACAGTCATAGAGTGGAGGGATGAAGGGAGAGAGGATAATATAGAAGGATTGAGGGAAAAGGAGTGAGGAAGTTAGTATACAGACAGACTAAGAGAAAAACTGAGTGAAGTGGAGTACAATGAGTGAGGAAAGGAAATGAGTGAGGGAGCAAAAAAGGAAAGAGAGGAGAAGAGGACTAAAACAGTGGTACTGAGAGAAAATGATTCGGTGATAAAAGTAAAGAGAAGGACACTGAAAGATAGGCAATGAGGGATAGTAATGGAACCAGAGTAAAAGAAATGGGATGAAGACCGATGAGAGAGGAGCAGTGAAGTCGTTGTAAGAGAAACGATAGAAGGTAGATAAACACAAGTGAACATAACACAAGGAGAGTGAGGGACTGAGGACATAGAGGTAGTGAATGGAAATTAGAGAGAAGAGGTCAAAAGAAAGGAACAAACAAAGATAAGCGAGGGAGAGTGGGTGATTTATAGTGATTGAGTGTGACAATACTGCTGAGTGAGTAAAGAGGAATTACTAAAAGAGTAAAGGAGGAAAATACGGAAAAGGGAAGTAAAGCAGAGAGACTGAAAGCTGAAAAGTTATGCAAGGGAGAGAGGGGATTCAGACAGTTGAAATGAGAATGAGGGGTTGTGAAAGAAGTGGAGTAAAGGAACGGGGGTTACAGAGAGTGAGAGAAAGACATTATAAGTGAGTAAAAAGAGCTGAAAGAGGATGGAAAAAGGAAAGTGAGTGTCAGACAATGGGAATACAATTTAATTTACACAATTCAAAGTATAGAATAACTTGTACAACATGTTACATAGTTTATTTTTGCTGTTCTCAGAATATATTGAATTTCACTTTAAACAGTGAGTTCAAATTACTCATCATATGACAGCGGGAAAAAAAAACACAATCTAAAAGATTGTGTTTTAAAAAAAACATTAGATACTGACAAATGACAAATGTACACTAATCTTTGATTCACTTACTTTTCCTTTAGGCCAAATAGTATATCATTAAGGTCCTTTTCTCGTTGGAAAGTACTCTGCTGTTCACTAAAAAATCCATTTCATCGACCTTCTAGAAGAAAAGCTCCAAGAACATCTGAAATATTTTCATTATTTTCATATACTCCTTTTTTTCAGTCATGACTCTTTACTCATTCCTTTACTTTTCCTTTTGGCCAAATAGTGTCAGATGTATGAGTATATTTTCAAATTAATTCTAAGAAACTCTGAAATTACCGTTTTTCCGACGCTCTGAAAGAAAGGCTCATACAACATTTTCACAATATTTAAGTATTTGTAAAACCATCTCTGACTCACTCATGTTCATCATTTTCTATAATACTGATATCACTTACTATGAGATCCACTTACAGTACCTATATGACAAGTCAATGTTTTATATTACCTGGATCACTTTTACTCAGAATATATTTTTAAACAGCAAAATAACCTTTATTAACTGGTCCCGTCTTCATAGGCCAATTACCTTTACTTAAATTTTGGTTCTAAAAACACTAGCTATGAATTTTTTAAGTCAAAAGGCAAACGTTGTTTGAAAGTCAAATGAGTGTCATTACACTGGGTCCAACCTTTACGACTTTTTAAATAGCATGTGTAATAAATGCCCTGATGTTGTTGAAGGACCATCATGATAAATAATAGCTACAGTTGCAAACGTTCTTCCTGAAATTGATAACTGACAAGCCACAACATTTTTAATAGAAGTTGGCAATTTACTTCCATCAGGTCTACATCGTTGGAACATTAAAATCACATATTTACCATAAGTTTGTAAAAATAATGTGGACAGCATTGCAGACTTACATTGGGTACACACCATATTGTGATCAGCTGCTTTAACTAGATTATTAAAAGGCACTGATTTGCAGTCTGGTAAAGCCAAATATATAAATCTTTCAGTGTCTATTCTAGTACTACTTGATAAACTACAGTTGTCGCAGTCATGCTGCCATTGATAAGAAAGGCTAAAAAGATTTTTTATATCTACACCTTCATCTTCCAAAACATCAAACATTAAAAATTCCTGACAATCCTGCTGAATATTCTGTGAAAATTGATTTTGACCAGACCATATGTCTAGAAGATTTCTAATTTCTGAAACACTTTCTATTTTTGCTCTATCACTGCTACATTTCTCAAACACGGAATTCAATAAACAGCAGAATGTTTGATCCCGATTTTCAACAATCTGTTCTTGTAAATTTTGAAGAAAAAAAACAACATTAAGCACTACATTAGCATAGCAGTTGACACCAGAACTGTTTTCAAACTGAAATCCAACAACATCTTCAACAGAATCCTTTTTCTTTCTGCTTACAATTACAGTTTCACCTATTTTTTGTCTTTTTGCTACTACCTCACTGCAATTATTCTCATTTCTTCTTTTTCGGCCTACCACGCGTTTTTCAAACAGAGGATATTGAGGCAAATGTGGAGCATACTCTCTTCTTAACCTATTGTATTTTTTAACACAATCTAGATCAGCACAAATCTTTGTTTCATCACAGTCAATCAAGTACAATCCTGATAAAGTTCTGACTCATGATAATGCCACATATGCCATACCCTCTTTAAACACAGAACTTCCAATGTTCACCAAAGCACTATCTACACTTAAACCTTGAGATTTATGAATTGTCACCGCATATGCCAAACAAATAGGAAACTGTTTTCGGCGAACATATAAGTCTTTCACGAGCAAAAACCTAGCTGAACAACGACAAATTTGTTCTATTTCGTCAATGCCATCAAATTTAATTTTAAAAATTTCAATTCCATCTCTATTTTTGTAATTCACAAAACCAACAACATGACCCATTGCTCCATTTACCAGACCTCTTTCAACATTTAAATTCCTTCTCAAAATATTACGACAATTTAAACACACATTCAGAGTCTTTTCAAAACCAGCAGTTTTAGATATAGTCTTCTCTAATGAATCCAATTTTGATTTAAAAATTTCAGACAAAATAATTGTTGCTCCCATATGCTCTATTTTATCTATAGCTTCCAGTTTCACTATCTCTTCATTTTCTAACTTTAACATTTTGTTGTTGAACATGGAACATTCTTTCAGAGTTGGCATCAAACATATGCCAGATTTCTTCTCGTTAATTTTCTTAAAAATATTCTCTGGAAGAATGTTTTTATTTGGGTACAAATTTGAAATTAATCGTCCATGTAAAGCTTCTTTCCCATGCTGACTTACTTTTCCGATTCTTACATCTTTTAGAATATTTTTACAATCTTCATCCTTTGCCTGCCGCATATTTTGGAGTAGTTCTGCATATTTGAAATTTAACCATATATTAACGTTTCCAATGCTTCCTAGGCACTTCTTGGTATCTTCATGCGTGACCATTTTAAACACTGGTTGTCCTTTCACTGGAGTCAACTGCAGTAGATCTCCAAAAACAATGATGTGTTTCCCTCCAAATAACACATCATACTCTGTTCTAAGAATTTCTTGCATTCTCAAATGCACAAAAGCAAGCATTAGATTTGAGACCATGCTTACTTCATCAATGAGAAGAAGTTTCATTTTCTTCAGGACTCTCGAAACTTCGGAACACGCATCTCCAGATAGCTTGTGGTATTGCAATTTGTTATCATGCTCCACTGGCAGCATCAGTAAACGATGTAAAGTAATCCCTTTAATATTATGTGCTGCCAGCCCAGTTGGAGCAGTAACAACACAAGATAGCGGTGATTCAGTCCTTTTCTGCAGATAAGTTGCAATTGCTTTAATCAGAAAACTTTTTCCAGTTCCCGCTTCTCCACTCACTTACAGTTGGACAGGCTTAAATGATGAACATGAGCACTCTTTTTTCTCATGAGTGAATCCATGTTCAATCTGTTCTGCGACTTCGTCATATATCTGCTTCTGCTCAAGGTTTAGTCGTTTTACCAAATCTTCTAAGTTAACCACATCATCTTGAGCTTGTTCCATAGCTCTTTCCACCTCATCCATGGCAGTGGCAGCTTCATTTTGGATAATTGGTCCTCCTAGTGGATCCTGACTTAATGAAGTAGAACTCTGACTGTCTTGAGAACTGTCTCTCGCAATCTCTGCAGCAAGTGTTGCTTCTTGCTCTATTTCTTCGTTCACATTTGCAGATAATTTGGAAAAATAAGACATTCTATGGTATCCTTGGTTGCATTAAAAGAATCTTCATAACAGAGAAAATCTCCAAGTAGTTCCTCTTCTATACGCCATGGTTTAAAGAGTTGCAAAAGAGCCAAATAGTAAAATTCCCTTTTGTCTGGATTTTCGCAACTCAATTTTCGATGATTAATCAAATGACCTTTTCTCTGTTTCACTAGACATCCTTCACATCCAATGACAACATATATTCCATTATTGATATCTTCTCTGATGTTCCTCTTATAAATATAGCTTTGAAGAACTTCATAGAGACAAGCGTTCTCAAGGTGAGGACTTCTATTTGGATAGTATGTATCCAACATGTTTGTCTTCAAAATATCTGTACTTTCTGATTCTTTCTCCGCCAAAAACTCTATCTCTTGTACAGATTTCAAAACTCGGTTTCGTGTTGCAGCAAGACCTAGACTTATCCAAATGATGGTTCTAGATTTGGCATAGAGACTTGCTGATGACAATCGATCAGAACATTCATATGCTCCAATTTCTCGATGCGACAACATCTTCAGACTCTAACTGTATAATTTCTTGCTTAGACTCTTTTCATGTGAAATGTCCTCCCACATTTCCTTCAGTTCTATCTTTTCTTTTTTTGTGATGTAAGACGTCACATATCGAGCCACAGCAATAGATTTGTCAGCAACGAATTGAATATCCATGTTAGCATTCCACATGGACAAAATCACTGGGTTGTAGTCGTTGATGTACTTGGACTCTTCGTTTCTTTTTAAATTGTATGTATTTTTTGGTGATTTCCTCGTCACAGTATGTCGCAGAGAAGACATCAAATTATTTACTCTTCCTTTAGAAATCACTGGTCGTGGAAAGCCGAAACGACATTTTGTGTAGAACTTGTCCTTGTTTCTGAATTTTCGACGACAGTACTTTCCACAACGATGGGATTGAAAGCGTAAAACTTGTTGCCTTAAACTGTTTTCTTCGGTAGTTTTCGGAACAGCACATGTTGAATACTCTTCAATGAAGCTCATCACTGTCTCATCCGAATCTGTTCCAAATTTGGGTGCATCTTTAATCCACAACAACATATGTATATGAGGAGCACCGCTCGCTTGATACTCCTTTCTCCAAAAGAAATCCAAAACCTCTCCAAGGGGAGGATTTTTTTTGTTGGTAATAAAAGACATCATAGCTTCAAATCTGTGATTGAAATATCTGCATACATTCACTGGATCCAAAGAACACAGTTCTCCAGCAGTTTTGAATTCTATATTTTGTATATTTGCATTTGCCTCTCGTAGAAATTGAAGTAAGTCGTCCCATGCATACTCGGCACAGCTAAGAGTGAGGAACCATGTAGGAGTTCCTAAGTTTCTTAGCATACATTTCAATTCCCCATGACGACGGTACCAATACTCGTTTGTACCACGCTGACATGCCATGAGATTGATTAAATGAGATTCCAAAATATTATCTTGCAGATTCACTTTCTCCATAAAGTCCCTCGCCGAAACATTTTGCAGATGTGCTCCACTTTTCAGTATATGGTTTACTGCATAAGAAAGCCCAGACAAGTCACTTTCATACAGTAGATGAAACAAATAGGGAATGCATTGACGAAACCTTGGATCTTCAGCATATAATCTTGCAGTTCGATATTCAGATGCAGGAATTTGAAGTGGTCGATCGTCATATCGTCCACCTCGACCTGTTGGAAATAAATGTGGAAAACAACGAGCTTCCAAACTTTCTTACCATACACTAATGGGACTTCCTTTTGCTGCTTTCATTTGAAACAAGTCAATTGCATTCCCCATCACTTCTTTGGAATGCAAAGGATGAACAGTATAATGTTCATATATTTCTTCACTTCTTGATACATCAACTTTTTCAATTTGGCCAGCTGAACAATCACTGTCTTCATCTGCAGCTGTTTCCTCTGCTTCAACACATACATGTTTGTAGTACTCATTGTTTTTGGCCAAATACAACGTTGCCTTTTTGACTTTCCTAACATCCACTAAATCTTGCCAGATTTTCTTACTCTTTGTCGGAACCCCATTAACTAGAATAACCAGAGGTTCCTCTTCCACTTTCTCTACACCAATTGTATCAATATTTTTCTTGAAATGTAGAGGCAAATAAACAACTCTTCCCTTTAATCCTCTCTGTAAATCCGAAGGAGGCAATTTCCCTATCTTAGAATCAAAATAGACTAATATGTATTTAAATCCATCAATTCATGAGGAATGTCTACCAACTCCAAATTATTATGAACAGCTCTAGGAGGCATTCTGTTTTGATTTAATTTATCATAACAATATTTACAAACAGAACTCAAATCAAAACAATTCTCCACCCACAAATAAGTTGCAAAATCCTTCTAATCATAATTATTTATCTTTTCACTTTTTACGTATAAATCAACTAATCTAGTTTGATGCTTATAATGAGTTCGTCGACAACACACACAAGAAAAATTTGGCCTTTCACTTGATTTCACCTTAAACCTGGTAATTTCCTGGTCAAACTTTTCTGTACTTGAAATCTGTACATTGTCTTCCACATTACCTTGAATTTCTGTGTCAATTTCTACACTGTCCTCTTTTTCACCAACATAAGAAATCTCAATTTCTTCACAAATCTTCTTCACATCTAATTCAGTTCCATGCAAAAGAGCACTGTTTAATTGTTTAAGCTTAAGTGCTGGACTTTTTGCATAATACAACATTCTCACTAATTTCTTCATTTTGGTATGATGCACTGCTAACATCCTAAAATGATGAAAAACACTCTGACAGACTTTTCTAGAAAGACAAGCCAGTGAATGCCCTTGCAAACCTGTGTTTTCTCTCACTCTGCAAGGATCTAAGTCTTGCAACAACTTCATTTTTTGTTTTAGACTTTTCTTACTATATGTACGTAAGAAATTACAAAACAAATCAATTGATTCCTGTCGCACACTACAAATACTACTACACTTCCAAGTGTACACTGGACCCTTAGTACGTCTCCCTAAAACTTCATCAGTTAACACCTCTTCCGGTTCTCTAGGCACAAGTTTCTCTTTTTCAATCGGACAACCGTCTTTCAACTCATATGCTCGACCACTGGTGTCAACTGCATGCACTAAATTCTCCATGAAGTAACTCTCCTCATTAAAAAATGGCTCACAACTTGAACTGTGCATCCATTCTCCTGAAAAAACTTTACAAAAATTAGTCTGATTAATTACTCTTTTCCATCTACTGTTTGATTTGAAAACATCAATTGTCTTGTTAAGTGTCCTAATTCTATTGATTATTAAAATAAATAATTTTTTCTTAACTTTAAAAGCCTGATCAACAATCTTCTCTACATTTTTCTTTGTCTTATAAAAAGCAGCTCTCTGTTTACCTTTCCTAATGTTTTTTAACAAATTTAAAACCACCCTATTGCAAAACATTCGTTTACGAATGTCTCTAAACTGATTCTGCCTTCTATTCCTATACATATTATTCTCTCCTGCTCCAGTAGTAAGATTTTTTGAGGGCCTCTCCTTCCTTTTCAAATTTACTCTCTGCTTCTCTTTTTCTACATGCTGTCCAACATTTTTTTTTGATCTACATATGTTCCGTAAGAAAGACTTAGTTGTCTTACCAGGAGCTTTTTTCCTGTTTTTTGAAGTATTTGTTGTGGAGGAGTGCTGTAATTCTGCTGCGCGTCCGGTCCCGGCACATTTTGATAGGAGGGAAGAAGGGCGGGGGCGTGGCCTCCGGCAGGTGAGCGTGGCCTCGCTGCCCTCGGTGATGGCGGCAAAGTAATTTTGTTTTCAAATCCGCGGCAGCGTTTATGTCGGCTGCGCGGAAATATCGGCGAAACTGAGGAGGGGGGAAGTGCTCAGAGCCGGGTGAAGACAGCAGGTAAAAACAACAGTTTCAGTACAGTAAAGTTTTAAAAATCAGAGCTAGTCTCCCGGCTTCCGCCTCAGGAGCTTTCTGTAGGCTAATGTGTGCTTG
This sequence comes from Lissotriton helveticus, assembly GCF_964261635.1. Lineage (NCBI taxonomy): Eukaryota > Metazoa > Chordata > Amphibia > Caudata > Salamandridae > Lissotriton > Lissotriton helveticus. The sequence continues at coordinate 122,710,374 of NC_136067.1, forward strand.
GGCTGGCGCGCCTTAGATAGCGGGCGGGGGGCGTGGCCTCCGGCAGGTGGGCGTGGTCTCGCTGCCCTCAGTGATGGCGGAAAAGTAATTTTGTTTTCAAATCCGCGGCAGCGTTTATGTCGGCTGCACGGAAATATCGGCGAAACCGAGGAGGGGCGAAGTGCTCAGGGCCGGGTGAAGACAGCAGGTAAAAACAACAGTTTCAGTACAGTAAAGTTTTAAAAATCAGAGCTAGTCTCCCGGCTTCCGCCTCAGGAGCGTTCTGTAGGCTAATGCGTGCTTGGGTTGGCGCGCCTTAGATAGCGGGCGGGGGGCGTGGCCTCTGGCAGGTGGGCGTGGCCTCGCTACCCTCGGTGATGGCGGCAAAGTAATTTTGTTTTCAAATCCGCGGCAGCGTTTATGTTGGCTGCGCGGAAATATCGGCGAAACTGAGGAGGGGGGGAAGTGCTCAGGGCCGGGTGAAGACAGCAGGTAAAAACAACAGTTTCAGTACAGTAAAGTTTTAAAAATCAGAGCTAGTCTCCCGGCTTCCGCCTCAGGAGCTTTCTGTAGGCTAATGCGTGATTGGGCTGGCGCGCCTTAGATAGTGGGCGGGGGCATGGCCTCCGGCAGGTGGGCGTGGCCTCGCTGCCCTCGGTGATGGTGGCAAAGTAATTTTGTTTTCAAATCCGCGGCAGCGTTTATGTCGGCTGCGCGGAAATATCGGCGAAACTGAGGAGGGGGGAAGTGCTCAGGGCCGGATGTAGACAGCAGGTAAAAACAACAGTTTCAGTACAGTAAAGTTTTAAAAATCAGAGCTAGTCTCCCGGATTCCGCCTCAGGAGCTTTCTGTAGGCTAATGCGTGCTTGGGCTGGCGCGCCTTAGATAGCGGGCGGGGGTGTGGCCTCCGGCAGGTGGGCGTGGCCTCGCTGCCCTCGGTGATGGCGGCAAAGTAATTTTGTTTTCAAATCCGCTGCAGCGTTTATGTCGGCTGCGCGGAAATATCGGCGAAACTGAGGAGGGGGGAAGTGCTCAGGGCGGGGTGAAGACAGCAGGTAAAAACAACAGTTTCAGTACAGTAACGTTTTAAAAATCAGAGCTAGTCTCCCGGCTTCCGCCTCAGGAGCTTTCTGTAGGCTAAAGAGCGCAGAGATGGTGTAATCTTGAAGCTGAGTTCAACAGCCTAAAGCCCCCTTACAATTTTACAGACCTTAGACCGCTTAGCTTTAACTTCGGTGCTTAGGAACGTAGATTATTTATTTATTTATTTTTACAGACAAATCAGGGCTTCATTTTAGGTTTAAAATTGAGGATACTTCCTTATTATTTGCCTTATTATTTACCCCAGTAACCTCGACTAAGCCTGAGATTTCTGCCCCCTTTACTTCCTTTCCTTTTGGCCCACACTTCCCTTTTCTCTTAGCAGGGTCTGGAACTAGTGCCCCCAAAACAACAGAACCCCTCACCTCACCAGATTGTCCAAGTTGTCCTAATTGCCCAAGTTGTTCAGGCGTTTAACCGGCTTCCTTCGCCCCCTCTGTAAACAGCGAGTGTAATTCTCCAAACGCTACTCCTGTCTCCGTTGTCATCACCCTCCATTCTCCCTCACCCCCCAGAGACCCGGCAGCCAAACTGCAGGAGCCTTGGAGGAGACTACGGAGCCTCCTTCCCCTCCTAAGCTCCAGGGCGGCCCGTGACCAGCACCAAACCCCCGGTAGGGATGATGGGGGAGAAGCCGGCAAGCAGAGCAATCTAGACTGACTCTGCAGCAGCAGCGGCCGGTCGAAAGAGAACAGACACGCCCCCTCCAAGAGCATGGAGAATGGAGGCAGAGAATGCCGGAGCAAGCCGGCGCACAGACAGCCAGGTGAGAAGGACCGTGCAGGCTGGTATCAAAGTGGCAAACTCCGTAGAGGTCAGATCTCACGCAGTAAACGGGGATATCAAAAACACAAAAATCGCATCCCTGGGTCAATAGAAATGCCCGTGACGGGAGCCACGAGTACGGAGCACCGCGGCGGCTCAGCTAACCGCCGCCATGTTTCCCTTGCGGCCAGGGCGGAAAAGGGTTCATATGGTGGCGGTGTCTATCAGACACCGCGAGCCATATTACAATGGGCATTACCAATGCCTTAAGGCATGCGGAGTCTGCTCACGGGGCCCGTTGCGGGCCCCCAGGGACTCCGGTGGGGTGGGGGGTGCACATGGGGGGTACCAATGGTACCCCCTGCATTTCAAAGTACAACATGGCACGCCCCACGTGGTGCCTCTCACGTTGTGCTTTGAAATGCACAACATGTATTTTTACCATTGTGGCGGGCGGTGCTTTCAGCACCGCCCGCCGCATTGGTAAAAATACAGGTTGCGCCCGCCACTGTGGCGGGCATATCCTAATTCCCCCCACGGGACCCCCGCCCTTATGGCGGGCGGTCCCTTGTACCGGGAGGATGGCGGGCGGGCAAAGTCCGCCCGCCATCCTAATGGGGGCCCTAGTGTCTGCTAAATTTGAGTTTAGTACACTTTCCACAAAAAGTGCCAATTCTTATCTACTTAATTCTAGTGCGAAATATTATGAGGGTCAAAATAAAGCAGGGAAACTTCTTGCCAATTATCTTAAAATCAAAAGTGAACATACAAAAATTGATTCTATTCTAACCTCTACTAATGAACATGTACACAAAAATGAAGATAAGGGAACACTTCTGCCTGCATTTCACAGTTACATACTCCTAGGATTGAAGAAGTGCCTAAATCTCCATGAATTGCTTTAGAGTAATACCATTAATTTATTCTTTTCATACCATTTAGATCTTATTACAGATATTTTCAGGTTCCTATAGAATTGATACATTTCTTCCTGACGATATTAGACATTGCATATTTGAGATGATATGATCAATTCGATTTTTGTTTCATTGTACCTTACTTGTATTTTAATTGCATGATTATTTAAAAAAATTTTTTTATTGGAAATCCACAGTATAGAAAACAATATCAGAGCATTACATACATATGAATCATAGATCAGGAGCCAATAATATATTCATATTCATTTATTCCATAACATAAACATAATATCAGAAAGTCAAATGATCAAACATAGGACCCCATATTTGCATACCCAGCGCATGCTTCCTTGAACCTTTAACCGAGTACAAACTAAATTTTAAGTTAAATATATTATAAAACCTAGCACACCACATTTCAAAGGAAGGCGCCTCTGGGTGAAGCCATGCAGATGCTATACATAGCCGTGCTATCCCCATAGCTACAAAAATAAGATATCTATATTTATGAATCAATGTCCCTTGACGCAAATCCTCCCCTGTACCCAATAACATGAAAGAAGCCGAGAATTTTATAACCACACCCGTAACCTCTGATAAGAACCTCTTAATATGTTGTATGTACAAAGCCAAATGAATTAATAAAATACATGTAAAATATTGGAATCCTCTACACCACAACGGAAACATTTTCCATCATACCGACTCCCCCATTTCTTTATCTTTGCAGGAGTGTAATATAAATTGAATATCGTTTTATAGTGCTGTGTTTTTAAGTACGTGGCCATAAAGATTATTCCTGTCAGGTCAATTGAATCCTCTAAAAACACAGCTTGTACTCCGAGGGAGCTTCCCCACTTAAGATTATGTTTCTCAAGGTCATCAGTTTTGGCAGCTTGTAATACATTATAGAGAACCCCAATTCTTTCCTGAGATTAAACAACTTCAACTATCTTGTGTGGTTTTAAGGTCGAGACATGTTTGTTTAGGAAATCACATATCTGGAGATATTTAAAAAAAATGACATTTGGGGAGCTCGTACTTAACCGCCAGCCCAGAAAAGGAAACATACTGCCCCCGCAAAATGTCCCAATTGTGTGATTCCAGAGAGCCTCAATTTCCCTGCTACATAATCATGAAATATTGATGGGAGAATGCCTACAGCCGACAAGGGTGTATAAAATGAGAGTCCGTCAATGAGCAAATTTTTTTGGACTCTCTTCCAGACCTTATAAACAGTCCCCAAGATCTTAAAACATGTTCTCTTATAATACCTGCCATCAATTCTTAGGAAGAGACAATTTTTTGCCTCAGTCCCAAGCGCCATCTGATATATTGATCGGGCTTCAGCAAGATTATCCACTTCTTCTCCAGTTAACAAAAGTCGAATATTGACTAAAATACAGGCATAATAATAAACTTCAAAGTCAGGAACTGAACATCCCTCCTCTGTCTTGGGGTAAGGTCATGAGTCGTGCCACCCTATGTGGTTTCCCTGAGGCCCACAAGAATCTAGAGCAGAGAGATTGTAATTGTTGTAATTGCAGGTGAGATATTTCCAAAGGTACTGATCTAAAGAAGTATAGCACTTTCTGTAAGATATTCATACTTAGAACATTGGCTCTCCCAACCAAATACAAATGGAGACATTGCTACCTCTCAAGAGCTTGTTTAGTGTTTCCAATGATGACCCCCCAATTTTTTTTTTTTAATATTTTTATTGAGCATGTGCAAATCACGAAAGCTACAGTTACATCTTGAAATCGAGTGATCCGTACAAAAAGCACAGGAATATATTTCAAAGCTTTCCGATGGTAGAAAAAGGACGCAATTTTCTCTTTTTTTTTAAAACAGTTCCAACAACAACATAGGTGTGCGTCGGTGTGCCCATTAATAAAACAGTTCTAGTAGCATGTGTATAGAAGAAAAACATAAATACATTATTACGCCATTGCAGGTCCAGAATAGCAAGCAGACAGTGCCCTCAACGATGATGACAAACTGGGTGGAGATGTTAACACAATGTACAGAGCAATCATCAGAGGCCAGGCGTTCAGAATCAGGATATCTAATGGCCTTCGCCGTTTCACAGTACATGAATATGTCAGGCAGAACCATTAGACCAGGTATAGAAGCCGCCCAACAGTTTAGGTGTGTACAGCCGGACTGCAAGGAGCCGTCCCAGCTGGAGACAGTCTGTTACGTGACCATTGCAGGAAGGGTTCCCAGATGTCTCTCGGGCGCGCAGCCGCTGGCATCAACTCCCAATAGGAACCCAGCTGAGCATGTCCATATGTTACATCGGATAGCCAGTCACACAATCTCGGTTTAGACTTTCGCCCCCATGTGATAGCCACCCGCCTCTTAGCATACAACAGTAGTAGCGCATGGAGCTTTCGGTTCGCAGGTGCAGTATCAGCAACCCAGCCGAGGATCCCCAGCAGTGGCAACGGGGCATCTTCCCTCCCAAGTATTTGGTTAATGGCTCCAAAGATTGCAATCCAGTACTCAGAGAGCGCTGGACAGTGCCAGGCCACATGCAAAAAGGAAGCCCCCTCCGCCCCACATTTCCAGCATCTGTCGTCTTCTCTGAGTCCCATACGGTAAAGATAAGTCGGAGTGCGGTAGTATCTGTGTAAGAATTTGAAGTGCACAAGTCTGAGTTTATAGTTCGGGGATAGTGCCAACAGCTGCCCACAGCAGAATGCCCACTGCTCGTCCGTCAGTGGGACCTCCAGTTCATTTCCCCACAATTGCTGCGACCTGGGCACCACCAAGGGGGACTGTTCCTGCATTGAGTTGTATAACCTGGTCACAAGTTTTTGGCGGGATGCTCTGGCCAGTATGTTCTGTAATGCAGTTTACTGCGGCGGTTCCTCAGGGAAACGATCCCCCAGCATCCTGCACGCGGCTTTTAGTTTGTGATATGTGAACTTGTCAGTGAATGTCACCGGGCTCTCTGGTGTCTCTGGGGGCAACTCCAGGAGCGTGCCCTCCGGGTATAAGTCTGCGAATGTGCGCAAGGTGGTGCCAGCCATGGATATATCGCCACTGTTGGACTCTAAGCATGGGACCATGGGATTCTGTTTGAGGGGCATCGCCGGCACATACAACAGGGGAACAGAAGACCGCTTCAATAACTCTCTCCAGGACCAGCGGAGCATATCTGCCGTGTTTATGTCCTGTGAAGGTCACGGTGCTTTGTGAAAGAGGGCCACATTGAGTGGGAGCGGAGAGACCATGTCGGTCTCCACCGCCACATGCGATTGGTAAGGTGTGGGATAGATCCAAAAGTGCAGGTATTGGGCCTGTGCGCAGAGTGCGTATAAATGCATGTCCGGTGCACCCAAGCCTCCCTGACGCAGTGGGAGTGTCAGCAGTGCCCATGAAACTCTGGCTTGACCCCCCGCCCAGGCAAGTGACAACAGATTGGAGCGCAAGCGTGTAAAGAAGTGTTGTGTCAGCGGGATCGGCACATTGGCAAATAAATAGAGGAACTTATGCAGTACAATCATTTTTGCTATTGCAATCCTGCCTGCTAAGGAGAGGGGAAGCTTGGACCAAATCGCTACCTTGCCCTCAAGCCATGTGATCGCTCTGCCAAAATTCAGGTTCCAGATCTCCTGTATGTTCCTGCTGACCCAAATTCCCAAGTACTTCACTTCCTCCGCTTCCCATCGGAGGGGATAATCCGAGTGCACCTCTGTTGTTTTATCAGTGAGCGGGAATATGACCGACTTAGACCAGTTTATGGAGACGCCGGAGAGGCCGCCAAACTTGACGAACTCATGCAGCAGCGGGTTGAGGTGTTCAGTTGGGTTGTTCACATATAAGGTTACATCATCCGCGTACAGGGAGATGAGGAGGCTGCGGGAGCTAAAGGCAATGCCCCTCGCTGTGTGGTGCTGGCGAATTTGAGCAGCTAGTGGCTCCATAGCAATGGCAAATAGGAGGGGGGACAGCGGACAGCCCTGTCTGGTTCCCCTGGAAATCGGGAATGGGTCAGAGATCATTCCATTCAGTCGTATTCTGGCTCTAGGGGCGGTATACAATAAGCGAATAAGGTTTATGAATAGTGGACTGAACCCCATTCGTGTCAGTATGGCAAAAAGAAACGACCATTCCAAAGAGTCAAAGGCTTTTGTTGCATCCAGGAACACCACAGCAGCCTGCGTGTCGGGGTGGAGGTAGTGCAGTGCAGAAAAAAACGTTCTCCGATTATGCGTGGTGGAGCGTCCTGGTATGAACCCCGACTGATCTGGCAGAGCCACATAAGGTAGCAAAGGTTGCAAACGATCAGCTATTATCTTAGCATAGATCTTGACATCCACATTTATGAGGGACAGAGGGCGGTAAGAGTCTATGTACTTATCATCTTTGTCAGGTTTGAGTAGCGTGACAATCAAGGCCTCCCTCATGGAGTCAGGCAGTATCCCCACTTCCTGCGCCTCAACAAACACAGCGTGTAGGCGAGGAGCTAGTTTCTCTACGTACGTTTTATAGAAGGCAGCCGTCAGCCCATCTGGACCAGGCGCCTTGTTTTGGGGCAGCGCTTTGATGGTGGTAGTGATCTCTTTTATCGTCACTGGTTGATCCATGTATTGTCTGTGTGCGTTGTTGAACCATACCAGCGCTATGGATTCTAAAAAGGCCTCAAGTGCCTCCTCTGATAGGCTATGAGTGGATTTATACAGTGTGGCGTAATAAGTGGCGAATGACTGCAGTATCTCCCGCTGATCCGTCAATGCCCTCCCCGTGTGATCAATTACAGTGTGTACCCGTGTTGGCTTGGGGGTGGGTTGAATCAACCTGGCAAGCGTGCGGCTCGGACTGTCCCCTTCGCCATATCTGCGGGCCTCAGCTTGTTTCCCCAGAAATTTTAGTTCTCGCTGCGATTCTTCGCCAAAGTCTAGCAACTTGTCTTTAATCTGCCCTGCTAGTGTGGGTGTCGGGGACTCACAAAATTCACGCTCTAGGAGTCGCAGTTCCCCCTCCAACCTTGCCAGTGTATCCCTGATCGCCTTCAAGACCCCAGCCCTGCGTGCAATACATTGCCCATGAATGACCACTTTGAATGCGTCCCAGAGGACGGCGCCAGTCTTGACTGTGCCTGTGTTAGTAGCGAAGTAATCAACAATGTCCTGCCTGATTTCCTCGGTGAAAGCTGCATCTTGGAATGCATACGGCGGAAGGCGCCAAGAGAAGGCGACGCGGAGATTGCCCAGAATGGCCAGTTCAAGTAGACACGGGGAATGGTCAGACAGAGACCTGGCCTGTATATCCACATTCGTGGTCCAAGTGGCAACATCCGCCGAGACCAACCAAAAATCCAATCTGGACCAGGCCGCATGGTGTGCAGATATACATGTACCCACTCGTGCATCGGTGTTGCGAGCCCTCCACACATCCGCAAGGGAGCCCTCACTTATGATATCTGTCAGCGCCTGACGCGCTTGCGGGTGCATGGGCCTGGAGGCGCCTTGTCTATCAATCGCATCATCTGGCACTACATTAAAGTCACCTACCCATATGACAGTGGAACAGCCAGCAACATCAATCTTGGCCCAAATCTCTCTGAAGAACTCCGGGTCATCCACATTCGGACCGTATACAGCAACCATTACCACCTCCTTGCCCAGTAAGACCCCATGTAAAATAATATACCTCCCGGCTTCATCCACCAGTGTTGAAGTTTCCCTCCAATCCACGCCTCGGCGCATAAGGATAGCCACCCCCCTAGCATAGTTGGAGTAAATGGCTGAGTATACAGATCCCCACCTGGAGTGCTTAAGCCTGGGGGAGCAGGAGGAGTTGATATGCGTTTCTTGTAAGAAACAAATATCTATGTTGTGTCTAGTTAGGTAGCTGTGCATAAGTCTGGATTTTCTGTGGTCGCCTAAGCCTCTAATGTTCCATGTTAGGAGTCGGGTCACCTCCATTGAGAATAGCTATCGAGCGCGCGTCCTCTCACCACCCGGCCCACCATGCGCATTTTGATAATCAACGGTACATGCTGACTGTAATGCATCCAACAATACACCAAAGAACACCCAACCCAATCCCACCCTCCACCCACGCCAACCCCCAAAACAGGTTGTGTCAAGACCCCCCCCTAACGCGCCAAGTCTAAACAAACAAAGGGCGCCAAAACAGTAGAACAGTAGCTTTGTGGGAGACACCCCTTGGAGGCGTGGCATCTCGAGCGTACACCCCTGTTCACACAGGGTGGATGCATTAGATAGGCTATTTCTACAGATAACAATACAGGAGAAAAAACATTACGCATCTTCACAGCCAGTCGCAAGCGGCATCACACAGTATCAATATGGGAACACAGTGGTATGTGCGGGTGCCAAAGTATACAGTCATTCAAACCAGGCTATGGCCGACTGGTAAATTGTGTCGCTGCGGGTCAACCACTCAATCATTGTCACTTAACTGGCTTGCAGACTCAGTCCAGTCTCTGACCTCCTCCCCGATCTGGGTTTGCATATGTGTTTTGCAAATTTCAAAGCGGAGCCCGCATCCAGGAAGTGATGGGTCGTGCCATCGTGCACAACCCGAAGCTTGGCTGAGTACATGAGAGAGTAAGGGATCTGTGCTTGGAGCAGTATTTTTTTAGCAGGCAGAAACTCCTTGCGTGCAGCTTGAACCAGGGGCGTGAAGTCGGGGAAGAAGGATATGGCGTTTCCCTTGTGCGTTATTTTCCCCTTTTCTCTAGCCAGTCTTAATATGAGGTCCCTGTCTTGGTAGTTTAACAGCTTGGCCAGTATCGGTCTCGGCGGGGTCCCCAGAGGTGGCTTTTTCTCCAGTGTTCTGTGGGCCCTTTCCACAGTGAAGACAGAGGACAGGTTAGGATCAAAGTGTTCATGCAGGAGGTCGGTCACAAACGTCTCAATTTTCCCCATCGACGTCGTCTCTGGAATGCCCGTGATTCGGACATTGCATCTACGGGACCGCGCTTCAAGGTCATCTGCTTTGGCACAGAGAGTGTCTATTCTCTTTTCCAGGTTGCTTATATGGGCCTTGGTCTCCTGCCGGAATTCGCAGCACTCCGTGTGCCTATTCTCTAGACCATCAATGCGCGTTTCATGGGTGGCCACCTGTGCTCTAACATTATCTAGCTGGGCCGTCATGCTGTCAAGTTTCGCGTCAATACTTTTCAGGCTGGACCTTACCTCCAGAAGCAGTGCGGTCACATCAATGTCTTGGGAGGATTCTATAGTCGGTCCTCCATTCGCATCATCATCATCTTGTTCCGCCCGTTTGGAGGTCTTCTTCTGCTCAAACGTGAGCCTCGGTTGGCGCGGGTCTCCCTTCCCCATGGCCAATGTGTAGCAGACAGGTGTGTGAAGATAACGGGCAGGGCAGGATGGTCCAACACGCACCAGCCCACAGTGAGTGCGCGGGCAAGGAGGGGAGCGCGAAGCACGTAGGCCGCAGATCTGGAGAGGCCCGGCAGAGGCCCGGCCCACAAGGCTCAATCAAATATTTTGTCCCTCACAGCAGGGTCTATGCAAGTCCCAAGCCACCACTAGGAAATACACCCAGCACTCGGCGATCCGGGGGGTACACAAGGGCGTGCAGGCCTGGCCCTACGAATGCGCGCAGTCCCGGTGATGGGCAGAGCAACTCTGGCAGCCAGCGATCAGTAACACAGCAGCCCCTTGGGCCCGCTGCCGCACCAACGCAATGGGTAGGGAGCGCTACACCCCTCTCGGGGAGTCCAAGCTTCCAGGCAGGCAGGGGTTCAGGAACGCAGCGCATGCGGCCAGAGCCCCCGTGCGCTACAGGATTGAAGGGAGTTAGGGGCGTTGCTGGTATCCACGGGGGGCCGTGACTAACAGGGCCCGGTCTGCAGCGTCCCTTCCAACAATGTGCAGGCCCAGCCTAAGATGGCGGCCACCAACACTGTCTCTCCGTCAGGCCGCAGCCGCCCCGGTCCCCGGAGATGTTGCAGGCCCACACTGCGCTTCGTTCACATGTGTTCTGTCCGGTGATATGCCAGAGCCTTACCCCGCCAGAGGCGATGCGAGCGATGGGGGCCCCGCTGGTCTCAGCGCCGGTCAGCTCGATGGGTTCACGGCGCCGCGCCCTCAGTTAGCGCGCCATCCCCAAACGGGTACGCTCAGCGTGGTTCACTCGGCGGGGACGGCGGAGTTCGCAGTAGGATGTTGCAAGAATCCCGCGATGCCGGTCTTTCGGTCGAGTCCGCCCCAGACCCTCCGCCACTGATGCGCACTGGTTAGAAGTGCGTGTGTCCCGAAATAACAGGATTAATACAGGATTTTGGATGCAGCCGGCGTAGCTCGCTTATTAGGCGGCCATCTCGCTGCTCGTCCGGCCACGCCCCCGAATGATGGCCCCCCAATTAGCATCAACCAGACCTTTCAAACACACCCGTATCTTGATACCCAGATATATAATCCCCTCAACAACTCTAGGATCATTATTGATGTTTTGATTAGTACAAAGAATATGGGTTTTGGACGTATTGAGCTTATAGCAGGCCATATGTCCGAATTTATATGCAAGATGCTCAATTTCCTGTAGCGCCATCCCTGGATCAGATGTTATGATGGCAATATCATCTGCATATGCGCAGACTCAGAACTGATCTTGCCCCACCATAAACGGTCGTATCCTAGCACGCTGATCAAGCCTGTCCGGAAAAGGGTTGATGTAAAGCACAAACAAGAGTGGAGAATATGGACAGCCCTGACGTGTACCTCTCGCAATCTGAACTACCTTAGATATTAAGCCCATAGAACAGATCTGAGCCACAGGAGAATGATATAGAACCTGCATAGCCTGGATACAGCCCTGAGGAAAGCCCATCATACGTAGAACTCTCCAAAGAAAATTCCACGAAACACGGTTGAACGCCTTCTCGGCATCGAGCAACACTATTCCTAAGTCTCTGGCCTCCACTTGGGCGATATCAAGTATGGTAATAACTCTAGCTATATGGTTCACCGTCCCCCTGCCAGGGATAAACCCATGCTGTCTGAGTGAAACTAAGGGGGATATGACCTTAGCCAGTCTGTTCGCGAGAATTTTCCCATAAATCTTCCCATCACAGTTTGTAAGTGAAATTGGACGCTAAGACCTCGGGAGATCAGATGGCTTGCCCTTCTTTTTGAACACAAAAATAGTGACATCACCCCATGATTGTGGTGCCCCGCCACTTTGAGCGGCCTGACAAACTGCCCAAAAATCAATTTTAAGGTCTTGAAAAAAAGTCTGATAGAGTTCAGATGGAAGCTTGTCTGGCCCTGCTGCTTTACAGTGAGTCATGCCATTAATAGCCTGTTCTAATTCATCCATTGTGATAGGGCTGTCTAGTATTCCTACCTCCTCATGAGCTAGCCCGCTGAAATTGCACATTGAAGAGGTGTGGCGCCGCGGCTAGGGCAACTGACTTCGGAATCTGGGGATCACGGTTCGATCCCCAGCACCGGCGGCAGATCAGCTCAGCACCATGTGACTCTGGGCAATAGCCTTTGAGCTACACAGCGCCCTGTTTCCTTCCCATACTCATAACAATGTTTCTTAAAAAGCTGGAATTTTGTGGCAATTTCTTTACTCCATGGTATATTAATATTAGCTTTACATCTAGCCACTTCAGTTTGCAGCTCAGTAAGATTAGTTCCAGAAAGAATCCTGTGTGTTAGGTTTCCTTCTGCCGCTTTCAATTTATCATATAGCTCCTGGATTATGCGCTTGGCTTGTTTCGGTTTGCATAATCCGAAATGCAACACTTCCCCTCTAAAGCAAGCTTTGAAGGTATCCCAAGAATTCCTGTAATTTGTAGAACGGTTACTTTAAAAAAAATCCCTAACCCATTTACTCATATATTCGATGAAAACATTATGCAGAAGAAGTTTTCTATCAAAAGTAAATACCCTTGGTATTGAGTTGCTACCCAAAGCTGGAATGTCCAAGATAACTGGTCATAGGTAATTCGGGAAAAGACCTGTATTTGAGATTCTGTTAATAATAAAGGAGGTATAAAAAAATATCAAGATGAACTAATTTATCATGCGGGTGAGAATGAAACGTATAGCCAGGGTCGTGTGTTTTAAACATACTCCAAACATCAACTAAAACATGATCCCACATTAGGTGGTATAAAGACTTAAACACCCTAGCTTTCCAGCCACTATTACTCTAAATACCTGCTTGTAGTTCACCCAGTACCAAATTAATATTAAAGTCCCGACATAACACAAGAGGTGTGGGCCATGATGCAAGTTCAAGATTTAGATGTTCAAGAACAAGGGCTTCATCCAAAGTGGACCCATATACTGTACATAGTGTAAATTTAGAGCCCCCCGAAATGAATTCCAAAATTGCCCACCGCCCATGGTTGTCTACAGTTATACGTCCCGAAGTTTGTACAGTCGATTTGGCCAACACAGCCACCCCACGATTCATTATTGTCAGTTGTAAAGTGGCTAAAAGTACATTCCCCAACTCTGATAGAAACTTACATTTTCCCCAAGGTATGTGTATTTCCTGTATGCATACAAGATCTGGGTGAATCACCCTAAGTTCTGCAGCAACTCTTTGCCTTTTATTATAGTTGTTGAGCCCACAGATATTGAGCGAACATATTAAAAGCCCTAATTTAACAATAGGATAGATATGAATACCATCCCTTGCCTAATTCTCATGCATGGAATTTTATATTTCTCAATTTCACAAACTTAGCAATACTGTGGAAAAACTTTCTTTTTTTGCCCTCCCCCAGATAACTCCACCACCCAACCGCTGACCCAAAACCCACTCGAACCCCCAAACCTCACCTCCCTGTACCTCCCTCCCTCCAGGCACACCCCCAGAACCCTCCTCCCCGTCCCATCAAAAAGGCAATAGGACTCACGGTCCCAGTAATGACAAGCTCCTGCCACGTGGGTGTTCCCGCCCCACACTCATATAACACCATATGTGCAGATAAACCCAAAAATGTACAAGAGAAAACCCAACTGTTAAATAGCGCACAACTTATTAAAGCCTAGATATGTATATTTTTTTAGAAATAAACACAGAAACTGAAAAATACGAATACTCCAAGAAGACTACACCCACAATATTAGCCTGCCCCCAAAATATAAAACCAGACTTTCATACAAATTAATAATCATTCTATATTATATAGACTGTAAATACTCCTTGGCCTGAACCTCAGAGGTAAAGAATCTAGTATGATCTTTGAACAAAACCTTTATCTTTGCAGGATTAGGCAAAAAAGCTTGTGCCCCTTCAGCCTGAAACAATGATATAAGCTGACGGAGATGCTAGGGCTTTTCAACCATGTGGTGACAATAGTCAGGCCGGACAAAGAATTCCACACCCTTGCTGGCCCTCTTTCAATCAGGGCGGGCAAGCTCAAACAAGGCCTCCCGAGCAAGAAAATGATTAAGAGAAATTAGAATTGCTCTGGGTTTAGCTGCTGCTTGATTTAAATAAAGAAAAAAGAAATCGGTGTGCCCTCTGCACCTCTCTTTGCCAGTCCCAGTGCTTGAGTTCAGGAAAAGCCTCGGAAAATAGTTCAATGATAAACTTGTGAGGATATTGGCCCGCCAAGCCCTCAGGAATCTGCAGAATTCTCAGATTGTTACGGCGAGAGCGATTTTCTAAATTGGACAGTTTCCTTTCCATTAACTGAGACCGCAGGGTCTCAGTTAATGCTTTCTGTACAACAAGGGAGGAAATCCTTGTCTCTGTCTTATTAGGCCTTTTTGGGAATTCTGTACAAGTCTTCGCTATACGGCAAACAGAGTTCTATAAATTGTGACCGGAGCTTTGTACTTTTTTACTTTCTATCCGTGTTTCCTCCCTATGAGTCATTATAGTATGATAAATCAAAGCGATACCTCTTCAGATAGACCTGGTGTTTTTCCTTTAAACTCCTCTGTGCCGGTACCAGTACCATTCTCATTTATGAGAGAGTAGTCCCATTGTAGAGCGTTGTCACTGTTACTGCTATCAACAACTGCAGGACCCTGTTTGCTCTCATACTTTTTTTGCACCGTGCTAGGATTATCATCTGAAATGTGCCCTTCTATGTCTGCGTACTGCTAAGATCGCTGCCGCCAGTCCACTGTAGTTCATCATAGATCTTAGATCCTAACTCAGGATCTTCACTAGGGGAATTAGAATGCTCTGATAATGAATAGAAATTATCACCAGAGTCAATTTCCTTCACGGGAATTTTTTTTCCGTAAAACCATGTATGAGCCTGCATTTACAGCAGTTACAGCAGTGGTTATTAAATACGTCGATTTGCCCTCAATATTAGGGACCTTCCCTCCATTATCGTTATGCTTGAGATCCCTAGCAGCTGCTTCCACCGTGGGTGTTAACAGTAGAGGATTAATATAGACCGCTTTGCTGGCAACATCAACATCCCCCCTATTTTGAGCAATTATAACATCTAAGAATTCTTGTTGAAATGTATTCATACCTCCCTCTACAGATTCGATTTGAGGGGAATTAACAGGTTTTTTTTTCTTTGCCACCAAAAAATTACAGGGGAATAGTGCGCTTACTGCTAATGTCCTTGTCTTTATAAGTTTTCTCATCAGCGATATCTCCTTATTCCCTTTGTGTGAACTGTGTGTGTAGAGTTTCTAGAGTTCACAGATCCAGCCCCTGCTCCACCGCCATTAGAGTCAGCCAGGGGGCGTGCTCTCCCCTTAGCAGCCTTGGGAGCTATCTCTGGAGTAGCACAGCGTGTGCCTAATAGGCCTCCGTAGAACACTGCAGTCACAAGAACTCCACGTCAAATGTTCCAGTAGCCTCTTTGAAGTCGTCGTAGCCCCTGTGATATCACAGCCCCTGCATAGCTCAGCATTCCGGGGAAAACCTTTAAACCTTGGAGCCTTGAGCAGGTATGTTTTTAAGGGCTTAAAAATACCCATTTTCTCCTGCGCCGGTGCACCTCTTTTATCACGCAGTCATGAGGCAAGAGAGCCGAACATAGCCGTAACAGAGATTAAAGCTTTGGAAGCCTCAGAAGTATTCCATGAGCATAAAAAATCCACTCTGCTATTTTCGCAGTATTCAAATTTCAGCCCACACATTTGTTTCTTACATCATTTTCACACCAGACCAAACTGCGAGTGCAAGATATTATCTCCAGGCAGAACATCATTCTGTTTGGGAGCGGGGGAGCCCAGGAGAGATCAGCTCAAATGTCCGAGCTCACGGATGCCATTTTGCCTCCCCACTTCTCCCCGGGCCTTCGCTCTTAACGTAAACTTTTATTTTTTTAATTAAAAACAAAGAAATGTGCAGGAAGCTGTGGTATACTGCTATGCATTCTCGTGCTGCTCCCAGCGCGAGAATGCATTCTTACTTCTCTGTTCTGTTCTAGCGCTCTGGACAACGTTTGTCAGTTGCCCGGAGTCCTGGAGCAGAGCAGCTGTTTACCTGTGGGTGTCTCTAATCTCCTACAATAAAGAAGACTACAAATTCACTTGAAGACTCCTGCTTCCTTCTTCATCCCACTTACAACATTTGGCAATGAGTGGTTGAACCCCTTAAAGACACCCACCAGGAATATACTCGGCAGACACTCGGCGCATCCTCATAACAACAGTTCTCGACGAACTTCACAATATAAAATTAGTCCACTTTGTCTTCATTGTAAAAGGTTTACTTACAAAAATACCTCATGGACTTCATTTTATGATCTTCAGCCTCCGGCGGATACTCGGTGACGTCATCGACAAACGGATAAGGGCTTCGCCTAAGTGTTCCAGTGTTGAGACGCTACACGTCATCATCTGCGAGGTACGAGGATTCTCTACTGGCTGACGTGAAGCTGATGTGAGGAGACTCTGTGAGTACGCAGCTCCCATGCAGACCAAAGCGTGGTGACGTCATCACGCTAGCGTTGGCGGCCATTTTGGAGGTCGCTTAGCAACGCTAACACGGAACAACTATTTCACGAAGCCGACTCCGTTTTTCTTCGAACTTTCTTCTTTCCTCATTTTACTTCGCATTTCGCCCTTCATCGGATGGCTTATGTTTAGGGCATTTTAAAGAAAAAGGTATGGTTTTCTTTTCTCGGTGACAGACACACCATTGCCTGTCTCTCAAGATAAATTTTATAGGAAATAAATACAATATTTTTGAATTGAATTAACAATTAATTGAAACTACTTCTCTTCATACTTTGTATAATATGGCTTCTCCACAACAATTTGCACAGCCCCCACCCTTTCTTCAACTTCCTGGCAAACCAGCTATTCCATGGCGTCAATGGGTTAGAGCATTTGCTAACCATATTATTGCAATTGATGCTGTGAAGTTTAGCCCGGAGAGAAAAGTAGCTATTTTATATGGCTGTTTAGGTGTTGCTGCACAAAATGTTTTTGAAAATCTTCCCAGGTCCCCTGCCCCTATAGGTGAGGCAGGTGACCACTGGGATGAATATAAGGAAGCTTTATCTCGCCTGGCGAGACATTATGGTGAGGAACCTAATGAAATGCTGGAAAGACATAATTTCTTTAAAAGGAAACAACGAGAAGACGAAACTGTGGAAGAATATATTGCACAGCTTAGAATTTTGGCGTCAACTTGTGAATTTGAGTCAAACCCTGATATTTACATCCGAGATCAATTTGTTTTTTCTTGCTATTCAAAGAAAATCCAACAACGCTTATTAAGTTGCAAAAAGCCTACACTTCAAGAGACCATTGACATTGCTAAGAGTATTGAGAGATCCATCACAACATCAAATGCTCTTAATAATGATCAACCTTGCAATCCTCTTAAGTCTTTCCCAAATGATAACTCAAATGTCAATGTAGTAAATGTTAACAGGCCTTTTAAGCAGTTGCCTAGGAAACCAAATTCAAATTCTTTTTGTTTCAGATGTGGCTCAAAATCTCATCTTGGTCATAGTCCAGCGTGTCCTGCACTGGGCAGAAGATGTGTTTTATGCAAAAAATGGGACATTTTCAGAGTTTATGTAGGTCTGTTAAAAAGCCTTTCAGACCATCTGTTAACACAGTTGAATGTTCGGAATTTGATGAATGTGTGGATGAGTTTCAGGATTTAGTTGTTTCTATTCAATGCAATTATATTCAAACTCCGAAGTTGGTCAAAGGTCCAGTGGGCACAGCACTGTTTGGGGAAGTTGAAATCTCCATAATGGCAGATTCTGGTTCCCCAATTACAATATTGTCGGATGTTACATTTCATGAAAAATGGCTCAATTCTATTGCCTTATTGGAGTCTGATGTCAGTCCTAAGGCCTTCGGTGAAGCTGACATCATCATGCTTGGTTTTTTCAACTACAGATTAGAGTGTTTGGGAAGGTCAATTATTACAAAAATTTATGTTGCTGTTAAGGGTCGCAACATAATTGGGTGGCAAGATCTTGCGAAAATGGGTTTGTATTTGGTACCTGGTTCTGATAATCCGTTGAGGATAGGTGAACCACCTGAGGATTATTCTCCTGCTCCACCTTTTGTTTCTGAATGTCTAATTGTCAATGACCAAGAGTCTGATATTAAGCAGGTTTTGGATAAATTTCGAAAAGTATTTTCAAAAAAACCAGGTACTGTTAAAGGATTCCAACATGAGATTAGGTTGAAAACCTGTGCTCAACCTGTTGTCCATAAGGTCCGACCAGTTCCTATTAGTGCGAGGGAGGAACTTAAATCTGTTCTCAATTCACTACAAGATGATGGTATTATTGCATCCTCAGATTCATCTGAATGGGTTACGCCCATCGTTATCGTGAGGAAAAAAAATGGCGAGGTTAGGTTATGTGCCGATTTGCGCACTTTAAACAAAAATATTTTGATTGACTGCCATCCCCTTCCCAAAATTCAAAACCTCCTTGCTAAATTGGGAGGGGCAAAATATTTTTCCATTATTGATTTGCGTTCTGCATACCATCAAGTTCCCCTCACTAAGGCTTCCCAAGAGCTAACCACATTTGTAACTCCATTTGGAGTTTTCAAATACTTAAAACTTCCTTTTGGCCTGGCATCTGCCGCCAGCGTGTTCCAAAAGATCATGGATCATCTTTTTCATGACTTGTCAGGTGTGCAGGCCTATCAGGATGATATTTTAATTTTTATTCGGTTGATTGGGAAACACATTTGTCAAATCTTACTTCAGTTTTAAGTAAACTTAATGATGCGGGCATGACAGTCAGAGCCGATAAATGTAAATTTGGAACTCAATCTTTAGAGTATTTAGGACATACCTTGACTCCAGAAGGTATCAAACCTAAGTCTTCTCTCATTGAGGCTATTTCTAACGCCACTCCCCCCAAGGACAAAGATGCTCTTCGTTCTTTCCTCGGATTGGCAGAGTATTATGCTCGTTTTGTAAAAGGTTATGCTCTGATTGTGGAACCTCTTCGTGCTTTGTTACGCAAGGGTTCAAAATTTGAGTGGTCAGAAGATGTTGGTGCATCTTTCACTCAGATTAAAAACATGATTATTGAAGCACCTGCTTTGCATCCTTTTCAAGATTCTGCTAGATGTTTTTTAATGGTTGATGCAAGTTTGACTGGTTTGGGTGCTGTTTTGGGACAGTGGGTTTCAGGAAAAGTGCACACAATTGCTTTTTCTTCAAGAAAACTAAAAGATTCAGAAACGCATTATAGTGCTATAGAGCGTGAATCTTTAGCTTGCGTTTGGGCCATAGAAAAGTTTAAAAACTATATCTGGGGACGTGAATTTGATTTGTTCACGGACCACAAACCCCTCACTCAACTTCTCAATGGAGACGGCCTTGGAAGAGCCTCGTCAAGACTTGTCAGACTCTTATCTAAGTTACATGAATTTCATTTTTGTATTAAACACATTTCGGGTGGCAAAAACTTTAGGGCTGACTGTTTGTCACGAATGGCTTTTGATAATTCATCTGATTTAGAAGACTTTGATGATATTGAATGTGTAGTTGCTACTCTTGATGCTGTCAAGTTGTGTCCATGCATTACTGAAGAATCTTGGTCCAAGGCTTATGATAATGATCATAACTTAAAATTAGTAGCACAGTACGTCACCAAAGGATGGCCTGAGACTAGGAAGCTTTCAAATGAATTAAAAGCTTTTGCTATGATTTCCTCTGAATTGTCATTGGTCAACAATTTAGTTATGAGACATGATGTTTTTGTACCTCCTTCTGGTATTTGGAATGATATCATTAGATTCGCACATCAAGGTCATCTTGGTATTACTAAAACGTCTCAACTTATCAAATCCCATTACTGGTGGCCTTCTATCGAGTCTCAGGTTACATTTTTCATAGATTCTTGTAGTGAATGTTTACTTTCAGATAAAAAGTGGAAAGTGATGAACACTCCTCTTCATCCGGTTCCTTTTCCAGTCAAACCTTGGGAAAAAGTTGGGTTGGATTTTTCTGGCCCTTTTGAATTACTACCTAATGATATGAAATATATCATTTTGTTGATTGACTATCACTCAAAATGGGTGTATCACATGTTTTGTGACTCTCCTTCTGCAAACAATGCTGTAAAATTTTTGAAGAATGTCTTTATGATTGAAGGGTGTCCTTCCATTGTAATTACTGACAATGGTTCTCATTTCACTGCTGAGAAGTTTGCCTCATTTCTGATTGAACATGATGTTGTTCATTTTAAAGTAGCTCTATATTCACCTACTTCAAATGGTTTAGTAGAGCGAGCTAATCGATTGTTGAAAGATGCTGTTCAGACTGCAATTTCCTCTCACTGTGATGTAAAAAAATTCTTGAAAATAAGTTGTGGTCCTATAACATTTCACCTCATAGTACCACAGGTTTATCTCCATTTTCTTTGTTAAGAAATAGGAATATTCATACTAAATTGTGTCCCACTTGGTTATGTCAAAAGAGTCTTGAGACCAACCTTAAAAAGGAAATTTCTATTTCTCATGATTGTAACGTATCTAGTAGAGTTTTACAAAAACAGAATGTAATGAAAGAAAAACATGATTTTGGAAGATGTTTTACTTCTGTTGATCTGAAGATTGGTGATTGGGTCCTTATTAGGAATCCAAAGAGAGTTTTGAAAGGTCTCTCCAAATTTTCCACTCCCGTTCAAGTAACCTATGTTAGTAAAGCCTCTGCTTTGCTTGGTAGTAGAGGATGGTGGAGTAAGAGAGCTTTGGTACATTTAACTAATTCTCAAGCACGCTCGTTGCTCAACTTGACCAAGAAACAATTTGATCAGTGTGATTGGTCATTTTGGATAAATGCTCCTGTTTCTCATACCTCCTCTACTTTAGATGGTGAATCCATTCATCCAGATTTAAGTTCTCCTTCAAATCCCACAGTTTCTCCTTTCTCCTCTTCTTCACAGGGTGTAGAGGGTGAAACTCGTCAATCTTCAGATTCGACTGTTAGGTGTAGGAGGTTACCAGTCAGGTTTAATGATTATATTCTGGATTAAAATTTGTCATTTGGTTTGCAGTAACTGGTTTACAGATTTTGTTTTACTCATATATGTTTTATTCTCTTTCATTGTGAAGAGGGAGAAGTTGTGGTATACTGCTATGCATTCTCGTGCTGCTCCCAGCGCGAGAATGCATTCTTTCTTCTCTGTTCTGTTCTAGCGCTCTGGACAACGTTTGTCAGTTGCCCGGAGTCCTGGAGCAGAGCAGCTGTTTACCTGTGGGTGTCTCTAATCTCCTACAATAAAGAAGACTACAAATTCACTTGAAGACTCCTGCTTCCTTCTTCATCCCACTTACAACAGAAGCCCAGCTCAATAGCTTCTTTAGGACAGTATCAATATGGTACATCAACAAAGTCCCAGTGAGAGCCTCATAACATAACAGAACAGATTAGCATGCACGCACATCCTATCCTCTACTGAGGGAGCTCGTAAGAGAGCAACAGTGCCCGGAATGGGCGATGATGGCACACTGGGCTGGTGTCATCCAAAAAAACAAAACAATTACAATCTCTAAAACAGGCAAGGTACCAATTTGCACAACAGTGGGTATAGAGGTCGGGGGAAGGAGAGAAGGAGTGTTGGAGCACCGTGGGTGGTCATGAGCATCCCTGGCAATAGTGAGGCCAAGAAATGGGGAAGGGAAAACATCATTGCCCAGGAAGATCAGTAAAACAGGTGAAGAGCATGCAGTTTGGGTGGGTAGAAACAAAGGGTCTCCATCTGTGACATGTAGTCAAGTAGGTTGCCATAGCCGTGTGACTTTCGTATCGGTGAGGGAAAGCTTATGTGATTGTGATACATGTTCAATTGCCAGGGTATGTCAAAGTCTAGTGAACCACGAGACTTTGCAGGCATTGGAAGGGTCTTCCAGGCCAAAGCTATTCGTTTTTTGGCCACACCCAATACTTAAAGTGTGTTTGGGCAGTAATCTGTGGTGATCGGAAACCCCAGAGTGTTTTAAATGTATGTTACAAGACTTCCTTCCAGAAGAGAGTGAGTTGGGGGCATATCCACCATATGCTTTTGAAGTCACGCTCCTGTGCCTCATACTTCCAACAAGCAGCTGAAGTTGTGGGAAACATGGTGTGCAGGTGGGCTGAGGTGTAATACCATTGAACATCAGCTTGTAGGTGGACTCCTGGTGTAATATGCCTCTATGTGTTCTGGGAATCTCACCACAGAAGCTCCCATTGTTTCTGTGTGATGTCAGGAGCACTCTCCGACTCCCATTTCCTCTGGAACAGGTGGCTAGGGAGGGGGTGAGACTGTTGAAGGACACTACAGGTCATTGAAATTAGACCCCTTGCGCCTTCAAGCTGGCGAACTAACTTCTCGAAGGGTGTGAGTGGCCACACCATCCCTTTGGCATTGGATGGATAAAGCACCCAGTGGCATAGCGTAGTAACACTCCAAACATAGTTACATGAATAAATCTTCTTTATTTCAAAAGTAATATGCTGGTACAAGAAGGGTGCTGCTGCCTTTAACATAGACACAGCCCCAATGTATACATTCTAAGTACTTCCTACAAATTTTATTCTAAATGATGTATTACATTCTAGAACTAACACAATATTCTACAAAAAGCTGATAGGTTACCACACATCTCCTTTCCTAAATTAATATTTTTTAAACAAATCATACATATAAAAAAAACGAAAATAGAAATAATATTGTAGTTACACACAAAATCTTGTAAAAATGTAGGTGAAAAATTTTTCCTCCCAAACACCGGGGCAGATTTACGTTAACTGGCGCATCCCCAGGGATGCGCCAGTTAATGTGCGCCACAGTGCGCCACAGCTCCGCCACCCATGGTGCGCCGCATTTACAATGCGGCGCATCACGGTGCAAGGCAGGGAAGATGCGTGACGCATCTTTCTGCGTACGGGTGGCGCATTGCTGGAGTCATGTCGCAAGTGCGACATGACTCCTGCAATGCACAGGGGCCACCCCTACATTGCATGGTGCATCACCCTTACACCTGCTTCAAGCAGGCGTAAGGAATCGACGTAGAAAGTGACTCAGTGAAATCTTGTAGATTTCACTGAGTCACTTTCCAGGGGCGTTCCTGCGACCGAACGCCCCCCCCCCCCTGCACCGGAACGCCTGCATGAAACCTGACGCATGTTTCATGTGGCGCAGGGCCTTACACCGTGACGCATTTCCATAGATGCGTCATGTTGTAAATGCCTCGTAGGGATGCGCCACGTTTACGCCGCCTTGCGTGACGCAACAGTGGCGTAAACGTAGCGCAAGGGGCTCGTAAATCTGCCCCTTAGTATACACAGGCTGATTATCCCTTGCACCCATGGAATCATCTGTGGATCCTGCATGCGAAGAATCTTGTAAACTAGGACTCCTTATATCATCATGGTCCAATTCAGTATTACATAATTCTCTTTCACCATTGCCACTTATACACTCATTATCTTGAACAGAAACAGCATCAGACTCTGATTCTGAGATGGGACTCAACCACTAGTAATCACAACCCACATCTCCCTCGTTGGAAATGTTTTCTGATCTGGAATGCCTAGCCAAAGCAATACGGCTCATGTGATGAATATTACCATCATGCAACATTACCGTATTCCGCATCACCTTGGTGACAGTCCTAGGATCAGAAAAACGTGGTTGTAGTTTCCCAACTTACTTTACGTTTTTGACTCTGACCAGTTGACCAACTTTCACAACCACATCCTTAGTGCTATATTTTGTGTCAAAGTACACCTTATTTTTATTTTGTGCTTTACATATGTTCTCTCTAACCTTTGTACAATCCCATGTATATATTTTGCTTCTGCCTATCCAGACAGGATTAATTTTGCAATATGGGAATCTGCCTCTCATCAGTCAAAGAGGACTTTCTCCACACGTATCATGCACTGTTATTCTGTATGACCATGCATTTTATCTAATTCAGAACTCCAGTCTTTCCTCCCTTTGTTAGACAATTGTAAGGTTTCTTTAATAACTTAGTTAATTCTTTCTACACCAGAATTTCCTTTGGGATGATACAAAGCTGTAAACTTATGTTTAATACCAAATGGATTCTATGAACTTTTTCATGACATCAGATTTAAATTTTACCCCATTGTCCGTTAAAAGAGAAGCAGACAAACCTTCTCTAATGAAACATTCATCCAAGAATCTGATTACAATATTAGTGTCAACTCTTTCAACTACTTTTAACTCAATCCACCTTGAAAATAAATTGACTAATACTAAAATATGCTTACATGTACCATCTTGCCATATCATGGGTCCCATAATATCTAAAGCCAGTTCTTCCCATGGCAACCTGGGACATCCTAAAGAAGACATTGGTGGATTAAGGTTTTTTTTACTTTTGTCTGCACATTCACAGCTGACACATTCTCTAACAGATCTCTCAATTTCTAAATCAATTCCATCAGTACAAGGCTTTAATATTTTTCTTGGACCTGGAAATCCCCGGATGACCCTCGTGTCCAATACCAATAATCTTAAAACTAATACCTTTAGGCGGAATCAGCTTATTACCACGACAAACAAAACTGCCATCCACACTTAGTTCATCTCTCACATCCCAAAATGGTCTAAGGTGAGGATCAGACTTGGATTGAGTAAGCCAACCGTTAGTGATTTTATCACCAACACTTTTCAGGACTGAATCCTACGTACTCTCAAGTTCCCATTCATCCTTAGATAAACCATAAGGGTCAGAGAATACCCCAGCAACGCAACAATCATTCCATGAGCTCTGATCAATTTCTCTCAAGTCCGCTCAAAAAATCTGCAATGACATTCTTGACTCCTGGAAGATATTCTACCACATAAACATAGTCCTGAAGTGATCGGACCGGAGTGTGAACTTTTTGCCCCAAATAAATTTGCGAAAATGTTCCATTGCCCATACGAAAGCCAGGGTCGCACGCTCGATGACAGAATATTTCTCCTCACACGGTGATAATGATTGTGAAGCAAAGGCTATGACAACTTCTGCACCCTGAGGAGATAACTGTGAGAGAACACTACCTAAGCCAGTACCCCTAGCATCAGTGTTGAGGTAAGTTTCAGCTGAAGGATCAAACCCTTGTAATGTAGGAGCATTAGCAATAGCTGACTTTATTTCATGAAATGCTTTTTTGCAGCCATCACTCCAAACAAAAGGTGACTTATTCTTTATTAACACACGCATTTCATACGTTCTCTGAGAGAATTGATTTACGAACTTTGAATAAAACTCAGCCAACCCCAAAAATGATCTGAGTTCGTCCTTTGATTTGGGTTCTGGACAATTCATGATTGTGTCAACCAATTTTGTTTTAGGTTTGATACCTCCTTCACAGATTTCGTGCCCTAAGTATGTGACGGATTTTTTTGCAAATTTACATTGGCTTAACTCAGCCACCAAACCATTGCTTTCTAGAATTTTGAGAACTTCTCTGAGGATAGTATCGTGATGTGATCTGCTTTTTCCCATTATTAAAATGTCATCCTGGAAAAAAATAACTTCAGACATATGACCAAATAATCTGGACATTAATACTTGGAATACCGCAGCCGCCGAAGCTAAGTCAAACGGCATTCGCTTAAACCTGAAGCAACCAAAAGGAGTACCAAATGTTGTCAAATGTCTGCTACCAGGGTCAAGGACAACTTGATGGTATGCTGCTGATAAGTCCAAAGTGAAAAACCATTTGGCTTCTTGAGTCAACGAAGACATTTCATCTATCCTAGGCAATGGGAATTGATCAGTAAGTATCTGATTGTTTAAATACCTCAAATCCACACATAAGCCGGCCTTTCCATTGGCCTTGCGTGCTACGACCAATGGAGAAACCCACTCTGCTGCCTCCACTGTTTCAATAACATTTGAATATAACAATGTGTCTAATTACGACTTTACTTCCTCTCTAATGATAAATGGTATGTTGCATGCTTTATGTATCTTTGGCACAGCACCATCTTTAAGTCGAATTTGGTGGGTAAAGCCTTTTAGTTTACCCATTTTCTCTGAAAATACGGAGGAGAATTCATTAAGAACCCATTTTTTAGTGTCTTCACCTTCACATGAAACTAAAACTTGCTCCTTGCTATGGGGGTCCAGAATGATATTCAGGTTTTACTGATCTTTCCTTCCTAATACGGATGGTCCATCTTTGGAAATATATAATTTCCCGGTGGCATGTCTGCCTTTAAATCTAAAAACAAGTAATATGAACCCTTGAATATCAATTCTTTCTCCAGAGTACAACTACCAATTTGAGAAATGAAGTGTTCCTCCCGTACACGTTGAGCAATGATAGAGTGCACTGCTAATTAAATAAACACACCACCTAACGAAACTTGACATAAGGGTTTACTGGATGAAACATCTGAAATGTTTAAGACAACATTTTTTCGTGGTGGTTTATATTTGTATACCCTCTTCGCTTGAAGATGAGCTATACTCCAACTCTGTTTCTTGAATACATGATACTTTACCTTTAGAATTCTTATGCATTTTCCTTCTGCACACCTTCTCAAAATGCCCAAGCACGCCACAAACTAAACATTTGGAGTGCAGCACTCAGAAACTGGAGGCCGCGTCCCACTAACGGAACTGCAGCTGCTGTCCGGACGTGTCGTCAGGCGAGGCGTGGTGAGGTGAGGTGGGCGGAGCGAGGCTGAGGCAAGGTTGAGGCGAGCCGCTGTGGTCGAGAAGCCGACTCGGTTTCCCCCAGGGGTCTGTCGGCATAGTCGGGACCGGGACCGGCAGCGGTGGAACACCGGTAAGCTGACAAGAAAAGTGCACGAGGGGGTGAGGTGAGGAGAGGCAAGGCGTGCAGCCGTCTTCACCACCCCTGCCGCTGCCGTCGCTGGTAGTGGGCGGGGTTCTTGGCTGGTTAGTTAAACAGCAAACGGGGAACGTGTGCCCTTGCTTAGCCCCCCCCTCTGTTTTGAACCGCATATTGTCATATGCTAATCTTTCCCCCTGTTGGCTGCGTCCTGCGTCTGTCCTGGCCTGCCGCGTCTGCCTTTGTCTCCTTTGTATTGGCCAGCGCTTGCTTCTGTACCGCTTTCACCCACCCGCTTAGCCAGCCGGCCGTTTGTGCAGCCGTCTGCTTTTTCCAGCTCTGGGGCCGCTCCCCCTGCGTCCCCCCCCGAGTTTGCCGAGTGACGGCCGGCCCCTCTGCCTGCCCGGGTAGTCGCCTGGCTGGCTGACTGGCTGATCGGTCGAGTCGACTGACCCTCTATTATCTACTATCTGTACGACCCCATCTGGTGGGGGTTGACACAGAGGCGAGGTCCAGACTCCCTGTCAAGCCAGTCTGGCCCAGTCCGGCCCAGGTCCGAGTGGTGCAGCACGTGTGGGTCGTTGCTGATAGGCACTGGGGTCGGGAAAAGTCAAAAGTGCGGGGGGGTGCCACGACTCAGTAACGACAAGACATGCCCCCACAAAAGTGCAAACAGTGCTAAAAGTGCATCTTGTCGGCCACCAACCAACTAACTGGCAGCCCTTCGTAAACAGGACAACTGAAAGTCCTCCGACAGCCCAGAACCTTAATCAATAGCACAATACCACACAGCCAGCCAGCGACGCCAGAGCTGGCAGTATTCTCAGACCCATCTGAGCCTTCAGAGCCACCAGACCCATCAGAGCTCTAAGGCACTGCAACCTTTCTCAGACATTTAATAGTTTTGGTAGTGCCACTTCAGCCAACTCAGTCACCACAGCCACTTCAGTACAGCATCGGCCTCAATAAACCAACCAACACCATGAGATCTGGGAAAGTAAGAAAGACCATAGTGGCATCAAAACGGCAGAAATCAAAACAGCCGGCAACCAATGAAGAGCCCCACCTGGATAATCACAAGCCCTCCTGGGCCTGTCAGGAAGCAGCGGTAGCGGCAAAATCTCCGCCAGAAGGATGCTGCAACCCTAGTCTCAAAGGCAAGGGTACGGACATGCCAAATGCCGTAAAACCTTCGAACTTGTTGGACTACTTTAAAAAAATTCAAACCATGACCAACGCTCCTTCAAAGTTCCAGCTCCAGGAGTCAACTAATCTTGTATCCTCGGACCAGCAGGCTGAAATAAGTACGTCCCCCCTACAACTACAACTGCCATCCCCACTACGGTGGTCAACGAAAACCAAGGAGTCAACCCAACCTCCGGGAGTTTACATCTTTGGATCAGCATTTAACGATCTGGCCCTGACCCGGTTGGGGGGTGTAAGCTACAAACAAAACCTTCTTAGTCACCACTTAGAGCCGCAACATGGCCAGTAATTCTCACCTACTGTAGAGGATACTCTCCGGCGAGTTTACAGCACAACCCAAGCTCTTCTACAGATCAAATTCAGAAACCGGAAATACAAACACGATCCCCCCGACAAGACCCAGTCGTGCCAAAGGAACCCACAACGGTTCCCCATTGTCAACTAACTCTCGCACAAATCCATGCACAAAATATGCAGGTGCACAATATCACTCCTCAACCGTCCAACTTACTTCTAATCAAAAGCACACCCAAGGAACCCCCTGACGCGTCAAGCCCCCAGCATATTGCATTTTCACCACCAGCAGCAATAATGACATTTCCATATAAATCGCCCAAAAATTCCGATCCTAACGACCAGCTTTTAGCGGACCTGTCATTCTTTTTCAAAAACAATCAAAACCCCGCCAATCATACGTCAAACTTAAAGTCTAACCAAGAAGAACCTACAGTAACCGGGGTCAGGCCTCAACTTCTTCAAACTTTCCAACAAACAGTCAACGCATTGAATTATCACTCGGACAAACTGGATGTGCAGGTCGATCTTTTGAACACCCTAGCGCTGTTCACGGCAGGGATCGATAACAAACTTGATAAACTGAAAAATTTAGTACTAGGAGCACGAGCCTCGACAAAGCTCATACAGTCGGTTTGTTGCTGTTCCCCAATCATTGATTCACTTTCTTTGCTTCCAGACTTTCTAACTAGCGTAATAGAAGAAGTCAAACTGTTGAAGGGAAGCAACCCACTCACACCCCCCGGTTCGCAATTGCAAAAAATGCCAGACACGATCCAAGATCGTGCTAATCCGCGGCCTATCGCAAACAAAGATATCAAGTCAAGCGGGGGAACAGTTCTTTGTTCAAACCAGCCGAGTGAGCAGTCAAATTCAGGCCAACCTCAACCAGCACCAACGGGCCTTGACACGATCAAAGCGATGACTGAAAACGCCGGGGCCCCAAGTGGGTGCACAATCAGCACGGACCCCCAAGTGACAGGCGCAACGGAAAGTTTAGTGTCCTCGGCCCCCACTAAATCGGAAGGGCTACCAGCTCCTCAACCACCCTGTAGCAAGAGAGAGCACAAACACCTGCGCAAGCAGAGAAACAAAACAAGGGTAAAAGTAACAGCTGTCCACTCGGAATTCTTTCCCATCTTTGAAATGGCGGATAGTAAAAAAGCTCCTATAGAGATGGTTGCACCATCTCCCCCAGAAAAACTTAGCGCTAACAACCCTAAAGGGGACCCACCTGCACCACCACCCAACTAACCGCGGGAAGTTCCCATGATCCAACTGAACGTGTGGTGCGAACAGCAATAGACGAGCCCTGCACTGTCATAGAAAAGCCAAGGATGAAAACCGACGAACCAAGCCTACATGGGTTCATTGCGACTCAAGCAAAACCTACCTCAGTGTTAGCCTCAATACCGACACAGGCGGATTTCACAACATCAAGAATGAACCTTACAAAAACAATTCATAATCAAAAAATAACTCTCCTTGAAAACAGTCAGCCTCTGTGGAATGCCCCTCTTCGCCCAATGCAACAGGAGCAGGAACGAGACGCAGACCTGTTACTTAATAAATTTAATAAGACGGCCCCAAGTGTAAAAAATAACGAGAACAAAAACGATCCACCATATTTCTATATTCTGCTGGCACCGGACTATAAATCAAAGGGCCGGCAAGACATCCTCAACAGGTCAAATATAATAAAACTAGTGGACGGCATCCCGGGGCTCGCAGGCCTGGTATCAAATTACATCGAATCCATCAAATTCCTTCCACCAAGAGGCACTCAACCATCTGAGGTAACCCTGGTGTGTCTCAAGTCGGCCAGCTGGGCAGGAGCATTTTTGGACCATAAGGCCACTCTGCGGGACTCTGGCATTCGTGTGTACCCATATTCCACCCCAGGCTACCCCATTGCCTTATTAACCTAGCCAACCCTCCCCGTAAAGCCGGAATCACTAGACCAGTGGAACACTCCAGACCGTATTCAATTTTAAAAAACGCGTCAGGACCCGAAGAACAGCACAAAACCCCTTCAACAGTTGTCTCTCACGTCAACACATGTCAAGGATGGGAGTGGCTCCCAGCTATCCTGTCAACCAAAAGCTTAGAATGACCGCTCGAAGTGGAGCGCAGGGGGCCCAATCATAAAACCCAGGTAAATTCAATCCCCCTAGTGGCCTCACCAGCAACTGTGCTTAACCCACAAGTAGATTCCACCTTTTTAATGTGTTCCTGGAACATAAGCGGTCTCCAGCAGAAACTCCTGCACCCTGAAACTCTCTCCTTTCTATGCGAGCATGCAGTAATAGCCATGCAGAAAAGCTGGGCCTTACAAGGATGTCCCGTCATTGGCTTCACTGAATTATGGAAACCAGCACTTAGGGACAGCCGCTACGGTCACTCTAAAGGGGGCCTGTCAATATACATATCAAACAACTTAAAAGACCCAATCCATAGACGAAGACTGGCTACTCGGGACTAAAATTAGCTCATGGAGGAATGAGCGCTCACTTTTCCTTTTAAACGTGTATATTAACCCAGGTACGTGCAAAAAAAAAGACCACCTGCTCGTCTAACGGAAATTATGAGCGACATAGCCGCGGAATATCCCAACGCAGACTGCATTGTCACAGGAGATTTTAAGACTAACTTGTTTCAAGGCAAACTAACAGACACTGAAGGGCCTTTTTTATTTTCGATCACAGAGGCCGCGACACAAACTAAACCGCCGAATCAAGCTCACTGTGGCTGGGCGAACTATGTGTGATGCGATTTTACAGTGCAGATTATTAGGTAATCAACGGCAGGTCGGCGGGTGACACCCCTCCAAACTGGTCCTGGACAAATGGCAGTAAGCAATCTTACCTGGACTATTCCATCTGCAATTCTGCCTTGCTTCGCTGCCTGGCCAGCTTTCGTATCCAACCACGAATCGAAAGTGACCACAGGGCCGAGGTCATATCCTTTAACATAAAACCAGTGAACCACAACCCTGCTCCTTTAACCTGCCAGGGTATACACACGGAGAACCTAAAGCGCCTCAAGTGGACTGAAGACATCAGCCCGAACATCCTACAAGAAAGTATAGATGTCATAAGAAGCGGAATCGACCAAGATGCCTCAATGATTGCGACCTGGTCGATGCTCTGCTCTCCCCTGACCAACCTTTTCCCAGCAAAACAGCAGGCCCAAAGGCCTATCCAGTGTCGCAAGTTCACATTGTCGATACAGACAAAGCTACTTAAGAAAGTCAGAATACAACGCCTTGCGGCTACTTGCAAAATGCCCGGGGAACAGTGAATGCTTAAACCATTACCAATCTGCCCAAAAGTCCTTCAGGCTGGCGATGATTAAAGATAAACAGTCGCACAAAAAACAATTCTGGTGCAAACTTGTGTGGGAAAGTAAGAATAAAAACTCAAGAAAATTTTGGGCCTTAATCAACCGGTCAAACCCGAGTACATCGAGCTTTGGGTCAGCAAATATCCAAGAATCGGATTGGGCAACATTCCTCATTGACCACTTCAAGTCTCCAGAACATCCAGGACCAACAGGACAAAGCCCCCCAAGAGAGTCTGCATGCTTATATTCTGTCAATGAGGACCTTGAGATAACTCAAAAAAGGGTTGCTACAGCAGTGACAAAAGCAAGATCAGACGGAGCACCGGGCCCAAATGACCTGCCACAGAGTCTGTTTAAATCCGACATTGTCTTCTGGTCAGGAACATTAACAAACCTTTTTAATTACGCCTTGAAAAGCGCTACAATCCCTGACTCATGGCGGGGAGCCATAATCCACCCAATCCATAAATCAGGATCCCGCTCCTCGCCGAACAACTACAGACTTTTAGCCCTCTTGGACATTGAGGCTAAGCATTATGCAGGCCTCCTCTTGGAGGACCTGAGGCTATGGGCAAAGGGAAACAACCTGATACCGATGAACCAGACAGGGTTTGTTGCCAACTCAGGGAACATGACCAACCTATTAGCAGTGTCAACCATAGTCGACAAAGCACTTTTAACATCCAGGTCTGTGCTTTGCTGCTTTGTCGATTTCAAAGCAGCATTTAACAGGGTCCCCAGGGCGGCTGTATGGGAAAAACTAAGGAATTTGGGGATCCCCAATAAATTACTGGAGGCGATCATTCAACTACACTCCCTTACTTGGGTTCGGGTGAAGTTGGGGCCTGGCACAGATCTCTTGCGGAAAATCGTGACAACTAGAGGTGTGAAGCAGGGATGTGTGCTGGCCCCTCTTCTCTTCAACCTGTTCATATCAGATCTGTCTGGCATTCTGGACGATACAAACAGTCACCCCCCAAAGGTCGGAGGAACTGCTTTAAGTAAACTTCTGTATGCCGATGACCTGGTTCTCTTTAGCCTCACCAGGGTCTGGCTGCAAAGGCTCCTCGACAAACTGTTTAGTTATACAATCACGAATCAACTAGAGGTCAACCTTAAGAAAATGCAAGTTGTCCTCTTTGGTAAAAAACGAAATGCCGGTGGCGGGTGGTCATTTAACAACATAAGTCTCGCTATAGGCCAGTCGTATAAATATCTAGGTGTCCACCTGGACTCCAAATGCAATCTTAAGAAACAGCGGAATGAGATCGTGATTAAAGCTACGACCCTTGCGGTGTCGTTAGGTAAGCTCTCCAAAATCTCTCAGGTCCAACATTAACGCCCCTTTTGGAAGTTATGAGAGCAAAAATTGGCCCCACTCTATCATATGGCATTGAGATATTCAGGGGCAAATTGAACATCGCTTTAAACCAACATACGACCAGAATATATAAAAGAGTCCTCCAGTTGCCAAATTCTGCATCCGCAGCACAGATAAGATTAGAGATGGGGTTAACAACCTATGAGGCTTCCAACGTCGGCTCTTACTTAAACCTTTATCATAAACTGAGACAAGAGGACCCAGGCACACTAGAATCCTTGGTCTGGCTAGAAATTAACCAGAAAAACCCAGGTGGAACGCTTGGTCACCTTTTTAAGGATGCCATTCATCAAATGTCAGCAAGTGACCTATGGGCTCTTAACCCCAGCCAGACAGCATTTAAAAAGGCCATTAAAAAATGTGTGAGAACGAAATCACTCACCTCAGATAAAGCACTTTTTGCGAAACGTAGTCATGCCTGGGCTCTTCTAAACTCGTATAGTCGGCTAGCTCCCGCCACCTACCTGTCTTGTACATATTCACTGTATCTAAAACGTAGCCTTATTGCTATTAGGATGGGTGACTGGCGTTTCTTGCAAGATCTGCCTTCCTGGCGACGTATGGTGGAAGACCCGACATGTCGAGGGTGTGGTAAAACGGCAGAAACCCTGCTGCATGTGGTCTGCCTTTGCCCACTTTTTAACTTTCAACGCAGGTGCAAACTAAAAGCTGAATGGAATAGGCTAGGTGCCCGGACCTGTAGGCAAGCCATTATTGTGGCTTTAGATCCTGAAAATACAGCCCTAAATATAAGACTAGCAAATTTCATTCAGCAAGCATACCGTAATTTTAAGGAAATGACGTCCCATTAAGCTTGCCCCTTACTCTTTTTAACCACTTAACTCACCTTATAACATACTCCGAGGAGAACAATATGAAAAGAGCATACGCAGCATCTCTTAAAATATTGGGTTGTTTCTATATGCATGATGCCATTGACTGCGAGAGTAATATAAAAGGGGTGAAGAGTTTTGTACACTATATGTTAACCAACTTCTCTTTTGGTTCACTACATATTTGTGTTTTTAAATCTTACTTTTAAATGTTATGGAACAAGGAGGCTCAAGATGCGGACGATCTCAATTTTTTTTTTTACGACTGCCAATAATTGATTGCCTTTCTGTATTTATTTTAATATTTTGTACACAACATGAACATTGTATTCTTCTATTAAAGATATCTGTGTTATATCTAAATAAAGATATTTGAATTTGAATTTGAATTTAAACATTTGGTAGATTTTCCAGGGCACTTTTTATAGTTAGCTGAGTGCGAACAACTGCCACATCTATAACATACCAGATCATAATTCTTTTTGAATTCAACATTTTCTTTCTTATTGCCAACTGCCCTAGAATTTTTGTTGATCTTATGGCTGATCTTACTATCAGAGATTTTACTAACAACCTCAACTTCTTTTTTATCACTAGCTAACAACGCCTTGGCACATCGCTCTGACAACTTTTTCAACCATTGCAATAATTTCTTTTAAGGTACCTTCCCCTTCCACCCATAACTTATCCTGTATGGTCATGTTTTTGGTATACATAACAATCTGATCACGTATGAGTTCATCATGTAGTTGGGCGAATCTGCATTTGACAGCAAGTTTCCTTAATGCTGCTACGTAGTCTTCAATGCTCTCATTTTTGTCTTGTTTTCTTTGGAAAAATGAATGTCTAGAAACAGCAATACATACTCTTGGCGAAAAATTATCATCCAGATCAAGAATAGCTTCTTTGAATACATCCATGTCTCCCCCAACTCTGTTCTGCTTCTGTAATTGATTGTATACTCGTAGGCCTTCAGGACCCAAACACAACATGAGAATCCTTTTTTTCCTTTCTAGGGAAAATGTACCATTAACATCTTCAATATTAACAATATAACTAAGGAAATACTCTTTCCAGTCGCTCCACGCAACAGGTGGTTCACCTGCCACAGATAAGAATTCTCTGGGAGAATTGATATGCATTCCATGAAACGAGGTTTCACCCGAAGAAGCACTAGAACTGGTGGAAGGCATGTCTAGGAAGTATGACAGTCTCACCAATAAAGAAAATACAAAACGTTCTGTGTATGTTGCTTGTTTGTAAGTAAAAAATAAAATCGATACTAGAAGTAAAAGTCAATGAAAACATGCAGTACAGCACCCTTGTAATTAGTAATGAAGCAAGTTTAAATACCCTACGAATTATTTCTTCTTTTGTTTTGTGCAGGCAACGCTTTCCTTTGATACACAGTAATAATGCTGCAATTAGTAGTAAAACACGTTCAAATACCGTAAGGAACTAGTTCTTCTTTTGTGTAGGTTCCGATTTCCTTTGTTCCACAGTAAATAATGCCCACATTGGAGGTTCTGGTACGCGTTTGAAAGTGTAATAAAAAATGGCTGCTGTGCATGACCTCTGCGTACCCTGACCTTCAGAGGGTAACGCAATTACGTCAACAACAACGCGCGGCTTCTGCGTCAGAACAATGGAGTTTGTGAGCTTGACAGGAGCGCGGGGACAGCATCTTTTGAAAACTGAAAGATGCGTGAGGAACGGTAACAGCCGTCGAAGCACTGAAGGTAAACAAAATCCTCACTTACATTAAAGTATGAGAAGAAGACAAAAAATGACAGCACTTCCTATATTTTTACATCCTCACACAAGTTGCAGACGTATTTCTAGGCAATAACGTCTCCAAATTTTTTCTTGTTTTCAATAAAGTGCCGCGTAGCTCCGAATACAAGTTCTTCCAAAGTAGCTGATACTGAGGTAGAAATTCCACGTAGGTTGATCCCGGACTGTCGCCAAAATTGTAGTAAAACTCCAAACGTAGTTACATGAATAAATCTTCTTTATTTCAAAAGTAATATGCTGGTACAAGAAGGGTGCTGCTGCCTTTAACATAGATATATAAACAATAATGGTTCTGTCGGGTAAGAAACGTTAATCATAGATGCTCAAAATCAGTAGCATAAGATTCCAACACAACCTCTGCACAGATAATAATAACAAAGTAACTCCCTGTCGTCACTTATTATACAGATTATCTGCCCAAAAAGGTTCAAAAGGATTTGAGAGTGAGACAATCAACTTAAATTGTTACTTTTATCCGAATTGCATCATTAAATGATATCCAAAGTAAACAAAGACAAGTAAATGCTGTCAACACGAAATTTACACATAAGTGACAAATGAAGTGACACAAGTGCTTGGAGTGCTCATAATGTGAACAATATATACAGTACAGGCATATGTACAGTTTTGGCATATATACAGATTGGAAAGTCAGAGGTTTGATGATACAGTTAGTCCTATCCTTAGTCTGAAGGAGTCCTGTAATCTCTGAACTTTAGAAGTACGTTGACGTTTCGACCCTAGCGTTGCCCCAGTGGGTGGTCACAACGGGTCTTCCTCAGGATGGGAGAAGGTGGGTGTGAGATCTGAAGTACAACTGTCCAGACGTTTATTTATGCTGCTCAAGTGGCCGTTTATTAGAATTCAATTTACTCAGGAACATCAGCGACCCCAGCCACAGCAGTGCCGTGTGGGTGACACTACGCACTCCCCGGGCGCTTGACTTAGAACGCAGGTCGCGGTGACATTCGACATGACGTCACCGCGAGCCGCTCCATGTCAGCTGCGCTGCCGGGGGGTGAAAGAGTGGAAGATGCCACACATCCCCCTCCCCTGCGGAAAGAAACAATGAACATAGAACATAGCAAACAAGATTAAAAGCAGAATTACATCATTATGTAATGTTCAAAACGTCTGGGTGGTCTGGTCACTCTCTGGCTAGTCCTGCCACCAGGTTGGGGGTTTGACCCCCGCTTCCTGGGAAGGGGACCATCGTTCCCCTCGGAGTCGTCCTCCCTCTCACTGCCTCTACCTGGAGCTTGACCGGGTGGGCAAAATTTCAC
Organism: Lissotriton helveticus; assembly: GCF_964261635.1. Taxonomy (NCBI): domain Eukaryota; kingdom Metazoa; phylum Chordata; class Amphibia; order Caudata; family Salamandridae; genus Lissotriton; species Lissotriton helveticus. Next base: position 122,747,468 of record NC_136067.1, read on the forward strand.
TACTCTCCCCAGGTTCCAAATCTTCCCTTCCCGTGTCTTCACAGCATTCCTGAACAATCTTGTGATCTTGGTGGGCCTACTGTAACCTGACCAACTTGCCCTGCCAGTGGGTGTCCTGATCTTTACATCATCACCTACTTTGAAACCGGCCTCCTGTGTAGAGTTAAGCCTGTCGAATCTCTCTTTCCTCTTCCCCATAGCTTTTTCTTGCCTCACTAATCCTTTCGCTTCTTTGGAGTGGTCTGACCAACCCTTACGCCACCCCATCCACCCTGGTGACAGTTTAGTGTTGGGAATCCTTCCTCGGAGCATTTCGAATGGTGTGACTCCCGTCGTCTGGTGCGGGGTGAACCTATATGCTTCTGTGCGCCTCCATACTTCTTCTTTCCAATTCATGCCGCTGGCCTTGGCTAACTGGATGCTCTCCTTGAGGGTCTTATTAAAACGCTCTACCATGCCATTAGTCTCTGGGTGGTACAAGGCACAACGCTTGTGTGTGATTCCTCTCTCTCCAAGGAAATCCTCCATCTCTTTCGAGCACAGTTGTACTCCGTTATCTGTGAGTAGACTGCTGGGTAATCCTTCTTTTTCAAACAGCCCTTGAAGGAACTCGATGACGATCTTGGTTGTGATTTCGCTCACCAACTTCACTTCTGGCCACCTGGAGTATAGATCTATGAGCACCAGAATGTAAGGCGTGCGCACCTCTCCTGTCAATGGACCAACGATATCCAACGCCAGCTCATCCCAGGGTCCTGATGGTGGTGGTCTGCACACCATTGGAGGTGTCAATTGCCTCAGCACTTTGTCACTGATGCTACACGGGATGCAGTCTCTCACCTTTCTTTCAATTGCCAGGTCCATGCTCGGCCACCAATAGTCTTCTCTCAGCCTTTGTTTGGTTTTGGTGATGCCCAGGTGGCCATCGTGAGCCATGTCAATTAGATTCTCTCTCACCGTCACCGGAGGTACCAACCTCGTCCCCCTGAACAGACAATCGTCGACCACGGACAACTCATCCTTTACAATCCAGAATGGCCGAAGAGCCTCTACGCGTTTGTCTTCAGGTTTCCATCTGTCCATTACTCTCTTGCACACCTCTTCCAAGACCCCATCATCCTTTAGTGCACACTTCCACGTTTCTTCACCTATTGCTCTCTGGATGGCACAGACATTTTCCATTTGGTGATTATCCAGATCCTCTTCCATTCCGACATGCGCCTCATTCCCATCACTTTCTTTCACCAGCCTTGATAAACAGTCTGCCGCCAGATTTCGGGTTCCAGGGACGTACTCGACTTTGAAAGTGTACTCCTGGAGGCCAACCACCCAGCGCCTGATCCTACTGGAGATCGCATCCAGTCCCTTCTTACTGAAAACCTCTACCAATGGCTTGTGGTCAGTACGAAGGATGAATGTTGTGCCCCACAAGAAATCCCTGAATTTGCTCAATGCCCAGAATACAGCTAAAGCTTCTTTTTCGATCACGGAGTAGTTGTCTTCCGACTTCTGAAGGGATCTTGAGGCGAAAGCTATCGTTTCTTCTCCGTCTTTGCTTGTTTGCGTGAGCACCGCACCTACTCCTTTGGCACTTGCGTCCGTGGTGACTATTGTTGTACGATTCGGTATGTAAGACTTCAAACTGGGTGCCTCTGCAAGAGCATTTCTCACATCCTCGAACTCACTCTGACACTCTTGACTCCAAACAAATACGGCATCCTTTTTCAACAAAAGCCTGATGGCATGCGTTCTCCCTGCGAGGTTCTGTATGAATTTTCCGTAGAACTCTAACATTCCCATGAAGGACCTGATCTCTTCCTTACTCTTCGGGGCCGCCAGGTTTACAATGGTGTTCTGGAGCTCTGCCTTGGGACGGATTCCTTCTGCCGTTACTTTGTGTCCCAAGAAGTCTAATTCTGCACACCTGAACACGCATTTCTCTCTCCTCACCGTCAGTCTTTGTGACCTAAACCTGGATAGTACTTTTCTCAGTCTCTTATCATGCTCTTCATGGTCTCTGGCGAACACAAGAACATCGTCCTGGTAGCACACAACACCTGGGATCTCCTTCAAAATGTTCCCCATGAGCCTCTGGAACACGGCTGCCGCAGAAACCAAACCGAATGGCATCCTTTTGAACTTGTATGCGCCCATGGGTGTCACAAACGCCGTGAGTCCTTGCGACTCTTCATGAAGTTTGACTTGAAAGTAGGCCGAGGTAAGGTCGAGCGTGGAGAATACCCTTGCACCCTCAAGCATGCTCATCATCTGGGTGATATTGGGCAGCGGGAAGCGGTCGACTACAACCTCCTTGTTCAAGGCTCGAAGGTCGATGCACAACCGAACCGACCCGTCCTTCTTCTGCGCGGCCACGATGGGTGCCAGCCACTCCGTCGCTTCAACCGGTTCAATGACTCCTGCCTTGCACAATTTCTCGAGTTCTGTCTTCACCGCCCCCTGGATGGCTATGGGTAGCTTCCTGACTTTGGCTACTACCGGCTTAGCATTTTCTTTCAATATGATCTTGTGGCAGTAGTTCTTCAAACATCCCAGTTCTTCCTTGAACACCTCTTTAAACTCTGTCACTAGATCCTCTTCCGGTTCTTGTACCTCTTGTATCAGAATTTGGGGATTGCTGTTAGGATTCAGGTATACCCCCAACTCCTTCTGTGCTTGCCATCCCAAGATGTTGTCACCTACGGTGGACACATACACTTTGGATATAGTTGTCCTGTCTTTGTACTCGATAGTGTCCCAAAAGTATCCTTTCATGGAGATTGGGCGTCCCGCATATCCTCCAGGCCTCACATCCATTTTCTTCAAGACTATCTTCCCCTTGGATACACGTGAAAACTCTTTTGCGCTGATTATTGTTATCCTGGAACAGGAATCGAATAGTGCTTCCAACTCGGTGCCTTTTACTTTTATAGTGTCTTTAGGGCTGCAGACCAGACCTTCCTTCACCTGCACAACTATTTCATCACAGACTGTGTTTGTCCTTTCCTTGCCCTGTCTACTGAATCCCTGTCCGCTTTTGCAATACTGCCTGAAATGGCCCCTCTTCCCGCACTTGTTGCATGTGAACCTGAGGGCAGGACACTCTTTATCATTGGCCATATGCCCCTGCTTTCCACACCTGTAACAGGCACCCTTGAAAGACCATCCCGATTTGTCTTCTTTCTGTTCTTTATTCACCGTCTTCTGGCCCTTGATCACAGACACAGCCTCCAACTCAGTCGCAACCTCGCTTACTTTGGGTTTGTCTTCACTTCTCTTCTCCCCAGTGTCCTGTTTTATTTCGCTGACGCACTGCAGCATGTGTTCTACCTGCTTGGCTATTATTAAGACTTCTCTTAGGGGTGGGTCGTCCTTAAGCCACAATTCCTCCCGTACCCGCTCCATCCTGCATGCTAATACGAACTGATCCCTGATCCTTTCCTCACTTGCGCCCCCGAATTTGCATGTCGCAGCTAACTTCCTAAGGTCTGAGACAAAGTCTTCTATGGATTCCCCTTCTTTCTGTACCCTTTTCCCAAAGTGGTATCGCTCCATTATGGTGCTAGTCTTCGGGAGATAGTGCAGATCTAATTTTTTCAAGCTTATCTCTAGTTCATTTAGGCCTCTCGCTTCTTGCACACCTAGGTCTGGGAGGTGATCAAGGACCTCTTCCCCCTCAGCTCCCAGGTAATATGCTAATAGTGCCACTTTTCTCTCTAACCCCAGATTAGGGCCACACACAGTAGCATAATTTAAAAACACCTTTTTCCACTTTTTCCACTGAATAGCGGGTTCCCCTGGGTTGGTCAAGAAGAAGGGTGGAGGTGTCACGCTCTGCATGCTTACAGTTTAACTACACCCCTCCTCTATTTATTGGGAATAAGGCTTGAAATTGCAGTGAATAACTACTATTTACCAACACAGTACATGCACACACAAGATGGTTTGTAAGAATAGGACACCGTAGCTGCCCTCTCACAGTTACTTCAAAACAATCCCAAAGTCATCCATTAGGTGGCACTGTGGCTCGAATGTCTGTTTTCCTTAGGTTGCTGCTAACTTGGAATTAAACCTCGTTGTTACCAGGACGTTCCCAATCTGAGGAGGACACAGCCCGATCGACCTCCTTACTCTATTGTGAGTAGGTGGCGAGGATCTCCGGGGGGAAACTCAGGTGAGGTTCTGCACAACGCGCTGCGGCCAGGATTGCTCCTCCGGCGGTATACAAATCTCTGTCATGCAGTTAGAGCCTACAGTACAGCAAGAGAGGACACACTGGTACTACACGATACCTCCTGTGGGCCCAGTTTGTGATGGGCTGGGGCGCCGCGCAGGACTTGCTCTGCAACACGCTGTCTGCCTGGCACAGTCTCGGGGAAAAACCTCTCACGGCCTGAGGTGTTCTTTATGCTGCCTTACGCCTCGCGCTGCCAGCACCAAACCTGTAGTGGTGCCGGTAGGTACAGATACGCCGACAGACACTTTAGGCACAGCAGACCACCACCCTCCTTACGACGTGCATGGCCTGTGCTCCCTCCTGACGAGACGTGATGCCATCATTACCTCTCACTTCCATGCCAGTCTACGAGTGGTCGGCCGCCAGGTCACACACTCCAACCCTTCCACGCACGGATGGCTGCACAGTCCTCGTTCACACAGTCGGCTTCACTCACTGTGATACACTTTCCCCGTGATGGTTGTTTCTTTTGCGGGGCCGCCGGTGTCACTCTTCCGCCGCTCTACTCTCGGTCACTCGCAGCCTTTCAGCCTGCTTTCTCCGGTCGAGATTTTCTTCCTCTTCTTCAATTTCCACTTCTCTGCGTGTTGAGGTCGCTGAATAAAGACCGTCCTCGTCGCCAGTGTGAGATCTGAAGTACAACTGTCCAGACGTTTATTTATGCTGCTCAAGTGGCCGTTTATTAGAATTCAATTTACTCAGGAACATCAGCGACCCCAGCCACAGCAGTGCCGTGTGGGTGACACTACGCACTCCCCGGGCGCTTGACTTAGAACGCAGGTCGCGGTGACATTCGACATGACGTCACCGCGAGCCGCTCCATGTCAGCTGCGCTGCCGGGGGGTGAAAGAGTGGAAGATGCCACAGTGGGGGGTGTGGTGTTGCCTCTAGATGACAGCCCTAGAAGGGCCCGGAGTATGCTGGCCTTGTAGGTGTGGATGGCTGAGTCACCTCCTTGGAAGGTCTTGGCCTAGTAGGCGAAGATGGGTGGACTAGTCAATACGTAGCCACTGTATTTCCGTGAAATTGCTTCAGAAGGGAGGGAGAGACGGGCCGAAGTACCGTCTCCCGTCTGGCACGAGTCAGATGACTTTAACATAGACACAGCCTCAATGAATACATTCTAGGTTCTTCCTACAAATTCTATTCTAAATGATGTATTACATTCTAGATATATCACTATATTCTACATGAAGCTAATAGGTTAAGAAGCTAATAGGTTACCATACGTAGCTGTAAATATTGATGTCTAAGTTTATCAGGCATACCAAAATTGGATTTACATTGTTCAAATGGTTTAATCTGCTGTCCCTGAAAGAGATCCTGTAGTACCCTGCATTTTCTTCTCTCCCAAGTGGGGAAGGACCGTACATCTGGAACTTTGAGACCGCTTTAAGGAATCATAATGCATAAAGCACCCACCAATACACATTCCTATAGGTCTGATGGTATAGGTATGTTCTTGTCTTCTGGTCTGTACATTTTGGTGTTTGTAGGTTTGTTGGGCTCTGCATGCATGGTTAAATGGATCTCGCTCTGACTGTAGATTTGCACTTGTGTGGATGTTTTGCGCAGGGTTGCATGCCTGCTTGCCCTTTCCAACACCAAACCTATTGTTTTTGTCAGTACTTGTTTAAGACAGACGCAGCAGAGAATACGGTCTTTGTTAATGTGCAGGCACAGAGTCTTCTGCTTGGAGAAAGCATGACTTAATTTCTCATCCGATTTATATTTTAAAAATATCTATTCAAAGCATTTTATACAGTTTGATGTTCATTATTATCCAGGGACTTTTTATTCCGAGGCGATGCGCAACATCTGTTATATTTGGCGACGGATTCTCTTGTTTCCGTGACAGGCCCCATAAATGAAATTACAGTCCTTTCATTGTTCCTCTCGTGGAGCGCCGCTTGCGTGGCTGATGCACTCAAAAGCAGGAGCCAGCAGAAATAATGCAGATGGATAATGAGGACTTCTTTTCTAAAAGCATTCCGTTGATTAAGCAAAGGGGTCGGAAGGCCGCTGCCTTCAATATCACGTCTCGGTATCATCACTGCGCGCAGTGACAAAGGGAGGGATGCTTTCCTCAGCAGGGAATGAGGACTGTGTGCTCCATCATGTGAGAAAAGATTTTCTGGGTCCTGTTCTTCACTGGCAGGCGATGCATAATGGAGAGACAATCTTCAGAGTAGAGATGCAAAGTAGAACTCTTGAGTGGCTTTTTAAGTGGAGGCACAACAGCAGCACGTTGCCACTGCAAACAATGGTGTAAAAAAACAAGACTTCAGGAATTTAAACCACTGATGTCATACAATTGAGACTTGGCACAAATTAACAATGAGAGCAGTTTACACCAATTAGGCGTGGGAGAGGTTTTTGACACTTGTAGCAATTTGACTGGCCTATTTCCTTGATATATATCAGTTTTTTCTGCTGGATTAGTTTCATGGATGTTGCTGGTTGATGCTAGTTTCTTAGACCACAAGCTTTTTAACTTTGTGAAGTGTCAACCACGCTTTATTAATGTTCTCCCTCAAAAGAGTTTGTACTACTGAATATCGACACCAATGATATTGCGATACAAGAATATCAAGGGACAAAGTATTGAAAGGTAAGTGCACATAGGGACATATAGATTACTGGTCCTAAATATATATATATATGTATTAATATTTGTACATGCACTTACCTTTCATATATACATTCACTGAAAAAGAAGGTTAAAGTAACATTATAGTTAGGTGTAATAAAAAATATCTCTGTTCCTTTAAATAAAAACTTAGAAATTCACTGAAAAAAACAAAAGTTAAAGTAACGTTATAGTTAGGTAAATTTGTTAGTGCCAACATACACGTTTTCAACTAAAAAAACACAGAAATGTGCCAGTTCTTTTTAGCAGCACTAACTATATCTTTCAATCCCGACATGAACTGCTTATGACCTCACATATGAGATCACTCATGGCATGTTCTATGACATCACAAAAGATATATTAAATGGCATCATTGATGACATCACTGATGATATCATTCAATGAATGTGCTAGTTAGTTTTATTTTCATAATGGCAGGTAGCTGTCGCATTACTTTTCTACCTTATTGTGTGCAGTTTAGATTCAGCTAATGCATGTAGGTGTTTACAAAATTCATCAGCTCCTAACGATCCATAGTTATGTAGAGGTATTGAACATGTTATACATTTTTTATTCAAGAGTAATGCTATGTGCAGGTGACAGTTGACTGGTGTTCATTATTCTTCAGACATGTTCTTTGATTCTACAGAAAAGGTTTCCTACAGGAGAAATAATCGACGTAGTAGATGCTAACTTTTCTAAGCTGCCTTAAGCAATTAGAGAGAATCTTAGCAGCATGATAATTCATACTAAACATAGATGTATGTGTGTACCATGAACTAAGAAATGCAATTGGGCTAGTTTTGCTCGCATTGATGAGCTATCTGTAAAGATTTCACCACAGCTTGAAGGGTGCAGCTAGTATATTCCTTAGTACCACTTTGTGGCTCTTTTTTGCAAATATAGTTTTATGACAACTGTTCCATAGATTGTACACTGTTCTTAGTAGATTTGTTTTAAGACTCTGTGGTGCATTTCTCATGAGAGTTTTACTGTCTACAAACAGTGTGATACAGAGTAAACTCTCTCCATAGAGACAGAACTGCTTACAGTACTGACATTTAGGCTCATATCAGCTTTTTTTCTCAATGTAGGTTCAGTGACTGTCAAGTGTTTATTCTCATAAATGCAGTCCATAGAAGGGCATTTGTTTTTGAACTGGCGTTTCCTATTTCTGGCTCTCTGTCAATGAGTGTTTCTTGTATATGTATAGTAGATTGTTAATTTGATCTATGCTACTTATAAAGTGTATGCTATAGGCTTAATGTTGAGTATAATGCCTGTTTTCAACATCTAAGTGAGATGTTTGTGTGTTGGCAGTAGTAATGGGTGATTTACTCCTAAACCATTTTGTACTTGCTGTCAGGCAAAACGCGTGGAAGTGAAGTTTGGATGATGCCATCAGTGATGTCATCAATTATGTCATTTGAGGTGTAAACAGTGATGTCATGTGTGTGGTTAAGTTATAGTTAGGTGATTTTACTTTTGCCCTAGCTTTTTCAGAGAATTTCTAGGTTTTTGTAAAGTACATTTTTTGTGAGTGTATGTATGGTAGAATAACTTTATAATATAGGTTGTGTTTAGGGATTAATCTAGTGAAATAATCTTTTTTATTGTTGCAAAACAAGATATGGTTCACAGTTTGTAAAATGTATGTGAGGATTAAACAGATAAATATTCATTAAAACATGTTTGTTTGCTAAGTCATTGTAACTCTGAAATGTGTGTAGAAGGTCTGGCCTCTCTGCTGAGTCTTCTCTCTGTAATAATGGCTGTGCGTAGTAGGGTGTGGGGAGGAACCGGGCTCTCCTTTCAGATCTCTCTCTGCTGAAACTTTTCTCTATAGTTATAAGGGTGAATGGTAGGGTGTGGGGAGGGACATGCCTCTCTTTTCACATCTGTGTTTCAAATGACTATGTATGCATAGTAGGATGTGTGGATGGACTCTCTCATATGACTGGTTTTCATATTAGGTTCTGTGGGTGGACTGGCCTCTCCTTTGAGACCTCTCTCTCAGATGACAGGTGTTTGTAGGAGGGTGTGTGGATAGACTGGCCTCCCCTTTGAGACCCCTCTCTCAGATGATGGGTGTGCATAGTAGTGAGTGGGGCAGGACTGAACTCATTTCAGACCTCTCTCTCAGTTGACGGGTGTGCATAGTACGGTGAATGGGAAGTGACAGACCTAACCTGTCAGACCTCTCTCTCAGATGATCAGTGTACATAGTAAGGCATATGCATGGACTGGCCTCTTCTTACAGAACATCACTGATAGGATCACAGCAACATTTGCTCTAAAATTATTGATGAGAAAACATGCATAGTGGGGCACGACTTATAGTTACCTTGAGGTACAAGTTATAGTTTCTTGAGATAACTATAACTATTACTGCATCATTTTTATGGTTTTACACGTGTAAAATCTGAACCTTACTAAAACCTAAGTTTTTTTAATGCTATTTCCTAACTATGACGTCCTTGTATCATTGGTTCTTTCCAGTGAATTTCTAATTTTTTTTATTGCTATTTCCTAACTATAACATACTTATAACATTTGTTTTTTTCAGTAAATGTTTTTTTAGCGTAAAGTAATATTTAATTACCATACGTTAATCCACACCCTGCGACCAACCCACTCCTTCTCCTGGGGTCTGACCATGTTCCAAAGGGGGAGGGAGGCACGCAGCCCTCTCCACAGACCAATTTCAGCCCTGGGACCGCATCCCCCGGGGCCCAGCCAATGTCCAAAGAGGAGACACCCACTCCCCTCCCCAAGCCTATTTCAGTCCCAGGGACCCCATCCCCAGGGCCCAGCAACCCACCACACTATGGTTGGGTGCCGCATGGGGAGCCCCCACCTGTAGGCATTTGAACCTTGCTCGCCCAATGTTATGCAGCTCGGCATTAATATTATAAGTCACCATCTTACAGCAATTCTGAGCAAGGCTATTACTCCTGGCTGCTATCCACATATCTGGAAAAAAGCTGTTGTGAAGCCTCGTCTTAAAAAGTCCAATCTGGACCCTTCAGATTTAAAAAAAACTATTGGCCCTGTTTCCTTGCTGCCTGTACCCCCCTAAACGTAGTAGAAAACCTGAATGTTCAGCTGATGACTTATCTGGAACATCATCAACTGCTGGATGTCTCTCAGTTTGGATTCAGGAGTAACCATGGGGCAGAGACTGTATTGTTATTAGCGGTCAACAATATCTGTTCTATGGTGAATGCAGGACAGGCTGTGGCATTTATCCTTTTGGCGTGGAGTGGCCTTAACTCCACACTCTGCTGCACCCTCGCCTACAGATCCCCTGGCCCAAGCACACTTTGTCGGCACCATCACAGACCTCATTACACTCCATGCCATCACTGCCACGGACTACATACTCATCAGAGACCTGAACTTCCACCTCAACAACCTCAATGACCCACCACCGCTGCCCTCCATGACAACCTTGCCAACATCGGACTAAAACACCTCATCACCACACCGACCCACAAGGCAGGACACACCCTTAACCCCATCTTCGCTGGAGGCAACAGCGTTCACTTCAGCCTCACTACGCAGCCCCCTTGGACCAACCACCACTGTGTACACTTCCTCATCAGCAAACCCAAGCCATCCAAACCTGCTCTGTGCCCCCATGTAAGAACTGGAGCAAAGTCACAGAGGAACAACTCACCTCCACCCTCAATGGCAACACCTCCCCACTGCAACCAACGCCAACCTCACGGCCATGGAATTCCACACTTGGATCGCCAACTGCACAGACAAAGTCACCCCACTGTGGAACCCTGACAAGCAATGCCCCAGGAAAGCCAACTAGTTCACCTCCGACCTTCAAGAAACCAGGCGCACCTGCAGACACGTGGATAAGAACTGGAGAAACAACAAGACACCCGAAAACGACACCACCTTCAAAGGCGCTTTGACGGAATACCATCAACGCATCAGAGCCACCAAAAAGACCTTCAACCACAACAGAAACCTTGCCAACTCCGGCAGCTACAAGGAACTTTTCAGCGTCATCCAGGATTTTGCCAAACCCCTCAGCGTAGCCACGGACACCACCCCCTTCCAGGACCTCTCCGACAAACTTGGATCATATTTCCAACTGAAGATAAATAACCTCTTTGACAACTTCACCGACAATCAGCCCACGTGGTGGCAACACCAGCCAGACCACTTTCTCCAAGTGGACACTGATCACAACAGAGGAGACTACGTTTACCATGAAAGGCATCCACTCCGGGGCCCCTACAGACCCCTGCCTACGCCACATATACCACAGAGTCGCCAACACCATTGCAACTGTGTTGCAAAGCACTATCAACACCACCTTCTAGACAGGCTCCTTCCCCCAAGACTGGAAATGCATAGAAGTCAGGCCCCTACTCAAAAAGCCCCCAGCAGACCTGACCGACCTCAAGAATAACCGGCCCATCTCGCTCCTCACTTTTGCAGCTAAAGTTGCAGCGAGGGCAGTCAACGTAGAACTGACAAGGTTCATCGAGGACAATGCCATCCTCAACCCTTCCCAATCCAGATTCCAAAGCAACCACAGCACCAAAACCGCCCTGCTTCCGGCCAACAATGACATCCGCACCCTCCTGGACCAAAGCCACAACACAGCCCTGATTCTACTCAACCTATCAGCAGCCTTAGACACCGTCTTTCACCACACACTCGCAGCCAGACTGCACGACGCCGGCTTACAAGGCACCGCCCTCGACTGGATCAGATCGTTCCTCACCGGCAGGAGCCAAAGGATCAGACTGCCACCCTTCCTCTCCAAACCCATGGAAATCAACTGCAGAGCCCCACAGGGATCATTACTCAGCCCAACCCTGTTCAACATCTACATGCCTCCCCTCACTGCCTTCTTCCGACAGCACAGCCTCAGCATAGTCTCCTATGCCGACGACATTCAGCTCATCCTCTTCCTTACCAAGGACCCACCACCACCAGACTCAACTTCCAGGACTACCATCAACCTCCTCCTCGCCCAAACCACGTGCATCCACAGATCCAGAACAGGGGTAAGATCCTTCTCCTACATCGCTGCAAGGACCTGGAATGAGCTCCCCACCGATATCAGACGTGCCCCCCACCCTGAACACCTTCAGGAAGGATCTAAAGACCTGGCTCTTTGACTGACACAGAACTTCCGAGCACCCCCCCAGCACCTTGAGACCCTCACGGGTGAGTAGTTCGCTTATAATTCCACTGATTGATCTATCTGCAGCCTTTGATACCATCTTTTCTACCCTGCTTTTTGATCAGCTGAATGAAATGGGGGTAGCAGATTTAGCACTGAGACTCTTTGCATCCTTTAAGGGCGATTGGTTACAGACCATTACTGTGGCTCAGTTTAGTTCAGAGTCCATAACTCTTCCATGTATGGTGCCTCGGGGCTCCTGCGTGACCTCTACATTAGTAAACTTATATGTTTTCCTACTGGCAAGACAAAAAATGTCCTTTTGGCTTCAGGATTTGTCCTATGCTGATGACACACAAATAATTTTGTCTGTCACTAAGGACACAGAGGCAACTGCTACCAACTTTAAAAACTGTATGCAGGCAGTGGCCATTTGGCTGGGAAAAACTACCTTAGACTTAATGGAGACAAGACTGAGGCCGTGACCTTTGATAGCGAACCATCCATATGGAGCCATTTGAGTGGCCAGATATGCTGGGTAAACTACCCACCCTACGAATTGCTTGACAATAATCTATCATTCGGCCTTAAGGTTAACCAGATGGTTTCAACCTGTTTCTGGGTGATCAAGACTCTTAGGAAAGTGTTTCCTTTCATTTCCTTCCTGGCACGTAATCAAGTGGCCTTGGCATTGATAACATCCAGCTTGGATTATTGTAATGAGCTCAACATGGATAGTAATAAGATTGTCACAGCCAAACTGCAGGTTGTACAAAATGCAGCAGCAAGATTGATTTCCAAATTTCAATCGGCATCTGCAGGGATTCGGACACTGCATTGGTTGCCAGTGAAGAAATGAATCATCTTTAAGGCCCTAAGCATTGTCCACAAGGCAGTGCATAATATTGGGTCTGATGGCATTAAAATGTGTCCCAACAGGATACTCCATCCAGACAGCTGCAATCTGCATGGAAAAAAATAATTTCTTGATTATTCCTAAATTTTGTAATGCTGGGCGGGGAGGCAGAGCCTTGCCAGTTGCCACATCTAATTTTTGAATTCTCTTACTTATTCCATCTCCAGTCTGCAAGCTCATGTTCCTTAAAAACCTGCCTATTTACTCTGTAACGGATGTTCCTGGGACTTGAGAACATGCTATTCTTCTTCCTCTCTTCCTTCCTAAGACTAACAGTTATCAGCACCTTGACGCCTTCTGGCATTTGTTTGCACTTTATAAGTTGTTTTCATTTAATTTTGAGGGTACCACGGCTTCTGCCGGCTCCCCTCCTCCAGCAGGAGCCGGAATTACTCCTGCTCACAGGGAGCAGCAAAAAATGCTGCTCCCTGCGGATGGGAGCAATTGTTTCATCTGTTTCTCTGTCCGCAGGGAAACAGATGAATAGTCCACTCTCAGCAGGCAAGAGCATGTTTGATGCTCTCAACTGCTAGGAACAAATTTGGGGGCATATGTACAAGCCCCTATAACCACCACAATGTCACTATTACCGACATTGTGGTGGCGATAGGGGCTGCGCAAGGCATAACGCTGCCTTGTAAATAAGCCCCCCATTCATGCTATGTTAGCATGAAAGGGGTGGGCAGTGGGGGTTGCGGTGGGAGTTTCACCGCAACACCCATTCATTTTGATGCTGCCCCCTATGTACAAGGGTGGCATTCATAGGAGGCAGCACCAAAATTAAGACCAGGTAAATCCTGGTCTTAAGTTGGCGAAATGAGGAGAAATGCATTATTTCTCCTCGGTTGTGCTTTTTCCATGTGTGCTGCCCTGTGCAGAACACATGGAAAAAGCAAATTGCCATGGTTCGTTTATGTACAGGAAGTTGTCCCTTCCTGTACAAAAACAATCTTTTCAAAAAAAGCCATTTTGTCACCTTCATGTGTGCTGCATGAAGCAGCACACATGAAAGTGACAGAATGGCATTTTAGGATTGTTTATGTGCAGGCAGGAGCACCTTCCTACACATATACAATCCTACCCTGCATGCAGACACCCTTGCACTATGGTGCAAGGGTGTCTGCATTGGCGCTAAGTTGCTAAACCTAGAGACATCCCAGGAAAAAAATGCAAGGCTGCACCAGATTCTTCCAAATATGATGCCGACTTGCGTTTCAGAAGGGCTGATGCCAGGGAAAGGGGTTCCCGTTGCCACAATTGGCCCGGGAGGGGGGTTACATGCACCCACTTCCACTTAAATATATATCAAAGTTCCCTCAAGACCTGACCCACCAGTGGGATAAAAAAAAAAAAAAAACTCGGGAACCTGTGCTTGGTTTTTTAACATTTTGCAGCAGATCCTCTGTGAATTTGTGGCAACATTAGACCTCGGGGTTAGGGTATTCCTTGTATTTTTTTATCTTTTTTTCTTGGGAATCACCCAAGCCTGAGTCCCAATATGCCTGCCACCACTTCCTGGTGAAAGAGTTGGCAGCCAATCACGGCATTGCTGTTTGAGCATTGATTTCCTATTCTGATGCTCGAGTAGATTTTTACTTGAGCGGTAGCTTTCTCAACGCAAACGGGCAGTTTCTCAATGCGTGTAGTCGCAAGCATTTGCGACCACTTGCAATGAGAAACCTGACCCCCCACATTGAGAAATCTCACCGGGATGTTCATTTTCCACGCTCGCATTCGCCAACTTGATGTTAACGATCGTGAACGAGGAAAAATCTTGCTGGGAGTTTGATTTTCCTTGCTCACGCTCGCCAACTTGATGTTGACAAACGCGAGCGAGGAAAAAAACTCTGCTCCGTGAGTTTTTCGGAACGCCGCGAGCTCCGCATAACACGGAGTGGGGAAAACTCTGCAAACTCTGCGAGCTGAGCGGAGTTCACCGCCCAGGGTTAATCGAATCCAGCCTGCTGTAGAGGGTCAATCAACGTCCGAAGAAGACGCTCAAGAAAAGTTTCTAAGTGTGAAGGTAAAATTTTAACCGAGGCCTCCAGCTTAGCATATCCGAACAGGGCTCCATTGCGGTCAGTCTCAAATTTTGACTTCGTACCAGTTCAGTGTGACCAGATGCCCCAAAATGGAGCTCTAGGCTTTTAAGCACTAGGAAGTGTTAACTCTTTAAAAATTCACGTATCATTGGATTTTTGTCTTTTTGATGTCTATTATTCATAAAAATATAATCTCTTTTTGTAAATTGGTGTGGGGTTTTTATTGTGTTTGGTGTCTTACTTATTTGGTGCATTGGTGTTTATAAATGTTTTAAACTCCTGTCTCCTAAGTTAGGCCTGACTGCTCACTGCCAGCTACCAAGAGTTGAGCAAGGGACTAATTCATTGAGAATTTTACTGGACCTTACTCTGCGTTAGTTGCCTTATTGCTAGTGGGAGATGCATACTTACCCTTACCAATTGCCCACTTTTTAATACCAACATAAAAGAAGTATCAGATTATTAACTGATACTCATCTCAACTGTACAAAAACTGGCATGTATGTGGTGTTCCTATGCCAGTATTCGGCACCCATGGTTTAAAGAGTCTTCCAGATTTAAACGCATGTATTACAAATACAGGATAGTTCTGTTCCAAGTGCAAACACTTTTACACTCCAAATGGGATTCAAAGTCAAGTAGTTGGCTTTGCGCTATTTGCATATTTTTTTTTAAGGAAACAGGGTTAGAGACATAGATTACCATCTATGAATCAGCAAGCAGGGAGCAGTGATTGCTTGTGCTGACTCCACCTCAAGGAAGGAAAGGCATAGATTTCTTGCAGATTTGCTTGCATGGAGAACGCAATATTTAGTCTGACACAGTGACAAATTACATTTACCAATAGGCCATGAGTTCCCAGTTAGGTTTGCAGAATAGGAAGCCATCTTGAATTTCTAAGTATAACTTTTCACGTTGCCCAACTGTCTTTACTAGGCAGTTGCGGTATTATACTGATGAAGCCAGAATCTTGCCATGTGCATCTAGGATTTCATTTGTACAGAAATATTGCTACCAGATGGAGCTGCATAAAGGGCATTCGGAATTATTTGAACATTTATTTGAACTATTATAAAACTGCAGGATTACCACTACTCAAGCTAATCCTGTGATGGAACAGGAAGGACTTATAAGTCCGAATTTTGTTGTAAATGTTATACCTTTATGATTATGTGTAAGGTATTCAAAGATCTAATTATGTTTATATGACTTTCCTGGTTGGGAATTGCAAGATAATGTTTGTGAATTACTTTATAATGACAAAAGTAGAAACTATAACTCATTTTGTACAGAGAGTTTACTGACAAAATATTGAGGTAGTTATCCTATTCATAGAGAACATTCATGAAAACATTTAAAATATTTATCCATTGTACGTTTAATTTTAGGGGCAAGCGTAACTCTCCAATTTGCTGTAGTGTAAGTAAGCAACATTACAGCGAAACTAAGCAAGATTATGCAGAATTACGCAAGTGGCTTAGCATTTAGTGCTATTTTCATAGCACAAAATGCACCTTAGGGTCTAAAATAGACCAGATGACGCATTTTGCACTGAGAAAATAGTGTTAAATGCAACCAAACAGGAACAGGGGTAGGCTCTTGTGCTCTCTTTCTATGCTTGCTGATAGGCATTTTTGCCTCAAATGACTCAAAATTAACAACAGGTGTAATTAAAATTTCACCTGGCCTATTTAGTTTCAGGATGGACAGCACATCAAAGTACAGAGAGTTGGTTACACAGAGATATCATTAAGGTATATCCATATGATTGTTTTTGTGCAGGAAGGTGCCCCTTCACGAGATGCAAAATGCAGCACACATGGAAAGAGGAATAAACGAGGAGAAATAAAGTTAGTTCTCCTTATTACGCCTCACCTACCAAGGTTTAAGGTTTTGGCACTTCCGTAGGTTGATACATGCACTTGTAAATCTGGGGAATCATCAATATCCATGGGTTTTGCTTGAGAACATCCACTGCAACGCCCATGGAATGCCTCCTATAGAAGACCAGGTTAACACCAGAACCTGGGCTTTTATGGGAATTTACAAGGGCATATTATCAAGCCTATTATAGCCGCTTTTGCGGCAGTTTCCTGCCGATAAAAGCGGCGCTAATGTATCGCTATTTTGTTGGTAATATGGCCCTTAGAGTGATGGAATTTCACCTGGAGTTGTCGCTCCAGGTGAAAATCCAACACTTGTAGTGAGGGGTATAGTCCTAACGTATGGAACACGCTCCCACATCAGCTTCAGAAAATGTATCACTGTAGGATGTTTAAGAATGGGTTAAAAACATTGTTGTTTTCTTGATTGGGATTAGGGTAGACTGTCTGGAATTATCTATAAATTTGATATTGTGCTTGCGTCTCTGCTCCTAGAAGCCGCTAGTTGTATATATTGTGTTTTACAAGTGTTAAAATCAATCATTTACAGCGCTTAGAAATGGAAGAAGCACAGTATGGAGCACTATATAAAAGGAGTGCATTATTCTTCAAGCTCCGAGGAGAAGATCTTTTTAAGAACAATTTGCCTTCACTGAATAGAATGTCCCAAAAAAACGTGTTTTGTGCCTTGCACAAGGCACACACAGCTGTTGATTAATTGCTCTACTCTCTGTTGCACGCTCCAGATTTGACTCAGGGTCTTGTTGGACAGGAAATTACCAGATGTGATTTGTTGCACCAAAAACACAATGCACGCAAGGATCATCATGCTCCTTTCCAACATTAAGGCATATTTAGACTTTATCAGTTGGAGGCTTAAGCTCTTTTCTTTCCCTTACACCTTATGTGAGCCACGCGCAGTTTTTACCTTTGTGAAGACCCACACACACACTTGCTGCTTTAATCCTGCTTCTGGGCACAGAGTTTGTCAGGGTGAACGAGTGTTTTGCTGCACCCAAGCTCGTAGTGCAGAAGACGGTAGAGCGAGGGTTAGAAATAAGATACAACAATTAAAGTGGGCACTTACAGCTCCTATAAAAAACCTTTGCTCTAAAATCTTCAAAAGTATGCTTCGATTCGGCTTCTCGCCACTTTGATACAAGAAATCCAGGAATTTAAAGTGTGCCAAGAACTTTAAGAGTCCTATATCAAAAAGTAAAGAAAGCAGTAGTACAGCGATAAATGAATCCGGAACTTTCACAGTAAAGGCAATAAACGGATTCTTTTGTAAAAAAAATAGCTTTCTACAGACTCTCAAGGTTAGGGTAGTTTATCAAAGACTAACGCTTTTCAAAGTGAATTTTGTAAGAGAGGTTTTTCATTGTAAGTCACCATCAACTGGGTTATATATTTGCTATAAGTGCAGTAACAGAAGGAGCTGCCCATCACGTCTTGCACCTGAGATAAATATGTTTGCAAGAAATCTAGGGAGGCCAAACAGCAGAACAAAAGAGTCCGACACACTTTATTTCAGCATTGTCACTGTCTATCCTGTGTCAGCTTCACTCTCCCAATACCTCCAAACACCTGATCAATGGCACTGTGTCTCAGACCCTTGCTCCGCAGACTTTGGATAGACATTAGCATGGGTGGGAGTGCAGAGATGTTCCCCCAGATTTTTTAATAAATACAAATTAGTGAGATGTACTTTCTAAGCTATAAGCATCTGCAAAATTGACATACACTTTGGTACGCTCTCGCACCACAGGTTTTCTGGTACACAAGTTAACTATTTCAGGGTATTATCACTCTCTTAGAAGCTTGTAATCTTTATGGGGCCA
Organism: Lissotriton helveticus; assembly: GCF_964261635.1. NCBI lineage: Eukaryota > Metazoa > Chordata > Amphibia > Caudata > Salamandridae > Lissotriton > Lissotriton helveticus. Next base: position 122,766,171 of record NC_136067.1, read on the forward strand.
ATTTACAAACTGCATTTTATAGTGCATAGTGGAGTACTACAGACATATACTATAAAATGCAATTCACAAACTAATGGTCAGAGACATCGGCCTCTGCCTCTCCTATCTTTTCTGTGCAGAGATCTCCACCACAGTGGTCAAGAGCACCACACATGCAGGTGTATGTTTCATTAGTAAACGTGGGAGGAGCTTTGGGAAATGTAAGAAATTTAAGATGGGGCTAGGGAGGGGCATGCTAATACAAACTTACACCTACCAATGAGTGTGAGAAATTGATCGCGTTGTTGGTTAAGGGGGTGAAACCCTAACCGAGGCACAGCCACCATCCTTGTTAGGGTGAACCATAAAAAATACCTAAATTAGCTTGTGTTTAACCCTTTGGTAGCTCTGCACAAAAGCAGTCAGGCTTACCTTAGAGGCAATGTGTAAAATATTTATGCAGCACTCAAACAGTAATACAGTGAAAACACATCAAGACACAACACTAATTAAAAAAAATAGAGTAAAATGTAATTAATTTTTACACAAGCAGTAGAACCCGAGTTATGAATTTTGAGATATTATACTGCAGTCTAGAGCCTAACAGATCAAAGTGCCAATCACGGACATCTAGTCCTGCAAGACCAAGCACAAAGATGAACCTTATGGACGACTGCAATGGAGCGCAGTTTGGATACATGGAGTGGATTGGGCCCAGTCTCTGCTTACCTTTGGACATAGAAGAAATATCACAGAAAATGTCTGAGAAGGTTAGAGTACAGCAAAGCAGACAATGGTGTCCTAGGAGGAGGCATTCTCATCTGTGAGCCTATTTTCTAAAAGCGGTGTTTTCAGAATTGTGACTTAAATCTTACTTTACCATTAAAGAGGATTTTAAATTACAATTCCTTAAATACTTAACATGGTATTTCTACCTGTTCCCAAACAAAAGTTATCACTTATAAAATGTAATAAGGTAACCCAGTGTTATTCAATGGGAGCGGTAGGCCTCACAGTAGTGAAACATTTACTTGTGAAATTTTCACTAGCACAACAGGTAAAACTTAACAATACATCTCTAACTTTTTTAATGCAATGCACCCTGGTCTATAGGAGGTTTAAGGCCTACCCTAAGGGTGACTTATATGTAATAAAAAGAGAGTTTTATGCTTGGATTTATTTTATTTTGCAAGTCAAATTGGCATTTTAAAACTGCACACAGTCTGCAATGGCAGGCCTGAGACGTGTATTAAGGAGCTACTTAAGTGGGTGACACAATAAGTGCTACAGCCCCCCTAGTAACATTTCATTTACCTGCCCTGGGTAAATAGTGTACCACTTTACCAGGGACTTATAAGTAAATTAAATATGCCAATCAGGTAAAAACCTGATTTTACCGAGGTTTAGGGAGTGAGCACAAGCACTTTAGCACTTTAGTGATTGGATTGGACTTTTAACAAATTCCATAAAGTGAGGACGAGGTTGACTATTGGAAAAAAGTGCAGCTGTTGTATAACAGAATGCCTGCACAGTCACTGTTGGAGTTTGAGGCATTTGAGCAGCCATGGTAAGTGGGGGTACTGTGGGTCCCCTGCACATACCAGGACAGATCATTCGGAATCTGCTTGCAAAGAAGCTTTTAAGAAATGTGGGAAAGAAAAACAATATTGAGTGCTATAAGCAGAGTTGTCATTCTAGACATTACATGGGATGTTTTTAGACCCACAGCCCTACATGAAATTGAATTCTTTGAGGCAGTAACAGAGTCTAAATGCAAGCGATGGATCGAAGGCATAAGACTGTGTTACAATACTGTTGAAATTGAGAGAACGAAGGGACCATTTGGCTGCACCTTTACAATGCAATATGGAAAGTGTAGTCCATGGCAAACGGAAGTCAACATGTGAGAATCATGTTTTACAAAGGAAAACATTTATGTTTTACACTGTGATTCAAAATAACTGTTGAGTCAAATCTGCACGGAACACTAGGGTCAAGTTTTGTCCCCTCTGAAATAGCACAAGGTGTCTTGCAAGTGTCGTTACGACTGTTGTCACTCTACCGTGTTCATGCAACTAAAGTTGATAAGGACGCACACCTGACTGCTTGACATAGCTGCATATGATTGAGACCATTTGGAGGCCAAAATGCGTTATGCAATATATCTCCGCAATAAAATATGTTTTTTTTTTCGCTGACCGGATGGCTGGGGTCGTGGTTGCACAGAGGAAGATGAGGTGTTTTGCCTTATGAAATATAAATATAAATACATAAATATATATGAATATATATATATACATATATATACACACACACACATATATATATATCTATATTCACTGAAAAAACCATAGGTTATACACCATATATAGTTAGGAATTAGCATTTAAAAAACCTTATTTTACTCACACAAAACCATTGAAATTCCATATATAGTTAGTTGCACTAACTATATATCGCGCACCCGCAATCCACTGCTGATGATGTCACATATTACATCATTCATGACATGGTCAGTGACATCACTGATGACATCACTGATGACATCTCAAATGACATCACTGATGAGATCACTGATGACATCATCCAGTGACTGTGTGTTTCTGTAAAGTTTAAATATGTTTTACATATTGAAGAATGAGTAGATGTATAAGTGTCTGGACGAAGGATTTAGTAGGTGCATGACTGAATGTATGAGTGAGTGATTAAATGTGTCTCACTGAGTGCATGGGTTAGTGACTAAACTGTCTTAATTTGTGCATCATTATGTCTGTTGTTCTGTAAACTGCTGCATGTGTTGATCAGTAGCTATATGATTAACTATATGGGTTATTGATTGATTGTCCAAGTATTTGTATGGGAGACTGAGTGTGTGTGTGGCTGGCTGGGAGGTGTGTGACTCTGTGCAGATCAATGTGTACTTGTATCAATGATTGTATAAGAAAGTAAGTATGTGTTAGTATATGTTTGAAAATGTAAGGTGCTCTATGTTTAACTGTATAGACAAGAAAATGGAAGTGTGATTGATTCTTTACAGGACTGACTAGGTGTGTGAGTAACTCCATGGATGAGTGGCAGACTGTGAGTGTCTGTATAGGTGTATGAGTGCATATGATAGTGTTGTAAAGATGAGTGATTGTATGTATGAATGATTATATGGGTGAATGAGTGAAGGTGTGTGTAGACGTAGCAATCAGTGAGTGCGTATGTAGTAACTAGTATTGGTGTGTCAATGGTTTCAAAAATTATACTCTTTTTAACACTGGGTGAAACAGAGGTTATATTAAAATGTGAGGAGATGCATTGTATTGTCACATGAATGATATCATCAGTGATGTGGTCATTGATGTCAAATGAGATGTCATCAGTGATGTCATCAGTGATGTCATTTGAGATGTCATCAGTGATGTCATCAGTGATGTCACTGACCATGTCATGAATGATGTAATATGTGACATCATCAGCAGTGGATTGCGGGTGCGCGATATATAGTTAGTGCAACTAACTATATATGGAATTTCAATGGTTTTGTGTGAGTAAAATAAGGTTTTTTAAATGCTAATTCCTAACTATATATGGTGTATAACCTATGGTTTTTTCAGTGAATTTTCAAGGTTTTGTAAATGCTAATTCCTAACTATATATGGTCTATAACCTATGGTTTTTTCAGTGAATTTCAATGTTTTTTTAATAGCAAATATCAAAAGCTGTAAAATGTATTCTTCTTTAAATCCAAAAATATATTTTATATGTTTATTATTATTTTTTTTTAAATATTTTTTTTGTTTCGCTCCCGGTCCGCGAACCGGGAAGCTTCCCGTTAGCTCAATTTGATGCCGCGACCCGGTCCGCGAACCGGTAAATGTTCCGTTAGCGCAACTGCCACGTTAGAAATCATTATCGTGACGCGTCGCGGAAGCGTGACGTATCACGTTGTCGTGTAATGCGTCTTATGACGCGCCGCGTTAGCGCACCCGGAAGTGCTCCTGGGCGCGGACCGAGGCGCGAAACGCAGCTCCTCGGAAGCGATCCGCGGCGCGTCGCGAAAGCGCGACGTATCGCGTTACCGCGTAATGCGTCTTATGACGTACCGCGTTAGCGCACCCGGAAGTGCTCCGGGGCGCGGACCGAGGCGCGAAGCGCAGCGAACCGGAAGCTATCCGGGGCGCGTTCCGCAGCGCGTAACATAAGCGTGAGAGGTCATGTGACTTGTTAATAACACTTTTCATTGGTTCATTTCACTTTTGGTTTCATAATGTTGTTAGGCTTGGTCATGTGACCTAAAAATAACACTTTTCATTGGTTTAGAACTATTTTTTTTTCTCAAATGATGAAAACCCCTCCTTCTTTTTACCTCATTCTTACTTTCTATTTCCAGAGAGCAAGACCTATTTTTCACAATGGCTTCTGTAATAGCTGCAGCTGGTGCTTCTCAGCAACCACCACCACCACCACCACCAAAAGGACCACCACCAACACTGGACTTTGGTAGAGAGGAAGATAATGAGGACGAAGAGGAGGAGGAGGAGGAAGAGCAAGTAAGGCAGTTCCTGCCAGAAACACCAAGGCAGAGCCATATTAAAGAGCACTACATATGGCAATTCTTTAAAATTCCACCTGGACAAAAGAAGGTCAATGCACCCCAGGTGTCTTGTTTGATTTGCAAAAATATACTTTCTCGTGGCAACCCCAACAAGAAATACAGCTTTGGCAATCATACAATGATTCGCCACATGGAGCGATGGCATCCTAATAATCTTTCCCAAGCACAAGTAAGGGATCTTGCTGCCAACCCCCCAGATGTCATCCCCAGCACCAACAGGGGACAAAGCTCATTCGCCGGACCAGAAGGCCGAGAAATAATCCCCAATATTCAAGCTCCTTTTGCACACTACAAAATAGTTTGTATATATTGTGGAGGAACTATTGCTTATGGAGAGAAGAGTATTACTTTGATTAACCGAGCTGGAGAAAATCATAAATGCTACAAGATGAGAAAACAATGAATCCTTTTTATTTTTTTTTGCTCCTGTTGAGACATGTTCTAACCCTGCTTTTTTGTTATTTCCCCCTTACAAAACACAAAAAAAACACAAAATAGTTTTCAAAAATCCAAAAAAAAATCAAAAAATTGTTCAGAAAATTCATTAAAAAAAAGAAAAAAAAGAAAAAGAATAAAAAAACAGTTCTTTTCAGAACTACCTTCCATTTATAACAAAATTGCCAAAATGTTTATACCCTGTCTTTCTTTTCTCCTCATAGTACGCTCCTCCGACCGCTTCCCGGTACGCGTACCGGGCGCTACCCACGCAAAAAAAACAAAAATTTTTTTTTGTTTTTTTGCCCCGCGGGGCCCTTTTAAAGCCTCCACATTAAACCTAGGGGGTCAGGGAGGATCTAGTATGCCCCCTTATGGTTATTTCCCCCTTTGTTTTGGCCTCCTCTTGTCTCTCAATCCTACCGAGAGACAAGATGGCGGCCGCTCCGGACTGTTTAGAATGTTGACAGACACCGGAGAGCCAATCAGCTTCGCTACGCGAAGTTCTGTTACGCGTAAGGTCCGCGAACCGGAGCGCTGCCCAGAGCGCGCTTACAGATATATATCTTTTTTTAAACGTTAATTTCTCAAAATCCACTGGAGCACATATATTGAGACCTACAAAAGGCACATCGGGCTACCAGTCCCTACAATTTTGCCAAGTTTCGTGCAAATCCATTCAGCCGTTCGGGCTAAAAGTGAGGCCAACCGCCCTATGGAAAACTCAATGTTAAAAACACGTTTTGGGACCCCCCTTTTTTCTCGACCCCCCCTGGACGAACCCCCCCCAAATTTCCAGGGGCTGCTCAGAAACAAAATGTTCCATTTTCCAGAAAATTTCAGCCAATTCCGTTCACAAACGCCAAAGTTATTAGACATAGAATTTTCAAAAATCCCATAGAGAAAAAATCCTAACTATATATACCTACTGGCGACCGCCAGTAGGTAATATAGATATATATATATATGTGTGTAAAGAAAGTGTTGTGCACTTTACATTAAATCCCATCCCATCAGTGTGGGTTTAATGCACTGAGAAGTATGATACCAAACTTCTCAGTCTTCAGTGGAACCATCATGGTGACGACCTCCCAGCACCATATACTCTTAATGGCAGCACTGCACTTACAGTGCCCAGGAATGGACCTGTATACTGTAGGGGTACAGAGCTCACGACCTTGTACCCACACCACTGGCATAGGGCACCCAGCTAGAGGGGTGACTGAGGTATGCCAGGGCAGTGTGTTGTGGGCATGGCACACAGGGATGTGTGCCATGTCGATTATTTGGTTTGTTCTGTACCAAGACACTCAGTCTGCAAAGGCAGTGTTTGTGTGTCAGGGTACAGGGACGCTATGGATGGCACAATAAGTGCTGCAGCCCTTAGGGCCCTTCTCTGGTCACAGGGTCCTGGGTACCTAGGGTACCATTTACCAGGGGCTGACAAGTGGCTAGACATGCCAATTGGGTTTAGGCGTCAATACAGTTTTTACGGAAGGAACACAGTCCCTAGGTACCTGATTGGCAGGAGCCCAGGGCACACTCAGTCAAAGTACATCAGCAATTCAGCAAAAAGTGGGGGCATACCATGCAAGAAAGATGGCACTTTCTCACATAACCCCCCCCAAGCAAATGATGATGAGACTTAACTTGCCCTATGTTGTCTTCATTGTCTAAGTCGAAGAACCTGGAAAGTCTATCTGCATTGACATTGGCAGTCCCAGGTCTGTGTTCCACTTCAAAGTCCATTCCCTGTAGGGAGATGGACCACCTTAGTAGTTTTGGATTCTCTCCTCTCATTTGCATTAGCCATCTGAGAGGTCTGGGGTCAGTTTGAACCAGGAAGTGAGTACCAAACAAGTAGGGCTTCAACTTTTTCAAGGATCAAACCACAGCAAAGGGCTCCCTCTCAATGTCACTCCAACGCTGCCCTCTGGGGAGAAGCCTTCTGCTTATAAAAACAACAGGTTGGTCTTGGCCTTCATCATTGGTCTGGGATAGGACCACTCCTATTCCTAGCTCAGAGGCATCAGTCAGGACTATGAACTGCTTGGCATAATCTGGTGCTATTAGAATTGGTGCTGAGCACATTGCTTCTTTAAGGGGGTCAAAAGTCGTTCTGGCAACTAACTGTCCTGTTGATTTTCTTGGGCATCTTTTTGGAGGTGAGTTATGTGAGGGGAGTCACAATGGACCCATATCCCTTCACAAACCTCTTGTAGTACCCGGTCCAGCCAAGGAATGCCCTACCTTGGGTCTGAGTTGTTGGAGCTGCCCAGTCCAGTATGGCCTAGATCTTGGGCTGTAAGGGCTGTACCTAGCCTCCAACAATAAGGTGGCCCAAGTACACCACAGTGCCCTGCCCTATCTGGCATTTGGAGGCCTGCAGATTGCAGGGCTTTTAAAACCTTCCCAAGGTGGATCAGGTGATTCTGCCAGGTGGAGCTAAGGACAGCAATATAATCATGATAAGCTGCACTAAAGGATTCCAACCCTGCCAGGACTTGATTCACCAACCTCTGGAAGGTGACAGGGGTATTCTTTCACCCAAAAGGCATCACAGTTAACTGATAGTGCCCATCACGTGTGGATAATGCTGTTTTCTCTTTTGCTCCTGGGGCCATGCCAATCTGCCAGTACCCTGCAGTTAAGTCAAAGGAACTGAGATATTTGGCTGCCCCCAATTTGTCTATCAGCTCATCTACTCCTGGGATAGGGTGAGCATCTGTCTTAGTGACAGAGTTGAGCCCTCCATAGTCCACACAAAACCTAATTTCTCTCTTTCCAAACTGTGGATTAGGCTTGGGGACCAGAACCATTAGGCTAGCCCAGGGGCTCTCGGAGGGTTCAATGACCCCTAACTCCAGTATCTTGCAGACTTCATTTTTGATGCTTTCCTTGATTTGGTCTGACTGTCGATAGATTTTGTTTTTGACAGGTGCACTGTCACCAGTGTCCACATCATGGGTACACCAGTTTGTCACACCAGGGGTCAGTGAAAAGAGACTAGCATACTGTTGCAAGTCTTGCTTGCAGTCAGTCTGCTGCTAGGCAGAGAGGGTGTCTGAAATGATAACTCCATCTACTAACCCATCTTTTGGGCTGTAGGAGAGGAGATTAGGGAGAGGTCCACTCTCAGCTTCCACTTCCTCATCAGTCACCATCAGCATGGTGATGTCAGCCCTGTCATTGTAGAGCAAAGGCGGTCCACATGGATAACCCTTTTGGGTGTCCGGCTTGTGCCCAGGTCAACTAAGTAAGTGACCTCACTCTTCTTTTCTAGGATAAGGTAAGGGCCACTCCATCTATCCTAGAGTGCCCTTGGTGCCACTGGTTCCAAAACCCACACCTGTTGCCGAGGTTGAAATTCAACTAGTGCAGCTTTTTGGTCATACCAGTGCTTCTGAAGCTCCTGGCTGGCCTCAAGATTCTTGGATGCTTTTTCCATGTACTCAGCCATTCTGGACCTTAGGCCAAGCACATAGTCTACAATGTCTTGCTTGGGTTCCTGGAGAGGCCTCTTCCAACCCTCTTTTACAAGACAGAGTGGTCCCCTCACAGGATGACCAAACAGAAGTTCAAATAGGGAAAACCCTACTCCCTACTGTGGAACTTCCCTGTAAGCGAAAAGCAGGCATGGCAACAGGACATCCCATCTCCTTTTGAGTTTTTCAGGGAGTCCTATGATCATGCCTTTCAATGTCTTGTTGAACCTCTCAACAAGGCCATTGGTGTGTGGATGTTATGGAGTAGTAAACTTGCACTGCACTCCACACTCCTTCCACCTGTGTTTCAGGAAAGCAGACATGACGTTGGAACCTCTGTCTGAAACCACCTCCTTAGGAAACCCTACCCTGGTGAAGACACCCAGGAGGGCCTTGGCTACTGCAGGAGCTGTAGTTGTCCTGAGTGGAATTGCTTCAGGGTAGCTAATAGCATGATCCACTACTACTAGAATTAACTTATTCCCTGAGGCTGTGGGAGGTTCAAGTGGACCCACAATGTCCAAACCTACCCTTTCGAAGGGAACCCTTACCATGGGCAGTGATACCAGGGGGGGCCTTTGGGTGGCCACCTGTCTTACCACTGGCCTGGCAGTTAACACAGTAGCTAACAAACTCCTTCACCTTTTGATGCATCTGGGGCCAGTAAAAGTGACTAACTAGCCTCTGCAAAGTTTTGGTTTACCCCAGATATCCAGGTAGGGGGATGTCATGAGCTAAAGTTAGGAGGAACTCCCTGTACTTCTGTGGCACTACCACCCTCCTGTTGGCTCCAGGAATGGGGTTTTGTGCCTCAACACACAGTAAAGCCTCTTCCCAATAGGCCCTGTGAGTACCTCTGACATCTCCCTGTGCTTCTGAAACAGCTTGCTGCCTCAGGCTTTCAAGAGTGGGACAGTCTTTCTGACCCTGGCACAGCTCTTCCCTAGTGGGCCCCCCCCTGGGACCAAGAGTACAACCTGGTAAGGGTCATGCTCCATAGGATCAGTTCCCTCTGGGGTTTTCAAGTCCTCTCCCTAAGGAGAGTGGTCCAGTGTGGTTTGCTGTACACAAACAGGTTCCCCAGTCTTCCAACATTTTTTCTTGTGGGTTGGGCCATACTTTCAGGCTCCAATCCTACTTTTTCACCCTTCCTCTTGCTCTGTGCTCTTGTTTGCACACACACCCATTCAGGGATAGCCAGCATGGCTGCATGGGTTTTCAGTTCAACCTCAGCCCAGGCTGAGGTTTCCAGGTCATGCAGCTGGTAACGTTTGAGAGACCACTACGTGTTTCAGGCCAGTAACCCCCTCCCAGCCTAATGTCACCACAGCCATAGGATGATTAGTGGTAACACTGACAGCATTGGTGACTGGTTAAGTTTTCCCAATCAAGTATTGCTCAGGGGAAACCAGTGTGTTTCTCACCATAGTGACACTGGCACCTGTATCACTCAGAGCTTCTATCCTAGTTCCATTAACCCAGGGGTATTGTAAATACTTCTTTAAATTGGGTGGCCACACAGCTACAGTGGCAAACTCAACTTCCCCTTCAGAAACTAGAACTGCTTCAATATGTGCATCCTGATTTGCTTTGGGCACACCGTTGATCCCATCTGTAGACTAGCCTCCCCTGGTGTGGCTGTACTGGGTGCCGTAGAGGCTTTGTTGTGGGGGCAAGATTTATCTACAGTTAAGTGTCCCAACTTCTTACAGTTGTAACACCACGCCTTTAAAGGATCAAAGTTCTTCCCCCTGTTGGGCTGAGGCATATTGGAAATAGTTTGGGACCCACCCCCCTGTGCAGGTTTTTGGGGCCCTTTAGCAGACTCAGACTTTTATCTTGAGGATTCTCACGACCTTTCCCCTTGGGTGGCCACACAGCTACAGTGGCAAACTCAACATCCCCTTCAGAAACTAGAACTGCTTCAATGTGTGCATCCTGATTTGCTTTGGGCACACTGTTGATCCCATCCGTAGACTAGCCTCCCCAGGTGTGGCTGTATTGGGTGCCGTAGGGGCTTTGTTGTGGGGGCAAGATTTATCTACAGTTAAGTGTCCCAACTTCTTACAGTTGTAACACCAGGCCTTTAAAGGATCAAAGTTCTTCCCCCTGTTGGGCTGAGGCATATAGGAAGTAGTTTGGGACCCACTCCCCTGTGCAGGTTTTTGGGGCCCTTTAGCAGACTCAGACTTTTATCTTGAGGATTCTCACCACCTTTCCCCTGGGGAAGTTTTGGGACCACCTTCTTCTGGTCACCCCCTGTGGTTGTCCTTGTCACCCTAGTCTAAAGTGGTAGCTTGGTCGAGTGGTAAGACAATATCAGAGGACAGTGGAAAGCATTTGTTGTACACACTCAGTCGACAAATGGTCTCACACACTCAAGATCTGAACTCTAATAGTTGTTTTATTTTAGAACCACAAGTAGGTATAAAAATACTTTCTGAGAATGAGATGCTACAGTTGAATACTTTCAGAAAGCAGTAGACTTTTAAATGCAATAGATACAGTTGTTGCAATATGCAACACAAGTTGAACACAAATATAACATTGAGCTCAATGTGAAGTTTTAAGTAAATGCAATAAAATCACTTTACAAATGTTTTTCTTACTCAGGCTGGCTCCGGGATTCAGCCCTGGTGCATTTCCTGTAAACAGTTGAAAGAAATCGAATTTGTTACACAGGCGATTTTTAAGGAATATTTGTATGTTTTGAAAATCGACACAGAAGGAATTTTGGTCAAAACCAAGCAATGTTATCCTATGGGTGGAAATCAGGTTATCGGAAAATCACAGTTGTAATTACTTTTTAGGGTCAGTGCTGGGCACAAAGAGCCAGCACTGGGATCTCTCCTGACAACAGGTGAGTAATTTCGTTTTGATCGTATGATTTTTAAGGAATATTTCAAAGTTGCAAAACTGACACTTAGTAGAATTTCCAAGTGAAACCCAGCCAATGTTACGCTATGGAGAAAATCAAGTTATCAGTCTTTGAGTAAGTACTCGACTGGCAGAGTTAAGGTTCTGGGGCAAGATTCAGGGGTCTTTCAGGGTCAGGTAGGTACAGTCATTACACCCTCAGCGGCACAGGGGTAGCCGGGTGCAGAGTGAGTAGGCCCAATGTTAGCCTAAGGTGGGCAGGGGGCCTTTGGCTGGTGGCTGCTAGAAGGCAGGCCACGTGACTGTGGCAGCTGGGCTCCTGGTCACGTACCCAGGGCAAGTGGGTAAGTAGGATAGGACAGATGCTGCACTTCCAGTGGCACTTGGACGGCTGTGTGCAGGGTGCTTTTGGGTCATAGGGCGCCCAATGTATTTCAATGGGAGAGCTGCAAGACGAACAAAGGCTGCAAACTCGGGGACGGAGATTATTCAGGTGTGACCACCACTTCGAGAGGTAAGTTGGGAAGCTGTAGGTTAAGTAGCCACCCAGGAGTTGGGCACAGGGGGCAGTGGGGCGCCGGGTGCAGGGATGTCTTTTGGTGTCGGGAGATCTTACCCTCAGCTGGTCGCGGTTAGAGGGGTCCCTGGTTGTGAGGCTGCAGGCATCGTCAGGAGCATCGAGGAGGGTCCTTCGGTGCTGGATTCATGGTCACAGTCACGGGGGGGACGTCCTCATGGTCTTTTTTCACTCAGGCACAGGCCGTGCGCGGCGGGTGCAGAGTGTGCTCGACTCACGGTTCCTGGCTGGCACCATGGGTTGTTGCTGTTTGAGCAGAACCACTGCTCCTGGGAGTCCCAGTCTTTAGATGAGCAAGGAAATCAGGTCCTCCGGGGTTTCCGAGGTTGCCGACCACAGGAGACGCCGGCATTTAGAAACAGGTGGTTTGAGGGTTGACAGGCCTGTAGGGCTCGGGCTAAGTCAGTTGGTGTTGTCCTCTTGTTAGCAGTGGCAGAGCAAGGCTTCTTTCTTCTTGTTCTTTTTCTTGTATTGGAATCGGGCTCTGAGGAAGGAAGGTTCAGGGTGCCCCTAAACACTAAATTTAGGGGCGTTACAGGTAGGGCAAGGACAGGGACCACTGGGTCCCTTTCCTGTGGTGAGTACACCCCCTATCCTGCCACTCTCCAGTGGGACGGGGGCAGGAGCCTAGCTCTGATTGGGTAGGGCTCCCCATTCTCAAAATGGTGAGGACCTGGAGTTGTGCTTTACCTCGCCTCCCACACCTGAGGGGCGGGGTTGGCAGAGGCCGGCACACCTCCTTTCCTCACTTTGTTTTTCCCGCCTGTCTTACAGCCAGAGTGGGGGCCAGAACCTGTGCCTTTGAAGCTTTCCCTGCCCATCCTATGGGAGGAGGCCTAGCACCTCGCCCCAGGATGTGCATTGTTGCAGGCCCACAAATGCAGATGGCTCTCTACCCAGGGGTCCAGCAACATATCTGCTGGGTGGCAGCGTAGGCAGCCTCTCAGTCAGGACAGTGGTGATGGGTTAGTTTCAGGGGGCAACTCTAAATTGCCCTCTGTCATGCACTTTACATTAAATCCCACACTGGCATCAGTGTGGGTTTAATGTGCTGAGAAGTTTGATACCAAACTCCTCAGTCTTCAGTGGAGTCAACATGGTTCTGTGGAGTTCGTGATGACAACCTCCCAGCACCATATACTTTTAATGGCAGCACTGCACTTACAGTGGCCAGGAATGGACCTGGGTACTGTAGGGATACAAAGCTCATGCCCTTGTACCCACACTACTGGAATTAGGCACCAAGCTAGAGGGGTCACTGAGGTATGCCAGGGCAGTGTGTTGTGGTCATGGCACACAGAGATGTGTGCCATGTCGACTCTTTGGTTTGTTCTGCACCAAGACACTCAGCCTGCAAATGCAGTGTATGTGTGTCAGGGTACAGAGCCTCCAAGGGTGGCACAAGAAGTGCTGCAGCCCTTAGGGGTCTTCTCTGGTCACAGGGCTCTGGGTACCTAGGGTATTATTTACCATGGGCTGACATGTGGCCAGAGATGCCAATTGGGTTTAGGCTTCAATACAGTTTTTAGGGAAGGAACAGAGTCCCTGGGTACCTGATTGGCAGAAGCCCAGGGCACACTCAGTCAAAGTACATCAGCAATTCAGCAAAACGTGTGGGTATACCATGGAAGAAAGATGGCACTTTATCACACTTGGGACTTTACTTTCACGTTATTGAGTGGTGTAACAAGACGGCAACTCACTGTGGAAAGAAACAAGCACAACAGGCACCAGAAGGCCGAGCGCGGCCACACCCACTGGGACAGGTGCCTTTAATCAACGCTGGTGCTTGAAATAATACCGGATGCCATGCCAGCAGTGATTAGCCTTCGACAAAGTGCATGAAGCACGAAACGCATCAGGCTGGATATTTTGACTGCAGCTTTTCATGGTGTGCCTGCGAGAAGCATCCATTAAATATTTCAGCTTTAACTTCCTGTGTGGGCTCTCTTTGTTGCGGGCAATTCTTGTGTGGATTTAAAACGGCTGGTCCGAACGATAGAGAGAGCCCCGCTGCGTGGTTGCAGACCTGATGTGATGCCAACCGGCAGAACAACTGAAGGGATAGGTGCTGGTTATTTGGAAGCAGTAATGTTTGCTGGGCATTACGGGGAGGCTGCAGTAACCCACTTGGGACTTTATTTTCACGTTATTGAGTGGTGTAACAAGACGGCAACTCACTATTGAAAGACTCAAGCACTACAGGCACCAGAAGGCCGAGAGCGGCCACGCCCACTGGAACAGGTGCCTTTAATCAACACTGGTGCTTAAAATAATGTCGGATGCTATGCCAGCAGTGATTAGCCTTTGACAAAGTGCATGAAGCACGAAACGTGTCAGGCTGCATATTTTGACTGCAGCTTTCCATGGTGTGCCTGCGCGAAGCATCCATTAAATATTTCAGCTTTACCTTCCTGTGTGGGCTCTCTTTGTTGCGGGCAACTCTTTTGTGGATTTGAAACGTCTGGGACGAGCCGTAGAGAGAGCCCTGCTGCGTGGTTGCAGACCCGATGTGATGCCAACCGGCAGAACGACTGAAGGGACAGGTGCTGGTTATTTGGAAGCAGTAATGTTTGCCGGGCATTACGGGGAGGCTGCAGTAACCCACTTGGAACTTTAGTTTCACGTTGTTGAGGGGTCTAACAAGACGGCAACTCACTGTAGAAAGACTCAAGCACTACAGGCACCAGGGACAGGTGCCTTTAATCAACGCTGGTGCTTGAAATAATGCCAGATGCTAGGCCAGCAGTGATTAGCCTTCGACAAAGTGCATGAAGCACGAAACGCGTCAGGCTGGATATTTTGACTGCAGCTTTTCATGGTGTGCCTGCGCGAAGCATCCATTAAATATTTCAGCTTTACCTTCCTGTGTGGGCTCTCTTTGTTGCGGGCAACTCTTGTGTGGATATATATATATGTATATATATATATATATATTACCTACTGGCGGTCGCCAGTTGGTAGTTATAGATAGGACCTATTTTCTGTAGGAAATCCGCAACATTCTATTTGGAATAACTTTGGCGTCGGTTCATGAATCTTCGCGAAATGTTCAAAACTAGTGTGGTGCTCCGGTCTGCTCATATCCTGAAAGTCTCGGGGTGATTCGTGAAGCAGGGGCTGAGAAAAAAGGGGGTCCCAAAACGTGTTTTCCCCATGCAATTTTCCTTAGGAACCGTTCATCGTGGCTACAGCCCGAACTGCTGAACGGAATTACACCAATTTTGGCAAAGTGGTAGTCCTTGGGTCAGACTTGTGCCTTTTGCTTAAATGATCTAAATCCATTCAGTAGTTCCTGAGAAAATCACAATTAAATGTACATATGTATCTATGGCCGCGCAGGTTCCGCGCACCCTGCCGAGCACAAGCTGTATTTTAATTGGCTGTCAACACTCCAAATCAGGAAGTGTTGGCAGCCATCTTGTGCCTCGGCAGAACCGAGGCACAAGAAACCTAAATAAAAAACGCAAAAAGGGGACTGGGTAGAAACACCCTGACTCCCTAGGCCTGTTCAGTGGGTCCCACAAGGACCCCCAAGGCCCCATTTTTTTATTTTTTTAAATCGGCAAAATCTGCACAGGATGTACGGAGCTTGCTGATAAAAAAAACGGAAGCGGGAGATGGCTGGGACCGTGGGGGGATTGGGGACCCCCCCACACCACCCAACGGAGGGGACCTGCCCAAAAAAACGTGATTGCGCCGGAAGCCACACCCCCTTCTTGCACCACTCTGCAAATGCGTCCCCTGGCGCGTTTGCAGATGGGGAACAAATTCCCCTTGAATACTGGGGGTCCGCGGGGCCAACTAGCCCACCAAGAACCTCCAGTATGCGCCAGGGTGCTGCGTTGCAGAGAGGTGATCTGAGGCCACACCCCTTTTTACTCCGTCGCACTTACTGGAGGTACCTGGTGGGCTAGTTGGCCCCCAGGGGACCTCAGGATTCAAGGGGACTTAATCCCCTAACTTAAAACGCGCCATGGGGCATGTTTGCACAGTGGTGAAGGTAGGGGGCGGGCCCTGAGGTGATATGTGTGCAAACACGCCCTGTGGCAGGTTTTAAGTTGGGGAAATAATTTCTCTTCAATCCTGTGGTCCCCTGGGGGCCAAACTAGTCCACCAGGTGCTAAGTATGGTTAGAATTACTTTTCAGGATCAGTAGTGGGCTGAAAGATGCAGCACTGAGGTGTCTCCTGATTACAGGTGAGTAAATCGGAATTCGTAGTTCGACAGATTTTTGAGGAATTTTTGAAAGTTCCAAAACTGCACACTTTGAAAAATTTCCAAGTGAAATCAGTCAATGTTAGCCTATAGAAGGAAATTCAAGTTACTGTAACTACGATTAGAATTACTTTTCAGGATCAGTAGTGGGCTGAAAAATGCAGCACTGATGTCTCTCCTGATAACAGGTGAGTAATCGGAATTCGTAGTTCAGCTGATTTGGGAGGAATTTTTTAAAGTTCCAAAACTCCACACTTAGAAGAATTTCCAAGTGTGGGGGGATCGACAGTGTACCCCGCGATTTAAAAAAAATAAAAAAAATTGGGCCTTGGGGGTCCTTGTGGGACCCCCTGAGCAGGCCTAGGGGTCATGGGGTTTCTACCCTGCCCCCTTTCCTTTGTTTTTACCTTTGTTTCCCTGTTTTCTTGTGACTCGGTTCTACCGAGGCACAAGATGGCTGCCAACACTTCCTGGTTTCGAGTGTTGACAGACAGTTGACAGCCAATCAGCATGCAGCTTGTGCTCGGGTAGGTACACGTACTGTACTCCATCTCTAGATATCGCTATGATTTTACTTTTGATTTTCTCAGGAACTACTGAACGGATTTACAACATTTAACAAAAAACACAACGAAATCTACCTCTCTGCCAAATTTGGTGTAATTCCGTTCAGCCGTTCGGGCTGTAGCCCTGGCTAAAGGCCCCCATGGAAAATTGCATGGGGAAAACACGTTTTGGGACCCCCTTTTTTATCGGCCCCCCCGTCACGAATCACCCCCAAACTATCAGGGAAGGAGCGGAGCAGGCCATTCGAAATTCGCGAAGATTCGTCCACCAGCGCTAAAGTTATTCTAAATAGAATGTTGCAGATTTCCTATGGAAACTAGGTTTTAACTATAACTACCTACTGGTGACCGCCAGTAGGTAATATATATATATATATATATATGTATATATATATATATATATATATATATATATATATATATATATTATAGACCTTCAGAGCAAAATACCCAATGGGCTCAATGTCCATGAGGAATTAGCAGTACACTTGGGATAAGAGATATTCCTCCTTGATCCACTCTTTGGGTCCTCTATGATATTGTAGGAAATATTAAAATTTACTGGAATTGTATTTATGAGTAAATGGATGTGGAAACAGTTTTATGAAATCAAGTGATGCATCTGAGATCGTTGAAATATAGAATTAAAATTATACAAATCTAGACAAAAGAATTGGTTTGGCCCATACAGGGCGTGATTCAAACGAGGAGGCACCCATGGGGACCCTTATGCAGAAGCGAAGCCCATCCAGGGCTGTATTATATAAATATCTAAATACATTAGAAATGTATGATTAGTGTAAAGTATTAGAAATTAATATATGCTTATGTTATCAGATAAACTATATTTATTGTGATGGTAAATTGCACATTCCAATATGGCGATTGATTTTACAGCAACTGCAGTCCTTTGTTGGTGTCTATGAGTTGTTTCATGCTTAATGTGTATAAAATACAAATGGCCGCCGCACTTTTTTGTACAACAACTGACGAAAGCCAATGCTGAAACGCGTCTTGATGTGCTGAGGGTTTTCTATTAAAATCGGATTGAAAACCACCCCCGAGAGTGCTGCGTTCTTTATCAGGTTATGGGCCTGTGGATGCTGGGAGCAGTATATATATATATATATATATATATATATATATATATATATATATATAAATATATATATATATATATTCCACACGCTGTCACCTCGAGGAAAACTCACTTGGTTCACGTAGAGTTTTACAACAAAGGTGATGAAGGAGTGACTACAACTCCGAAACGCGTCGGACATCGTGCCTGAATAAACTTCTTTGCACTGAGAAAATTGTGGCCGCGGCTCCTTTGTTGTAAAACTCTACGTGAACCAAGTGAGTTTTCCTCGAGGTGACAGCGTGTGGAATATTGAGGGGGTGGCTACCCCAGCCGTGTGCCCGCCGGACTTTTGGCTTGGGACAGCCCGACTTTGGTGCGTTATATATATATATATATATATATATATATATATATATATATATATATATATATATATATATTATAGTTAGGATTGATTTCCATAGGGAAATCGCAACATTCTATTTGGAATAACTTTGGCGCCGGTTGAGGAATCGGCCTGAATTTTTCAGCAACTTTGCCTCCCGGCGCTCCGCTCCTTCTCCGAAAGTTTGGGGGGGATTCCTCCAGTGGGGGCCGAGATAAAAGGGGGGTCCCAAAACGTGTTTTCCCCATGTTAATTTCCATAGGGCAATCGGTCGCACTTTTAGCTCGAACGGCTGAATGGATTTTCACCAAACTTGGCAAAATTGTAGGGACTGGTAGCCCGATGTGCCTTTGCTATGTCTCAAGATATGTGCTCCAGAGAATTTTGAGTAATTTAGGTTCAAAAAAATTTATATATCTATGGCAGCGCCCCGGTACGCGCACCGGGGAGCGCTCCGGGCGCGCCACGCGACTTGCGCACGGGAAGCTGATTGGCTCTCGGGTGTCTGTAAACATTCGAAACAGTCTGGAGCGGCCGCCATCTTGTGTCTCGGTAGGACCGAGACACAAGAGGTGGCTAAAAACAAAAGGGGGAAATGACCAAAAGGGGACAGGGTACACCCCCCCTGACCCCCTAGGTTTGATGTGGGGGCCATAAAAGGGTCCCACGGGACCAAAAAAAATGTACTTTTTTTTCGATTTTCACGGGGGGTGCGCCGGGTACGCGCACCGGGGAGCGTACCGGGGAGCGTACTTTGGTGAAAAATAGTGAAAATAATAGTGTAAAATAATCATTTTGAGTGATTACAGGTAGGGTAGCTCTGAAAAGAGCTTTTGGGTTCTGTGGCTGTTTTAGGTACCTACAAGTACGTCCCACACTCACCCACACGCACACAACCCCACACCCCCACACCCACACACTCCCCACACACACCTCACACACGCACACCTCCACCCACACCGAAACACCCCACACCCCCACACCGACACCTTACACATCCACACCCACACCCACATCCCACACACCCACACTCACACACACACCTCACCCCCCAACACACACACACACACGCACACACAGATACCTCACAGACACACCCCACACATCCCACACACACACCTCCCCCCCCCACACACACACACACCTCACAGACACATCCACACATATCACACATACATACACATTCTACACACATACCCCCCACACCCACACACACCCCACACACACCTCACACATCCACACTCCCACCTACACCCAAACACCCCACACACCCACACACACACCTTACACACCCACATCCCCAGCCACACCCACACCGAAACACCCCACACCCCCACACCAACACCTTATACATCCACACCCACACCCACATCCCACACACCCACACTCACACACACACCTCACCCCCCCAACACACACACACACGCACACACAGATACCTCACAGACACACCCCACACATCCCACACACACACCTCCCCCCCACACACACACACACCTCACAGACACATCCACACATCCCACACATACATACACATTCTACACACATACCCCCCACACCCACACACACCCCACACACACCTCACACATCCACACTCCCACCTACACCCAAACACCCCACACACCCACACACACACCGATACCTCACAGACACACCCCACACATCCCACACACACACCTCCCCCCCCCCACACACACACACCTCACAGACACATCCACACATCCCACACATACATACACATTCTACACACATACCCCCACACCCACACACACCCCACACACACCTCACACACCCACGCTCCCACCTACACCCAAACACCCCACACACCCCACACCCACACACACACCTTACACACCCACATCCCCAGCCACACCCAAATACCCCACACACCTATACACATCATCCCCCCAGACACACACACACATACACACCTCACAGACACACCCCGCACATCCCCCACACACACCTACCCCCTACACATGGGGAGCGTACTACGGGGAAAACAGAGTGAAACAGGAAAATAATAATTCAAAGTGATTAGAGGTAGGGTAGCTCTGCATAGAGTTGTTGTGTTGTTTGGGTGTTTTCAGTACCAACATGTAGGTACCAATGTTGAGTCTTAAATTTAATGTACACTGTCTCCTCTGTAGATAATTTGCATGTTGTTATAGAAGTTATTGTGGTATATGGAATCCATACCATAGTCTGTCAGGAAAGCAGAAAGAACATGGAGGCAGGAGATGAAAAAGAGATGTCAAAGACACATTGGAGATAATATAGTGGGAGAAAGGAAGTATCTATGAGCATAATTACTATGTAACACAAAAAAGTTGCACAGTATACTATAAGTCTGACTTTACATTATAATCAATATGGTACTAGTTTAAGAATTACATATAAAAATGAATAATGTCTCAAACAATTTTCGAATTATTAAATATACATTTATTTTTGAGATTCATTTTCCAAATTAAATATAACGTCTAACATTTGACTGTCCGAAATGTCCTCATTTTGAAGGAGGAAATCCACAGATTCTACACATTGTAGAAGTTCATGGTCTCGTGATTCGTCCATGAATTCAATGTCATTTGGTTCAATGTTTTCTTCATTGTTCTTTTCAAGGACAATTTCAAATGAAACTTTTTGTTCTCCTTCCATTTTGGCTGAAATTTGCATTAAAAAAAATATATATCAGTAGAGATAGGGCACTGTTGGGTTTAAGTTTAGATAGGTAGTTTTTAAAAGTGAATTTATCTTTGGGCAGTGTATGGTATCAGACTGGAAGTAGAAATATAAAAAAGTGTATGTGATGAAACCTAAGTAAATCCATAGCTATAACAGAGAAGTCTATCTAAATCTATAACTAATACAGAGGGATAGTATATAACTATCAGAAAAAGTTTTCCATATTAACTTAAAGTGCACAATATACTTCAGTTTTCAAAATAACAACTTACCTTTAAAAAGAAGTTGAAGTTATTAGTGAAAATCCTTTTGAAATGTACACCAGGAAGTAGTAGTCAAAATGGCTGTGTTTCCCTCTCTTTCTTTATATATATTCATGTACATAACCAATCAAATGTCAGGTAAAAAAAGTAGAAAATGAAAGTAACATTTTAATTGGTTGTCAAGTCAAGTCAAGTCAAATGATCTTTATTCGGAGTTTGGTACATCCATAAAAGTACATACAGTTTAAAACACATTAAAAGCACATAAAAAACATGTATTTACAAATGTAGATAAAAACTGGACTTTCCCGGTATGGTTTAAAGCAGCATATATATCATAAAGTGCATAATACATACTAAGAAGTATTTTTAATGTGCAGGTCATTTTAGTCATAGGGTTTCGATTTATCCTTTCCTAAAAAATAGTCAATTACATCCAAGCGAGCATACAGTAAAAACTGTGACCAGAATATATCATAAAAGTGCAATGTGCATTCAGTAACATGAATACCGTAGCCCATCAGGCATGTTCCATGCTTGCCCTTGATCTCACACAGGCCTTTAAAAAACAGCTTACAATACATATTACCTCGTCTGTTGACAAAGTTTGTAAGTTTCTCAATGCCACAATGAAATCCCTTTGGTTTTGTTTACGAAGAAGCGGCATTAAATATTGACGAATGTACAATTTATAATGTCCACAGAAGAAAAAATAGTGTGACAAACTTTGTTTCCCACCTTCAGAGCAGGGACAGTCCAACTGTTCTAAATTTTTATTATAACCGAGGGGGAAACTTAGTAAGTTAACGATGCTTCCATCCCTGAATCGGAACAGTAGACTCCGGTTCCATCTTCCTATCGGGATTGTCAGATATCTACAGCGCTTATTTAGATTGTCGTTATCTGGATTGGCATGAGGCAGATATTTTATAACCACAGTTTTAACAGATTCAGATCTCGTCCGTTCCTCCCTGTAAAGGTAAAACAATGCCCGTTTGACAATGTTCTTGTGAGCAGGAACAATGGTATTAGGAGAGCTAAATAAAGAGCCCTGTCCCACACTCAACAGGCTATTCTCAACAGCAGTTAACCAGGGTACACGGTTGGATCTTTCACATAGTAGGCAATCAGATATTATGCTACGTGTTAAAGTTGCCGCTGGGTATAGCCATATTTTTATCCAAAAAAGCGCAGGCCTCGATCTAATAAAATCCTGGATGTATGGCAACCTGAGTTCATTATGACAAATAAATGTGGGGGCACAAGGTACTCCCCCCAACACCCTCCTGCAAAATCTATTTTCCTCCAACTGGATAGACATGCTATTACCGTAACCCCACACTTCTGCTCCATATGTCCCTGTTGGTTGACACTGAGTACGATAAATGTCGAGGAGTGGGGTGATGACATCCGCATGTTTGGGTTGTCGGAGAGATAAAATCGAATTAATCGATTTGGAAATTTTATTTCTAGCATAGGCAGCATGAGGCTGCCATGAGCCTGTATTAGAAAATAGTAACCCTAAATAGGGAAAAGTGCTAGTGCATTTTAGGGTATTAGCACCTGATTTAATTGAGGTGATATTATATTTTTTTGGACCACAGTTCATGATGAATGATTTGTTAAAATTAGTATTTAAACCCAGCTCGGACATAAAAGCAACAAACCCAGTGATTAAGATACGTAGAGCATTAGGTGTGCGCCCCATTAAAACTGCGTCATCCGCATAAAGTAAAACAGTAATGGGGGAACCATTTACAATAGGTACATCCTTAGTAGTCTTACTCAAGGTGCTGCTCAACCCGTTAATGTATAAAATAAAAAGCAGAGGGGCGAGTACGCAGCCCTGTCTAACTCCCCTGCCAATAAAAATATCATCAGATAATTTGCCCTCATTATTAATACGTACTCTGGCTTTTAAATCCCTGTGTAAATAAGAAAGAAAATATACTAATGAATCATCCAAACCATAATTAAGTAAAAGTGACCACAAACTAGAACGATTAACAAAATCAAATGCAGAACTCAAATCCATGAATCCAAAATAAAGCGGGGACTTCTTTACAATATTATATTTTGCCATGATCAAATTCAAATTAAGACATTGTTCAATGGTGCCCTCGTGACTCCTAAATCCTAATTGACTACAATTTAAAACATTGTTTTCCTCGGCCCAGGTCCTGATCCTTTTAAAAATTACCCTTCCAAGTACCTTTAGCGTGTTATCGATCAGTGAAATCGGCCGGTAACAGGCAGGGTCCATCCTGTTACCCTTTTTGAATATCGGTACGATGACACTAATCGACCATGATTCAGGAATTGAGCTGTCAGTTAGGTTGTTAAATAGGTTACATAGTAAAGGGGCCCAGAGATTAATCTCGTATTTGATCTGATCAATTGAGAGACCATCCGGGCCTGGGGCTTTGTTTCCAGCACTCTCAGCAATGGCATCTTCGACCTCGGATAATGAGATATACAGAGATCCGGCGGTGTTAGGTAGGGGGACAATATCTAGGGAGGTACCAGGTGTGGCATAAATTTTCGAAAAGTGCTCCACCCATGCTTTGCCAGTTATGTTGCAATTAATTGGTTTGATATTTGTACCAAGGGATCTGAGCGACTTGACCTCTTTCCAAAAGCCTGTCGTGTCTTTAAGTGTGGCAGTGCGACTGAGGGATTCCCAGTGATCAATCACTAGGGCCTCAGATCGAATGCGTAACGTGGCTTTGTATTTTGATCTTAATTCTCTCACGAGTAGGACATCCCTAGGGTTGGTTGTTAGGGCCGCCCTCAGGTCCCTATTAGCCTTAGAGCAGGAAGAGTCAAACCAGCGAGGGAGGTGATCCTTATTAGCCTTCGCTGGTTTAGAGGATTCAGTTTTGATAGCCCTGCAAAGATTACTAAAGGCGGTTACTATATCATTGCCTTGAGTATTATACGTCAAGCAAGTCTCTACTAGTGTTGGATGTTTGTTAATAACTCTGGCTAAGATGTCTTTGTTGTCCACTCCTTTCCATATTAATCTTAGTCTATCGGTGGATAATGCCAGGTTATGTGGCCCTAACTCTACTCTTGATACATCCTTCGAGGACTGCAAATTTCTTAATTGTATTCTAAGTGGATAGTGGTCACTATATACAGAGCAAATAACTTCTGCACTTAAAATTATAGAACTTATTATTGGGGAAATAAACATATAATCTATTGTGGAAGCACAGCCCTGGCCAATATATGTGGGGGTCAATATATTGCAAGCATTTGTTCCTGCGATCTCCATAGCATTCAATAGGTCATGTGAAGCTAGATGGTTTTTCAGCTCCTCACCATTTCTACAAATAGGACTGTCGCGATACATATGGGCATTGAAATCCCCTCCAATACAAATGCCATCAAATGACCCATACTTCTGACCCTCCACAATATCATCAATAAAATTAAATAATTTCAGAAGATTATTATTAGGATGGGTAACAAAATCATTATTGTAAAAATTAATTATACATAGTTTCATCTTAATGGTATATTTCATAGCCATAAGACATTTACCCTGTGTCGGGATCAGTTTTGTTTGTACCCCGGTTTTTATTTTAGTCCAAATAGATAGACCCCCACTAGGGCGACCCATAGGTGAGGGGGATGCCATTAGGTTGTAGCAGCAAAATCCGTCCATTGTAAGCATAGTTGTACTCCAAGTCTCTTGTAGCATCAGTATGTCACAGTTATCATTTACCCACTCAGACCATTCTTTAATTTTCAATTTAGAGATAAGACCCGCTATGTTCCAACTTACGAGAGATAGTTCAGAATCCTGGACAGACGTTCTGTAATTTAGGGGTTCTTGTCTATCTACAATCCGTAGCGGGAGTTGTGGATCTTCTAGATGTTCAGAGATGGGTACAGGAGATAATTCAACTGAATTGTTCCCTAA
This sequence comes from Lissotriton helveticus, assembly GCF_964261635.1. Lineage (NCBI taxonomy): Eukaryota > Metazoa > Chordata > Amphibia > Caudata > Salamandridae > Lissotriton > Lissotriton helveticus. The sequence goes on from NC_136067.1 coordinate 122,791,256, forward strand.
AGGTCAATCCAACATATCCAAATCCGACAGCGGTGCATATCTGTTAAACATCGTGCATGGAAATGGTGCTGGCTGAAATTGCATAAGAGGTGGCTGAAAATGCATTGGGGGAGGTTGGGGTTGCATTAAAGGAGTCCGAAATTGCATTGGGGGTGGTCTGTAGAAGTAGCTCAGCGGTAGCATAGTTGCAACGGTGGGAATAGCTGAGCAATTGTTATTTCTATTCAATAGATATCTTACAGTACCAGGGTTTTTTAAATTGAGAACTATACAATCGCCTTCCTTATCTTTTAGTAGGGGTCCAACCCATGACACCCTACGAGCCGATAGAATCTCACTCGAGATATCATATCCGACACCTTTATGCTTGGTCAGCCAGTCTATACTTTTGTTTCTCAGTTGAACCCACGATTCTCCTTGTTCCTCCCTCAGCGGTGGTACCCCTGCAAGGACCACAACAAAAGGGCAGGCGTCCGGCGGCAAATGTAGGGTAGGCGCTTGATGTCTAGGGGTCCTCCCTTTCCCTGTTTGCCCGGTACCTTTGTTATTATCAGCAGTTGACTTTCCTGCTATTTTTGGTTGGGTGGGTCCATTGTTATGATTGATGGGGTTTGCATTGGTAGTAGCAGAGGGGGCAGATTTTCGCGGTGCCGGTGTTGGTGTGGGTTTAGAAAGTAGATTAGATTGCACCGTGTTCTTCCCGTCATTAACAATTCGGGGTTGGATTGTAGGTGGTAGAGTGGGCGATGCTAATAAACCAAGGTTGCTGGGGCCCCCTCCCAGCAAAGGGGGGGCTTCCTGCTTCTTTTTTGACAGAATATTACTTACAGACTCGAGCTCTTTTAGGAGGCGGTCGGCTCTGATTTGATCTAGTGTAACACACCCCTTCCTTTTTACTTCCACATTTTTAACCAGATTATCTAATCTGTCAAGTCTTTTAAAAACATTATTAAACTGAATGATCATTTGCTTCTCTAGACGGTTAAAAACAGTGTCTACTATGGTTTCTATAAGGTTTCCATTTTGTTTTGAGAGGTTAAAATTATCTCCCATTAATGTGGTTTGAGTCGATATTGTATTAGAGTTCCCACTTAAGTTCTCACTTGAGTTACCGGTGGCTACAGTATGAATAACATCCGCATCTGCACAGTCTAGGTTGACCACATGAATGGTTTGTTCCCCAGAGGATTTTTGTTTATTCCACAGGCTTTGTGGCGTAGGCTGACTTTTGTTAATCAGTAGTTGTTTCCTTCTATTAGCACTTAGCTTAGCGGTACCTCTTTTGCGTTTTTCCCCTCCTTGTTTATTTGTGGCTTCCGTAGATCCATTGGAGTTAACAGCTTCCTGGGAATCAATTGTAATAATAGGGGCAACTCCTGACAACAAGGGTACTGGGGGTGTAGGTACCGGTACCGGTTTTGTAATTACAACAGATTGTGATAATGGAAACCTTGGACTGGTTGGCGATGATATAGGCTGTGAGTTATTGCTAGTACAACTCAAGGACATTCTTCTTTCGGTGTCAGTGATTTCGTTAGAAACCAGGTTAAGAGCATTCTCAAGTAGGGACTCAAATGATGGGGGAGGGAAAGGGTAATCATCCTGTGTAGCAGCCGTAACAGCAGACTCCATAATGAGCGGTGTGGACTCACCAATGTTAGAGGGGTGGCCCGCCCGACCACAGTCGTCCACTGACGGCCACAGACGGCCCGCCCTCTGCCCGGGCTCCGTCCGTCGCCGTCCGCGCGCGTCCGTGATGCGGAGGAAGCTCCGTGATTATATGCACCTCCTGGTGCGCGGGACAGGAAGTGGTCGTCAGTAGCCGCAAGGGACGCTGGGAACCGTAGTTCCTCCCCTCGGCAGCCGGGATGGAGTTTGGCACCGGCGGCGGGAGGAAACAGCGGCGTCAGCAGCCCAGCGCCCTGCAGCAGCTCTCCCGATGGTAGGTTATGTCCTGCCTTGCCCTCGGCGGAATTTCACAGTGTCCCCGCTCCCTCGAGGGAGCTCCGTGATTATATGCACCTCCTGGTGCGCGGAACAGGAAGTGGTCGTCAGTAGCCGCAAGGAACGCTGGGAACCGTAGTTCCTCCCCTCGGCAGCCGGGATGGAGTTTGGCACCGGCAGCGGGAGGAAACAGCGGCGTCAGCAGCCCAGCGCCCTGCAGCAGCTCTCCCGATGGTAGGTTGTGTCCTGCCTTGCCCTCGGCGGAATTTCACAGTGTCCCCGCTCCCTCGAGGGAGCTCCGTGATTATATGCACCTCCTGGTGCGCGGGACAGGAAGTGGTCGTCAGTAGCCGCAAGGGACGCTGGGAACCGTAGTTCCTCCCCTCGGCAGCCGGGATGGAGTTTGGCACCGGCGGCGGGAGGAAACAGCGGCGTCAGCAGCCCAGCGCCCTGCAGCAGCTCTCCCGATGGTAGGTTGTGTCCTGCCTTGCCCTCGGCGGAATTTCACAGTGTCCCCGCTCCCTCGAGGGAGCTCCGTGATTATATGCACCTCCTGGTGCGCGGGACAGGAAGTGGTCGTCAGTAGCCGCAAGGGACGCTGGGAACCGTAGTTCCTCCCCTCGGCAGCCGGGATGGAGTTTGGCACCGGCGGCGGGAGGAAACAGCGGCGTCAGCAGCCCAGCGCCCTGCAGCAGCTCTCCCGATGGTAGGTTGTGTCCTGCCTTGCCCTCGGCGGAATTTCACAGTGTCCCCGCTCCCTCGAGGGAGCTCCGTGATTATATGCACCTCCTGGTGCGCGGGACAGGAAGTGGTCGTCAGTAGCTGCAAGGGACGCTGGGAACCGTAGTTCCTCCCCTCGGCAGCCGGGATGGAGTTTGGCACCGGCGGCGGGAGGAAACAGCGGCGTCAGCAGCCCAGCGCCCTGCAGCAGCTCTCCCGATGGTAGGTTGTGTCCTGCCTTGCCCTCGGCGGAATTTCACAGTGTCCCCGCTCCCTCGAGGGAGCTCCGTGATTATATGCACCTCCTGGTGCGCGGGACAGGAAGTGGTCGTCAGTAGCCGCAAGGGACGCTGGGAACCGTAGTTCCTCCCCTCGGCAGCCGGGATGGAGTTTGGCACCGGCGGCGGGAGGAAACAGCGGCGTCAGCAGCCCAGCGCCCTGCAGCAGCTCTCCCGATGGTAGGTTGTGTCCTGCCTTGCCCTCGGCGGAATTTCACAGTGTCCCCGCTCCCTCGAGGGAGCTCCGTGATTATATGCACCTCCTGGTGCGCGGGACAGGAAGTGGTCATCAGTAGCCGCAAGGGACGCTGGGAACCGTAGTTCCTCCCCTCGGCAGCCGGGATGGAGTTTGGCACAGGCGGCGGGAGGAAACAGCGGCGTCAGCAGCCCAGCGCCCTGCAGCAGCTCTCCCGATGGTAGGTTGTGTCCTGCCTTGCCCTCGGCGGAATTTCACAGTGTCCCCCTAACACTTCAGATGTGTTTTTGTGAAGTAATTTACCTCAGGGTATTTAGAGAGGTCTACAGGCTAAATGGCTTAATGGAATTCCATCGAATTTGGGGAAAATGGTAGGGATTGGTATGTAGTATGAGCTATTCTATATTTGGTGAAAGTGTCTCCAGTGGTTTTTATGTAAATTAACTTTTAACATTTTTTTAGAGCGCTTCCTGGTGCGCGCCCCGGTACGCGTACCAGCAGCGCTACGGCAGTCCTCCATTTTGTTTTCGGTAGATTTAAGACAGAAAATGGAGGACAAACAACGTTGGGAATGGGTATAAGGGGGCACGGTAAGCACTCCCTGACCCCCTAGGTTTTCTGAGGGGGTGTTAGGAGGCCCATATAGACCAAAAAATAAATATATATTTTTAAATTTTCGCGGGGGAGCGCCCGGTACGCGCACCGGGAAGCGTACCGGGGAGCGTACTTTGGTGAAAAATAGTGAAAAAAGTTAGAAAAAGATAATCATTTGGAGTGATCAGAGGTAGGGTAGCTCTGAAAAGAGCTTTTGTGTTCTGTGGCTGATTTAGGTACCTACAAGTAGGTACCAATGCACAGTCTTAAATTCAGGAGGAATATTCTATTCCCCTCATCTGAAAAGTGCACACCATCTCCTCTGTAGATATCTTGCATGTTGTAACGCAAGTTGTTGTTGTATATTGAACCCATTCCATAGTCTCTCATGTAAGCAGAAACAGATTTATTCACATGTTTCCGTGCTTTCTCAAATTGTGGACAAAATTGATTGGACCACTTCCATTTCTGTCTTTGGCATATATTGGAATATACCAAGGCAGTTTGAGGAAAAAGTGCCATCAATTGATCAAAGGTGTCCTTTAAAAGCATTTCCAGACCTACCCCAGTCAAAGTGCCCAAGTCATTTCCTCCACAGTGCACAATTAAAAGGTCAGGGTGTGACAAATGCAAAAAGGTTTTCACCAATGGTATCAATTGGTGACATCTCAATCCTCTCTGGCCAATCCATTTAATGTTCACATTTGGTAAGTCAAGGTTGTGAAAATTTCTGGAAGCTGCATACCTTTGAGCCCAGTGGATATAGCTATGTCCAATAATCCAGACAGAATACATGGTGAGATGAGGTTCTGGTGCAGTCAGATGAAGTGTAGAAATGAAATGGCAGTTGGAACAGTAGGAGTTTGCAAAAAAAAAACTGTGGAGTTTCAGTGCTCTTGAATCACAAGCAGTGATTGGTAGATTGAGATAGTTGAAAACTGAAAGTTAGGGTGCATGGTTGTGTTCTGTGTAAGAAGTAATTTGAATGGTTAAAAAACAAGTTATTTAAAGAAACATTGCACCAGATAAGCTGGTGTATTGAGTGGTCAAACACCCTTGCTCATTTGATTTGCAACATTGTGGAATAAACTTTTAACCTTGGGAGCTCAGTGAGGAGGGGGTTGCTATGGTAACAGGTAGAAAGGGCTGAGGGGGGGGAGGGTGTTGATTTGAAAATAGAGAGGGAAGAGTTTTGATTGGTTACCATGAGGAATATGTGTGTACAATTAGAGGTTTTCTGTGCCATTAATGGTTCCAGTGCCTGGAGAACATACCTTTTGCTCTGCTAAAGAAATATTGGTGTGTGTATCTGACACTGTTGTGAATCTCCTAGAGCATTTGTAAAGGTGAGTTATGATTCATTTAATATACATAGAGACTTGTATACTCTATGGAGAAGATTTGGAAGCAAATTGTGGTTTTTTAATGTTGCTTTGTGTCATGCTTTTTGATAATGCTTGGTAAAAAGTTTTTACTGCATAGAGGAATTGTATTTTGTAAAATTGTGAAGTTTTAGTAGAGACATGGAATGCTTGTACATAAGACCTGTGCTGTGTTTCTTAAATGTGATGTCAAAAACGATTTTGGGAAAATTGAATGGCTTTTACATTTTTAAAAGGAATAAAGAATGTGTGCATGTTTAAAGAAATACATTTGACTCTTTACAATGATGTTACCTGTGTTAACTCAGTGTAGGAAGCATATTGAGTTTGTTTGCATAGAGGAATTGTATTTTGTAAAATAGTGAGGTTTCAGTAATGACATGGAATGCTTGTACATAGGACCTGTGCTGTGTTTCCTAAATGTGATGTCAAACACGATTTTGAGGAGGGCGCGCGACGCGGCGATCAAGATGGCCGCTCCCCCCTGAGCTCCGCGATTTTGGCGGCGCTTCTGCTGTGAAGGCTCTGTCCATAGAAGGCGTTTCTCGGCGGAAACGGCCGTTTCCAGCGTCGGAACTGCCCCCCAACACATGGGTATGTTTCTGCATGCTTTCCTGATCGTTTTGGGCATTTTTTTGCGTAAATGCAATTACCTCGGAAACGGCCGCCATTTTGTTTTTTCTTTTTTTACAATTTTTTGCAATTTTTGCTTCTCAACCACCCAGAATGTTTCCACTTCAGGAATATCGCCCAATGGCCTTGTTTTTTTTACTATTATAATGGTTTTTAAGGGCATTTGAACTCTTTTGTGGCATTTGGTGACTTTTCTTGGCTTTCCCTTTGTCGTCGGACCTTGGCCTCTACTATTTACCTCAACACTTGCCTTGACATTGTTCTGTTGGGGTTTTGCATCTCCTGGGCCCATTCCAACTTCCTTTTTGTGCTCTCTAGACTCCCGGTGGCACATTCTTTCAGCATTTCGTTGCTCCTTTTGGTATTTTGCAGCCCTCATCCTACGGTACGCTGCTCATACTGTAACTTACGCCTTTAATCTTTCTCTTTTTTTGGCTTTGCCAATATGGAGCAAGGACATACTACAAAAGCTTCCAATGCTGCTCCCACCTCACGTAAGGAGTCTACACCTGTGGGCAAACGCATCAAAAAGGACCCACCATCTCCTTCCAAGTCTCCGCCTCCTGTTACTCTTGAGGACCTTATGGAAGAACTTCGCTTAATTCGCCCTTTTATTGCAGACACTACTGCTACCCTGCAAAGGCTGGATGACAAGTGTTCTAATCTTGACAAAAGGGTTACTGATGTTGAGCAAAAAATCAGTGACGCCCAAGATATTGCCGCCAACCTGGTCAATCTCACTAAGGAGGTTCAGGTCCTCAAGAAAACGTCTGAAGATTTGGAAAATCGAAATAGACGCAACAACCTATGTATTTATGGTGTTCCGGAGAATTCTGAAGGGTCTGACATCATCCTTTTTTGGAAGACTCAAGTCTTACCAATTGTTGGTATGCCTAAACATGTGGATGTCAATATTCAACGAGCACACCGTCTGGGTCCTAAAAACTCCTCCTCATCTTTAAAACTTAGAGGCATTATTGCTTATTTTCTTCTCTATTCTGACCTCATGACTATTCTCCACTCAGCTAAACAACATAAACAACTGTTATGGTCAGGCCACAAACTATTTTTTTCTCAGGCTGTCTCCAAACCGACTGCGACGCGGCGAAAAGAATTTCTGGACCTGCGGCCTACGCTTCGTTCCATGAACGCTAGATATGGTCTAATTCATCCTTCCTTCTTCAAGGTTACATACAAGGAACGGTCTTACAGCTTCGAGGATCCGGCTGATCTCCGCAGGTTCATCCATTCCCACAGAGATGATTCCATGGAACAAAGCGGCTCTTAGCTTACAATGTCTCTGCCTCTGTGTTTATTTTATTGTCTACCATGTGTTGACTTGTTGTCTCCTTTCGTATCACCTCACTCCTTTTGTTTTTATCGTTCCTTAGGTCCGTTTCCTGTTGTTCCGTTTGCCATCCTCTCCATTGTATTGTGTTCATCGTTCGTTTCCGTCATCCCAGTACGCTGATTCCCTGCAAACTTGTTCGGTAAGTCTCCTTCATTTGTTCTTATGTCGTGCTCGGTCCTTGGTTCTCTTTGTATTTCTTTTCTTTTTCTAGTCTTTTCTTCTTTTGGTTCCTCGGACTGTGTTCTCGACCTTTATATTTTTCTTCTTGTGCGGTCGTCTTTTCTCGCTGCTCCCGCTCTCACTTCATTGTCCTTTTTGTTACGTGTTCTGTATGGCTGGAACCTTTTTGGTTCTTCTCGCCATCCTTCTTCTTGCTGTCTTCTCTAGGGTTGCTTTTGGCTCCCTTCTTCCTTCCTACTTACTTCCCTTTCCTTTCCTTCCTTCTCCTTTTTGGTTTCTCTCAACATTTTTTACTTCACTCATCCTTCCCCTATTACTCTTCTTTCCTCTTCTCTGTTGCAATGGTACTAGTTCCTCTAATCCCTTCTTCTCATTTTCTCTCATTCCTCCTTTGCACCTCCTTATGATGGTATTGTATCGTCTTTCTTTGATACCTCTTTCCTTTTATGTTTGGGGTTTATTCTGCTCCTTTTTATATTTCATCATATTAGTTGTGAGTTACTTCTTTCCACCTTCCTTTTGGCACTACGTTATTAATCATTTCTTCTTTTTCTCCTCCGTTTCTATCTCTTCACTTCTTCTCATCTCACCTTCCCATGTTGGCATTGCTCCTTTTTTTCTTTCGCTCTCTCTACTTGGGTTTCTTTCCTATTTCCATCGTTCCTCTTTTTATTCGATTTGGCTTGTCCCCATCTCTCCTTGCCCACCTCTCTATATATTCTCCCTTTTTACCTGTATTACTCTCTCTTTTTCCTTTTCCCTTAATCTCCTCCTATGAAAGGTTTTCGACTAATTTCCTGGAATGTTAAGGGTCTTCGCAACCCTATCAAGAAACAACGTGTTTTATCTCATCTTGCTCGTTTAAAATGTCAAATTGCCTTTTTACAAGAAACACATCTTTCTACACAGGAGTTATCGTTGTTACGTAAACAATGGGTTGGGGATGTTTTCTGCTCTCCTGCTACTAATCACAAAAATGGTGTTGTTATTCTATTTCATAAAGCATTGTCTGTTCAAATTCTAAATGAAACTGTTGATACTAACGGTAGATGGTTGCTCCTTGATTGTACTGTTAATAATGTTAATCTCTCTCTTTGTAATGTCTATGGTCCGAATGGCATTGATTTCTCCTTTTGGAACGATTTCTCCTCCCTTCTCTCTTCTAATGCTAATGAAGATTTGATTGTTGGGGGGATTGTAATCAATTGATGGACCCCTTTTTGGACCGCAAATCACAAGCTCGTTACATTTCCAATAAAATGCAAAAGTCCTTCCATAGATCCATCTCCTCCAGAGGCCTTATAGATTCATGGCGGTTGTCCCACCCTGACTCTCTGGAATTTTCCTTTTTTTCTCCTGTGCATAATTCCCTCTCCTGTATTGATTATATTTTTCTCTCCCACCATGCCTTCCAATTTATGACCAACTCAGAAATAGGCTCTATCCTTATCTCAGATCATGCCCCGGTTATTTTAGATATGGACTACCCCTCTCCCTTGCCTCAGGCCCGCAGATGGCGCTTTAATAACTCCCTTTTACTTGATCCCACTTTCATTGAACACTTCACTCACTTCATGGATGACTTTTTCACTACTAACTCTCGCTCTTCCTCTGACTTTCATTTTCTCTGGGATGCTTTTAAGGCCACTGCTCGGGGTTCTATTATTGATTTTGTGTCACGTAAAAAAAAGAAAGCGCTTTTCCAGGCTTCTTCCTATCTAAAACGCATCAAAGAACTTGAGCATCTTTATTACACTTCCAATTCTCCGGATTCTTTATCCTCTCTCATTACTGCTAAAATGCAATTTAATAAACTTCTTGGGAATCGGCCTCCAATCAGCTTCTTCAATTTAATGCAAAGATATATGGTGGTCGTAATAAAGCTGGCAGGGCTCTGGCAAATTACCTCAAAATTAAAAAACAGAAATCTAAAATAGTCTCGATTACAGATTCACAAGGCTCGCCCCAAACTTCTGATGCCAAAATTCTGGATTGCTTTGTTCAATTTTATTCTTCTCTTTATACCCCTGAGTCTTCCCCTTCAGTAGAGCAATTAGATTCTTTCTTTAGTTCTGTCCCTAAACCTCCTACTCCTTTGGTGGATTTCTCTTCTCTTGATGCCCCGATTTCAGAAAAAGAAATTCTTGCTGCCCTCTCTCTTCTCCCCAAAGATAAGACACCCGGCCCTGACGGCTTTACTGTTCGTTTCTTTCTACAATTTAAATCTGTACTGGTTCCTCACTTGCTCCAGCTAATTAATCACTTTCTCTCCTCTGGTGAATCCAAAGGCTCTTTCACGCAAGCTATGCTTGTTCTTCTCCCCAAAAAAGATAAGGACCCTTCCCTGTGTAAAAACTATCGACCCATCTCTCTCATTAATACTGATTGTAAATTATATGCGAAACTTCTGGCTCTACGGATTAATTCCATCATCCCCGATTTGGTTAACATTCCCCAATCTGGATTTGTTAAGGGACGATCCATTACAGACAATTCTAGGACCCTTCTCAATATCATTCATCTCTCTGCTAAAATAGATAGTCCTTTGGCGGCCATTAGTCTAGACGCCGAGAAGGCATTTGACCGTGTCCATTGGGATTTTATGTTTGGTGCCCTGCGCTGGCACGGTTTCAGTCCCACTTTTCTTAAATTAGTTCATTTGCTTTATTCTGCTCCTTCTACTTCTATATGGATTAATGGTATGCAATCTGATTATTTTCCCCTTCATAGAGGTAGCAGACAAGGCTGTCCACTCTCCCCCCTCCTCTTTATTTTGGCTCTCGAACCTTTCCTTGAGAAAATTCGTCAATCCCCTTCCTATTCTGGCTTTCTTTATAAAGATGTGGAGATTAAGTTTACTGCTTACGCCGACGATATTCTGCTTTACATTTCTAACCCTGCTACTGCTCTCCCTGCTTTCTTTTCTTTACTACATGATTACTCCTCAGTTTCTGGTTATAAATTAAACATCGATAAAACAGAAGTCCTTCCCCTCAATAAATGTTGTCTTCCTCACATGTTTCAGGGCTTCGGTTTCCAATGGAATTTTGGCTCTATTAAATGCTTTGGTGTCTTATATGCTAACACCATTAGAGAAACTATCAGACTTAAAAATTCCGATATACTTAAAAAGCTCTCTTCTCTTATAGAGCGCTGGTCCCCTCTTTTTCTTTCCTGGTGGGGTAGTCTTTCCACTATTAAAATGATGCTCCTTCCTATCGTGAACTTCTGTCTTTCCATGCTTCCTATCTCTCTCCCCCATTTCTTTTTTAAGTCTATCAATAGTCTTTTTTCCAAATTCCTGTGGAATAAGCGTAAGGCCAGAGTCTCTCTTCTCCGTCTTCAACAACCTAAACATCTTGGTGGTGTTAACTTCCCCAACATCTCACGCTTTCACTCTGCTTTTTCTCTCAAGCAAATTTGGCCTTTCCTTCTCCACACCTCATCTCCTCCTACTACGGCTTGGAGCTCTCTGGAATTGGCTCAACTTCACCCCTTCTCCTTTCTTCTTGCCTCCAATCTCACTCAACCACCTCCTAAGCTGCTTTCACCTATTTTTAAACACTCCAAAGCTTTAACACTTGCCCTTTTCTGCTCCTTCTCTGTACCATCTACTCTTCATTTGAATACCTCACTCTGGTATAATAAATCTCTTAAACTACGCAATCGGGCGCTCTTTTGGAAGGAATGGATCGATAAAGGAATTCTCACTTATAGACAACTCATTTATAACAATTCCTTATTAACCTTTTCAGCACTTCGTGACTCCTTTGGTATCTCTAACAAATACTGTGCACATTTTCACAAACTTCTACCTCAACTATCCACTATTATCTTGCAACACATCCCTTCTCCCTCTTCATCTCCCCTTCTTGCCTCGCCACCAAACTTTCAGGCTCCCCTTAAGGCCTCTGCTATTTATAAATTACTTTCTCCCTCACCTTCTGATAGGCCTAAAACTAACCTCGAACTTCTCTGGGAATCGGACCTTAATCAAACTTTTCCCTCACTTACATCGGACTCTATTTGGTCCAAACTTCATTCCACCTCCCGGTCCGCTAGTACCACACAAACCCTTCACTTTTTTTATAATAGACTATTTTATACTCCCTGTGACTTATTCAAATTTAAATTGTTAGATGCTAAAAAGTGTTGGTCTTGTTCATGCACTTCTGGTGATTTCGTTCACATGTTCTTTCTTTGTCCTAAGGTCCACCTTATGTGGTCCCGCATTTGGTGTACACTTAACAAGATTCTGTCCACTAATGTTCCTTTTCTTCTTTCTTCTGTATTTCTGGGTGGTTTGGCCCCTGTTTGGGATGTCCCGCTTCATATTCTTAAATTTATTGATCTCTGTATTGCTGTTGCTTTTCAAATCATAACAACTAACTGGAAAGATACCAAAAATGTGGTTTATAATGCTTGGTGGAATTTACTCTGCCATCATCACAGATTAGATCGTGCATGTGCTTCTTCTATTCTGATGTTGATTAAACGTGACTTACTTTGGTCCCCTTTAACGGACTATTTATCTAAAAGTGCCTCATGATCACCTGTTATTGTTATTATTAGTATTACTGTCATTACAATTTTTATATACTTTTATTATTTTATACATCTTTACTCTGTTTATCATTTATTTCTCACTGCTGTTCCCCTTCCCCCCCCCTTTTTCCTTCTTCTTTCCTTCTCTCTCTCTCTCTTCCCCCCACAAAATGAAAAGTTATAAAAGCATTCTTTCCTATGTATATTGTTTTCCCCCTTGGGGCTTTTTCTTGTTATGATGGCACATTATTCTCCATAACTATTTTGTTTCCTGCTGCTCTTTATTTTTGCCTTTGTACTGATGTTTTACATTGTTTTATTCAATTCAATAAAGCTTTTCAAACTTAAAAAAAAACAAGATTTTGAGGAAAATGAATGGCTTTTATATTTTTGAGTATAATGTGGCGCAGAGGTTTAAAAAGTGACGCATCTACCTACATGCGTCACTTTTTGAATATGGCAGAAAAAGGTACATGTTTGGGCTTTCCTGGGGAGCGTAGGTGGTGAGGCTTGTGTCTAAGAGTGCAGTGGACTACGCTTCATGAAGCCTTTCCCCGACTGCACTCTTAGACACAGGCGTCAATTTGACTCTTTCCTATGATGTTACCTGTGTTAACTCAGTGTAGGAAGCATATTGAGTTTGTTTGCATAGAGGAATTGTATTTTGAAAAATAGTGAGGTTTCAGTAATGCGATGGAATGCTTGTACATAGGACCTGTGCTGTGTTTCCTAAATGTGATGTCAAAAACGATTTTGGGGAAAATGAATGGCTTTTACATTTTTGAGTATAATGTGGCGCAGAGGTTTAAAAAGTGACGCATCTACCTACATGCGTCATTTTTTAAATATGGCGCAAAAAGGTACATGTTTTATGCCGCCGATGCGTCACAAAAAGGGACGCATCAGCAGTGCAAAACTGACGCAGGGCCTCATAAATGAGATTCTTTTTTTTTACACACTACTCCAGTTTAGCCTTGTCCACTGCACTCTTGGACACAAGCCTCACCTTTTGTGCTCCCCTGGACAGTCTTCATCTCATCTGCAATCCTTCTTAGGTGTCAGAATCCTATCACATGGGGAAAGCTCCATGTGAAAGCGTTTGCCTCAGTCTTATCCCTGCTGTGAGGCAGATGCTTGTACATAGGACCTGTGCTGTGTTTCCTAAATGTGATGTCAAAAACGATTTTGGGGAAAATGAATGGCTTTTACATTTTTGAGTATAATGTGGCGCAGAGGTTTAGAAAGTGACGCATCTACCTACATGCGTCACTTTTTAAATATGGCGCAAAAAGGTACATGTTTGGGCTTTCCTGGGGAGTGTAGGTGGTGAGGCTTGTGTCTAATAGTGCAGTGGACTAGGCTTCATGAAGCCTATCCCCGACTGCACTCTTAGACACAGGCGTCAATTTGACTCTTTACAATGATGTTACCTGTGTTAACTCAGTGTAGGAAGCATATTGAGTTTGTTTGCATAGAGGAATTGTATTTTGTAAAATAGTGAGGTTTCAGTAATGACATAGAATGCTTGTACATAGGACCTGTGCTGTGTTTCCTAAATGTGATGTCAAAAACGATTTTGGGGAAAATGAATGGCTTTTACATTTTTGAGTATAATGTGGCGCAGAGGTTTAAAAAGTGACGCATCTACCTACATGCGTCATTTTTTAAATATGGCGCAAAAAGGTACATGTTTTATGCCGCCGATGCGTCACAAAAAGGGACGCATCAGCAGTGCAAAACTGACGCAGGGCCTCATAAATGAGATTCTTTTTTTTTACACACTACTCCAGTTTAGTCTTGTCCACTGCACTCTTGGACACAAGCCTCACCTTTTGTGCTCCCCTGGACAGTCTTCATCTCATCTGCAATCCTTCTTAGGTGTCAGAATCCTATCACATGGGGAAAGCTCCATGTGAAAGCGTTTGCCTCAGTCTTATCCCTGCTGTGAGGCAGATGCTTGTACATAGGACCTGTGCTGTGTTTCCTAAATGTGATGTCAAAAACGATTTTGGGGAAAATGAATGGCTTTTACATTTTTGAGTATAATGTGGCACAGAGGTTTAGAAAGTGACGCATCTACCTACATGCGTCACTTTTTAAATATGGCGCAAAAAGGTACATGTTTGGGCTTTCCTGGGGAGTGTAGGTGGTGAGGCTTGTGTCTAAGAGTGCAGTGGACTAGGCTTCATGAAGCCTATCCCCGACTGCACTCTTAGACACAGGCGTCAATTTGACTCTTTACAATGATGTTACCTGTGTTAACTCAGTGTAGGAAGCATATTGAGTTTGTTTGCATAGAGGAATTGTATTTTGTAAAATAGTGAGGTTTCAGTAATGACATAGAATGCTTGTACATAGGACCTGTGCTGTGTTTCCTAAATGTGATGTCAAAAACGATTTTGGGGAAAATTAATGGCTTTTACATTTTTGAGTATAATGTGGCGCAGAGGTTTAAAAAGTGACACATCTATTTTTTTTTTATTTTCCCCAAAATCGTTTATGACATCACGTACATATAGTAAGAAAAGTCTAAAGCAGAAAGTGAAGTTGTTGCAAGACTTAGATCCTTGCAGAGTGAGAGAAAACACAGGTTTGCAAGGGCATTCACTGGCTTGTCTTTCTAGAAGAGTCTGTCAGAGTGTTTTTCATCATTTTAGGATGTTAGCAGTGCATCATACCAAAATGAGGAAATTAGTGAGAATGTTGTATTATGCAGAAAGTCCAGCACTTAAGCTTAAACAATTAAACAGTGCTCTTTTGCATGGAACTGATTTAGATGTGAAGAAGATTTGTGAAGAAATTGATATTTGTTATTTTCGTGAAAAAGAGGACAGTGTAGAAATTGACACAGCAATTCAAGGTAATGTGGAAGACAATGTACAGATTTCAAATACAGAAAAGTTTGAGCAGGAAATGACCAGGTTTAAGGTGAAATCAAGTGAAAGGCCGAATTTTACTTGTGTGTGTTGTCGACGAAGTCATTATAAGCATCAAACTAGATTAGTTGATTTATATGTAAAAAGTGAAAAGATGAATAATTATGAGTGGAAAGATTTTGCAACTTATTTGTGGGTGGAGAATTGTTTTGATTTGAGTTCTGATCAGCGTATTTGCAAATATTGTTATGATAAATTAAATCAAAACAGAATGCCTGCTAGAGCTGTTCATAATAATCTGGAGTTGGTAGACATTCCCCGTGAATTGATGGATTTAAATACATATGAGTCTATTTTGATTCAATGTGTCCATCCTTTTCAGGCAATTGTTCGCATGGAGCCTAAGATAGGGAAATTGCCTCCTACAGATTTGCAGAGAGGATTAAAGGGAAGAGTTGTTTATTTGCCCCTAGATTTCAAAAAAAATATTGATACAATTGGTATAGAAAAAGTAGAAGAGGAACCTTTAGTTATTCTAGTTAATGGGGTTCCGACAAAGAGTAAAAAAATCTGGCAAGATTTAGTGGATGTTAGGAAAGTCAAAAAGGCAACGTTGTATTTAGTCAAAAACAATGAGTATTACAAAGATGTACGTGTTGCAGCAGAGGAAACAGCTGCAGATGAAGACAGTGATTGTTCTGGCGGCCAAATTGAAAAAGTTGATGTGTCTAGAAGTGAAGAAATATATGAACATTACACTGTTCATCCTTTGCATTCCAAAGAAGTAATGGGGAATGCAATTGAATTGTTTCAAATGAAAGCAGCAAAAGGAAGTCCAATTAGTGTATGGGAACAAAGTTTGGAAGCTCATTGTTTTCCACAGCTATTTCCAACAGGTCAAGGTGGACGATATGATGATCGACCACTTCAAATTCCTGCATCTGAATATCGAACTGTAAGATTATATGCTGAAGATCCAAGGTTTCGTCAATGCATTCCCTATTTGTTTCATCTACTGTATGAAAGTGACTTGTCTGGGCTTTCTTATGCAGTAAACCATATAATGAAAAGTGGAGCACATCTGCAAAATGTTTCGGCGAGGGACTTTATGGAGAAAGTGAATCTGCAAGATAATATTTTAGAATCTCATCTAATCAATCTCATGGCATGTCAGCGTGGTACAAACGAGTATTGGTACCGTTGTCATGGGGAATTGAAATGTATGCTAAGAAACTTAGGAACTCCTACGTGGTTCCTCAATCTTAGCTGTGCCGAGTATGCATGGGACGACTTACTTCAATTTCTACGAGAGGCAAATGCAAATATACAAAATATAGAATTCAAAACACCTGGAGAACTGTGTTCTTTGGATCCAGTGAATGTATGCAGATATTTCAATCATAGATTTGAAGCTATGATGTCTTTCATTACCAACATAAAAAATCCTCCCCTTGGAGAGGTTTTGGATTTCTTTTGGAGAAAGGAGTATCAAGCGAGAGGTGCTCCTCACATACATATGTTGTTATGGATTAAAGATGCACCCAAATTTGGAACAGATTCGGATGAGACAGTGATGAGCTTCATTGAATAGTATTCAACATGTGCTGTTCCGAAAACTACAGAGGAAAACAGTTTAAGGCAACAAGTTTTACGCTTTCAATCCCATCGTTGTGGAAAGTACTGTCGTCGAAAATTCAGAAACAAGGACAAGTTCTACACAAAATGTTGTTTCGGCTTTCCACGACAAGTGATTTCTAAAGGAAGAGTAAATAATTTGATGTCTTCTCTGCGACATACTGTGACGAGGAAATCACCAAAAAATACATACAATTTAAAAAGAAACGAAGAGTCCAAGTACATCAACGACTACAACCCAGTGATTTTGTCCATGTGGAATGCTAACATGGATACTCAGGGGCATATTACCAACCAATAGAGATAATTTTTGTCTCTAACTTGTTTAGAGACAAAAATTATCGCCGCAAATCGGCGATTTTTATCGCAGATAAACCTTGCTATTAGCAAGGTTTATCGCAAATGCGATAAAAAACGGCCGCAATGCATGAATATCGCTGAAAAGTCAGCGATATTCATGCATTATCGAGCAAATGCTCTTAGCCATGTTATCCACCTCCCATTGGATAACATGGCTAAGAACTGCTCAGGGCAGGTGTTAGCTTTTGGAGATATTCGCGCTTAGCGCGAATATCTCCAAAAGTTGGTAATAGGAGATAGCGATGTTAGCGACTGTTTCCAGTCGCTAACATCTTGGCACGCCCACTTTGCATGTCATTAGTGATAAATATCACTGACATGCAAAGCGGGGCCCAAGATGGTCGCTATCTCCTATTAGCTGTCGCTAACTGGTGTTAGCGACAGCTTGGTAATAGGGAGATAATTTTATCTCCGCTTTCTTGGCTTTTAAAGCCAAAAAAGCGGAGATAAACCCCCTTGATAATATGCCCCTCAGTTCGTTGCTGACAACTCTATTGCTGTGGCTCGATATGTGACGTCTTACATCACAAAAAAAGAAAAGACAGAACTGAAGGAAATGTGGGAGGACATTTCACATGAAAAGAGTCTAAGCAAGAAATTATACAGTTACAGTCTGAAGATGTTGTCGCATCGAGAAATTGGAGCATATGAATGTTCTGATCGATTGTCGTCAGCAAGTCTCTATGCCAAAACTAGAACCATGATTTGGGTGAGTCTAGGTCTTGCTGCAACACAAAATTGAGTTTTGAAATCTGTACAAGAGATAGAGTATTTGGCGGAGAAAGAACCAGAAAGTACAGATATTTTGAATACAAACATGTTGGTTACATACTATCCAAATAGAAGTCCTCATCTTGAGAACGTTTGTCTCTATGAAGTTCTTCAAAGCTATATTTATAAGAGGAACATCAGAGAAGATATCAATAATGGAATATATGCTGTCATTGGATGTGAAGGATGTCTAGTGAAACAGAGAAAAGGTCATTTGATTAATCATCGAAAATTGAGTTGTGAAAATCCAGACAAAAGAGAATTTTATTATTTGGCTCTTTTGCAACTCTTTAAACCATGGCGAGAAGAAGGGGAACTACTTGGAGATTTTCTCTGTTATGAAGACTCTTTTAATGCTACGAAGGATACCATAGAATGTCCTGTTTTTCCAAATTATCTGCAAATGTTGAATGAAGAAATAGAGCAAGAAGCAAAAATTGCTGCAGAGATTGCGAGAGACAGTTATCAAGGCAGTCAGAGTTCTGCTTCATTGAGTCAGGATCCACTAGGAGGACCAATTATCCAAAATGAAGCTGCCACTGCCATGGATGAGATGGAAAGAGCTATGGAGCAAGCTCAAGAGGATGTAATTAATTTAGAAGATTTGGTGAAACAATTAAACGTTGAGCAGAAACTGATATATGACGAAGTCACAGAACAGGTTGAACATGGATTGAGTCATGAGAAGAAAGAGTGCTCATGTACATCATTTAAGCCTGTCCGACTGTACGTGAGTGGAGAAGCGGGAACTGGAAAAAGTTTTCTGATTAAAGCAATTGCATCTTATCTGCAGAAAAGGACTGAATCACCGCTGTCTTGTGTTGTTACCGCTCCAACTGGGCTGGCAGCACATAATATTAAAGGGATTACTTTACATCGTTTACTGATGCTGCCAGTGGAGCATGATAACAAATTGCAATATCACAAGCTATCTGGAGATGCGTGTTCCGAAGTTTCGAGAGTCCTGAAGAAAATGAAACTTCTTATCATTGATGAAGTAAGCATGGTGTCAAATATAATGCTTGCTTTTGTGCATTTGAGAATGCAAGAAATTCTTAGAACAGACTATGATGTTTTATTTGGAGGAAAACATATTATTGTTTTTGGAGATCTTCTGCAGTTGACTCCAGTGAAAGGACAACCTGTGTTCAAAATGCTCATGCATGAAGATACCAGGAAGTGCCTAGGAAGCATTGGAAATGTTAATATATGGTTAAACTTCAAATATGCAGAACTGCTTCAAAATATGCGGCAGGCAAAGGATGAAGATTATAAAAATATTTTACAAGACGTAAGAGTAGGAAAAATAAGTCAGCAAGGGAAAGAAGCTTTACATGGACGGTTAATTTCAAATTTGTACCCAAATGAAAACATTCTTCCAGAGAATATTTTTAAGAAAATTAACGAGAGGAAATCTGCCATATGTTTGATGCCAACTCTGAAAGAATTTTCCATGTTCAACAACAAAATGTTAAATTTAGAAAATCAATCAATCAATCAATCAATCAATCAGGTCATTTATAGAGCGCACTACTCACCCGTAGGGTCTCAAGGCGCTGGGTGGGGGGGGTGCCGTTACTGCTCGAACAGCCAGGTCTTGAGCTTCTTCCTGAAGGAGAGGTGGTCTTGGGTCAGGCGCAGGTAGGTCGGGAGTGAGTTCCAGGTCTTGGCGGCCAGGTAGGAGAAGGACCTTCCTCCTGTTGTCTCTCTTCGGATGCGGGGGGATGGCGGCGAGGGCGTGGTTGGTTGATCTGAGGAGGCGCTTGGGGTGTAGAAGTTGATCCGGTTGTTGAGGTAGCTCGGGCCTTGGTCGTGTAGGGCTTTGTGCGCGTGGGTGAGGAGACGGAAGGTGATTCTCTTATTGACCGGGAGCCAGTGCAGATCTTTCAGGTGTCCGGAGATGTGGCTGCGTCGGGGGATGTCGAGGATGAGTCTGGCCGAGGCGTTCTGGATCCGCTGGAGTCTCTTCTGGAGCTTGGCGGTGGTTCCGGCGTAGAGGGCGTTGCCGTAGTCCAGTCGGCTGGTGACGAGGGCCTGGGTGACCGTCTGCCGTGTCTCGGTGGGGATCCACCGGAAGATCTTACGTAGCATGCGCAGGATGTTGAAGCAAGATGAGGAGACGGCGTTTACTTGTCTGGTCATGGAGAGGGAGGAGTCCAGGATGAAGCCCAGGTTGCGTGCGTGGTCCGTCGGTTTGGGTGCGGTGCCCAGGGCGGGGGGCCACCAGGAGTCGTCCCAGGCGGAGGGCGAGGAGCCCAGGATGAGGACCTCCGTCTTGTCCGAGTTCAGTTTCAGGCGGCTGGTCGTCATCCATTCGGCTACATCTCTCATCCCTTCGTGCAGGTTGGCTCTGGCGGTGGCGGGGTCGTTGGTCAGGGAGAGGATCAGCTGGGTGTCGTCGGCGTAGGAGATGATGTTGAGGTTGTGTTGGCGTGCGATGGCCGCGAGGGGGCTCATGTAGCAAAATGAAGAGATAGTGAAACTGGAAGCTACAGAAATCAAAATTGGATTCATTAGAGAAGAGTATATCTAAAACTGCTGGTTTTGAAAAGACTCTGAATGTGTGTTTGAATTGTCGTGTCATTTTGCGAAGGAATTTAAATGTTGAAAGAGGTCTGGTAAATGGAGCAATGGGTCATGTTGTTGGTTTTGTGAATTACAAAAATAGAGATGAAATTGAAATTATAAAAATTAAATTTGATGGCATTGATGAAATAGAACAAATTTGTCGTTGTTCAGCTAGATTTTTGCTCGTGAAAGACTTATATGTTCGCCGAAAACAGTTTCCTATTTGTTTGGCATATGCAGTGACAATTCATAAATCTCAAGGTTTAAGTGTAGATAGTGCTTTGGTGAACATTGGAAGTTCTGTGTTTAAAGAGGTTATGGCATATGTGGCTTTATCACGAGTCAGAACTTTATCAGGATTGTACTTGATTGAGTGTGATGAAACAAAGATTTGTGCTGATCTAGATTGTGTTAAAGAATACAATAGGTTAAGAAGAGAGTATGCTCCACATTTGCCTCAATATCCTCTGATTGAAAAACGTGTGGTAGGCCGAAAAAGAAGAAATGAGAGTAATTGCAGTGAGGTAGTAGCAAAAAGACAAAAAGTAGATGAAACTGTAATTGTAAGCAGAAGGAAAAAGGATTCTGTTGAGGATGTTGTTGGATTTCAGTTTGAAAACAGTTCTGGTGTCAACTGCTATGCTAATGTAGTAGTTAATGGGTTTTTTTTCTTCAAAATTTACAAAAACAGATTGTCGAAAATCGGGAACAAACATTGTGCTGTTTATTGAATTCTGTGTTAGAGAAATGTAGTAGTGATAGAGGAAAAATAGAAAGTGTTTCAGAAATTAGGAATCTTGTAGACATATGTTCAGGTCAAAATCAATTTTCACAGATAATTCAGCAGGATTGTCAGGAATTTTTAATGTATATGTTTGATGTATTGGAAGATGAAGGAGTAGATATAAAAAATCTTTTTAACCTTTCTTATCAATGGCAACATGACTGTGATAACTGTGCTTCATCAAGTAGTACTAGAATAGACTCTGAAAGATTTATATATTTGACTTTACCAGACTGCAAATCAGTGCCTTTTAATAATCTAGTTAAAGCAGCGGATCACAATATGGTGTGTACCCAATGTAAGTCTACAATGCTGTCCACATTATTTCTACAAAATTATGGTCACTATGTCATTTTAATGTTCCAACGATGTAGACCTGATGGAACTAAATTGACAACATCTATTAAAAATTTTGTGGCTTCTCAGTTATCGATATCAGGAAGAAACTTTGCAACTGCAGCTATTATTTTTCATGATGGTCCTTCTACAACATCAGGGCATTACACATGCTATTTAAAAACTTTTAAAGGTTGGACCCAATGTAACAACACTCATTTGACTTTCAAACAACGTTTGCCTTTTGGCTTTATAAATTCATACCTAGTGTTTTTACAGCCAAAATTTAGGTAAAAGTAATTGGCTAATGAAGATGGGAGCAGTTAATAAAGGTTATTTTGCTGTTTAAAAATATATTCTGAGTAAAAGTGATCCAGGCAATATAAAAAATTGACTTGTCATATAGGTACTGTAAGTGGATGTCATAGTAAGTGATGTTAGTATTATACAAAATGATGAACATGAGTGAGTCAGAGATGGTTTTACAAATACTTAAATATTCTGAAAATGTTGTAGAGCCTTTCTTTCAGAACGTCGGGAAAAAGGTCATTTAAGAGTGCCTTAGAATTAATTTGAACATATTCTCATACATCTGACACTATTTGGCCAAATGGAAAGGTGCAGGAATGAGTAAAGAGTCATGACTGAAAAAAAGGAGTATATGAAAATATTGAAAATATTTCAGATGTTCTTGGAGCTTTTCTTATAGAAAGTCGATGAAATGGATTTTTAAGTGAACAGCAAAGTACTTTCCAATGAGAAAAGGACCACCATGATACAGTATGTGGCCTCAAGGAAAAGTAAGTCAATCTAACTTTAGCGTACATTTGTCATTTGTCAGTATTTAAGTTTTTTTTTAAAACACAATCTTTAAGATTGTGTTTTTTTTTTCCGCTGTCATATGATGAGTAATTTGAACTCACTGTTTTAAGTGAAATTCAATATATTCTGAGAACAGCAAAAATAAACTATGTAACATGTTGTACAAGTTATTTTATACTTTGGATTGTGTAAATTAAATTGTATTCCCATTCTGTGACACTTACTTTCCTTTTTCCATCCTCTTTCAGCTCTTTTTACTCATTTATAATGTCTTTCTCTCACTCTCTGTAACCCCCGTTCCCTTACTCCACTTCTTTGACAACCCCTCATTCTCATTTCAACTGTGTGTATCCCGTCTCTCCCTTGCATAACTTTTCAGCTTTCAGTCTCTCTGCTTTACTTCTCTTTTCTGTATTTTCCTCCTTTGCTCTTTTAGTAATTCCTGTTTACTCATTCAGCAGTATTATTGCACTCTATCACTATAAATCACCCACTCTCCCTAGCTTATCTTTGTTTGCTCCTTACTTTTGACCTCTTCTCTCTATTTTTCGTCCACTACTTCTATGTCCTCAGTGCCTCACTCTACTTGTGTTATTTTCACTTGTGTTTATCTACCTTCTATCACTTCTTTTACAACAACTTCACTGCTCCTCTCTCATCGTTCTTCATCCCATTTCTTTTACTCTGGTTCCATTACTATCCCTCATTTCCTTTCTTTCAATGTCCTTCTCTTTACTTTCATCACCAAATTATTTTCTCTCAGTACCACTGTTTTAGTTGTCTTCTCCTCTCTTTCTTTCTTTTTGCTCACTTACTCATGTTCTTTTCTCACTCATTGTACTCCACCTCACTCAGTTTTTGTCTTAGTGTGTCTACCTTATAACTTCCTCAGTCCATTTCCCTCAATCGTTGTATATTATCCTGTCTCCCTTCATCCTTTCACTCTATGACTGTTCTTCACTTACTCTCAGTTATCTTCTATTCCTCATTCTTCTAAATGCATCCTTAATTAGACTGTTTTCTGTCTCAGTCATTATCTTTTTACTTACTTCTGTTTCCTGATTTAGTTTTGCTAACTCACATTGTTTTGGTATCTTTCTTACCTTCAGTTCATTTCTCTGTTCTTCTCTCTCTTTTTGTCAGTGAATCTATATGCCTTACTCTTTATAATTTCCTCTTCTTCTATTTCTTTTTCTCTCTTTTTGTCCTTCTACCTTAGTTTATTTCCCTTTCTGTGTTCTTCACTCTAACTTTATTTCTAAATAGAGCGTTATGATTTTTAACCTCTTCATTTGTATCTTTTAATTTAAAATACATATTTTACTCATTATAACTTATTTTTTCTTCTCTCTTTCACAGATACAAAGTGTAGTTAAAAAAATTAATTAAAATTATATTTATTATATGGTAAGTATGACTAAAAAAATGTAGTTTGTCATCACCCTTTGCTTTAAGCTCACTAACATTTTCTCAATCTACCACACTCCTGTGTCTTTACTCTGCTTCCCTCACTTATTCTTATTCTACATGTTTACTCCCCTTTTCCGATTTCCCATCTCATATTCAATTTCTTTCAATCCCTTTTCTTTACTTCACTTACCCTCTGTTCCCTTCCTTTGCTTCTTCACTCATTCTCTTTTTCTTAATTATTTACCTTACTCCTACACATACACCTCATCCCCCTACCAACACATACACACACCTGTAACATACACCCCACACACACCACACACACACCTCATACACATACAAAATCCTCCCACACACACTCCTCAAACACACACACACATTCCATACACACACATACATCCCACACATATACACCCCACACTCATACACTCCTCACACATATTTCACACACCCTCACCTCCACCCACACCGAAACACCCCACACAGCCACACCCATACCCACAGACACACCTTACACAACCACACCGCGACCTACACCCACTGACTCCCTATAAGTCACACACACTGCATTACTTATTTTTTTTTGCTGTTTTACTCAAGCCCATTCAGGTATTGTTTCCTTTACTCTCTTTGTCCTCTCTCTTTGTCACTCCCCATGTGTTATCCTAATTAAATTTTTCTCCCTCTTTCACCCCTCTTTACTTATACTACCTGGTCTTTTTTCACTTTCCCTCATCGTTCTTCATTTATCGTGGTTCAGCCACTACCCTTCATTCTCCATTTTTTACTGTCCTTTCTTTTTCTTTTAACAGCCAATCACAGTCTCACACTATCTCTACTTTAGTGTTCTTCCTCTCTCTTCCTTTCTTTCGCTCCTTTAGTCATTTTACTTTTCTCACTTTCATCCAATTACACCTTCTATATTTTTTACTATGTAATAAACAATCCCTCTGTGGTCATCTTGTAGCTCTTTTTCTCTTAACATAACTCTGTTTGTGTCCTTCCCTCATGCTAACTGCTTCATTAAATTTTTTTTTTTCTTTTTGGGGGGGGCGCGCCCCGGTACGCGTACCCTAAGGACAAAAAATTGACAGAGATCCTTTAAAAATATAGGTTTAATTTTATAAATGTGAGGTAGTTCTGAAAAGTACTTTTTTTTATTGTTTTTGTTGTTTTATATTTTTTTTATTATTTTACTGAACATTTTTTTTTTTTTTTTGGAACAATTTTATATTTTTTTGTGTTTTTTAAGGGAACAAACAAAAAACAGGGAAGTGGAAATGGCTCAACAGGAGCAAAAAAAAGAAAATAATTAGTGCTTCCTTTTCTTGTTGCATTGGTGGTTGTCCACAGCATTATTTATTACGGTGACACTAAGTTCACCATAACATAACGTTTTTCCCACAGAAAATGCAAACATGTTTTATGGTGCCAAATTTTTGTTGTATATTTGGCACCATTTGGCGTGCTTCAGGACCAGAAAGTGAGTCTTCAGTAGAGGAGGTGCTGGCCACAGGGGGTGGGTTGTTCTGAAGTTCCTGTACTTCAGCGTGGGCTAAGTTATTGGGATGAAACCTCTCCATGTGGCGGATCATGGTAAAATTACCAAATGAATATTTCTTTAGGGGATTGCCCCTGGAGGGGACTGAGCCACAAATTAGACAGGTGACTTTGGGGGCGTTCACCTTTTTTTGGCCTTCAGGGATGGAAAAGATTTGCCAAATATAGTGCACTTTAATGTGCCTTTGCCTTGGTTCTTCAGGCAGAAAGCGCCTTGATTGTTCCTCCTCCTCCTCTTCTTCCTCTTCTTCTTCTTCTCCTCCAAGGAACTGTGGTGGTGGACCTTCTTTTCTTGGTGGTGGTGGTGGTGGTGGGGGTGCACCAGCTGCAGCTACAAGTGATGCCATTGCAGTGATCAAAAATAGCTCTTGCTCTCTCAATGAAGAAAGTTAGAATGAGGAAAAAAGGAGGGGGCTTTCATCATTTGGAGAAAAAAATGATGAGAACCAATGAAAAGTGTTATTTTCAGGTCACATGACCCGACACATGACCCGGTGCGCTTACGTTACGCGCTCCGGCGCGCTTACGCTATGCGCACCGGGCCGCGCCGCGGAGCGCTTCCGGGTGCGTTTACGAAGCGCGTCATAAAACATAGCGCTGCAACGCGATACGTCGCGCTTACGCGAATCGCCATAAGACGCATCACGTGGGTGTGCGATACGTCACGCTTACGCAACGCGTTACGATGTGGTTTTTTCGATCACGGCAATAGCGCTAACGGGACGCTCCCCGGTACGCGCCCCAGGGCGCGCCGTAACATTGCGCTTACCCGTGCGTTCACCGGTACGCGCCCCGGGAGCGCCCCAGGGCAAAAAAAAAATAATAATTACATAATTATACAATATAAAATTCGTTATAAAAAATATTACTTTTCATACCTATAGAGATTTGCTATTAAAAAACCATTGAAATTCACTGAACAAAACATAGGTTTCACACCAGTTATAGTTAGGAATTAGCATTTAAAAAACCATAGGTTTCACACCAGTTATAGTTAGCTGAACATTTTACTCATACAAAACCATTGAAATTCCCACGTTCTAGTTAGTTGGACTCACTATAACTCGCGCGCCCGCAATCCACTGCTGATGATGTCACATATTACATCATTCATGACATGGTCAGTGACATCACTGATGACATCACTGATGACATCTCAAATGACATCACTGATGACATCACTGATGACATCTCAAATGACATCACTGATGTCATCACTGATGACATCATCCAGGTGATAATATAATGCACCACCTCACACTCTAATCTAACCTTTGATACATCCAGTGTTGAATACAGACTACCATTCCTGAAACCATTGACACACCAATACCATTTACTACATACACACTCACTGATTCCTAAGTCTACACACACATCCACTCATTCACCCATACAATCACTCATAGATACAGACACTCATCAATACAACACTATCATATGCACTCATACACCTATACAGACACTCACACAGTGCCACTCATGCATGGAGTTACTCACAAACCTAGTCAGTTATGCAAAGAATCAATCACACTCCCATTTCCTCATCTATACAGTTATACACACATAACCTTACTTATTGAAACATATACTAACACATACTTACTCTCTTTTACAATCACTGATACAACTACACATTGATCCATACAGCCACTTACGCAATCACAGGCTCCCATCTATAGTCATTGATATATGCCAACTCTCACATGCACTGTGTTTTACATATGTACTCAATTGGACATGTAGCACTGAGAGATCCATTCACTCTTCAACACAGCCATGCACACAGTCAACCGCACATACAACTGTTTCCATATGCACTCTTGAACCCATATACCTGGTGAATCAACTGCTCACACATCTATGCAGAGAGACACACACCTCCCAGCCACCCACACACACACTCAGACTCATATACAAATACTTTGGCAACCAATCAATAACCCATATAGCCACTCATATAGCTATTGATCAACACATGCAGCAGCTTGCACAACAACAGACATACTGATGCACACACTCAGACAGTTTAGTCACTAACCCATGCATTCATTAAGACACATTTAATCACCCACTAATACAGTCAGACACGCACCTACTAAATCCTTTATCCACACTCATACATACACTCATTCTTCAATATGTTAAACATATTTTAACTTTACAGAATCACACA
The DNA here is from genome assembly GCF_964261635.1 of Lissotriton helveticus. NCBI lineage: Eukaryota > Metazoa > Chordata > Amphibia > Caudata > Salamandridae > Lissotriton > Lissotriton helveticus. The sequence goes on from NC_136067.1 coordinate 122,818,377, forward strand.
GACACTGGATGATGTCATCAGTGATGTCATCAGTGATGTCATTTGAGATGTCATCAGTGATGTCATCAGTGATGTCACTGACCATGTCATGAAAGATGTAATATGTGACATCATCAGCAGTGGATTGCGGGCGCGTGAGTTATAGTGAGTCCAACTTACTATAACGTGGGAATTTCAATAGTTTTGTATGAGTAAAATGTTCAGCTAACTATAACTGGTGTGAAACCTATGGTTTTTTCAGTGAATTTCAAAGGTTTTTAAAATGCTAATTCCTAACTATAACAAATGTGAAACCTATGTTTTTTTCAGTGAATTTCAAAGGTTTTTTAAATGCTAATTCCTAACTATAACGATTGTGAAACCTCTGGTTTTTTCAGTGAATTTCAAAGGTTTTTTAAAAGCTAATTCCTTTGTATATCGAGTTTGTAACCTACGATTTTTAGTGTTTTTTTATTAGCTGTTTTGTATAACTATTAATTATTATTAATTTAATTTAAAAAATATTTTTTCAATGTATTTTTCTTTTTTTTATCATTTTTTCCTGGGGCGCTCAGGGTGCGCGCACTGGTAAGCTTACTCGTATCATTTTGTCTTAGAGCGCTCAGGGTGCGCACACCGGTAAGCTCACCCGAGAGAGCAGCGTGAGCGCCATTTCTGCATTCGTAAAAAAATATGTATGAAAACTAAATAATAATAAAAGACATTCAGTACCAGACTTATAAAAGTAGTATTTTTGATTTTCAGAATGGAACTGATTGTGCATTTCCGTAAAGCTAGCAAAACGTCATTTAGGCACGCCGCGTAAGCGCCCACGGAAGCATCCACGTTCATGCTGTGTAAGCGCCCCTGGAAGCGCTCCCGTGCGCGCAGCGTAAGCGCGTCAAGTCATGTGACCTTATAATAACACTTTTCATTGGTTGCTAACAGTTTTTTTTTACAAAGAATGAAAACCCCACCCATTTCCTTCACTTCTTCTTTCACTTTTGTGACTGCAAGACCTGTTTTTTTCTGCTTCACCTTTTTGGGATTATAATGGCTGCTAGACCCACCAGTAGCAGTGAGGACTCGGAGGAGTTCATACAGGAAGAGGCTCCTCAGCCCAGGGTAAAAGAGCACTTCATTTGGAAGTTTTTCACAATACCAGCTGATAAAAAAAAGGTGAATGCTCCAAAGGTGGAGTGCAGAATTTGCCATACTGTCCTTTCACAGGGAGACCCAAAAAGGAAATACAGTTTTGGAAATTCAACCATGATTCGGCACGTTCAGAGGAGGCACCCCCAGAACTATGCCCGGGAGAGTGTCAGGGCTCTGGCACGAGATGCTCCAAGGGATGGTGCTTCAACTTCGACTGGAGGACCAACTGCATCATCAGTCAGGGGGCGACCTGAACAGCTGATTCCAAATATTCAGCCTGTTTTGTGATGGCATCACAATCAAATGTAAAGACTGTGGTGAACTACTTTGTTACGGTGAACAAAGTATTATGAACATTGTCCGAACAAGAGAAAACCACCGCTGCCGTCCCCAGCCCTAATTTTGACTCTTTTTTTTTTCTCCTGTTGAGCAGTTTCACATTCCCTGTTTTTGTTTTTGTTGAGAAAAAACGAAAAAAGAAAAAAAAAGTTATTTTTAGAACTACCTCCAATTCTCAAAAAAGAGCTGTATTCTTAAAAAATTCAAAAAGAGTAACTGAAGTGGAGTGCAGTGATAGAGGAAAGGAAAATGAGTGAGAAAGCAAAGAAAGGGACGAGAGGGGAAGGGAAGTGAAGTAGGGGGACTGAAAGAAGGTGAGTGTGGAAGGTGAGTGAGGAGAAGGAGAGTGAACATGGGGAATGAGGATAAGTGAAGAAAATGTAGTAAAGGAACGGGTGTGTGAAGGGTAAGAAAAGAGCAGTGATGTTGAGGAAAGAGTGGAGATACAGACTGGATAAAGGCAAGTAAGTGTGAGACAAGGTGAGTAAGGGAGTGAAGAGACAGAGAAAGTGAAAGAAAAAGTGAGAGTAGAGGAGTGAGTGAGGGAGGAAAGAAACATAAGTGAGGGAGTGTGGCTGTGTTATAGGGAGTGAGAGTGATCGAAGAGGAGTGACAGACTAAGGGGTCAGAGAGAATGAGGCTAACAGAGAGAGAATGAGGGAAGGGGAGTGTAGAAGTAAGAGAACAGAGGGAGTGGGAGAAGGAGTTAGTGAAGTGGAGTAAGGAGAGTAAGGGAAGAGAAAAGAGTGAAGGAGTGAAGAAAGGGAAGAGAGAGGAAGGAAAGTAAAGGAGAAGGTCTGAAAGAAGGTGAGTGTGGGAGTATGGCTCAGTTATAGGGAGTGAGCGTGATAGAAGAGGAGTGAGAGACTAAGGGGACAGAGAGAATGAGGCTAACAAAAAGAGATTGAGGGAAGGGTGTTATGTTTACTGTCTCTTTAAGAGTGTCCTGGTTGATTACATCATTAATGGAATGATTATATTCCAATTGCTGAGAATTCAGTTTGCTGTTACTTTTGCTTGTTGATGGTTGTACATTAAAGCTAATCTTCAACCTCCACGTCTTATGGATTGAGTGCTTTTATCACTGGCGACGAGGGTCAAGGCTTGATTGGGGACAGGCACCTACAACCATCAATTCCCCTAGATTTGGATATTTTATTGGATTTGCTTGAGTTCTCCACTTTACTTGGACACCTTACAAGTACTTGGACTTGTATTTGGACACCTTCAGGTACTGCATTCTTGGATTTAATTTTGTTTCTACTTACTTCAACCTGATCTATCCTCAGATTGACAATTTCTATTTTCCCTGGAAATTCGTTAAACTACTGTGGATTACTTTATTTAATCTGGATTTGGTCTGGCCGATTGTGAAGTGATCTCCGTTTTGCCCCGTGAAATTCCGATATTTAGATACACTTTCTAAATTTCATAATCGTATTCACCGATCTTCACAGTAATTTTGCTTACTTTTAAAATTGAAACGCTGGACTTGCCTCGCGTCACGTCGCATGCAGACCTCAAGATTCCCCTCATCGTAACTCCATTCGGCATTCAGGAGCTTCTTCGTTCCAGCGTAATTGTAGACGCCTCACGCAACGCCTCACGCAACGTACAACGTACTGCGTCATCGCGTTGGCGGACATCTTTATGTTCCCATGACTACGTTCCCAACGCCGATGCACACGGCTGTGCATCAATTATTTACTTAACCGGATCATTACTTCCACGCTGATGCGCACGGCTGCGCATCGATTATTCACATTAACGCCGATGCACACGGCTATGCATCAATTATTTTTTCTAATCTGATCATCATTTCCACGCTGATGCGCACAGCTGCACATCAACTTACTTTTAAGGTTTGGACTACTCATTCTACGCTGATGTGCACAGCTACACATTATTTAATTCCTATTGTATAATTCAAACATTAGTATTTTATGCTTTTATGCACAGTTATAATTTGAAAACTGGGTATTTTATAGATATTTACCACAGCTTATTAGCTTTCTTTTATTATTCTGAAGTTATTGCATTTTCAAGGATTCTCGTTATTTTACTGTTTATTTTCTGGTCCTTTACTTCATTATGGCTACAACATCTAGCATGTCACAACCACCACCTTTTCTTTCAGAGGAAGGTGAACCCATTCTTCCTTGGAAGAGATGGAGGAATTTGTTTGACTCATATTTGGTTGCAATTGGAGGAGAGAAATTTTCGGCTTTTAGAAAACAAGCCATTTTATTACACAATTTGGGAGTTGAAGGCAGACACACTTATGATAGTATGGACAGTATACCTGTTGGTGGTGCTGATGGTGAACCTGCGGATGTTTTTGAAATGTCTATGACTATGTTAGAACAATATTTTGGTCCAAGAATTAATGTTGTTTTAGAACGACATAGATTCTTTACTCGTGTCCAAGGTTCTCGTGAACGTGTTGGGACATATGTTGCTGCTTTGAAAACTCTTTCTCGTACATGTGATTTTGGAGATCTATCTGAATCTCTTGTCAGAGATCAACTTGTTCGATGCACGAACAGTTCTAGGGTTCAAGAGAAATTATTGTCTAAGAACCCCACTTTGAAAGAAGCTGTAGATATTGTAGGGGCATGGAGAATACCTCTACATGGGTCAAGGAAATAAGAAAAAACAAAGAAGATGAAAGTCATACTGTTAGTGATAATAAAAAGAAAGCTCTTGACTCTGTTCACATGTTAGAAGAAGAGGAATTTGCTGGTGAGTGTCATGAAGAAGTTGCCAAAGTCAGTGTTGGTTCTAAAAACAAACCGATTCAAAAGACTTCAATGTCTCAGAAAAGCACCTTTGAAAATCGTCCTTCCTCTTCTAAAGAATCTGCTTTGTCTAAAGAACGTGATTTTCGTCAACAGCGTCCTTTTAACAACCAGAAAATACGTTGTTTTAGATGTGGAAGCTTTTCCCACACTTCTAATTTTCCTAATTGTTTTGCAAAAGACAGTATTTGTAATAACTGTGGAACGAAAGGACATTATGCACGCGTGTGTAGGTCTGGTAAGAAGAGGGACACCAATGAGTCTATTTCTGACATTGTACGAACAGTTGTGGTTTCTAATGTTAAAGATGAAATGGTTGACACAGAACATATTTGTATGCCATTCTGTGATATAAGAATTGACAAATTTGAATTTAAGCTCATGGCAGACTCAGGGTCTCCTTTTATTTTAATTGGAAACAAGATTTGGGATGAAGTTGTATGTTTAGAAAATGTTCAACTTTTACCTGCTGACATTTCTCCTCTGAGTTATAATAAGTCAAAAATAGAGATTTTGGGATACACTGTAGCCAACAACTCTTTCAGAGGTAAGAGTATTTGTGGCAAGGTTTATGTTGCTGTCAGAGGTGACAACCTACTTGGATGGCGACATCAGCATGATTTAGGTATTATTCTTAATCCTGGAGCTAAAGATCCCAAGAACCAAGTCATGCTGATGGAAGATTTTCTTTCTAGTCTTCTTCCCACTCAAGTAGATTTTGTGAGTGGGTCTGACAAATATTTTGCCGATTATCCTAAAGTTTTTTCTGACACCTTGGGGTGTTTAAAGGGATTCGAACACAGAATCATTCTTAAGAAATCTGCCAAACCATGTGTACACAAAGTCAGGAAAGTACCTACCATGATGCTTGAGCCACTGAAGCATGAGATTGAGAGATTGTTGAATCTAAAGGTGATTGAAGAGATTGAATCCTCAGAATGACTTAGTCCAGTGGTTTTAGCACCCAAGGATGGTGGGAAATCGATCAGAATGTGTGCGGATCTGCGTGGTTTGAATGAACGGATCTGGGTAGATCGACAACCATTGCCCAACATAGCGGAGAGCATTAGTATTTTGAAAGGAGCAAAGATATTCAGTGTACTTGATCTTTCCTCAGCCTACCACCAAATCGTGTTACATAAGGATTCAAGACATCTGACATCTTTTGTTACACCTCTGGGTGCTTACCAATTTCTAAGAATGCCATTTGGTTTAGCTTCGGCTGCTGCGTGTTTTCAAAGAGTAATGAAGATAGTTCTTGGCAGTCTTTCCAACGTGATGTTTTTTCAAGACGATATCTTGGTTCATGGGGTGGATGAGTACGAGCATGACAAGGTATTGAGATCAGTTTTGAACAAGTTAAATGATAGTGGACTTACTGTCAAGAGAGAAAAATGTCGTATTGGTTTAGAGTCTGTCACGTATTTGGGACATGTTATTTCTGGGAGCGGAATTCAACCCAAATTGGAATTGGCTGAAAGCATTGTGAACGCACCAACACCTGTAGATAAAGACCAAGTCAAGTCATTCTTAGGAATGGCGGAATTTTATTCCAAGTTTGTTAAGGGTTTTGCCAGTCTTGTTGAGCCCATAAGATCTCTTTTAAAGAAGGGTGTACATTTTTTGTGGTCTGTTGACTGTGAGAAAGCTTTCAAATTAGTAAAAATGGAAATTGGTAAAATGCCTACTCTGGGTCATTTTGACGCCAAACTTTAGACTATTTTAACAACTGATGCCAGTCTTAAAGGTTTGGGTGCTGTACTTTCCCAAGTTGTGAATGGAGAAGATGTTGTTGTGGCTTTCGCTTCAAGAGCCTTAAAGGAAGCTGAGTTTAATTATTCGTGTATTGAGAGAGAGGCGTTGGCAGTATTTTGGTCCGTACTTCACTTTAAATTTTACATGTGGGGGATACCGTTCATTGTTAAATCTGATCATCGTCCCTTAGTTCAAATTTTCTCTTGTCATCAGAGTGATCATATGACACCTAAATTAAAAAGATGGAGTGAAGGTTTGCAGGAGTTTAACTTCATAGTGCAGTATATTCCAGGACAGAATAATAAGCCTGCTGATTGCTTATCACGTCTTCCTATTGAAAGAGATTGTTTTGCTGATGGTATCACTACATGTATAAATTGGGTATTGGAGTCGAGCATATCCAAGGAGGAATGGGTACAGTGTGTTGAAAATGACGTCAATTTTTGTTTGTTAAAGAATGTCGTCAGAAATGGGGGGCCAAATTAGGATATTCTTGAGTGTGATTTGAAACCTTATTGGACAGTGAAGGATGATTTGTCCTTTTTCAAGGATAATTTGATGAGAGGTGACAGAGTTGTGCCCCCAAGTGATTTAAGAGAAAGAATAGTTAATCTTGCTCATGAAGGGCATTTGGGTAGGAACCTCATGAAGGCTCGGATTAGAGAAAGATACTGGTGGCCTGGTATGGATCGAATGGTGGAATCTGTAGTCAAAGATTGCCATTTATGTGTTGTCAATGACAAATCACGCACCACTAGTCAGGCTCCTCTTTCACCTGTTGAGATTCCTGCTACTGTCTGGACCAAGTTAGGGTTGGATATTGCATGTCCGTTTGAGCTTATGCCCTCACATGAGAGATTTGTTGTGTTGTTGGTAGATTATACTTCCAAATGGGTGGTTTCCAAATGCATGAGTGTTGTTAATTCTAGGACTGTGATTGAATTTTTGAAAGAAGTGTTTGTGTCAGAAGGTGTGCCAAAATATTTACTCACTGATAATGGGGTACAATTCACCTCCAATGAGATGAGTAGTTTTTTGAGAAGTCTGGGGATCATTCATCAGAAAACAGCTCTTTATTCTCCTCAAGCGAATGGTCTCACGGAGAGGATGAATAGAGTTGTGAAGAGTTGTGCACAGAGGGCCTTAGATTTCAAAATCTCTTTTACCAGTGTTTTGAGGGAGACGTGGTGGGCACATCGCACGACTCCCAATGCTGTCATGCAGAGATCTCCTTTTGAAGCTTTGAGGGGGAGATTAGCCAGTTCTAAGCTCAACCCTACTTGGCTTCCGGAGAGAGTTAGAGGTGACAGTGTTGAAGAGGAAATAAAAAGGAGAGAAGTTTTGACAAATTATCAGCAGAAATATAAACAACGTTATGATACTAAACTTTTTGTCCAACTTAAGAAATTGAATGTGGGTGACAATGTTATGGTGAAAAAACCGAAATTTGGTCACAAAGGTATTTCGAATTTCACTGGTCCTTTCACCATCGTTTCCATTAGAAAAAATGTTGTCACTTTGGATAATGGTTGCACTTGGAATATGTCTAAATTAGCCAAGTGCAATGATGTCAGGAATTATTTCAATGATGGTTCCAGACTCTCCAGTAATCCTGGTATTACTCCTTCTACTAGTTGTCAGAGAGATGCTCCTAGGAGGTTTTTACAGCTTCCTAGGAAGTTCAATGATTATGTTATGCGTTAATGCAATTTATTGTTATACATCCTTTCTTTGTTTGATGTTTTATTCTCTCTTTTCAAACTTTATTTTTATTCTTTTACTATGTATAGGGGATGTGTTATGTTTACTGTCTCTTTAAGAGTGTCCTGGTTGATTACATCATTAATAGAATGATTATATTCCAATTGCTGAGAATTCAGATTGCTGTTACTTTTGCTTGTTGATGGTTGTACATTAAAGCTACTCTTCAACCTCCACATCTTATGGATTGAGTGCTTTTATCAAAGGGGAGTGTAGAACTAAGAGGACAGAGGAAGAAAGCGAAGGAGTTAGTGAAGTGGAGTAAGGAGAGTAAGGGAAGGGAAAAGAGTAAAGCAATGAAGTAAGAGAAGAGAGAGGAAAGAAAGTAAAGGAGAAGGTCCGAAAGAAGGTGAGTGTAAGAGAGGAGTGTGGAAAAGGGGAGTAAACATGGGGATTCAGAATAAGTGAGGCAAGCGCAATAAGGGAACAGAGGTGTGGGAGCATCAGAGAAGAGTAGTGAGGTTAAGGAAAAGAGTATAGGGAAAGTAAATTTTGTACATCAAACTTACCTTATAAGTAATGTAAACTTAGTTTCATATTTTCATTTAAATTTATATCTGTGAAAGACAAAACAAAATAAGTTACAATATTTATAATATATATTTTACAATACAAGAGACAAAGTAGGAGATTAACAAGGGTGAGGGAGGGTGAGTGAAGGGCAGGGAGGTTGATGAAAAAGGGAAAATAAAGAGAGGATAAAAGCAAGTGAGCTTGAGACAAAGGAAGTGAAGGAGTGAGAATATACAGGTAGTGAAGGAAAGAGTGGCAGAAAGGAACTGAGTAAGAGAGCAAAGAAAGGTAAGTAAGGGAGTGTGGGTGAGTTTTAGGGAGTAAGCATGACGGAAGAGGAGTGAGACAGTGAGAGGATCCAGAGACTGAAGCTAAGAGACAGGGTGTGAGGGAAAGGGAGTGAGGATGTGAGAGGACAGAGGAAGTGAGAGAAAGAGTGAGTGAAGTGTAATAAGGTGAGTGAGAGAAGGGGAATTATTGAGGGAACAAAGAAAGGAAACAAGGGGAAGGGGATTGAAGTAGAGTGACTGACAGCTGGAAAGTAGTGGATGGGACAGAGGGAAAAGGCCGTGAAGGAGTGGTTAATGAGAATAAGTGAGGAAAGTGGAATAAGGGAAGGGAGGTGAGGGAGAGTGAAAAAAGGCCAGTGAGGGTGAGTTAAGAGGAGTGATAGAGGGTGGAAATAGGTAAGTGAGCATAAGAGAATGGGAAAATAATATATATTTAATAATAGAAAATACAAAATAATTTCAACAACATGTTATATGGTTTATTTTTGCTGGTCTCAGAATATATTAAATTTCACTTAAAACAGTGACTTCAATAGTACTCATCATATAACAACGGGCAAAAAAAACACATTCAAAATGATTGTGTTTAAAAAACCCATGAAATCTTTTCTTAAATAATGAAAAATTTTGAAAAAACATATCTAAAGTCACTTTTGATCCATCCACTTTTCCACGAGGCCAAATAGTATAAGGAAAGTCCTTTTCTTTGGAAATTAGTCCAGAGTATTCTTTATTTGTCATTTACCCGACTTTCTGAAAGAAAAGCTCCAACATCTTTTACATTATGAAACAAGAGTTTTATATCCACCTCTAGCTTACTTTTTATAAATAATTTGTATAATACTCACAGCACACACTATATGATATACATATACTATCTCTATGACAACTACATGTTTTTTATTATCTTCATTACTCTCATTCAGAAAGTAATTTTGAACAGCAAACTAAGTTATATTAACTGCTGCAATCTTCATAGGCCAATTACCTGCCCTAAAATTTTGGTTGTAAGAACACTAGGTAAGAATTTAGTAAGTCAGAAGGCAAACGTTGTTTGAAAGTCAATTGAGTATCATTACAGTGTTTCCAGCCTATTTGACATTTTAAATAAGCTGTGTAATGTCCTGATGTTGTTGAAGGACCATAATGGTAAATAATTGCTGCAGTTGTAAAGGTTCTTCCTGAAATTGATAATTGAGAAGCCACTTAATTTTTAATTAATGTTGTCAATTTAGTTCCATCAGGTCTACATCGTTGGAACATTAAAATAACATATGGGCAGATTTATGATGCCCTTGTGCCGCAATTGCGTCACTTAATGTGACGCAACGGCGGCGCAAACAATGCGCCCTATTTACAACGTGACGCATCTAGGAGATGCGTCACGTTGGAAAGCCCTGCGCCATAAGGAGGAGTTCCTGCGCAGGGGGGGCGTTCCTGCGCAGGAACGCCTCCTAAAATTGGCTGAGTGAAATCTATGAGATTTCACTCAGTCACTTTCTACGTCAATTCCTTACGCCTGCTTGAAGCAGGCGTAAGGGTGAAGCACCATGCATTGAAGAGGTGGCCCCTGTGCATTGCAGGAGTCATGTCGCACTTGCGACATGACTCCTGCAATGCGCCGCCCGTACGCTGAGAGATGCGTCACACATCTTCACTGCCTTGCACCATGGTGCGCCGCATTGTAAATGCGGCGCACCATGGGTGGCGGAGCAGTGGCGCACTGTGGCGCACATTAACTGGCGCATCCCTGGGGATGCGCCAGTTAACATAAATCTGCCCCATACTGTCCATATCTTCGTAAAAATAAAGTTGATAGCATTGCAGATTTACATTGAGTACAGATCATGTTTTGATTTGCTTCTCTAACTAGATTATTAAAAGACACTGATTTGCAGTCTGGTAAAGTCAAATATATAAATCTTTCAGTGTCTACTGTAGTACTACTTGAAAAGGAGCAATTGTCGCAGTCATGTTGCCATTTATAAGAAAGGCCAAAAAGATTTTCTACATCTAACCTTCATCTTGCAATACAACAAGCATATACATTGGAAATTCCTGACAATCTTGCTGAATATTCTGTGAAAATTGATTTAGACCAGAACATATGTCTAAAACATTTCGAATTTCAGAAACACTTTGTATTTTTGTTCTATCACTGCTACATTTCTCTGGTACTGAATTTAATAAACAATAAAATGTTTGATCACGATTTTCACCAATCTGTTCTTGTACAGTTTGGAGAAAGAAAACAACATTAACCACTACATTAGCATAGCAGTTGACACCAGAACTATTTTCAAACTGAAATCCAACAACATCTTTAAGTGAATCCATTTAGTTTCTGCTTACAATTACTGGTTCATCTACCTTTTTTCTTTTTGCTACAACTTCACTACAATTTTTCTCATTTCTTCTTTTTTGGCCTACCACACTCTTTTCAAATAGAGGATATAGAGGTAAGTTTGGAGCATACTCTCTTCTTAAACTATTATATTATTTTACACAATGTAGATCTGCATTAATCTTTGTCTCATCAAAATCAATCAAGTACAATCCTGATAAAGTTCTGACACGAGATAAAGCAACATATGCCATACCCTACTTGAACACAGAATTTCCAATATTCACCAAAGCACTATCAACACTTAAACCTTGAGATTTATGAATAGTCACTGCATATGCGAAAGAAACAGGAAACTGTTTTCTGCGGACATATAAATCTTTCACAAGCAAAAATCGGGCAGAACAACGACTGATTTGTTGTACTTCTTCAATACCATCAAATTTAATTTTTATAATTTCAATTCCATCTCTATTTCGGTAATTAACAAAATCCACAACATGACCCATGGCTCCATTTACTAAACCTCTTTCCACATGTAAATTACGTCGTAAAATTATACGACAATTTAAAGATGCATACAGAGTCTTTTCCATACCAGCAGTTTTAGATATTGTCTTCTCTAAAGAATACAATTTTGATTTCAACTTTTCTGACAAAATAATAGTTGCTTCTTCATGTTCAATTTTATCAATAGCTTCCAGTTTTACAATCTCTTGATTTTCCAACTTTAAAATTTTGTTGTTGAAGATTGAACATTCTTGCAGAGTTGGCATCAAGCATATGACAGATTTGTTTTCAGGAATTTTCTTAAAAATATTCTCTGGGAGAATATTTTCATTTTTGAAACAAATTTGAAATTAATCGTCCATATAAAGCTTCTTTGCCATGCGCAGTTAGTTTTCCAATTCTTACATCTTGTAGAATATTTTTATAATCTTCATCCTTTGCCTGTCGCATATTTTGAAGCAGTTCTGCATATTTGAAATTTAACCATATGTTAACATTTCCAATGCTTCCTAAGCACTTCCTGGTATCTTCATGCGTAAGCATTTTAAACACTGGCTGTCTTTTCACTGGAGTTAGTTGCAGTAGATCACCAAAGACAATGATGTGTTTGCCTCCAAATAACACTTCATAGTCTGTTTTAAGAATTTCTTGCATTCTTAAATGCACAAAAGCAAGCATTACATTTGATACCATGCTTACTTCATCAATGATAAGAAGTTTCATTTTCTTTAGAACTCTTGAAACTTCACAACAAGCTTCTCCAGATGGCTTGTGGTATTGTAATTTGTTATCATGCTCCACTGGCAGCATCAATAAGCGATGTACAGTAATCCCTTTAATGTTGTGTGCTGCCAACCCAGTTGGAGCAGTAACAACACAAGAGAGCGATGACTCTGTTGTTTTCTGCAGATAAGTTCCAATTGCTTTAATCAGGAAACTTTTTCCAGTTCCTGCTTCTCCACTCACATATAGTCGGACAGGTACAAATGATGTACATGAGCACTCTTTTTTCTCATGAGATAAACCATGCTCAATGTGTTTTGTGACTTCGTCATATATTTGTCTCTGCTCAACGTTTAGTTCTTTTTCCAAATCTTCTAAGTAAACTCCATCCTCCTGAGCTTGTTCCATGGCTCTTTCAACTTCATCCATGGCAGTGGCAGCTTCATTTTGTATAATTGGTCCTCCTAGTGGATCCTGACTCAATGAAGCAGAACTCTGACTAACTTGAGAACCGTCTCTAGCAATCTCTGCTGCAATTGTAGCTTCTTGCTGTATCTCCTCGTTCAACATTTGCAGATAATTTGAAAATACAGGACATTCTATCGTATCCTTGGTTGCATTGAACGAATCTTCATAAGTAAGAAAATCTCCAAGTAGTTCCTATTCTGTACACCAAGGCTTAAAGAGTTGCAAAAGAGCTAAGTAATAAAATTCCCTTTTGTCTGGAGAATCACAACTCAATTTTCGATGATTAATCAAATGGCCTTTTCTTTGTTTCACTAGATAGCCTTCACAACCAATTACAGCATATACACCTTTAGTGATGTCTTCTGTGACGTTGTTTTTAAAAATATAGGTTTGCAGAACTTCATAAAGACAAATGTTCACAAGATGAGTACTTCTATTTGGATAGTATGTATCCAACATGTTTGTCTTCAGAATATCTGTACTATCTGGTTCTTTCTCCGCCAAATACTCTATTTCTTGTACAGATTTCAAAACTCGGTTTCGTGTTGCAGCAAGACCTAGACTCACCCAAATGATGGTTCTAGATTTGGCATATAGACTTGCTGATGATAACCGATCAGAACATTCATATGGTCCAATTTCTCGATGCGACAACATCTTCAAACTGTAACTGTATAATTTTTTGCTTAGACTCTTTTCATGTGAAATTTCCTCCCACATTTCCTTCAGTTCAGTCTTTTCTGATTTTGTGATGTAAGACGTCACATATCGAGCCACAGCAATAGAGTTGTCAGCCACATATTGAATATCCATGTTAGCATTCCACATGGACAAAATGACTGGGTTGTGGTCATTTATGTATTTGGATTCCTCATTTCTTCTAAGGTTGTATGTATTTTTGGGTGATTTTCTTGTCACAGTATGTCGCAGAGAAGACATAAAATTGTTGACTTTTCCTTTCGATGTTACTGGACGTGGAAATGCAAAACGACATTTCGTGTAGAACTTTTCCTTCGATTTGTATTTTCGACGACAGTATTTCCCAATGGGTTTGAAAGCGTAAAACCTGATGTCTTAAATTGTTTTCTTCTGTACTTTTCGGAACAGCACATGTAGAATACTGCTCAATAAAACCCATCACTTTCTCATCTGAATCTGTTCCAAATTTTGGTGCATCTTTAATCCATAGCAGCATATGTATGTGAGGAAAAGAAATCCAACACCTCTCCAAGCGGAGGATTTTTGTTTGTTTGTAATAAAAGACATCATAGCTTCAAACCTATGATTGAAATACCTGCATACATTAACTGGATCCAAAGAGCACAGTTCTCCAGGTGTCTTGTATTCAATATTTTCTATTTTTTTATTTGCCTCTCGTAGAAATTCAAGTAAGTCTTCCCAAGCATACTCAGCACAGCTAAGAGTGAGGAACCATGTAGGAGTTCCTAAGTTTCTTAGCATACATTTCAATTCCCCATGACGACGGTACCAATACTCATGAGTACCACGCCGACATGCCATGAGATTAATTAGCTGAGATTCCAAAACACTGTCTTGCAGTTTCACTTTATCCATGAAACCCTTGCCGAAACATTTTGTAGATGTGGTCCACTTTTCAGTATATGGTTTACTGCATAAGAAAGTCCAGACAAGTCACTCTCAAACAGTAGATGGAACAAATATGGAATGCAGTGACGAACCCTTGGATCTTCTGCATATAATCTTGAAGTCCGGTATTCAGATGCAGGAATTTGAACAGGTCGGTCGTCATATCGTCCACCATCACCTGTTGGGAATAACTGTGGAAAACAGCGAGCTTCCAAACTTTCTTCCCATACACTAATGGGACTTCCTTTTGCTTCTTTCATTTGAAACAAGTCAATAACATTCCCCATTACTTCTTTGGAATGCAATGGATGAACACTTTAATATTCATAAATTTCTTCACTTCTAGAGACAATAACTTTTTCAATTTGTCCAGCTGAGAAATCAGTATCATCTTCTACAGTTGTTTCCTCTTCTTCCACATACACATTTTTATAATACTGATTATTTTTTATCAGATACAACGTTGCCATCTTGACTTTCCTAACATCCACTAATTCTTGCCAGATTTTCTTACTCTTTGTCGGAACACCATTAACTAGAATAACCAGAGCTTCCTCTTCTACTTTTTCGACACCAATTGTATCAATTGTATCAATATTTTTCCTAAAATCTAGAGGCAAATAAACAACTCTTCCCTTTAATCCTACTGTAAATCTAAAGGAGGCAATTTCCCTGTCTTAGGCTCCATGCGAACAACAGCCTGAAAAGGATGCACACATTGAATCAGAATAGATTCATAGGTATTTAAATCCATCAATTCAAAAGGAATGTCTACCAACTCCAGATTATTATGGACAGCTCAAGCAGGCATTCTATTTTCATTTAATTTATTATAACAATATTTACAAATTCGTTGATCAGAACCCAAATCAAAACAATTTTCTACCAACAAATAAGTTGCAAAATCCATCCACTCATTATTATTTATCTTTTCACTTTTTACGTATAAATCAACTAATCTAGTTTGATGCTTATAATGAGTTCGTCGACAACACACACAAGAAAAATTAGGCCTTTCACTTGAATTCACCTTAAACTTTGTAATTTCATGTTCAAATTTTTCTGTACTTGAAATCTCTACATTCTCTTCTACGTTACTTTCTATTACTGTATCAGTTTCTGCACTGACCTCTTTTTCACCAAAGTAACAAAACTCAATTTCTTCACAAATGTTTTTCACATCTAATTCAGTTCCATGCAAAAGAGCACTGTTTAACTGTTTTAGTTTAAGTGCTGGACTTTTTGTATAATACAACCGTCTCACTAATTTCCTCACTTTATTATGATGCACTGCTAACATCCTAAAATGATGAAAAACACTCTGACATGCTTTTCTTGAAAGACAAACCAGTGAATGCCCTTGCAAACCTGTTTTTTCTCTCACTCTACAAGGATCTAACTCTTGCAAAATGTTAATTTTTTGTTTTAGACTTTTCTTAGTATATGTCCGTAAGAAACTGCGAAACAAATTAATTGAATCCTGTCGCACACTACAAATACTACTACAATTCCAAGTATAGACTGGAGCCTTAGGACATCTCCCTAAAACTTCATCAGCTAACACCTGTTCTTTATTTCTAGGCACAATCTTTTCTTTTTCAACCGGACAACCGTCTTTCACCTCATATGCTTGACCACTGGTGTCAACTGCATGCACCAAATAATTATCCTGAAAGTAACTTTCTTCATTAAAAAATGGCTCACAACTTGCTTCCATTCTCCAGAAAAAACATCACAAAAATTAGTCCGATTAATTACTCTCTTCCACTTACATTTTGGTTTGAACACATTGTTTACTTTATCTAGTGTACGAATTCTATTCATTACTAATCCATATAACTTATTTTTTACTTTAAATGCTTCATCCCCAATCTTAATTATGCTTTTTTTCTTGTAAAAAGCGGTCTTTTTTTTATACCTTTTAGCATTTTTTAATAAATTAGATATTATTCTGTTATAAAACATTCGTCTACGAATTTCAATAAATTGATTTCTCCATCTATTGTCATAGACAATATCATCTCCTTCTAAAGATCAAACATTTTTGGAGAGACACACTTTCTTTTTTGTAATTAAAAATGTCTTACTTTTCTTTGAAGTCACATTTTTTATTTTCTGACATTTCAATAAGATCCTGAGAAAATTTTTAGTTTGCTTACCAGGAGCATTATTTTTGTTGACTGAAGATTTTGTTTTAGATGAGCCTTCTATTTTTCTTTCCTTAGATCTTAAATCCTTTTTATATTTTTTTGCTCGTCTTTGTTTAGACGGCATATTATTTTTCTTTTGTAGAGATGATTATAATCTGTGGTAAAGAAAAAATAACATATTATAGACCACTACAAACACATTACATAGCAATTACAATAAGTAAACGATATAAACAGTAGTACAGAACAAAAAGCTGATTTACATTACATGTGCTTTGCTTTGTGTCAAAAACGATTTATGTAACATTCTGATCATGTGCCTAAGATCACACTTTGACTGAAGCTTGATACACCCATCACTGTGATCTTAGGCAGAGTCACACATACTGTTGGCAGAGACAGACAAGGTACATTATATCTAACATTCTGATCATGTGCCTAAGATCACACTCTGAGTGAAGCTTGATTCACCCATCACTGTGATCTTAGGCAGAGTCACACATACTGTTGGCAAAGACAGACATGGTACATTATATGTAACATTCTGATCATGTGCCTAAGATCACACTGTGACTGAAGCTTGATTCACCCATCAGTGTGATCTTAGGCAGAGACACACATACTGTTGGCAGAGACAGACATGGTACATTATGTCTAACATTCTGATCATGTGCCTAAGATCACACTGTGACTGAAGCTTGATTCACCCATCACTGTGATCTTAGGCAGAGTCACACATACTGTTGGCAGAGACAGACATGGTACATTATATGTAACATCCTGATCATGTGCCTAAGATCACACTCTGAGTGAAGCTTGATTCACCCATCACTGTGATCTTAGGCAGAGTCACACATACTGTTGGCAGAGACAGACATGGTACATTATATGTAACATTCTGATCATGTGCCTAAGATCACACTGTGACTGAAGCTTGATTCACCTATCACTGTGATCTTAGGCAGAGTCACGCATACTGTTGGCAGAGACAGACATGGCACATTATATCTAACATTCTGATCATGTGCCTAAGATCACACTGTGACTGAAGCTTGATTCACCCATCAGTGTGATCTTAGGCAGAGTCACACATACTGTTGGCAGAGACAAACATGGTACATTATATCTAACATTCTGATCATGTGCCTAAGATCACACTGTGACTGAAGCTTGATTCACCCATCATTGTGATCTTAGGCAGAGTCACACTGTAGCGATCACGATGGGTGCACGGAAAGGTAGGGGCTTGACAGCTTGTGTCCTTTCCGTCAGGTGGGGTCATACCCTCAAACCTCCACCAGAGAGAGCCTGGCGTACGTGGAACTACATCACCCAGAGGCATGGTGAGTAGACTCGGAACTCCCATGTCTACAAAGCCCTTCCGAGGTTACCGATCTGGGCTTGTCAATCCGGATCCTTGTGAGATCGAGTGCTGAAGCCGGCGTGAGCTCCCTCGAGCTTTTCAAGGTATTTTCCAGTGATCGATAGAAAAGAGGGTGGGCGCTGTTTCCCTGCCTCCGTCCCTACGGCCCCTTCCTTGGCAGCCCGAAGAGCTGCAATCACAGATATTCCTACCGCTTCCAGTTCCTTTTGTTTTAGTACCCGCAATTGTGAGACGGGTGGTCCCGAGACTCCGTGACGTTTGTGAGACCCGCGCAGGAGCGCGTTTGCCATCTCCGTCACAAGAGTGTTCTTTTGGGAATTTATTCTTTAATCTAAATTTGTACCTGAAACCTTGCTTTGGATCCTTTAGTACCGGTACCGGTACACGCTGTACAGTTCTAGGAGTTCCTCAAACACGGGTGACGTGTTGCTTACCTTACCTTGCTGATTTTGCATTTTTCTGATTTCCTTGCTGATTTTTTAAGCTTATTTTGTTTTGCCTTGCTGATTTTGGGATTGTCATTTTGAAGCCTTACTGACTAATTCAAGTCTTCCGGATCAGATAAGAGAGTTATTATCTGCTTTAAAGAAACTGCCACACATGTTAGTATGTACATAAATGCATGTTTATTCATCAGGCCTCTGTGTACTTAATAGGTCCCTAACCAAAGGTTTCTTGTCATTTTTTTATTTGCAGTGCCTCTGGGGGTTCTTAGTGTCCAGCGTGAGTGCAGGTGGATGAAAACTGAACTTAATTCCAGAAGTATCTCTTTGGCAGAGTTTATTATTTTATCCACTTCCCTTTTCCCCGGGGGGCATAGATACATAGCGGTGTTTTGTTTCACTCTGTGTGTTGTGCGTCCTGGAGAAGAAGGGGGGATCACTTCTATCCATTGTTCCTGTTGACATCTCTCAGAGGTTAGTGGTTCTATGTAGTAGCCATTGACATCGTGACAGATTGACAAGCCCACAAATTCGTTCAGCCCGAGCGATGGATACAAATACGGTGTCGGCTTCATTGCTGGAAAGTCTGTCTGCACTCCAGCAGGAAGTACATGCCACACGTCAGGAGAACCATGATTTAAGAACTGAAGTAGGTTCACTGAGAAGAGAGGTAGCGGGCATTGTTAGAAAAGGGAAGAGTTATATAAGAGAAGGGACGCTCCCCCCTCCTACACATACCCCGGACGGGGCATTTCTTGGGGGTGGGTTCTTTACTCCCCAAACCTCCATTCCCCCCTCTCTAGGTCCTATTCCCACAGTCCACGTTATTCAAACCCCTGGGATACCTCTAGCCCCTCCTGAAGAAGTGTGGCTCAGTGGTTAGAGGCGGCAGACCCCGGAAGCTGAGATCGGCCGTGGACCAGGGTTCGATTCCCCGCCTCGGCGGGTCTTGGGCTCAAAAAAATTCCACGGACTCGACAATTCTCGCTCCGGTGCCTACTTGACTCACGGGGTCACACTCTGCGACTCTGGGCAATAGCTTGCTTAATCTCCACTACGGCCCCTCGTGGCGGGATGCCTGGCTTTCACCTTGTGGATACCCTGCCGGGGTATCTCACAGGGGAATACCAGGACGGGTTCCCTAAGCAAGCGCCTTGATGCCTTCGGGTGATACGTGCGCTATATAAGTCGCAATACATTTACATACAACGCGTCTATGGGGACACCAAGAAATTTGAAACGTTTCTCAACCAGTGTAGACTCCATTTCCTTTGCAAACCTACCATATTTGTGGATGATGCATCAAAGACCTTGTTCATGATGTCGTATATGGGGGGCAATGCGGTCAGTTGGATGATTCCTCTGATGGAACGGAACGATTGAGTACTACACAACTTCCAAGACTTCTGTATTGAAATGAGGAAACTGTTCGACCGGAAAACGCATATGCTGTCCCTCGACAGTGAACTGATCACTCTCTGTCAAGGGTCGCAAGATTTATTAACTTACATTACCACCTTTAATCGTCTGGTCGTGGAAACAGAATGGCCTCCAGAGAAGTGAACCACTCTTTTCTACCAAGGACTATGTGGGGAATTGAAGGATGTTCTCTCGCAAGTGGTTCAGTTACCCAAGACGTGTGAAGAAATGATAGAGCTTGCTGTTCAGCTTGACCACAGAGTACAAGACAGGAAAGGAGATAAGACTCGAGGAGAAGTGCGTTCCTACTTCCCGAGATCTCGTCCCCCTCCCAAGGATTCATCCAAGACCGGGACGGGGTCCGAGCCCATGCAGATAGGGGGAGTTCGGGGCCCTCTTACCCCTGAAGAAAGAGAGAAAAGACGCCAACAAAAGCTGTGTCATTACTGCGGGAAAAGCGGCCACTTCATTAGGGAATGTCGAGCTAGAGGCAAAACGACTAACCCTGGTATGGGTCCCCGAAGACAAGTTGCAGTAACACAAGAGTCGGAAAACTGAAGGGCCCAAGTATGGACGGGGTCTCCGTCTTGGGTTCAGAAGAAGAGGAAAGGATCCCATTGTACTTGGCCAACACGCTTCAATCTTCAGTGGCCCACATGAACATCAATGTCTCTCTGTGGATTACTACTGTTAACTCTCTTACTGTGTCTGCCTTATTGGACTCCGGCACCACAGGGAATTTCATAGATCAACAGTATGCATGGAAGATCGGTGTTCCCTATGAGAAGAAGAGAATCCCCGAAATGGTGAAAGCCGTGGACGGAAAGGCACTGACATCCGGTCCTGTTAGATTTCACACTGTACCACTAACTATGTACATCGGCGAGAATCATTACGAGACAATCCAATTCGATATCATTGATGCTCCCCAGTTCCGCCTGATTCTTGGTATGCCATGGTTAACTTTACATGATCCAATCATTAAATGGACAGA
The DNA here is from genome assembly GCF_964261635.1 of Lissotriton helveticus. Lineage (NCBI taxonomy): Eukaryota > Metazoa > Chordata > Amphibia > Caudata > Salamandridae > Lissotriton > Lissotriton helveticus. The sequence goes on from NC_136067.1 coordinate 122,839,010, forward strand.
ACGTACCGTGTCTCTAACGTCACCTTTCTGTAGAGAACATTGCAGCCCTCCATCTTCTAACGTGGAAACCACTCATGAAACCCAGGCAACTCTTCTCGCCCAGGCACGCACAGAAGGAAGGTACTGCTGTGCCACCGCTCTTCCAGGAGTCTACTCTGAATATCAGGATGTCTTTGACAAACAAAAAGCAACTCAGCTTCCACCACATCGAACCTACGACTGTCGTATTGATCTTGTTCCAGGGGCGGATATTCCCTGCAGCCGAGTGTACGCTCTCACTGAGCCAGAAACACGTTACCTGAAAACGTATTTGGAGGAAAATCTTGCCTCGGGGTTTATTCGTCATTCCACATCCCCTGCCTCATCTCCGCTCTTCTTTATATCGAAAAAGGATTGTGATGAACTCCGAACGTGTATAGACTACCGGTCTATAAATAAGTTGACTATAAAAAACAGATACCCTTTGCTCCTCATATCAGTACTTTTGGATCAGCTGCGAGGGGCACATGTTTTCACTAAATTGGACCTCCGTGGAGCCTATCACCTGGTACGAGTAAAACCAGGTGATGAGTGGAAAACCGCCTTCCGAACGAAGTTCAGCTTATACGAATACCAAGTAATGCCTTTCGGGCTATGTAACGCCCCTGCCGCCTTCCAGTACATCATGGATGAAGTACTGAGAGGACTACTGGAAACCATCTGTATCGTATATATCGATGACATTCTGGTATATTCCCGCAACCCACAAGAACACGTTTGCCACGTTAAGACGGTCCTGGATCGACTTCGTGTACATTCCCTCTTTGCCAAATTAGACAAATGCCTGTTTCATGTCAAAGAAGTGGCTTTTCTGGGATATGTCATCAATGCCCAGGGATTCCAAATGGACATAAGCAAGGTAGAAGCCATAACCCAGTGGAAAGCACCCAGCCAAATCAAATCCGTGCAGAGCTTTTTGGGGTTTGCTAAATATTACCGGCGCTTCATTAAAGACTTTTCTCGCATCATCACCCCCATATCCAGACTGTTGAGAAAGAATTTACCGTTTGAATGGACCCAGGAGGCTAATCAAGCTTTTAAAACATTAATGACACGTTTCACTCAAGCTCCCATCCTGCGTCATCCGGATCCCAATTTGCCTTTTGTGGTGGAGACAGACGCCTCACAATTTGCGCTGGGTGGGGTATTGTCCCAACGTCATCCAGACACAGGACAACTACATCCGGTGGCTTTCTATTCCAGAAAACTTACACCGTGTGTGGTGAACTATTCTATCACAGACAAGGAACTACTGGCCATTAAACGAGCATGTGAAGAATGGAGGCATCATTTGTTGGGTGCCCTCCATACGGTAGAGATGTACACGGATCATAGAAATCTCCTATTTCTCAAAACAGCAAGAGCATTGACACCAAGGCAACTACGGTGGTCGCTCTTTTTCTCGGATTACGACTTTATCATCAAGTTCAGACCAGGACCCCAAAACGGCAAAGCTGATGCCTTATCACGCAGGGTCGACCTGATGGACCTTTCTCCGGAAACCGATACAGACCCTCCAGCCATCCTTTCTCCCTCTGCGTTTCCGGAATCTACACTGGCGTTTGTGATGACACAGGACTTCCTTGAAGACGTGAAGGTAGCTGTATCAGGGATTGATATCCACTCTTGGATACAAGAAGATCCTGTCCATAGAAGTACCAAGGAGGATCTGCTATACCATTTCCATGCTCTATACATTCCACTAAGCACGCTCCAGGAACAAGTCTTGACCTGGTTTCATGATTCAACGCTGGGAGGACATCTGGGAGAATATAAAACTATAGCCGGTGTTGAAAGATCGTTTTGGTGGCCCACATTGCGAAAAGATGTCAAAGACTATGTAAAGAAATGTGCCATCTGTGCTCAAAGTAAATCCAGCCATTCCAAACCCGTGGGTTTGCTACGTCCCGTTCCTGTTCCCCCTTCTCCTTGGCATACTGTTTCGATGGATTTTATTGTTGAAATGCCCCCTTGTGAGGACTATACCACTATCCTGGTACTAATCGACCATTTGACAAAGATGGGACATTTCATTCCCCTGAAAAAGCTACCCACCTCCTCTGAACTGGCCATGGTATTTCTCCAACATGTGGTGAGAGCACATGGAATACCCAGGGTCCGTGTCACAGATCGGGGACCCCAATTCACCTCTCGCTTTTGGAAAGCTCTCTGTCAGGTGCTACATATGGAGGCTCGGTTATCCACCAGTTTCCATCCCCAGACAGATGGAAAGACCGAACGGCTCAAACAGTCTCTGGAACAATACCTTTGTTGCTTTGCACTGCAGAACTCGGCTGACTGGTTTCCTCTGGTCTGGATGGCGGAATTCGCCTACAATAATGCGGAACACTCCACGTTAGGGTGTTCACCCTTCTTTTGTTTGTATGGGTTCCATCCTGAAATGCTCCCCTTTGAATGGCCTGTCTCTTCCACACACCCTTCCATTCAGGAACATCATGCTCATCTGTGAGCTGTGTTGCTAGATGCTAGACGCCAATTGGCTCTATCCCAGGCAACTCAGAAAACGTATATGCAGATAGGAAGCGGGCCCCTGAACCCGAGTACAAGGTGGGGGACAAGGTGTGGTTATCCACTAAGAACCTGCGATTGAAGGGGAGGGGTAAGCTGGCTCCCAAATACATAGGGCCCTATGGGATTGAGGGGATCGTGAACCCTGTGGCTGTCCGTTTGTCACTCCACCTTTCTTGGCGGGTCAACCCCGTATTTCATGTGTCCCTGCTTTGGCCCTGTCTGGTGGGTATGCGTCTTCCCTCGAGGCCTGGCCCCGTTGAGGTTGATGGTGAGGATGAGTATGAGGTGGAAGAGATTTTGGACTCCCGTCTGTCCCGTGGTAGGCTGCAGTACCTGGTGGCATGGAAAGGTTTTGGGGTGGAGGATAGGACCTGGGAGCCCTCTGCCTTGGTTGGTCAGTTTCATGCTGCACATCCTGGCAAGCCTGGACGACCGCCGGGACGTCGGTCCTCGAGAGGGGGTTCTGTAGCGATCACGATGGGTGCACGGAAAGGTAGGGGCTTGACAGCTTGTGTCCTTTCCGTCAGGCGGGGTCATACCCTCAAATCTCCACCAGAGGGAGCCTGGCGTACGCGGAACTACATCACCCAGAGGCGTCGTGAGTAGACTCGGAACTCTCATGTCTACAAAGCCCTTCCGAGGTTAACGATCTGGGCTTGTCAATCCGGATTCTTGTGAGATCGAGTGCTGAAGCCGGCGTGAGCTCCCTCGAGCTTTTCAAGGTATTTTCCAGTGATCGATAGAAAAGAGGGTGGGCGCTGTTCCCCTGCCTCCGACCCTACGGCCCCCTCCTTGGCAGCCCAAAGAGCTGCAATCACAGATATTCCTACCGCTTCCAGTTCCTTTTGTTTTAGTACCCGCAATTGTGAGACGGGTGGTCCCGAGACTCCGTGACGTTTGTGAGACCCGCGCAGGAGCGCGTTTTCCGTCTCCGTCACAAGAGTGTTCTTTTGGGAATTTATTCTTTAATCTAAATTTGTACCTGAAACCTTGCCTTGGATCCTTTAGTACCGGTACCGGTACACGCTGTACAGTTCTAGGAGTTCCTCAAACACGGGTGATGTGTTGCTTACCTTACCTTGCTGATTTTGCATTTTTCTGATTTCCTTGCTGACTTTTGAAGCTTATTTTGTTTTGCCTTGCTGATTTTGAGATTGTCATTTTGAAGCCTTACTGACTAATTCAAGTCTTCCGGATCAGATAAGAGAGTTATTATCTGCTTTAAAGAAACTGCCACACATGTTAGTATGTACATGAATGCATGTTTATTCATCAGGCCTCTGTGTACTTAATGGGTCCCTAACCAAAGGTTTCTTGTCATTTTCTTATCTGCAGTGCCTCTGGGGGTTCTTAGTGTCCAGCGTGAGTGCAGGTGGATGAAAACTGAACTTAATTCCAGAAGTATCTCTTTGGCAGAGTTTATTATTTTATCCACTTCCCTTTTCCCCTGGGGGCATAGATACATAGCGGTGTTTTGATTCACTCTGTGTGTTGTGCGTCCTGGAGAAGAAGGGGGGATAACTTCTATCCATCGTTCCTGTTGACATCTCTCAGAGGTTAGTGGTTCTATGTAGTAGCCATTGACATCGTGACACACACATACTGTTGGCAGAGACAGACATGGTACATTATATGTAACATTCTGATCATGTGCCTAAGATCACACTGTGAGTGAAGCTTGATTCACCCATCACTGTGATCTTAGGCAGAGTCACACATACTGTTGGCAGAGACAGACATGGTACATTATATCTAACATTCTGATGATGTGCCTAAGATCACACTGTGACTGAAGCTTGATTCACCTATCACTGTGATCTTAGGCAGAGTCACACATACTGTTGGCAGAGACAGACATGGTACATTATATCTAACATTCTGATCATGTGCCTAAGATCACACTGTGACTGAAGCTTGATTCACCTATCACTGTGATCTTAGGCAGAGTCACACATACTGTTGGCAGAGACAGACATGGTACATTATATCTAACATTCTGATCATGTGCCTAAGATCACACTGTGACTGAAGCTTGATTCACCCATCACTGTGATCTTAGGCAGAGTCACACATACTGTTGGCAGAGACAGACATGGTACATTATATGTAACATTCTGATCATGTGCCTAAGATCACACTGTGACTGAAGCTTGATTCACCCATCACTGTGATCTTAGGTAGAGTCACACATACTGTTGGCAGAGACAGACATGGTACATTATATGTAACATTCTGATCATGTGCCTAAGATCACACTGTAATTGAAGCTTGATTCACCCATCACGGTGATCTTAGGCAGAGTCACACATACTGTTGGCAGAGACAGACATGGTACATTATATCTAACATTCTGATCATGTGCCTAAGATCACACTGTGACTGAAGCTTGATTCGCCCATCACTGTGATCTTAGGTAGAGTCACACATACTGTTGGCAGAGACAGACATGGTACATTATATGTAACATTCTGATCATGTGCCTAAGATCACACTGTGACTGAAGCTTGATTCACCCATCACTGTGATCTTAGGCAGAGTCACACATACTGTTGGTGGAGACAGACATGGTACATTATATCTAACATTCTGATCATGTGCCTAAGATCACACTGTGACTGAAGCTTGATTCACCCATCAGTGTGATCTTAGGCAGAGTCACACATACTGTTGGCAGAGACAGACATGGTCCATTATATCTAACATTCTGATCATGTGCCTAAGATCACACTGTGACTGAAGCTTGATTTACCCATCACTGTGATCTTAGGCAGAGTCAGACATACTGTTGGCAGAGACAGACATGGTACATTATATCTAACATTCTGATCATGTGCCTAAGATCACACTGTGAGTGAAGCTTGACATCAACTAAGCATACCTTTTACCAGAAAACGTTTTCTATAGTAAATTGTTTTTCACACAAAGCACTGCCCTTTTAAATGACCACTACAAAGCATAGCAGAAACCTAACTCATTTGCAAAATAAATTTGCAATATGCAGTATACAATTTTTAAACAGCATTACAAAAAAACATAACACATAATGCAAGAATAAAGAAGCACAATATGCTTCTTAATCTACCCTATACTTCATACAGCAGTGTATCTTTATTAAATGAATCATATATCAGATAACACACAGGCACAGAGTAAAGTTAGACACAAGCCAAGAATACTCTTTACCCTGATTGACGCAAACTGTTACAAGGCATAGGTGACATTATTGAAAAATCTGAAAATGTTTTCGCTTATTTCAAACAGAAAGGCAGTGTGATACTTCACCAAAATTTAAAAAGCAGACTTTTTTCCAGAAAATATTTTCCATACTAAATAGTTTTTGACACAAAGCACAGCTCATTTAAATGACCTCTACAGAAACAAAGCAGAAACCTAACTCCTTTTCAAAATACATTTCCAATATGCACCATTCTATTTTTAAACAACATTACAAAAAAACTTGACACAAAATGCAAGAATAAAGAAGTACAATATGCTTCTTAATCTTCCCCATAGTGCATACAGCTCTCCATCTTTTTTAAAAGAATCATTACTCACCTTTAAAAATGCTTTGGAAGATATACAACAGTGTCAGTGACAGTCAACAGATATTCTTAAGCAGAATCTCTGAATAATGCTTCTTTCACTGGAGCCTGAGAATAATATATACATATTCTTTCTCCTTTCAGACCCATATTCTTGTACCTAACCAATCAAAATTGTTCCCACACAAATTCAAAACCAAACTGCACATTTTAATTGGTTGTACATTTCAAGACTTTGAAACTCACATAACATTCACCCATCCCCCCAGTGCTCATTCACCCTCTAACCATGGTAACTCCCTCCTAACCCAGCACACAGTTCACAAGTTCATCACACTATGTTGCAAAAGAATCCATCAAGGGTGTTTGACCTCTCAATGTACTAGCTAATCAAGTGCAATGTTTGTTTAAATGACTTTTTCTCAACCATTGAAATGACTTTTTACAAAAAAAAGCATGCACCCTAATTTTCAGTGGAGATTTTTAAGAAAGCACCAATCATTTCAGTTTTTTCAAGTGCACTGATTCTCAACCATTTTTTTCATAATCAAACTGCCATTTCATTTCCACAACTCATCTGACTAAAAGCACATCTACCTTCAAGATGCCAAAAGTCTCGTTTGTGGGTCATAGCTGTGTCCACTGGAGTCAAAAATACGCAGCTAACAGAGGTATTTACAAACTTGATTTACCAAATGTGGACATTGTATGGATTGGACAGAGAGGATTGAGACGTCACCAATTGATACCATTGGTAAAATCCTTTATGCATTTACCACACCCTGACCTTATAATTGTGCACTGTGGTGGAAATGACCTAGGCACTTTGACAGGGGTAGGTCTGGAAATACTTTTAAAGGACATCTTTGGGCAATTGATGTCACTTTTTCCAAAACTGCCTTTGTATTTTCTAACATATGCCAAAGGCAAAAATGGAACTGGTCCAACCAATTTTGTCCACAGATTGAGAAAGCAAGGAAACATGTAAATAAATCTGTTTCTGCTTACATGAGAGACTATGGAATGGGTAGTATATACCACAACAACTTGCATTACAACATGCAAGGCATGTATAGGAGAGATGGTGTGCATTTTACAGATGAGGGGAATAGAGTTTTCCTCTTGCATATAAGACTCTGCATTGGTACCTATTTGTAGGTACAAAAAACACCCACATAACACAACAGCTCTTTTCAGAGCTAACTTACCTCTAAACACTCTACATTATTTTTTTACTCTATTTTTTTACACTGTTTTTCCCCGTGGTGCGCTCAGGGTGCGCGTACCGGAGAGCGTACCCGGGAACGCACCCAGCGCTTACCCCGCAAATTTTAAAAAAAAATAGTTTTTGGGCCCTTCAGGGTCCTTCTAAGCCTCCCTCAAAAAACCTAGGGGGTCAGGGGGTGTTTACCCTGCCCCCTTTTGATCATTTCCCCCTTTTTTTTTTTACCTCAGGTGTCTCGATTTTCCCGAGACACAAGATGGCGGACTGTCCGGACTGTTAAGAATGGTGACAGACATCATACAGCCAATCAGCTTTCCGCTCGTGCACTCCCGTACTCTATTTTTTTACACTGTTTTTCCCCGTGGTGCGCTCAGGGTGCGCATACCGGGGAGCGTACCCAGGAACGCACCCAGCGCTTACCCCGCAAACATTTTTTTAAAAAACGGTTTTTGGCCCTTCAGGGTCCTTCTAAGCCTCCCTCAAAAAACCTAGGGGGTCAGGGGGTGTCTACCCTGCCCCCTTTTAATCATTTCCCCCTTTTTTTTTTACCTCAGGTGTCTCGATTTTCCCGAGACACAAGATGGCGGACTGTCCGGACTGTTAAGAATGTTGACAGACATCATACAGTCAATCAGCTTTCCGCTTGCGCACTCCCGTACTCTATTTTTTTACACTGTTTTTCCCCGTCGTGCGCTCAGGGTGCGCATACCGGAGAGCGTACCCTTGGAACGCACCCAGCGCTTACCCCGCAAACATTTTAAAACAAATCATTTTTTGGCCCTTCAGGGTCCTTCTAAGCCTCCCTCAAAAAACCTAGGGGGTCAGGGGGTGTCTACCCTGCCCCCTTTTAATCATTTCCCCCTTTTTTTTTACCTCAGGTGTCTCGATTTTCCCGAGACACAAGATGGCGGACTGTCCGGACTGTTAAGAATGTTGACAGACATCATACAGTCAATTAGCTTTCCGCTTGCGCACTCCCGTACTCTATTTTTTTACACTGTTTTTCCCCGTCGTGCGCTCAGGGTGCGCATACCGGAGAGCGTACCCAGGAACGCACCCAGCGCTTACCCCGCAAACATTTTAAAACAAATCGTTTTTTGGCCCTTCAGGGTCCTTCTAAGCCTCCCTCAAAAAACCTAGGGGGTCAGGAGGTGTCTACCCTGCCCCCTTTTCATCATTTCCCCCTTTTTTTTTACCTCAGGTGTCTCGATTTTCCCGAGACACAAGATGGCGGACTGTCCGTACTGTTAAGAATGTTGACAGACATCATACAGCCAATCAGCTCATGCACTCCCGTAGTGCGCCCGGTGCGCTCCCCGGTACGCTTACCGGAGAGCGCTCGTAGCGCGCCTATTGATACATATTTTTTTTGAAGTTGCCTTTCATAAAAACCACAGGAGCAATTTCAAAGAAATATAGAAAAGGCCCTACTACATACCAGTACCTATCATTTTGCCAACTTTGGTGTAATTCCATTCATCCGTTCAGGCTGTAGCCGTGTCTAAATGTCCTATGGAAAATTGCATGGGGAAAACACATTGAAAGTATCGAAATTTAGAACCAATCAAAATATTACTTTAGTTTGGAATTTGTGTGTGATGAAGTTGGATTGGTTATGTATATATCTTAAATGAGAGGAAAACACGGCCATTTTGTGATACCCCAGTCTGAGGTACTTTTGAGGGAAAATTTGGGTGCTCAATTGCTGGACTTAGAATAACACAGTACTAACTCTTCTACTTTGAAAAAGGTGAGTTGTTAATTTGTCAGGGGAACTATGTTGTACATTTTAAGATAATTTAGAAAATGTTTTCCATTAGTTATTTCCAGTCCTTCTGTTATAATTATTGTTTAAGATTGGCTTCATCACATGCAGTGCTTTATATTTTTAGTTCCTGTCTGATACTATACACTGCCCAATTAATTTTAAAGAACTAAATACTTGATTAAGCTACTTTTATGTTATGTATTACTAAAAACGATAATTGTGATTACTTTTTTTCTGCAATTTACAGCAAGAAATTTGAAATTAAAATCGAGGACAGCAAGGAAATTTCTTTTGAAATTACAACAACATATCTTAAAAATGAAAATGTCATGGATATTGAAAGCACCATTTCATCACAAAGAGAAGATGACTTAAAAGATTTTTTGAATCAATCTCTAGATGAAGAATTCATTGAATGTTTGGATGAAATAGAATGCCAACAAACATCAATGAACAATTTTCATGAGGAGTTTAAATATATGAATGAAGATGAAATACCAGATGAGGATATGCTACACGTTCTATTAAATTATGAGAAATCTGAACAATAAATTAATAATTACAAATCAAAAATTAGTTGACATATTATTCATTTTTATTTCTAATTTATGAGGTAAAAGCGAAGTGATTGTAGTATAATGAAATACTTATAGTATAGAGTGCAAAATTTTTATGTTACATAGGAAGTTTACTCATATTTACTGCCCTTCTCCCACTGTATTTTTACCAATGTATATTTGACATCTCTTCTTCATCTCCTGCCTCCTTTCTCTCACTATCTGTCTCTGATACACCCTATCGCCGCCATTTTGTGTAGTTTCAGAAAAGAGTGAAATGTAATACTTCAAAACTTGAAAAGAGAGCAGGGTAGAGTGCCCCTCATCCCAATTCTTTTTTAAAACTATTTTGTTTCACTGTTTTACCCTGTGGTGCGCTCATGGTGCACGTACCGGAGAGCCTACATGAGAACGCACCCAGCACTTACCCCGCGAAAATAAAAAAATAAAAAAGGTTTTTTGCCCTTCAGGGTCCTTCTAGGCCCCCCTCAGAAATCCTAGGGGGTCAGGGGGTGTCTACTCTGCCCCCTTTTAATTATTTCCCCTTTCTTTTTCACCTCTTGTGTCTCGATTCTACCGAGACACAAGATGGCGGACTCTCCGAACTGTTTAGAATGTTGACAGACACCCGAAAGCCAATCAGCTTTCCGCTCGCACACTCCCGTAGCGCGCCGGGTGCGCTCCCCGGTACACGTACCGGTGAGCGCTTGGAGCGTGGCTATAGATATATATGTGTTTTTGAAGTTAATTTAAAAAAAAAACACTGGAGCAATTTCCACCAAATATAGCAAAGGCACATCTGCATACCAGTCCCTACAATTTTGCCAAGTTTGGCGTAATTCCATTCAGCGGTTCGGGCTGTAGACTTGCCAGACGTCCCATGGAAATTAACATGGGGAAAACATGTTTTGGGACCCCCCTTTTTTCTCAGCCCCCACTTCACGAATCCCCCCGAAACTTCCAGGGAAGGAGCGGAGCGGAGCTGGCCAAAGTTTTGGAAAATTACACACAAATTCCTCAACCGGTGCCAGAGTTATTCCCAATAGAATGTTGCGGATTTCCTATGGTAGCTAGGTCCTAACTATAACTACCTACTGGCGACCGCCAGTAGGTAATACATACACACATATATATATATATATATATAAGTAATTTGGCAAGGACGAAGGAGAAAGGGGGATGAGAGAGGGCAACTCCTCTCTTTGGAACAGTGCAAAAGCGGCAATTATTTTAATAGCATGCGGCAACTACCAGCACTAAGCAATAACATAATGGATGCACCAACTTGGGACAATATTGCAACAAGTTTGGAAAAGACGCTATCAAGCAGTATCGGAATCAACTTGCACGTCCTTAAAGATATTGTTGGAGCATTCTGGGACCTGTAGTAATCAGTGCAGGCACACACCACTTTGTTTTAATTCGCGCTCACCTGTGATCAAGACGTCAGGGACGTCGAAATGCGTAAGGAGTATGACCGTATTGATGCACATGTAAAGACGAATAAATGTCGGCTGCTTCATTAGTCACTGTGGGGCTCTTCTTGTTGTTTGTGGTCAACCCACAGTTTCCAGGATTTCCGTTCCTGACTCAGAGCCCGCCCTGCAGGACCGGTGGCCCCCAGCAAAGCGAGCTGTTCCTTGTGATGTTTAGTGAGGGGGCATGGACCGCTCCTCGCCACTTGCCAGCTCAAATGGACGCACCGCAGTAATTTGGCAAGGACGAAGGAGAAAGGGTGATGAGAGAGGGCAACTCCTCTCTTTGGAACAGTGCGAAAGCGGCAATTATTTTAATAGCATGCGGCAACTACCAGCACTAAGCAATAACATAATGGATGCACCAACTTGGGACAATATTGCAACAAGTTTGGAAAAGACGCTATCAAGCAGTATCGGAATCAACATGCACGTCCTTAAAGATATTGTTGGAGCATTCTGGGACCTGTAGTAATCAGTGCAGGCACACACCACTTGGTTTTAATTCGCGCTCACCTGTGATCAAGACGTCAGGGACGTCGAAACGCGTAAGGAGTATGAGCGTATTGTTGCACATGTAAAGACGAATAAATGTCGGCTGCTTCATTAGTCACTGTGGGGCTCTTCTTGTTGTTTGTGGTCAACCCGCAGTTTCCAGGATTTCCGTTCCTGACTCAGAGCCCGCCCTGCAGGACCGGTGGCCCCCAGCAAAGCGGAGCTGTTCCTTGTGAGATATATATATATATATATATATATATATATATATATATATATATATATATATATATATATATATATATATATATATATATATAGTTTTAATTTAGTTGGACTTTTCACTCATACAACACCAGAAAAATTCCCCCGTTATAGTTAGTTCAGCTAACTAGAACTTGCGCCCCTGCAATGCACTGCTGATGCCGCTTATATGTAAATTGTGTTTATTGTTTGATTTGCCGACATACTCCGCCGGCGCACGCACCACTCTTCAAGGGTCCCAATATATATATATGTGTGTGTGTGTGTGTGTGTGTGTGTGTAGGTAGGTAGTTAGTTATAGTTAGGACCTATAAATATATATATATATATATATAGATAGATATATATATATAGATATATATATATATATATATCTATATATATATATATATATAGATATATATATATATATATAATATATTCTGATTTCTGCGACCAGTGTTCAAATTAGGGAAATATTTTCCTAACATAACTACCTAACTACCTATATAATGCAAAGCGTGTTGTTGCCCCATGACCAGAATCATGATATAGGAAATGAAAAAAATAAACATAAATACAATGTGGGGTACTGTTTCATATATGGAAAGTAAATCGAGTCACATGGGTTGTATTTACTTGACATTAGAGGCCAAGAGGGTCATTTAGCTTGTTGCCCATAGCACACCATCCTTTCAGGTCAATGGAAGTCATAGACTCATTCACCCGAATGACGACTGCCTGCATTATTTAGAGATCTGCACATGTTAGTTGGGAACCACTATGCATACAATGGAGATGCTGCGCAGTCATCTCTTCTATAGCCTCATTGACATTCCAATAAGGAGCCATGATGTTTTTGCCCTGCTTGCCATTTCTGTTTGATTTAGAGAAGCAAACTCCCAAAAGGGAGTCTGTCTGTGGAAAACAAATAATCAATGATTCTGATGTTCAAAATGTTTTCTCCCTGCCTGTGGGGATCTTCATGCCTTGCATGCCCAAACTGTGAATAGACAATCTTCACTAACATCTAGATGTCCAGTGGCGAAGAGGCTGCCAGGTCTAGGGCTTCCTATTAAGCTAATACAAACTATGCAATTCACTGATCTCGAAATGTGGTAGATGAAATGTGAGTTGGGTATTGTGGGAACCCCACCGATTTATATAAGGGTTCCCCTCCATCAAATATCTGCATGGGTAGAGCGGTACAGAGGTTAATATCAATGGTTATCTAACTTTAGATAACGTAATATCATCCAAAAGCGAAGGGAAAATAGTACCTTGATATAACAGATATTTATATAGTGCAAACAGAGTTAAAAAGAAGTGATGGTCTGTAAAGAATCAAAAGCAAAGATACAGCCGATGTGTGATTGGAAGGGTAGCTGGTTTCTAGGAGAGAAAGTGGACTGTTACTGTATTTTGATGTGAAGTTCTTTAAAGAGATTTGTCTTTAGTTCGTTCCTAAATCGAAGCTAATTTGCACCACAGCTCTTTGGTATATGGATGTTGTTTCAGATCCTGGGTGCATACAAGGAAAAGGCCTGTTGCCTTACCCTTTCTTTTTTACGCTTCTTTTTCTCCAGTCTGATGGTATCATGGCTGCAGTTGTGTCTACAGCAACCAGTGTGGGTTAGCTTGTCAGCTACATAGGTGAGGGTGTAGGTTGTGAGGTCTTTTTTAAATGATGCAGTTGGTGTTGACGATGGTGAGGGCTAGCAAAGGGAGTGAGTGGAGGTCCAGTATAATGGTACTGAAGTTATCATATTTCGAATGAGATGTGCTGCAGCATGTATGATGCTGAGACGATAGCCAGTATAGAGTCTGCGACACAATGCAGCAGCACATTTTCACCATCTAGATGTGAAAGTACAAGGGCCTTTCTGGGAGTCATGATTTCACCATGAAGTGTACTAGACAACCTTTATTTTCCAGGCAATATATTCTCAGACTCTGTGATTGAGGTCTAGGGTGAATCTTACTGGCATGGCATTGGGTGAAAGTTGGGGTGTGAATCTGTCCGGGTTCATGTCATTGAGCTAGGTATGAACTATTTATTGGTGGTTGTTATTAGCAAATAAGAGGAATTCTGTCATGAAGAGGTTGAGCTTCAGGTAGGTGCCACTCATACAACACTAGATGACATGCAGGCAGTGTTTGAGGCTTTGGACTGTGGGAGTATGGAAAGGTGTTCGCACATTGGAGAATCTTGATTCTTTTATCCTTGAGTAAATCCCCAAGGGGCTCCATGTGGAGGTTGAAGATGTCAGAATACAGGTTGGAACTCTTGGAAACTATGCAGTCAAATGGAATTTCTGGAACCTGAAGGCGCTCATGTCAATTAAATGGTGTTGATTCGAACAGTAGGCTGAGAACTAATGAAGGACGCAATCAGTGAATCAATTTGAGAACTCAGGGTGTGGATGATGGTGTTATTTGTCGACAGTGCCAAAGGCAGCTGAGAGGGCTACCCATATCAGGAGACACGGATCATCATTATGTGAAGTCTGGAGAGCGTCATCTATTCTGTGTAAGGTAACTGTCTCTGTGCTGAAGCATGATCTAAAGCCAAATTGGTATTCGTCTAAAAGATGGTTAACACTGATGAGATCATAGAGTTGAGCACAGGCTGCTTTTACAATGATCCTGCCTATTAGGGTTGGTTAATTGTGAGCCAGTGATTGGCTTAGTAATCAAGCTCTAGTATTGTTTTGTTTCCGAATAGGGGGATATGGTGTGACTTGAAAACTTCTGAGAGCATGCCTTGATTGAGGGACTATAATAACACAAAAGAAATGATGGACGGAATGCGAAACAATTTTCAAACATTCCCCCAGTCACAGGTCTGGGTTATATCCATCATTTATTTGCTCACCATGTCACGCTAGTTTGGACCCATCCATGTACAAATCAGTCTTGACCCTGCTCCCCAAGGGAACAGTCAAGGCTGAGCTGTCAGACCAGGTCCCGCCTGGACCGGAAAACAACCATCCAAGGACCGTATAGGGAAATCACCCCTTATCAGCCAGGATAGCTTGTAAGTAGTGGCATAGTGAGCATGGGACTAACCCTGGGCGTAGTTCGTGTAGTAGTGCTACGCGAAGCTACGCGAAGTGCACTTCGCACTACGCGTAGCTACTCGAACTGCATAGTGCAGTGGGGAAATGCTGTTTGCACTGATTGCACAGTGCCGGATGCTTGTCGCACTGTGCAATCGTTGCAAACGGCATCTTGCATAGAGCAAGCAGTCATTTCTGACGCTCAAGTAGATTTGTACTCCAGCGGCAGTTTTCTCAACGCGGACTGGTAGTATCTCATCGCGAGCGGTCGAGAGCATACGCGACCACTCGCAACCACTCGCAATGAGAAACCTGACCTCGCTGTGTTGAGAATCTCTCCGAGAGGTTTCTTTTCCACGCTCGCGATCGGCAACTTGATGTAGCTAATCGCAAACGAGGAAAAAGTCTCGCCGGGACGTTGATTTTGCTCGCTTGCGGTCGGCAACTTGACGTTGAGGACCGCGAGCACGCAAAAAATGCCCGCTACGCTACGCGTTTTTGCACTGTGTTACGTGCAATTTGAGTAGTGCGTAGTAGCGCAAACTGTGCAGGCTCCACAGTTTTAGCGTAGTACTACACCCAGGGTTGCATGGGACCCATGTCTGGGCATAGCAACACCACTTAAGGTGACTATACCAACACGAAAAGATGATGGACGGAATGCTGAACATTGTCAAACATTCACCCCATTCACAGATCAGGGAAAAATCTTGTTTTTTTCCTCACCATGCCACCCCAGTATGGACCGAGCTATATGCATATCTGTCTTGACCGAGCTCACCATGTGTGCCATCAGTGATGTCATCAGTGATGTCACTGACCATGTCATGAATGATGTGATATGTGACATCATCAGCAGTGGATTGCGGGTGCGCGATATATAGTTAGTGCAACTAACTATATATGGAATTTCAATGGTTTTGTGTGAGTAAAATAAGGTTTTCTAAATGCTAATTCCTAACTATATATGGTCTATAACCTATGGTTTTTTCAGTGAATTTCATTGGTTTTTTAACAGCTAATATCTGTAGCTGTAAAATGTATTCTTCTTTAAATCCAAAAATATATTTTATATGTTTATTAATAATTTTTTTTTTTAATATTTTTTTTTCTTCGTTCCCGCTTCGCGAATCGGGAAACTTCCCGTTAGCTGACCTTGATGCCGCGAAATAGACCGCGAGCCGGTAAACGTTTCTTTACCGCAACTGCCGCGTTAGAAAACAACATCGTGACGCCTCCCGTCCACATGACGTTTCGCGTTGTCGCGTGATACGTCATATGACGTGCTACGTTAGCGAACTGGTACGCGAAGCGAGGCGCAAAGCGCAGGTTTCTGGAAGCAAACCGGGAGGCCCTGCAAAGCGCGTAACGTAAACACAGCAGGTCATGTGACTTGGTAATAACACTTTTCATTGGTTCATTTCACTTTTGGTTTCCTAATGATGTAAGACTAGGTCATATAATCTAAAATGAACACTTTTCATTGGTTGAGAACTATTGTTTTTCCTAAATGATGAAAATCCCTCCTTCTTTCCTCACTCTGACTTTCATCATTGTGAGAGAAAGACCCTTTGTTACCAGTGAGCAATGGCTTCTTTAGTAGCTTCAGCTGGTGCTTCCCCACCACCTCCACCACATCCAAGGAAGAGTGGACCACCTGCTGAAGTTATAATTCAGCAAGAAGAGGAAGAAGAGGAACAGGACGAAGAGCACGAAGAGAGGCACTTTTTGCCTGAGGAGCCCAGGACGTCTCACCGGAAAGAAAACTTCATTTGGCAATTTTTTTAAATTCCCAAAGGTCAGAAAAAAGTAAATGCAAGATACGTAACTTGCCTTATATGTCAAGATAGACTGTCCAGAGGGACCGACAAAAAATACAGTTTCGGAAACTACACAATGCATCGCCATATGACTAGGTGGCATCCTAACAACTACAGTGCTGCACAGTTTCGTAACGACCTAGATAATCTCCCTATTATGGCCAGAAGATCTGTTGTACCGGAAGTAACGGGACCAGAGGGCAGGGAGATGGTGCCAAATATACAAACGAGATTTCGTGAAGTAAAACAAGTCTGCGTACATTGCAGTGGATTCATTTGCTACGGAGAAAGTAGCATCACTCTGATCAACAGAGCTATTGACAATCATGCTCATGTTTGTCCGAAACGCCCCAAACAATAAATTCTTTTTTTTTTTTTGTTGCTCCTGTTGAGCCCTTTACAATGAATCGTTTTCGTTGCCCCCTCCAAAAAAAAACAAAAAAAATATAAAACTGTTCAGAAAAATTCAAAAAAAGTAAAAGAATGTTCAGAAAAATAATAAAAAAAATATAAAACAACAAAAACAATTAAAAAAAAGTTCTTTTCAGAACTACCTCCCCGGTGTTAAAAAATTGGTACAATATTTGGAACTGTGCCAACCTCTATTTCTCTTAGTTCGCTTCCCAGTTCGCTCGCCGGTACGCGAACCGGAAGCGAACCAAAAAAACAGTAAGTATAAGGGAAGGAAACAGACAGTTATGTTAAAAGAAAGACAGCTATAGGGGAGTAAACTAGAGATACTATTACCCGTAATCCACTGCTGATGATGTCACATATTACATCATTCATGACATGCTCAGTATGTATGGAAAGGGGCAGATTTATATTAACTAGCACATCCCCAGAGATGCACCAGTTAACGTGCACCGCTGCTCTACCACCCACAGTCTGCCGCATTTACAATCAGATAGGACAAAGCTGCATCAAAACCCTGCGCCTGCTTGAAGCAGGCATAGATCTTGACGCAGGTAGGCTGAAAGCTAAAGCAACAACTAAGTGTCGTGTGCAGAAGTTGCAAAAAAGGAAAAATGGCGTTTAAACCAATAATGAGCCCATGCTAACTTAACACAGTGTAAAGATATCCAGGATCCACATCAGTTTGGGGTTCACGAACCTGGCAGGTAAAAGGCACTGAGGCTTTGCACCGTGCATATCTCATCCCAAATCATATGTTGTTTGTGAATGAAACAATTTCCCAGACCAAATGCTTTGGATTGGCTACTTCTAAAAAATTAAACACGCCTACTATCCCGGAGTTAGAGGAATATGATGGTTGGAGTAATTTTACTCGGTTGTCCATTAAAGATTTACAGGCCCTACTCCATAATTCTTCCTTTAACATTTCCAGTATAAATCCAAAAGGTTGGCTGCTTTGGCAACGTGCCTTATCCACGGTTTAATAACGCTGCCTTTTGCTTTATATAAGTTTTCAAATTGTATGAAATATATACCAATAGGTCGTTATGCACCTTTAGGTAGTGGTTTTCTTCATGAGGTCTGGTCGCTTCCATACACATACAGATGTTTCAAAGATGATCAAGAAGTTTATCTGAATGGAGAGGAATGCACTGAGACGCCAGATCATTCACTAATGTGTAGGCACATACAGTTACATGGTTCATGCAACAAACACCGACCAAATATGGCTTGCGTGTTGCAAGGCACGCCAGTTCCTGCTATCATCCCCACGTTCAAGTTGTTGGAAAATGGTAGTTATTTGATGCTCAATAATGAAGATTGTTCTGGGTTAATTAAAAGTATTCCTTTTATCGTAACAGTAAGTGAACGGGTTATTTGCTGCAGAAATGTTCTATTTCCTCCCACACATGAACATAGGGAGTTTTCAATCTGGCCACAAATACCAACCTTGGGAACAGATTTCAACGGCATGGCAAGAATAAGAGCTCTTTTGTCTCAGAGAGAGGTGGCCTTGAGTTCGGCCCGTGAAACTTTCGTGCTTCACATAGCGAACACCCGTACAGAGGTGCAGACCCTTTTAAATACAGATTTGCCTTTCCATTTCAGCAAGATGGTTCGGACTATCTTTAACGCGTCCTCCACAAAGGGCCTGGCGCACTTTTTTAAAGTTGTTACCAGTGGTCTCGTGACTTCATTTGAGAAAATCTTTGGAGTCATCCCTGCTTTCTTTCATTCTATTTTTTCCACTGTGCTTGGTGGATTCCCATTTTTACTTGCATTACCAGCGGACGCTCTTGTGCTTTTTTACATTTTTAAATATGGATGTCCCTCCTGTGCAAGCTCCCGCCCTGCAGCTGCTGACGCTGTTCCGCAATCGCATGCTTGAATATTATGGCACAATGCCGTTGGCGATATTAAGCACGGCATATGGATTATCTTTTCGATTCTCCTACTTCACCTGTGTCCAGCCTGTATTTCACTGCCTGACCTGTGATTTCGATTGGGCCATTGATTTGTGTCTCTGCGGACCGGTTTCTCCTGACGTCGACTTTAATCAGCTGATGACTCCTATCATTACTCACGAGTTGGTTTGTCCTGGCGAAAGGATTATGGCTGTGGCATTGATGCATGGACTAATTGGTCCCTGGAATTTACTGGCGGCAACACAGTCTTTCTTGGAACAGAGCTTTCTTGAAAACCCACCGAGCTGTCCTCTGATGGTGATAGAGGATCCGGTGCTGGGAGAGCACGTATGTTCTTTTCCGCTTTTAAATTGGATGGCTGAACTCTTTTCGGATGAAGACGGTGACTTCCTATTGGAGGCTGTTGCAGCTTATTTTGCATACACAGTTATGTCATAGACCTTTTTCATTTTTGATATGCTGAGTACTAGCATTTCATTGACAATTCATTGACTTATTTGTCAAGTTTTTATTATTTAGCTTGCCTATTGGCTTAAGCCTCGATAAAGTACTTGGCTGTTTTATTTTTCTTTAGCATTAAATTTTCCTAGTTTTTAATGTTTTACCTTGCGGACCGTCCACATATAAAGTTGCAATCTGCTCTCATGAGATGCCACTTCTATTATCTTATTCAGTTCGTTTCCGGATCATGGGGAGGTGTCATCTAGATCCTGGATATCTTTACACCGTGTTAAGTTAGCATGGGCTCATTACCGGTTTAAACGCCATTTTTCCTTTTTTGCAACTTCTGCACACGACACTTAGTTGTTGCTTTAGCTTTCAACCTAGTAGTTCATCGTGGTTTACATGAGAATAATATGTTATTGCTCTACTATCTGCTTTGCTTGTTAAACTATATCTGTACAGCGACTGCTGAAGTTTCAAGAACAACACGATACAGAATTGTTATGAGGTCTGATCTCCACGACTTCATACTCATAACATAAGTGCAGCTTCTGCCAATTCTGGGCATGAGGCGGGTTTTATATTGCTTTGCCGAACACACATACACAACACTTGATGCGGTTCACATGAAGAGAGAGCTGGTGTATGCTGATGTGATTCCTTCAAATCTAAGACACTAAAGTATGGGCACGCCCTAAACCAACACAAAGAGACCTGCTTAGCAAATAATATAATATGTGTATTAGGGAGGGTCAGATATAAGCAGCCGCGGGCCGTGGAGGGAGTTACGGTGAGGCAGGGAGGCGGGGAGGGGGAGGGGCAGGGTGGAGCCCTCGCCACCCTGCCCCTCCCCCTTCCCGCCTCCCTGCCCCACCGTAACTCCCTCCACGGCCCGCGGCTGCTTATAAGTGTTGCTAACTCTTATTCATTTACAGCATGTTAACATACTGTCACCATTCGCTTTTTATGTACTAGTAACTATGCTGGTAATTTTGCTACTGATAATATGTGTACTTCTATTATCTAAGATACTACGCCTGAGAAGACGGCATTAGTAAATAAACATTTCAAATACACATGTGTTCTTCTTAACTCCATGTTCTGGTTTCTAAGAAATATATAACGACCGACTGTTCATGAGTTCCACGTATCCTGAGGTACTATAAGTTCATATTCTGGATTGTTTAAACATTGAGAGTTTGTTATATCCAATGTGACACTGTACCTAGCTTGCTAAGGGGTTTTTGATTACTAAGGTGAGTTTTGGGGCACCCTAATTCGCCGAGGTTCCAATCCTCTGTCCACAGTTCTGTGTGAGAACAGAAACCCTGCGACAGGGACACCCCTGAGCCTTGCTGGAGCTTCATCACACTTGCGATACAACTCCAGCAATGCGCCACCTTTACGGCACAGATACATCACGCATCTGTGCTGTTTTTGCCCCATGATGCGCCGCATTGTAAATGCAGCACACCATAGGTGACGGAACAGCGGCACAGAATGACTAACACATCCCTGGTGATGCGCCAGTCATCATAAATCTATCCCTATGCTTCTTATCTTGTTAGAGATGAACCGCCATATGTATCATCAAAGTTTTTTGCATTTCCTAAATAGCGAACTTTAAGGAATAAATAGAGATTCTTTACCATTCCTAGTTTGCGATGAGCTATTTGCTAATTACAAATTACCCATTCATTTCCATGCAGCAGGAGGCCCATAGGAATGAAGGTGCAATTTGCGATTAGCAATTACCTCATCGCAAATTACGAATTTTTCCGAGGGTGCAGGGGTGTCTCAAGAACACCCTGCTGCACCCCTGAAAAAGAAATTTGGGGGCATATGGCGCACATAAATTTTGAAAACATTCCTTTACCTCAAAAACGATTTTCAACTCATAATTTGAAAACACTGCACATGGGGAAATGACTTAAAATGTCCTTAAGACACATAAAAGCGTTTTTTGATTGCCTTTGCAGCATGTTTCAGTCACCTTTAACATGCCTATGTAACGCAAACATTCAAAATCTAAATTTGCCATGCACAGGTGGGAGCATATTTACAAGCAATTTGCTCCACAGACAAACTTCTTACATTGAAATGGGAAAAATAACATCAGAGACTCTCAATTACCTTATAAAGAAGCAGACACCATTATGTCCTTGTCATCAATATTAAAACCATTGCTTTTTCTCAAAAACGATTTACAAGTCATAATTTGAAAACACTCCACAGCTCCTATGCACATAAAAACCCTGTCAGTACTAATACTTCACATTTTCTCCAATTACAATTTCTCAAAGAAACAAAATCTATTTGTAAAACACTTGAGACAAAGCAACATTTGAAAAACACAACTTTCTTCATAATTTTCTCCTTAAAGCACACTATTTTCTATCTAAATTAAAGAAATCTTTTCTCACCTTAGCAAATACTTTGAGTTTCAAAACAGTCTCAGAAACACACCAATTTGTCTTCAGCAGAGCAAAAGGTATGCACTCCAGAGTCTGCAGCTATCAAAAGCACAGAAATGCTGTAATCCTTCACACATATCTCTCATGTCACCCAATCAAAACTCTTCCCTCACTTTTTTTCAAATGAAAACCCTTCCCCCCTCTGCCATTTCATGCCTTTTCTGCATGGCAACCACGTCTTGGAAGACCTCTGGTGTTTGCAAGTTCACACAACAATGTTGCAATTGAACTCTGAACTCTCAGTGCACCTCATATCCAGTGCATTCTTTCATTTAATGATTTTTTCTTGACCACTCAAAATACATCTTTCAAACAACTCATCCATGCACCCTAACTTTCTGTTTTCAGCAATCAAAATCCACCAATCACTGTTACTGCTTCATTAACACAGAAACTCCACAGTTTTTTTCATTTTAAACTCTTATTTTTTCAACTGCCATTTCATTGCCACACTTCATCTGACTGCAGGAGAACCTTCTCTCACCATGTTTTCTGTCTGGATTGTTGGACATAGTTACATCTATTGGGCTCAGAGGTATGCTGAGAACAGGAATTTACCTAACCTCAATTTACAAGATGTGGAAATTAAGTGGTTTGGCCACAGAGGATTAAAATGTCACCAATTGATACCATTGGTGAAAACCTTTATGCATTTGCCAAAACCTGACCTGTTAATTGTGCACTGTGGAGGTAATGATTTGGGCACTTTGACTGGGGTAGGTCTGGAAATGCTTTTAAAGGACACCTTTGAGCAATTGATGGCACTTTTTCCTCAGACTGCCTTGGTATATTCAAATATATGCCAAAGACAGAAATGGAGGTGGTCAAACCAATTTTGTCCACAAATTGAGAAGTCGAGGAAGCATGTAAACAAATCTGTTTCAGCTTACATGAGAGACCATGGAATGGGCTCCCTGTACAACAATAACTTGCGTTACTACATGCAAGATATCTACAGAGGAGATGGAGTTCACTTCTCAGATGAGGGCAACAGAGTTTTCATTTTGAATTTAAGACTGTGCATTGGTACCTACTTATAAGTACCTAAATGTACCATAAACCCAAAAGCTCTTCTCAGAGCTACCCTACATCTGATCACTCACAATTATTATTTTACTCTAACTTTTTTCACTAATTTTCAAGAAAGTACGCTCCCCAGAACGCTTCCCGGTTCGCGAACCGGGCGCACTCCACGCAAAAAAACTAAAAAAACGATATATTTTTTTTTTGCCCTGCGAGACCCTTTTAAAGCCTCCACATCAAACCTAGGGGGTCAGGGACGATCTACTATGCCCCCTTATGGTCATTTGCCCCTTCGCTTTGGCCTCCTCTTGTCTCTCGATCCTACCGAGAGACAAGATGGCGGCCGCTACGGACTGTTTGGAATGTTTACAGACGCCGAAGAACCAATCAGCTTCGCAAAGCTCCGAAGCGGAGCGCTGTTACAGATATATATCTTTTTTTGAACGTTAATTTCTCAAAATCCACTGGAGCACATATATTGAGACCTAGCAAAGGCACATCGGGCTACCAGTCCCTACAATTTTGCCAAGTTTCGTGCAAATCCATTCAGCCGTTCGATTATTATTCTTTTTTTTTTTTTGCCCCGCGGGGCCCTTTTAAAACCTCCACATCAAACCTAGGGGGTCAGCGAGAATCTACTATGCCCCCTTATGGTCATTTGCCCCTTCGCTTTGGCCTCCTCTTGTCTCTCGATCCTACCGAGAGACAAGATGGCGGCCGCTACGGACTGTTTGGAATGTTTACAGACGCCGGAGAACCAATCAGCTTCGCTTCACAAAGCTCCGTTGCGCGAAAAGTAAGCAAACTGGAGCGCTGCCCGGTCCGCTGTTACAGATATATATCTTTTTTTGAACGTTAATTTCTCAAAATCCACTGAAGCACATATATTGAGACCTACAAAAGGCACATCGGGCTACCAGTCCCTACAATTTTGCCAAGTTTCGTGCAAATCCATTCAGCCCTTCGGGCTAAAAGTGAGGCCAACCGCCCTATGGAAAACTCAATGTTAAAAACACGTTTTGGGACCCCCCTTTTTTCTCGGCCCCCCCTTGACGAGCCCCCCCCAAATTTTCAAGGGCTGCTCAGAAACAAAAAGTTGCCATTTTCCTGAAAATTTCAGCCAATTCCGTCCACAAACGCCAAAGTTATTAGACATAGAATTTTCAAAAATCCCATAGGGAAAAAATCCTAACTATATATACCTACTGGCGACCGCCAGTAGGTAATATATATATACATACATATATATATATCAAATTCAGACCTTTACCATCAAGATAAAAGAAAAGGCGCTGACTCCGTGAGCTTCACGAAAGGGAAATTTATTTACCCTGTGCAGATGGCTTGACGCGTTTCGGCGGGCAAACCGCCTTGGTCACAACAACTTCCCATATTCAAATGATAGTTTATATACATTTACACAACTCGATGGTTGGAGCGGTCTGATGACGTTTATTGTTTACATCGGTACGACTAATAAACATAGAAGAAATCTTTCTACACATGCTTCTAACGTAGAAATACGTTATGCTTGGGCATTACTTGAAGAATGAAATTTACTGCAAGTGCATTTTGCGATTGTTACACATGATTATTAATTAATGCAAATTGCTCAAATATAGTATATCGCAAATCTCATGATTCTCAATGCTTTATGCCCAAAACAAAGATGTTAAACTCGATAATCAAATGCATGTGCCAATATAGATGCATATAAGTGCGCGACCAACAGCCAAAATAATAATTATTATAAAGTGCAAAAAATCAACACCAACTGTGACTAGTTATATTGATGCAGAATAGTCAACTCACACTTTTAAATATTTATCAGTACTTAAACAATATATGCCTTACAAATTGCCACCATGTAAATAATCCTGACTTCTAATAATTGATTCAAGATACCAATAAGGTTATTGGAATAGAATTAAGCCCAAGTGGGCAGAGTCATTATTGGCTCTTTATGTGCTTTCATGTATGCACCATAATTTGTGATAGTTTTTAAGACAGTTCAGTACTAAAGTGTGGAATTCATTGTGCACGGTTTACCTATTCTGCCTACACTATGTGCTCCTAACTTATGTTGAAATTAAAGTGCAAAATAATTTTTAAATAAAATGTGCTGATACTCTGGTATTGTGCTAGTATCCTCACTGTGGAAGTTCAGAGGAGTGGGATACGTGAACATAGCATGGAGTCAAATATATATTCTCATTTACTTATGGGCTTACAGGTAACAGGCTACTTTCCAATAAGATGTAATACTAAAGATGGACACTTAAAGCTTCGTCAGAATTTAGCCCATTTGGTGTTTTGGTGTCGAGAAGAATAATGTATCTCGACTCCAGTCTTCTAAGTGCTAGGAGTCTGTTGCCTCCTCTGATTTTTTTGCTAATACTATCGATCACAAAGTATTGCAGATCTTCTGTTCTCCCATTGTGAAAAGCGTTAATGTGGCGAGCAACCGGATAACTTTGATCGTCATTGGTCACCGCTCTTAAATGCCGTAAAATTCTTACATGGACCGGATGTAATGTGCTTCCAACATAACGCTTCTTACAGGTACACTGGAGCACATAAATTGCATAGTCTGTCTTGCAATTGTAGGCCCCTTTCAACTCTAATGGTGTTTTCCTTAAGGGAAGGTGTACTTTGTTGACATTGACACCGTACTGACAAGCTTTACACTTAGTGCACTTGATAAATCCTTTCTTATTGGCGAGCCAATTAGAATTTTTTGGTTGGCTCGGGATGTTAGATACCAGTTCCTGTTTCATGGATTTTGCCCTTCTGTAAGTGATCTGCGGCAACTTGGTACATGTTGTTCCTAATGCTGGATCATTACGCACTATAGGCCAGTGCCTGTACAAGATTTTACGTACTCGGGTATGGTAGGCATTGTACCCCGTGATAATTCTGGGTGTCTCATATTTCTCTATAGATGTTACGATTGATTTGTTCTGAAACAACAGGCTCTCTCTACTCTTCGTCAAGCTTTTTTCTTCTGCTGTTTTTAACACTCTGTCTGAGTAGCCTCTGGTACGTAGTCTCTTGAATAACTGATTTTTAGATGATTCAAAACCTTCTTGGGTACTACAATTATGTTTCATTCTGAGACACTCAGCATAGGGGATACTTGAAATCAGGCTGTGTGGGTGAAAACTTCCGACGTGCAAGATGGTATTGCCGGAAGTAGGTTTTCTGTAAGTTTTTGTTTGAATCTTGTTCTCAGAAACAAATAGTTCTAAGTCCAAGAAAACAATAGAAGATTTGCTGGTGTTGCATGTGAACTTCAAGTTCAAGGAATTCTCATTCAGTTTCTCAGCAAATAATCTTGCACTTTCCTCACTGCCCTTCCACAGCAAAAAAATGTCGTCAATATAACGACTATATTTCAACACATTGTGGGACATTTCTGTGCTGTGTTCTGCCATGAGTACTTGCTCCTCCCACCAGCCCATATGCAAGTTAGCATAGCTGGGGGCGAAGCAAGTACCCATGGCAGTCCCCTGGATCTGACGATAGAGAAGCCTGTTGAACATAAATGTATTGTTTTCAAGACACCATTCCACCATTTGTAGTAACATGGCTGTGTGCTGATGTAGTGTTATGTCCCTAGTGTCAAGATAATGTTTTATTGCATGCAGCCCATCATGGTGTCGAATACTCGTGTACAAACTTTGCACATCCAAAGTTACCAGGACAAGATCCGAATGCCAGTCAGTGTCATAGATTTTTGTTAAAAAATCCCCACTGTCTTTTATGTACGAGGGCAAGTTACGTACAAAAGGTTGTAAGAAAAAATCGATGAACTTGCTGGTATTTTCAAAGAGCCCCCCGATTGCCGATATTATGGGCCTTCCCGGAGGGCACAGTTCATCTTTATGAATTTTGGGAATGAGATACAGGTGCGGTGTCACCGGATAGTTATTTCTTAGAAACTCAAATTCTTGCTTTGAGATTAGTCCTGCAGATTTCCAAGTGTACAAACATTGATGCTATCTTTCCTGTATACTTGTTACGTTGGTAGCACTGATTCTAACATAACACTCCCTGTCAGATAGATGCAGGGTGGCTTCTCTGTTGTACATTTCCTGGGTCCACAGGACCACATTCCCACCCTTATCTGCCATTCGTACCATAATGTCCTTTCTTGCCTTTCTCCTTGATTTCAAAAAGTCATTGCTGCTTTCAAGGGACAACTGTTTCAAATCTTTGATCACCTTGTCTAAAAAGATGTCTAGATTGTCTTTAGGCATTAGTGGACAGAAGGTTGATTTGGGTCTGAAGGATGTTTTGGCGGATTCAGAGATGTTGATACCGGCATGTTGAGCTGCCATTTCTGTATTCCACAAATACTCTTGGCTTCCCCCATCCTTATCCAATTCAGCCATCTCCTGGATAAAATCCATATCCGCCACTGTCCAACTAGTTTGCTCATTATCAGATGTTGACTCCTTATCCCGATTCACATTTTTGGCTTTGGTGTTAATGTAGTGTTTGCGCAATTTCAGTTTCCTTATAAACTGATGCAAGTCTATGCGGGTTTGTATATAGTCGAAATTAGTCCTTTTGCAATACGACAAACCTCTTGTCAAAATTATTTCATCTTTGTTTGAGAGCGCCATGTCTGTTAGATTTATCACTGTGTTGTTATGTTCATTGTCTATATTTGTTATCTCCTGTTCGCCCTGTATGTCTGTTTTTTTGTGTTTTTTTGTTGTTGATTTCTGTTTCCCCCATCTTCTGTTCTTGCGCCGTCTGCACCTTGATTTCTGTTTTTCTTGTTGTAATATGTACATATATATATATTTCCAAAAGCAAACGTCCCTTGTTGGAGAAGGAGCGGCCAGCCAGCTGGTGCAGGTGACGAGTCAAGGACAAGGCTCGTAAATTATTTTCAAACAATTCAAAGAATACACCACACTCTTCTCGGATGTTTAAAGCAATTTAATCCAGCTCAGTAAAACTTCCTTCACCTACGCGTTTCGAACAATAAATGTTCCTGATCACGGTAGTAACAAGTCCGTTTTTACTTTCTGTTATTTATACCCTCCTGCCCACTTTAACAATTAGGATGCATACTATATCCTCTCTGTGAGTACCGTTGTGCAGTTTCTGCAAATTTTGCTTCCATTTCAATGGGTTCCGAGCAGTTACGTTTCATACGTAAAAATTCCCCATAGGGTACATTTTGTTTTAGAGACACAGAGTGAAAACTAGTCCCATGGAGGATACTGTTGGTGGAGGCCTTTTTTCGGAAAAGGTCGTATGTATTTTGTTCTCTTTTACGTATACCTTGGTATCAAGAAAGTCAATTTCCTTTTCTTGGATGTTAAATGTGAATTGTAATCCCACGTTATTGGTGTTCAGAATCATTATATACTGGAGCAACTCTTCCCTTGTACCCTTCCATAAAAGGAAGAGATCGTCGATAAATCTCAACCATAAGACCACTTTAGTGGTATATGGATCGTTTTCTTCTCTCCAAGCTATGTGTTTCTCCCACCATCCCATAGTGAGATTAGCATAGCTTGGAGAGAATCACTCAGCTATCAACAATGTATATACACATATACACAATTTAAAAGAATTGAAACTAATTTGTTTATCAAATGGGGCACTCAGCCCATCACTAAAGCTTTATTTATGCTTTAAGAATGTCAAGTGTAATCAAAACTTGTGGCCTGATAACATGTAGAAAGGAAAATGATACAAGGTTTTAATATAACTATGCACAAAACTACCCCCCCCCACAATGCATCCCAATTGTTAAAGTGGGCAGGAGGGTATAAATAACAGAAAGTAAAAATGGACTTGTTACTACCGTGATCAGGAACATTTATTGTTCGAAACGCGTAGGTGAAGTTTTACTGAGCTGGATTAAATTGCTTTAATCATCCGAGAAGAGTGCGGTGTATTCTTTGAATTGTTTGAAAACATATATACATATATATATATATATATATATATATATGTATATATTCACAACAAAACACCCCTTCCGATGAGAAAAGAGAAGATGCCACTCGGGGAAACTATGGGAGCCGTTTATTGAACCAGTGGGACAAGATGCATTTCGGCGTTGTAGCCTTCATTTGCCACTGCATCCGTGATGTAGCTCCAACCACGCCTTTTATGTGTCCTGTAATGCCCTCATAGGGAGTTAAGTGAGTTCCAATCCTTGGCCGATGTTGGCTCCGGCGACCCCATCCCTTGAGGACCTGCCTGTAGCATGCATGCCCTGGTCCCACCCGGGATCCCTACATTTACACATGGTGCTTACTACTTCCTAAAGAATATTTATTAGGTGGAGAGTAAGGCCACGTTAAAAATATGTGGTGGATGTTATTACTCAGGGTTCCAAGTCTTACACCTCCGGGGTCCTTGAGATGGGTACGACCTAGGCACACCACATGTGGCAGACTTCGGAGTACTATTAGTCACCGCCCCCTGCCAGAACCCATGAAGTAAAACTTTACCACAATGAATATTCGTAATATGTGTTCAGTAATCCTGAAGGTATAAGACTTGGAACCATGAGTAATCCGGTCCATAGGTTAGGGTGCACCTTAGCGCGTGCATACCGCCATGGTCCCTAGTCCTGACGAAAGCCTTGCAAATAGCACTGAGAGGCGGAAACATGTAGACCCGACATTTTACCTTTGGATGTGACTGATCAATCTCCTCAGCCATAACATCCACCACATATTTTTAACCTGGCCTTACTCGCCACATAATAAAAATTCCTTAGGAAAGAGTAAGCACCATTTTATCATCACCGAACAAATCCCGCTCCACTGTAATCAGGCATTGTAGCACACCGGAGAGGCACTCGGCCTCTCTGGTGGGGGCGCAATGATAAAGTATGTCACCACCTAGGTTGGTGGATGAGGGCTTTTTTTTAAAACATAAGTGACTCCTGTTGAAAGCCCTGACTTTATCACCTCTTAAAGAGAGGAATCCTAGAAAATCGACTAATGACACTTGATGCAGTGGTGGGTGCTGTGAAATAAAGTATGCTTGCCAGACTCCATCTTTTAGAGATTGTGTTGGTTGGAGACTAGAGATGTCACTTGACCGATTACCTTTATAAAGAACTTGTGCATCCATATAGGCATAGTGACGCTAGAAACAAAACAGAAAGAATAAAACCTCAGACAAAAAGATGGGTTTTTAATCTTGATGTGCAGAGGGGGACTATTCCAGAGTTGGGGGCTAGGAAAATGGAAGGAATAGCCACCTGCCCAGAATCCTTCAACATGGGAGAAAGCGAAAAAGGAACTGAGAGTTTGAGCACACATTTCTTTAAGTATTGTAGTGGATACAGCCCTGGCAGATAGGTGATCTTTCTGACTTTGAGTCTTAGAAAACCCTGTGCATAAGGTAGAGCACTTTGAAGAGAATTCTGTGTTTGAGTGGCGAGAGTGAATATGGATTCATACCTGGGAACTCTTGCAGGTTACTTTCTAGCTAAACAGCAACACTTTACATCCTCTGGGTTTGTCCAAAGTAGATTTCTGCAAGTCCGGAGGGAAGATGTTACAGTAGTTGATGCTTTGCAAGGAGCAAGCTAAAAATACCTGACCGTGTAGATGGCAAGACATGTATGAGGAACATTTACTTAAAGGGTTCAGAGTACAGAAATATGCTGACAAAAAGGTATTGATCTGAGCTTAAAAAAACAGAGAGCTGTCTTGAGCATGACTCTTAATGATGTGACTATAGTTGCTAGAGAGGGGGCTTCTCCAACAGTCATTGGCCAAAAAGTGTTTTGCATTGCCCAATGATGCTAATGACTAAGTCAGTTTTGTAAGCATTGCATTTATGGGAATTCTCTGTCATCCACCTTACTGAGGAGGTAGATGCTGAGAAATGCAGTGATGTTACTTCCTGCAGGGGTGGATGCTCTACTATCTTAATAGTTTGAATCAAATGGAGGTTAAGAAATTTGTAGATCCTTTGAATATCCAGCAAAACACCCACTGCCCTTTTGGCTCTAAAAGCGGGTAAGAAGAACTATAAACTTGAAGACATCACCACTAAATAAAAATTGCTTAAGTTTAAGATGAGGAACTCATTGAACTGCCCCAAAGAACTATTCAAGATTGTTAAAGTCATTTTGAAACAGTGCTTAATCTGAGCTGGTGATTTCTGGTGCTCGGTACCAGCACTTAATTTTCAACACTTATGATAGTCTGGTACATGGTGGCACTGTGTATCTAATTTAAACAGGAGCACAATAACAGTTGTTTATTAATTCAATGTATGTTAAAAGGTACTAACAGCAGTTGCCGTAGCCATTTGTATAACTCTGGGGGCCTGGAACAGCCAGAATTGTCACACTTGTAGAAGTGTGATGGTTAGTAGTTGGACTCTCATTGGCAGTGATTGCAGAGGCAATGTGGGGTGCAAACTACAGCGGCTGCCTGACAAGGGCCCTGGCACTAATATTTTTTACAACCTGAGCACTGACTTGAACCTACCTATTGAACAGAAAGAACCAATCCCTCACCAAATGGATAGAATATCTTGACTACTTTGGAAATAAAAAACTGTTTAATCTTGAACTCTATTTGTACTTAACATATCTCCCTGCCAGATGCCCACATTGTTAATCCAACATCACTGAGTGTATTACATCTAACCAAGGCCATCAAAGGTGCAAAGTCAACCACTTCAATGAAAATCCTTTCTGCAACAAGTGGAGTTTGCACTGTTTTGTAGACCCTGGAACTATAATGGATCTACTATGGCAATGCATTATCACAAAATGTTTTAATGTTCTTAAATCCAAGTTAAGACAAAATATTTTGGAATTCATTGCGGCCCAGAGTAGTTAGCAATGGCTGAGTTTAATTTAAGCAGTCCAACCATCACCTTTTTGTGCTCCTCAGTGCAACACCCTGGTTGCGCCAGATATGCCCAGACATGGGTCAAGGATACCAGCTTCACTCTACTAACGAGACATAAGTAGGCCGAAACTGGTCTGGGCTTGCTTGCTATCCCATTCAGAGTGAACGTGGCCTGTCAGATGGCCTGTTCCTACTGGAGCAATACCAAGGTTGATTTGCATATGGCTGATTTCTGTCTGAGGTTACGCAGTGGGTAAAAAAGCAATGGACTGGAATGCACACTGAGGGGCTTATTACGATGTCAGGCAGACTTGCGTCCGCCGGACACCATTGCAGATACGGGTCCGACCTACACAGCTTAATTATGATGCAACCACACATGGAGCAGTCGCAAGCTCCCTTTCCTGCATGGGAGCTTGTGCTGTGGTTTTAAACTGGCTTAAGTCACTTCACTGTCATTTTTTTTTGCGCGCTGCTCTCACCTAAGGTTCATTGCTCTGACTGCCTCCCTGGTCCACAGCAACTCGTTCTTGCTGTTTGTGTGGAGAGAGCATCATTGTCCATCCCAAGCAGGGGGATTCCTACCCACTTCCTGACGGGGCACACTGGAGCGGCCATTGTGGCAGGGTGACACTCTAGTGGTTGTCGTGCCCCAGGCTATTTCTTCACAGCATGGCGATGACGCGCAGCGGACGCGAGCAGCGGGCCCACCACTGGTGCCAAAGGCAAGCCCGTCTGCGCCCGTTCGCGGCCGGACGGCTGCCAGGGCCAGAGACGCTGCCCATTCCAGCATTTCTACTAGGTGCACTTACAACCACTTAGAGCTGATCTCTCTTAGGCCCCCCCATGCCCATTCCCGCCCATCCTGAATCTCGGGGACACTAGGGTAGATTACACATGTCTTCACTGTGGGTTCTCCTTAAATGGGGCTAGTCCTCATAGATGCAATTTACCCCGGCCCTTACAACCCCCCCTGCCCCTTTGAAGGTGACACGTAATGCTGAGCTGATCAATTGCATGTCTCTGGTCAAACATGCATTGGATATCTGCCCGTCTATCACAGATAATAACTGCGATCTGTTATTTCTGACAGAGACGTGGCTTAGGGAGGATACTAATCCCACTCTGTCTCTAGCCATCCCGGATGGCTATGGCATTGTATGTGCTAACAGGCAGAATGGGAAATTGGGGGGAGGGGGGCATTACTTATAAAACTAAATGGGAGATCACATCATCTCCCTTTGAGCTAGTGGACTCTATGGAGTGGCTATTTTTCTGTATCAGGCTCTCTGCAACTACCACCTGCTGTGGTCTTTTACTCTATAGACCGCCGAGTTCTAGCGTTAATGAAATTGCGAGGCTCGCTGACTACATTGCGCAACCAGTATACGCTACACTAATTTTACCATCTTAGGGGACCTGAATCTACATGTAGATGATATCTCATGCCCACACAGCTCACATTTTATTGCCGCTTTAACAGGAAATAACATGACTCAACACGTCTCCTCTCCAACTCATAAAGCAGGCCATATCTTGGACCTGATCTGTTCTAATCTGCCTGATATCACAGTACATGCCCTCTACCTGTAATATGGTCAGATCATTTTCCCTTTTCAATTTATGTTGCCCAGCACTAAGAAAGCCACCTCTATTCCTAAAGAGTTTTGAAGGAATTGGAATAATATCACCTTGGATTCAATAACGCAATTTACAAAGAGCTCTAAACCCGTCCCCTCCAATGATCTTGAGGTCAGCATTTCACACTTGAACAAGTGGGTAGGAGGGGCACTTGAGGCCCTTGCTCTGTTGAAAGTAGCAAAATCACCTAGGTCCTCTCCCTCCGCACCATGGTTTTCAGAGGAGCTTAGACAAATAAAAGCGGAATGCAAAATACTTGAACGCAGTTGGAGGCTGACGTATTCTGCGGAAAGCAAGACAGGTTATCGGGCAGCTCTTAAAGAATACCGTAGAATGCTTACAAAAAATAAAAGAGATTTTTTAGCGGAGAGAATTGATAATGCTAAAAGCGCTTCCAAGGAGATTTTTGAAATTCTTGAATCCTTCACTGATCCTTTAGCCCTTACCCACACTCACCCCCCTTCACAGAGTCTATACAACAAACTCTCTGAGTTTTTTGAGGAAAAGATTGCTGTGATT
Source organism: Lissotriton helveticus (assembly GCF_964261635.1). NCBI lineage: Eukaryota > Metazoa > Chordata > Amphibia > Caudata > Salamandridae > Lissotriton > Lissotriton helveticus. The sequence goes on from NC_136067.1 coordinate 122,873,063, forward strand.
TACGCGTCATTTCCTGAACTAGGGGAAGAATCCCAGATTTCTATTGGATCAGGGGTGCCCACTCAGCCCCCAACCAGATGCCGCTGGCTGAAGGGGGCCCTGCTAGGGGCACCCAAAAGTCACTTTTCTATAGGGTTTCCATGTCGGAAAGCGCAGCATGGAAACCCTGCCAGAAAACGACATTGTAATCCAGACAGCATAAAACGCTGTCCATATGAATTACGTGCCAGCTGCGACTGGCATACGGGCTCCTTCAGCCCATCCGAAGCCAGCCAGAATGTCTGGCTGGTTTCAAAATCATCAGCATTCATTGTAATGAGGCTGTCGGCATTTAAACCAACCATCTCGGAGGTCAGAGGCTTTGCGACCAAGATCACAATCGGCCCTAGAGTGTTACAAGTGGTTGTGGTTAATTAAAGTAAGCCACCTAAAACTTTTTTTGCTCTTCTTAACTCCAATTAAAGCCACCTTACCCTCAGCCTTTAGGAATATTTTCAATAGAATAGATGACCATGTTTCACCTTTACTAAATGATTTCCATTTGCACCCCCTGGCAGCCAGAATAAAATTCAGGTTGTGTTTAATCCCCTGCACTATTAGCACCTGGAATGCAGATGCTCATCAATCAGACTATCTAAAATCAATAGAAATGTCTGATCCACAAAGGCTGCCTCAATATATTGAGCAGCCCTCTCACCCTGGCACACTCTCCCAATAAACTTGGCGCATTCAAACGTTTTTTTTCCAATTGAGCAACAAGGAAATAAACTGTGTGTTCAAACTTTACTGGGCTGCTCTGTACCCCCGACTTCACTGCCCTACCTACCTCAAGAGCCTTTATCGACCTGCCCATGAGACCTCCTTTAGCTCACCCACCCAACTGTCACCAGGCTCGCTCCTTTATTTACTTATTTCCCCCACTTATCTACCCTTCACCTCAAGCTACAATGCTCCCTCCATCACTCTGCTTCTACTTAATATACCTCAACCTGCTTCTCACAATTATTTCGTAACCACCGCTTGTCTGTGTTTTCTCAGCCTCTCAGTTCCCCAGTCTACACTTTGCCTCTTTGATTTAATTGTTGCTCCATCTATACCACTATAAACTTCAAACTCCATGACAGTTTGACCCATGACTATTCCCTCTCCTATTTTTTTGAATTGTTCACAATTGTATATCTAATTTCTGTATGTTGCAGTACTCTGTACAGTTTGCCAGAGATCTCCTCTGTTGTTTATTTGTATAGGCTACTGAAACACTAACAATAGCATTGTGCATGGAGGCGTGCAGGCGGTTTGAAAATCTAGTAAGGGTATTTTACAAAGTAAAGAAAACAAACCAGTACAATGGGAAAATCTTTAATCAGTGAAGATAAGGGGAATGAAAGTAATAAAATAACATAAAAAAGAATAAGGGATAAAGTACCTGCTGTATACTATATGGATATTGCAACTCACGAGGATTTCCAGAGCCATATAGCGGTATAGCATTCTGAGGAAGAATTACAATCTCCTTCACATGTATGGCAGGTAGTACTTTAATCCATATATTTTATGGTCATACATCACCTTTCCCACAAACCACCTACAACTTTGGTGTGTAGTTATTTCATATGAAAGAGAGAGCATCTTTGCACACATGAAGAATAAAAGAAAAAACTCTAGTACAAACATAAACACCTCAATATCCTGTTAAATATATGTTACAAAAAGGTATTAGAAACAGTTCAATACAAGTCAGTTAAACAAAAAAAGCTGCAGTACCTCTTAATGTGTAGATATATGCAGAAAGATTCTAGCTTTTCTTTATTTAAGGAGTGGAAAAATAGGCAAGGTTTCTCTGCTTGTCATTGTAAGCTATTAAAATAGAGCAGAAGAAAGAAAAGCAAGTGCGTTTTTTTAAAATGCTGCAGTAGCTCAGAATGTGGAGAAACATGCAGAAAGATTTTAACAATTCTATAATAATCTAAGGAGTGCCAAAAATAAGCATGTTCTTTCTGCTTTTCACTGTAAGGTAGAAAAATACAGCAGAAGAAAGAAAAGCACCATTTAATTTCTGTTTCATTACACAGCTAATCCCTTACTTGACCTGCCTTTCACCTCAGCTGCTGGCTCTGACAGCAGGCATTGTGATGTCAAAACTCAACTGTAATTACAGTTGACTTCTGAAGTCTTTTCTTTATAATTGGTGACTGGGTGCATCACAAGTCGGCGATTATATAAGGGAATAAGTACCCCTGGCATACATTAAAAGGGTAATGCAAGTCACAGAGGAGTTCCATAACCACATATAGGTATGAGATTGAAGGCTGAGTTTCTTTATAAGGTTATGCAACTCCCAAATGACTTGCAATAAACTTCTCATGTAACTCTGGGGGTACTTTATCTGATATAACACATGGTTATACCATCACCTGTGCCACAAACAATTTAAAACCTTGTTGCTTTGCCCTATGTCAAAATGAAAGGGCAGGAATGCACTGTATTTATTAATACAGTGCATTCCTGTCCTCTCCCCTTTGCGCTGGTGCAGTTTCATCATCCTTACTCTAATGCAGGCACCCTTACACCATGGTGCAAGGGTGCATGTTTTGTCAGCAAGATTGTTTTTGTGCAAAATGTGTCACTTTCCTGCACAAAATATTCCTAGGAGGCTTTTTTCCTCTTTCACTGTGTGCTGTAGAATGAGGCAAAAACGAGAAGAAAGAAAGTTACACCTCCACTGTGGAGGCGTAGGTTTTGGCACATCCCCAGGTTTACATGGTCTTGCAGAACTGTGGAAATGTCAAAATCCATGAGTGTTGCGTGGAAACACCCACCGCAACGCCCATGGAGCACCTCACTAGTGCAGTGTAAGGCAACACAGCGATTTGCGCTGGCTTGCCTTACTCCATATCTATGAGGCCCTATAAAGCCATGCAAAGTGGCTTTGCGTGGCCTCATGAATATGATTTTGTGGTTTGCCCCGCCGAAGAATCACTGAAAAGTGACGCTACGGAAGTGCAAGGAGCTCATGCCTCATGGTGAGCTGCACTATCATATGAAAGAATAAGCATGTTTGCAAAAATCTAAACCTCTAGTGCTAAAGTAAACAAATCAAAAACCTGTTAGATATTCCTTGATAACAGATATTTGAAACAGTTCAGTACAAGTCAGTTTCTCAAAACAAAAGTTGCAGTAGGTCAGAATGTGTAGATACATGCAGAAAGATTCTACCTTTTCTCTATGTAAGGAGTAGAAAAAATAAACATATTCTCTGTAAGCTGTTAAAATGGAGCTAGCAGAGGAAAGAAAATCAACATTCCATTTTGGTTGCTTTAAATAGTTGCTTCAAACATGCTCTGTTACCTGACGTGCCTTTCACCTAGGCTGCTGGTTCTGGCAGAAAGGCATTGCCATGTCAGAACTCCAATGTAATAAAGAAATTTGAGACGTGCACTTATACAGGGATTTGCAGAATCACATGTAACATAATGTGGTACTATTAATGCATAACTTAGCAAAATGTATACGCCAAGCTTTCTAAATGTACTGAATTCAGGAAAAAATAAAGTAAACAGCTTTTTTTAACTACACACACAAAAATTAATTATAACTTATATAGATGCTCTTTTGTTCCAGGACGACAATTGGACTGCAAAATGTATGTTTCAATTGCACACCAAACTAGTGTGGGTGCAAAATCCGCTCCGCTCGCGAAATCTGTGAATTTTGGGCAATTTCGCGATCCGCGAATCTTGCGAAATTGTTGAAAAATTTGCGAATTCGCGAGCGGGCGGATTATTTTTTTTTGCCCCAGGAAGCACAGTTAAGGCAGGTGCTCGAGTTGAAGCTAACTTTGTAACCATTTTAGAATGGCGCCGGCAAGCTGCCAGAGTGCTTGCTGGCGCCATTCTAAAATGGTTACAAAGTTAGCTTCAACTCGGGCACCTACCTTAACTCTGTAAGTGCTTCCTGTGGGCCAAAAATTAAACCTCAACAGGAAGCACTGACAGATATAAATAAAGCAGCTGCCCGAGTTGAAGTTCAAATTCAGTAACGTTTTAATCAGCCCAAAACATTAGTGAGCACAGTCGAGGCTAAGAAAGTGTGCTTTAACCCCATATCTGCCGTCGAAAATTATCTGTAATACCCGAGGGAGGTCTTTGCATCGCTGAGTTTCTCGAGTGCAATCCCCGTTCCTGTGACCAGGAGGCTGCTTTCTCCTCACCTGCTGCCCTGCTTGCTCTCTGACCCTTTATACACAAGGCATGTTGACATGCATAGAAGCCCCGCACCACACACTAGCGGTATCAAACGTCTTCCCGCCCCTTCCCAACTATGATGGACAGCTCACTCAAGGGACCTCTGTGCATTTTGGCACGGTGGCAAGTTACAGGCACACATGGTCAGTGGAGACAAATCTTCTGGCCCTTTACGCAGCTGCAGTGAAGGAAAAGCACTATCATTTACCCAACGAGGAAGCACTTACTGATTAGCCAGTACAAAGTACTCCAGTTGAGTAGAGGTATTGCACAAAACGGTGGCATATTCGAGGAAAACTATGCAGGGCAGGATTCATTCTGGCACGAGGCTCCTGTCACAAAAATTAAACCTCAACAGGAAGCACTTACAGATATAAATAAAGCAGGTGCCCGAGTTGAAGCTCAAATTCAGTAACGTTTTAATCAGCCCAAAACATTAGTGAGCACGGTCGAGGCTGGGCAAGTGTAATCTAACCCCATATCTGCCATCGAAAATTAGCTGTAATACTCGAGGGAGGTCTTTGAATCCATGAGTTTCTCGAGCGCAATCCCTGTGTAGTTCCTGTGATCAGGAGGCTGCTTTCTCCTCACCTGCTGCCCTACTCGCTCTCTGACCCTTTATACACAAGAGGCATGTTGACACGCATAGAAGCCCCGCACCACACAATATCAGTATCAAACGTCTTCCCGCCCTTTCCCAACTATGATGTACAGCTCACTCAAGGGACCTCGGCGTCTTTTGGCGCGGTGGCAAAGTTACAGGCACACATGGTCAGTGGAGACAAATCTTCTGGCCCTTTACGCAGCTGCAGTGTATGAAAAGCACTATACATTTACCCAACGAGGTAGCACTTACTGTTTAGCCAGTAGAAAGTACTCCAGTTGAGTAGATGGAAATCGCAAAAAAATCAGCGATTTCACGGGAAAATCCATGAATTCGCGGACTTTTTGCGATTTTGCGCGAATTTGCAGATCCGCAAAATTTGCCCATACTTACACCAAACGCATAAGTTAAGATTCCACTGGGAGAGCAATTTAGGCGGCTGGATGCATATGTTGCTAAAGTATCTGAAACCTATGGTTAGTAGCACATGCAACAGTATTTTGCAATATCCCCAAATTTAAAAATCCTTACTCTTTTTTATAGAACTATCTTGAAAATACTAATGTGAACAGCACATAGGAAATTACCAATTCCACATGGTTCCTTATTTCCTGGGTGCAGATCGCAATATAACACTAACCATATTTGGTGACCGATAAGACAATGGTGCAGTAGTAACACAAATACCATCTTAAATGTGACCTAACTGCAATATTTGTGTGAGAAAGTTAATCTGCGGAATTGCCTGACCAATACACCTGTTGACTGTGGCTACATATATATCAACAATAGCATAAAATGAGTGACCATTTAACTACCATTACAGTTATGATTAATTTTTATGTGGGCTAAATGTGGAGGAAAGTGGCAGGATATCTTTCTTCTCATCTATCAGTGACATAAACTGGCTGAGACAGACAGGTATCCTTCATCCAATGGAAAGGTACTGCTCCATACAAGCACCTAGAGCTCTTCACATTAAGGGGTCTATTCCGATATTGATTTGCCGAATCTGATCCAGAGCCCCTGTTTACGACCGACTCATTCCCAGTTCCGAACGACCAAGTACAATGCCAGGAACCCGTTAGGGCTGACTGAGTCGGTTCCAAAATGCATTCAGAGAAGTCGAGCCGTTTGATAGCCGATTCGTACAGCTCTATGGGCTTGGTTTACAAACGAGTGAATACGATGACTGATTCGGACAGCCTTTCCGATTCGGTCCCAGGAATAAAATGGCAGCCGGAATCGGTCTTTGAGGGCCCGTAGAAGGCCCCCCCTTCACCCAGGTCCTCCGAATCAGGCCTGTGGGGGTGCCCATGGATCCCCTCTTCCCAACCATACACAGTGTGCAGTCACCATGGGGTGTCTGCCACAGGGTGCACATTTTTCCCCAGCCACCCAATTCTTGAATGGGAGCCTGTAATTATGTTCGGAACACCGGCTCCCATTGAAGTCAATGGGAGTCCAAATGAATCGGATCTGGATTCATACGGATGCAACGCACTCATTCGGTAAGACTCCCCCGATCCGAGTCATACAGAAAGCATTCCGAAACCAATTTGGTCATATGCATTCCAAACAAGATTGTAATCGTGCCCTAAGTTGAAGGGCTCTTCTGCAGTGACAAACTACCAGGAGAGGTAAAGGGGCTAAACCCAAGGAACGCCCATATCCATGTATGCTTATCTCTTGCTTTCCACATCCATGGCTTACATCAGAATGTATGTAAATTACTCCAACACATTTCTGGAAAATCATGTGGGACCCCACATTCCAACTTACTAAAACATGCAAGTGTAAGCTGAAACCTTCAGCACCCTAACTTTCCAAGGAGATTGCTAAAAGCAAGAGCACCCTCCCCAGAAGGGGAAAGAAAATAAAACAATAAATGTACACATGAGGACCTCAACGGTACTGAAATTCCACTGAATAACTCATAAACAGCTCACAATCTCAGTCAAAGCCAAGTAGCATATGAACATTATCACTGAAACTGTTAAAAGAAAGAGAAAGCTCTTCAAGACAATCAATCACTGCTTCAAAACCTCCAGCTCATCCTCCTGTTCCACACTATACAGATGAGTGCAATGCCATAGACCTCTTTATCAGTCACAAAACTAGACTAGCCTCATTCTCATTTGAAACCCACACCTACACTCTGCATCCCCCAACAGTTAGCCTTCAAATCACTGTATAACGCAGAACCCACCAACATCCTTTACTCCCTCAAAGCCAACAACTAAAAATAATATTTTACTGTCTTTCAACTTAAACTTCTCTGTAAATGTTCTTCCAGCCGTACTGACCATTTTAACAAATACCTCACTCAAGGCATATTTCCTGAAGTTCTAAAGACAGACCAAATTCTTTGAGTCATAGAGATTCCCACAATGGACCATGACGACCTAGTCAAACCCTCACCTGCCCTTCACCTGCAAAATTATTGACCAAAGGAGTTAACAAAAAATGTCAGGATTACTTTCTCACACTACTATTTAATTTTTTATATAGGACTCAAAGAGTGCTCGACACATTTGAAATTACTGCATACACTGTTTCAAAGTACTGGAATTGGCTGTTTCATAAATAATTTTTCAAAAGATAGATTTAAAGTCTTGAAGTGTTGTCAATACACACCAGTTTTAACAGCAACCAGTTCATTTTGCTGCTTATTTTCTGCAAAAATGCTTTGTTTGACCCGCATCATCTACACTGCCAACTTTGTTACTGTACAAGACTAGTTCATCCTGAAAACATGGCACCTAGAATTATGCTTTGAGCAGGCGGATCATAAAATCTTTTTTGCTGGGTCAATTACATGTCGTTCATGGTGAAGGAGTATTTTGTGTGTACACATTTGAATCACCTTATTTTGAAAGCATATATCTGGAGTACGTAATGTGTGACAAAATGCTTATGCATATTTGACATATTGCCTTTTATTGTGTTGGTCTGATGTGTTGTTCTTTGTGTCATTGTGTCTTTGTGGTGTTCTGTTGTTTACTTTAGAGATGTCAAAAATGCTGCTTGATTTCCAGCCAAAAATAGCTCATTTCTTTAAAGTTCATGTGTTGGATAGTGGTTTATTGGTAGGGGTAAAATAGGTACCCACCACTATAAATAATGCCTCAATCACAATAAAAGGTCCAGGCAAGGTCTCAATAAATTATTCACTTGCTCAACCCTTGGTAGCTGGCAACAAGCAGGCAGGCTTAACTTAGATGCAGGTGTATAAAGTATTTAAAAACACCAATACGATAGAAAGTAAGACACAACACATAATAAAAATCCAACATTCATTTATAACAATCATGGTTATTTGTATGATTAAAATGACTCCAAAACAACAAAAATCCAATGTGGGGAACTGGAAATAAGATTTTTTTTAAATATACACATTCTAGTGCCTAAAACCCAAAAGTGCCAACTTGGGACATATGGGCGCACTTGATCGGGACAAAGTCAAAGTTTGAGGCCAACTGTGATGCAGCACGGGTCAGGTACACTGAGCGGAAGGCCTTGGCCAAGTTTTTACATTCGCATTTAGTTGTTTTTCTGGAGCTTTTTCTCTTGACATCGAGCAAGACACTTCGTCATGCTGGATTTATGTCATTGGTTAGGTCCAGCGTGAGCCCTCAGTCAACTCCTGGAAGTCTCGTAGATGAGGAAGAGCTCTGGAACTTCAGTGGGGCAAACCTGAAGTTCAGGCCAAGTCAAGATTTGACGTCAGTGGCTTCATGCGTCAACAAGTCTTTCACCTTATGGAGCTTTTTCTAAAACATTCTCCAAAGTTCTCCAAACTTCTGGAACTTCTTTCAGAAGATTGCATTTCTGGGTAAAAAGTGTTCAAAACACCAGTTCACACAATGCACTTGGCCAAATCCTTAAAAAGTCCACTAGAGGCTGTCTAGCTGGGTTATTCTTGGTGGAGATGGTGCAGGTGGAGCTATTTTAATATGTTGCTTTCAGGGATTCCACTCCTTCACTTTTAGAAGAAAGGCAAAGTTCTTAGGGCTGCAGTTACACAGTGAGCAGCAGGTACAGCCATCCAGAGTGCAATCATTTGAGGTGCATCCCATGTTTCCTGCAGGGCAGTCCTTCTTCTTCTTTTTGTTTCTGGCTGGGATCTGAATTGCTGGGCAATGCTCTCAAATGTATCCCCAGGTCCAAGGTGACAAGCAGGGGCACCCCTGACCAATAGGGATCAGGGTGCCACCCTAATGTAGGACCACTTCCTCCAAAGTATGGCATATGATTGACCTGGAAAGCACTATTCTTCCAAAATTCAAAATGGAGAAACCTTCACCTGTAGCTTAGGATCTGGCTAAGCCATCCCACTGGCATGGCTATGAGTTACCCTAACACTCACCTTCCAGCCTGTTTGCTAATCTTATTACAGGGGGTGCAGGATGTGGGGATGGTTAGCCCTTGCTGCCCCAAACTGTCATTCCCTCTTTGAAGACCAGTTTGGCTGCTCAACCCGGACCCTGCCTTTTGCTCTACAGCTGCAGTTCTTTTCCCACAGGATGTTCTTTGTCTCTGGTCAGGCCACTTCACACCTCATCAAGGCAGCTTTGCTCAGCCTGACAGAGGCTGGCCAATCAGAAATGGGTTGCTGGAAGGCGGGATTTTGGCCCATCAGAAAAGCAAGTTCTATAACTACTTTTCTGTGATAGTTATAATAAATCTAACAATGGCAAGGCGTTGGATTTATTCTATCATTTTGATACTTTGAAGTATATTTTTAGTTCTTTTCCTTTACCATTTATACTTTAATAAAGTATTCCCATATTAGCATACAGAGCCATTGGGCTGTACTGGGGAAAACTAAATTGGCAGTTTTTTCTCTCACTAGGGCATATACAACATCTTTTTTAATGTCTCTGCTTATAGTTACAAGGCACCCTACACCAAGGGATAGGAGAGACCTTATGGTTGACTTATATGTAAACATAGGGTACTTTGGGACTTTGAAAGTACCTTTAGGGCTGCCTTTAAAATGACAGCAGGCACCTCCGCAGTGCACATGTAAGTGCATTAAATTTGCTGGGCCTTTAAACCCGCAATACCCTACCATATACGAGGGGCTTACAGGTAGGTTGTCATAACAATTGTAATTACACCTAATTCCCATATACCTACCACACAGAGCACTGTCCCAGGGCCTAGTTAGCAGAGCCGAGGGCACAATCAGAGTCAGTTACCACCAGTGTCAATCAAAAAATGGGGGTGATCAGGGACAAAAAGAATGACCTTATCATATCAAGCAACAACCAAACCTTTACAACTGTATATGTTAGTAAAATGCTGCTGATGCATCTCTTCCACTATTTAAGATGCCAGTCTGTCAAAAAGCAGAGGTAGGATCCTTTCCTGAATTAGCACTTTTAGTGTTTGCTTTATGTGGTATGATGCCTAATATGCGCACTGGGTGTCACAGACGTGCCACCAAAACTTGCCAGATGCCTAGAAAAATGGAAAGAGCATAGGTCTAGATTTGAAAAAGTGGCAGCATGTGTTAATATACCGAAATATGTTATGGTCGAAGTTAATTAATTGGGGCATACCTAACACTTTATTAAAACTTATCAAACTATTATACTCTAATACATCGATACAGATCAAAGTCGGTGACAGAAGACACACTACTCGTCACCTTGAGACCAATATTGGCTTGAAACAAGGCTGTGTCTTGGCACCTTGCCTTTTTAATCTTTTTATGTCTGATCTCCCAGGACATTTTGAACATGTTAATGCCCATTCCCCTGCTATTATGGGCAAAGAGATTAAATATCTACAATATGCTGATGACACCATTTTATTAAGCCAATCTGTTATAGGATTAAAGAGATTAATAGAATATTTTAACCAGTATGTTACTCAAAATGGTCTAGAAATAAATACAAAAAAGACAAAAATAATGACAGTGGGAAAAAGTAAATTAGGATTAAAAGAATTGAACATCAATGGTCTGGTCGTTGAATGTGTAAAATCGTACAAATATTCGGGAATAACATTTGACGGTAGTATGTCATTTAGGCAGCACTTTAATAAACTTTAAGCTAAGGGAACATCACTATCATTTGCTTTTAGAAAATTGAGAGATAAGCTATTATGCTCAAATAATGACCATCTGCTGAAAGTTATGAAAGAAAATGTAATTCCATCCTTGGATTATGGTTCCATTATTTTTCGCGGCAAAGACACAAACATTCTTGATGACATTGAAATAAGGACATATAAATCAGTTTTTAAGATTCCCAGATATATTAGCCGTGCCAATATTAGACTAGAACTTAGTAAAAAAAAACAAATATTGGCCCAACAGTCTACATTTTTAAAGACCTTATTGCCATTGTCACGTGCTGAAGAGGGTTCTCTTGCAAATCAGTGCTGGCACGAGATGATGAGAAGTAAATATGCGAATAGTTGGAAAACATACTTAAATGAGTGTCTACATAATTTCGATTGCTCAAATTTAGATGATGAAGTCAGGAGTAAAGTGGATTATAAAAAATCAATCAACCAATCAGCAAACTTACTGTCAATTGTAGTCGATAAAGATGAACTAAGGGAAAAAAAACATCTATGGTCAATTGTTAACTCCTTTGGTAAACTGATTCCCCAACCTTATTTGTTGTTTCATTTACAACCCTTGATTAAGAATAAATGTATGCTACTACGGTTTGGGAGATATCCAACTAAAGATGGAATACCAAAATGGGAAAACAAGTGGCCTTCCAACCTATGTAGGTTATGTGGTTCTTGTGAGGAAACCTTAGTGCACATAGTAACTTAATGCCCAAAATTGTTAGAAGAGCGGAAGACCATCTTAAAGTCTATTTTTAATGAATTGGGAGTAAGATCTTGTAGAAACGCTATCATTTTATGTTTAAATGGAGCCAATACCCACCTTATTTCCCGATTTGTTAAGTTTATCTTTTTAGCTGAAAAGAAACTTTGTAATATAGACAATTTAAGTGAAGATATATATGCTACGAAAGTTATTTAAAAAGCTGCAATAATTTTCTTAGGTTATGGATTGTCTTTAGACCACAGTTGTTAGGGTTTGATTGCCCAAGTGCGGTTTCTATATTGCTATCAAATGTTTTTGGGGATAGTGTGGGCATTTTGAAGTCCGGCTAAAGTCTGATACAACAAATGCACTTTATTGCTAATGTCGTTTCTAACGCAATTTTACTCTGGTTCGTTTTTTCTCATGTCTTTTTACTCTAAAGTTTGCACTTTATTGTCAAATCTGCTTTAAATGTATCCCTTTGAGCCTTTTGTATTTTCGTATAGTTTATTGTTTTAAAGTATTGTATATTGTTAATGATATCTGCTTGCACAATGCACTTTACTTTTGTAATCTGATAACTTGCAAATAGTCAAACAAACTATGGGGCCGATTAGGATGGCGGACGGACCAGAGGTGGAGGGACCGTCCACAGGGGCAGCGGCGGTCCCTCCGTGTGAATTAGGATGTGACCGCCACCCTGGCGGTCACATCCTGTATGTTTAACATTGCGGCGGGTGCTGCTTGAAGCAGCACCCGCCGCAATGTTAAAACTGCATGCAGTGCATTTGCATGCACAAAGCAGCAGGCACTGCGCGGTGCCTGCCGCTTTGTGCATGCATATGCAGGGTGGTACCATAGGTACCCCCCATGTGCACCCCCCACCGCCCAACAACCTGGGGGCCCGCAACGGGCCCCCAGAAGCAAAGCTACACATGCGTTTCCACGGCGTAGAATCCGCCGCGGAAAAGCATGTTTCCTCACCCATCGTAATTTGGCTGGCGGTGTCTTTCAGACACCGCCACCAAATTGCAGACAACATCCCGCTGATCAGCGGCGGACGGACTTGCTGTCCGCTGCTGATAACACCGCCATCCTAATGTGGCTGGTGGTGTTTTTGAGGTCCGCAGCGGTGAATCCGCATCCTCTGGCCTGGCGGTGGCTTCCGCCGGCCCGGAGGATGCGGATTCACCTCAATCCTAATAGGCCTCTATGTTAGGGCTTAGCTGTAGATTTTGGCTTGGTTATAAATGTACACTGTATCTGCATATTTTGAATCTAATTCTGTTTTGGACATGTACTTTGCTGATTGTAATGATTTTAAGTAATCAACAAATAAATATTTACACACACATGCATTATATTAAATCGGCATGATGATTTTTTGGCATTGAATGGTTCTTTAGTGAGGACAATTACATCTGTACATTTTGCGTCCTCAAAGGCAAATTCTACAGCACACACAAAGAAGGGAAATCAACAGCTAATAATGCCTTGAAAGTGACAAACAACCAGGATATTGGCACATTGCACACAGTGATGGCAGATTGCTCAAGCTAGAGCTTTAAAAACAGCACCCTATTTTTATATAAAGCTTCATATGGCAGTTGTGCCATTTCTAAGACCTGTGAATGAATCGGTACTTGTAAAAAGTAACAAATGCCTGTTGTGGCTTCTTGGCATTAAGGTGCATTTAACAAACTCCACTGATACTATAATAATTTGGGTTTTAGTTGGTAGGGAATAGACCCTCACTCAAGTAATAATCACAATCCATGTTAGGTGAACCACAAAAGTCATTAAATAAACCTGTGCTTAACCCTCTGGTAGCTTGGCACAAAAGCAGTCTGGCTAAACTTAAAGGCAATGTGTAAAGTATATATGCAGAACTCAAACAGTAAAAAAGATGATACACAACACAAGCACAATCTCAAAGCAATTTTGGAAATTAGAGAATATTTTAATAAATAAAATGACAAAATCATATAAGTGGAACCGGAGATAGGAATTGTTAAAGTTTTCAGTATAAACAGCACCGAGAAGCACAAAGCGCCAAGCAAGGTTATCTGGTCATTTTGGACTTGGTCAAAGCTAAATGTTATGGCTGGCTGTGATGGAGCACAGTTTGGATGCATGTCCCAGGTTCACTTTGGTGGAAAGATTACCATCTAAGTCAGTCCGGTTTCACACAAAAATCTCTTATCAACGAGGTCTTACACAGATGAAGCTGCAGATTTGATTTGAAGGACTCATCCTCCTCATCAGAACTTCGCAAAGGGGGGGTCTTGCAGGGCGGTCGTTGTCGCCAGAAAGAGCTGGTTGGCAATGACAACTTAGAGTTGTTGGGAAATATGGGCAGGGACGAAGTACTCTGTGCTGGCGAATTCCAAGGACTCTATCCTGGAAAGACTTGTCTGCAGTCTTTTGCAGTTTTTGTGTTGGCCTCGATGAAGTCTGTTGCTGTTTCTGAGGAGACCAGGGACAGTTCTGTTTAATATGAAAAGCCTAGAGCCTCTCATTCTTCACTTGGAGTCCAGTTCTTGTAGTCTTAAGGTTGGTGGACTACACTTTAATACCAACCAAGGGTTCAGACCCAGGGGGTACTACTTTGGGTTTTGGACCCACTTCAGCAGAGGCCAGCAGTGGGGTTTGTGTGGGTCCAGTGCATACTGATCAGCTGGCTAGATGTAGGGAAAGGCATCTGGTAGCTTGTGGTGTCCCTGTACCTCAAATAAGAGGTCAGCAAATTGACAGTTGGAGTTACTTTTGGGGTCCTGGGTTCAAGGCAAGCAAGGCCAGTCTTTCTTTGATTTTTAGACAGCAGGGTGGTCCTTCTTCCAATCTTCCCTGGTCAAGGAGCATTCAGATTTCATGTTCTGAGGGTGCCTTTCTATATACACTTATACCCAGTGCCAATCTATGGTCGGGGACATAATTTTGTCTAACCCTAAAGCTAGTTCTAGTCAGTTCTTTCCTTTCCCCTGTGTGTGGCTCCAATCTGTTTAGTGCAATAAAGGGCACGAAGGCCCATGTATATGTGGTATTTGCATGTGACAGGGCAGACATCATCTTACTTCAGATAGGGTCTGGGTGTAGCCCTCTTTCTACGTCTTGAAGCTCTGGAAGGGGCTGGGTGCAACCCCTTGGGGGATTCTATCCAGGAGAGGACCACCCACCTACAGGCAATGCCCTTTTGTCACCAGTCTGGAAGGAATACACATCATAATATAAGAGAACCATTAACAGTCATGTGACCCTGGGAACTTACAGAAAGGCACATTTGGTTTAGGTATGAAAACAGCAAATTTTGTAAAAATGTAATTTTTAAAACAGTATGTTAAAATTCAACTTTACTGCTAAAGATAATGTTAAATTACAATTCAAATGAGTGAAAGGAATATTTTTCTAGCTGTTCCTAAACTGAAGTTCAAAAAGAACAATTGATGGACAGAATGCAGAAACAGAATGCAGAACAATGTCATACATTCACCCCAGTACAGAAATCTGGGCCTAAATTCATCGTTTTGTTGATCACCATGCCGTTCCAGTTTGGACCCATCCATATGCAAATCAGTCTTGACCCTGTGCCCAATGGGAACAGTCCAGCCCGAACTGCCAGGCCAGGCCCTCCCTGGACGGGAAACAAGCATACTAGGGCCGGTTTCAGGCTTTTAGCCCTCATTAGCCAGGAATCAGGAAAGCTTGACTCCAGTGGCATGGAGAGCAGGGGACCCACGTCTGGGCATACCTGTCACACTCAGGGTGACAAATGCAAAACAAACAATTGATGGACAGAATTCAGAAAATTGTCATACATTCACCCCAGTACAGAGATCTGGACCTACATCCATAATTTTTCTGCTCGCCATGCCATTCCAGTTTGGACCCAGCCATATGCAAATCAGTCTTGACCCTGCGCCCAATGGGAACAGTCTAGCCCGAACTGCCAGGACAGGTCCTCCCTGGACTGGAAACAAGCATTCTAGGACCGGTTTCAAACAGAGTCAAGACTGATTTTTATATGGCAGGGTCCAAATTGGGGTGGTGTGGTGTGGTGAGCAAAATAATGATGGATTAAACCCAGATCCTTGTGACTGGGGGTGAATGTTTGCATTGTCCAACATTCCATTCATCAATTGTTTCTTTTGCATATGTCGCCCTATGTGGGAAGGGTATGCCCAGACGTACGTCCTGTGCTCACTGCACCACTGGATTCAATCTAGCCTGGCTGATGAAGGGTGATGCCCTGAAACCGGTCCCAGGATGCTTGGCTTGGCAGTCAAGGATTTCACCCATTTATCCACGCATTGCGGACCCCAAGGAATGATCCGGATGGCCTGCTTGCGCCCTCCGAGTTTCTGGAGAGAGCGCCCACGGAGCCTTTACCGACATGGCCGCTGGTTCGGCAGAGATGCCTCGCTGCTGTGGAGTCTGAGCTGGCGGCTCTCCCCCCTCCGACCGGGAGGAGAGGTGATTGCGGGGAGTAGCCTGCGGGGATCCGCTCCAGTGAAATCCATGGTTGGAAACCGGAGCCTGTGGAAACTGGAGCCTGCAGTGAGTGATGGCGGTCCTGCGATTTAACCCTGGACATGCCTACCCTCCAGTCCCGACCTATATTGCTTGGCAGTGGCACACCGCAGCCCCTTCCGGAACATACCCACCCCAGGCCCCCAGAGAACACTCTTCATCGGAGCGGCCTGTGCCGCCACGGACTCTCATGGACTTCTTTACCTTTTCTTTTGTCCTAGCCGCCATTTTGCTGCTGTTCTCAGACGCTTTTCTCTGGATCCGACCCGCCATCTTGTCCATTCCCTCGTCCTTTACCCTTTTCCTTTGTTTCCCCCTTGACGATCCGCAAATGTTTATTCCCTTTTCTGATTTGCCTTTTCTCCGTACCATTCTATCCCTCCCACCCTCCCTTGGTGCTTAATGGAACTCTGCTCTCCTGGTTTGTTTTTTTTGGGTCTTGACCTGAGAAATTCTACTATGTGTATATATATATATATATATATATATATATATATATATATATATATATATATATATATATATATATATGTATATATAGATAACTCTAATCACTAGTATATGCAGTAGACCTTTGTACTATCTACCATTCCTATGTTACTCTTAGAGTATATCCATGTGTATTTCTTCCTTGAGTGGCTTTCCTATTTGTACATTTGCTATTTTTCTTTCTGTTTGTATCTCTTCCTTGTGTGACTTTACATCTTGTACATTTGCAATTTTTTCTGTTTGTATCTTTTATGTAACGCTTGTAATCCTAAATCCTTATGTTTTGCAACTGGTTCTTAAGTAAAGCGCTCTGACACCTTCAGGTAGAGTTTGTGCTATATAAAAATCGCATTAAATAAATAAATAAAATAAAGGGTCAAGACTGATTAGCATATGGCTGGGTCCAAACTGTGGTGGTGTGGTGAGCAAAAGAATGATGGATTAAACCAAGATCCTTGTGACTGTGGGGTGAATGTTTGCATTGTTCAACATTCCATCCATCAACTGTTTCTTTTGCCTAAACTGAATTTATCACTTATTAAATGTAATAAGGTAACACAGTGTTGGTCTATGGGAGGCTAGCTTTGCCACAGTTAATAATGACTTAGGATGGTTTAAACTGAAAAGGATATGTAAAACTGAAATACACATGTCATCCTTTATAAAATACTATGCACTATCCTCGATGAGTTTTTTGGCCTTAATTTAGGGTGGATCAATAAGTTTCATAAAGAAATGTTTAGACCTGGCAAAAAATGTATTTTGGTGGTCACCAGCTTAGCTCTGTAAAATTTTGCAGGGGACCAATGCCAGTCTTAAAGCATGTTAAAGTAATGAAAATGTATTCAAGCTTCTATTACACCTTTGTCATCAGTGACCATGAGTTGGGACCAGCCTGTTGGAGAGTATGATAACTGCAGATGCATCTGCCATCGGATCTGAAGAAGGCATTGCAGGGGCTCAGAAAAAAACTTTCATTATGAAAAGGTCATATAGGTCAGAGAGCAGTTTCCTATAATGGCCCCATTCCACCAGGTATGAGTGAAGTGAGGAGGGGGAAGAAGTCCACCCACCTGTGCGCTGCTCTGGACTGGAGATATGTCCAAACGGGATAGATCTTGGGAGATGGTATTCCACAGCAAGAACAGTGAAAGCTGTTCTGGACTCTTCGTCAGTAATTGACGTACCCACATGTGCCCTGTCCAGACAGAACAGTGTGGATTGGCCGATGGTAGTAGATCCATTGTGACTTAGAGGTTCTTTGGGGTAGAGAAAAGCATCCTCCTTCAGCAATGCATACGTCAACTTCCAAACTGTGTTCATCTCCTTCAGCATCAGATTGTGGGGTCAGGCAAGGCTAGCGGGCCAGAATAAAGGATCGAGAGGCGCTGCATGCTACTATGAAATCAACATTCTATTTTGACGCAGAAAGGCTTGTATGTGGACTCAGATGATAAGCCATTGGAGACAAGTGTTGGGCCCTGTAGTAGGTTCTGAAGTGAGACGGGTGGAGGCCGCGGGATGTTGTATTGCCTCAGAGTTTGCTAGAGGCCAGTATCAGTATCAGAGGGGTTGCACTCCACAAACATTTACAAACAGTTGTGCCTATCTACAACAGTATTCTGGCAGGGATATTGAACGGGAAACTGCCAAACAGGTAGTTAAATCTGGGGGTCATAACTATCTTGACAGTCTGGACACTATCCCAGAGTGATAACTGAAGGACTGACCATTTGGCAAAGTCCGATTTCGTGGTCTCCAGGAGGTGTAGGATGTTGTTTTTGATCATGGCATTGATATCACTGGTCACTAGGAAATACAGGTGTTTTACTCCACTAGGTGTATATTTAGCTTGGAGATGAAGTTGGGAATGCTTGGAAGCCTGTGGTGTCAGATTCATGGTCTCCGCGTTAACACCAATTAATGTTATTCTTGGAGAAGTGGAGTTGCTGGAGGATGTGTGAAGGGCGAAGTCAATCTAATTGTAATGTATTAATAGCCAAATTACACGGACAAGTCTAATGGCCAGGATTTTGGCCAGTATCTTCATGTTGCAGTTCAGCAGCAAAATGGGAAGGCAGCTGTCACAGGATAGAGGCTCTTTACATGGTTTTGAGATGAGTTATATGCGTGCTCTGTTAAATTCCATCTGGAATGAGCCAGTAGTTTTAGCTTCCGGAAACATTGAAGTAAAGAGTGGGACAACACAGTCTTGAGTAGCATTAAAGAATTGTAAGGGGAAGCCTTCTGCCTCAGGTGTTTTCCATATATTCAAGGCCATAATGGCTTCGGTGACTTCATGATGTCTAGTTTAATTCCTCTTGGGTGTTCGCAGGGAGGGTGGGTAAGTGAAGGCATGACATGAATGCAATTTTATAGGTTGTGTCCAGTATATTGTTAAGTAGAATGCTGTAAATTTAAGCATGATGGCCAGAGTGAGTAATGATTTCACCGGAGGCCGCACGAATAGCCCGTATAGAAGATTTGGGGTCCCTCGGTTTCATTTGCATTGCCAACAGTCGTCCGGCTTTCACGCTATGTTTATAAGCAGTCTGTTTAATGGGGAGAGTGATTTCTCCACTGCTAGGGAGTAAACACTGTTGAGTTAGAACTTCTTATTCATCAGGACTTTCAAAACTGGGGTCACATTGACATGGTAGGTACCCTGAAGGGTCTTTAAGTCAGTCTCCAGTGCCTTACTCTTTGCTGCAGCGGCGGATATTTCTATACCTGCATCCATCAGTAACATCTCATGCATGTAAGCCTGACCCCTCACCCATAAAAGTTGCTTAGAGTCTGTAGTGGATTAATGCAGATCCAGATAATCACTAAAGAGGGCTCTGAGTCCGACATATTCAACTTGGAAATTTAAATCATGTCATATCCAGTCACCATGTTCGCGTCCTGGGAATGGTGAGTTGGAGGTCCAAGGTACGCATGATTGTGGCATGGTCTAGATAGCACCCAATCTGATTGTGCATGCTTGTATCTGGGATAAAGCTGCAATATTGGTCAGGAAAGTGTCTTGTCTGGATTCTGAGTAATGAGCAGGAGAGAGATAAGTACACTCTTTGTCTGTGGGGTGAATTAAACGCCATATGTCATGAAGAGAATTATCTTCCATCAGATTGCAGTGTATGGCTCTGTCGTTATCCCGTTATTAGCAGGTCTTCCAGTTTTATCCAGGAAAGTATCCAAAATCAAGTTCCAGTCTCCACCACTGATAAGTTTCTAGGAGCCAAATACTACCAGTAATTGATGTAGCTCTACCAGCCAGGATTTTTTCAATCCCAGAGGGATGTAGACTGACCCGATGAACACGGTCTGCCTGGAAACCATTATACATATAAAAGTGTAATCAGCAGTTTTATTGGACCACGTTTTTTGTTTAAGAACCGGCAGTCCTTCATGAAACAGGATAGCTACTTAATTTTTCTTCGCAGTAGTGATGTGAGACATGGCAGGATACAAGATAACATCTGAGCCTGGCAGGAAAAGAACCTTTTCAACCCTGTCTTGCTGAGTTTTGAAGATTCTCCTGCATTGAGTGCATTTCTTTTTGGAACCTATGTAAGCTAACGTTTATGGAATGGTTCATGCCTTTGACATTCATAAACCAGATTGTCATGTTCACAGTTCCATGGTGACTGTGCCATGGTGTGCCTCCAGGTGGAGGTGGAGCAGAGAGAGTGGGTGAATCCCGTTCAGGGACGAAGAATACTAAGA
This sequence comes from Lissotriton helveticus, assembly GCF_964261635.1. Taxonomy (NCBI): domain Eukaryota; kingdom Metazoa; phylum Chordata; class Amphibia; order Caudata; family Salamandridae; genus Lissotriton; species Lissotriton helveticus. The sequence goes on from NC_136067.1 coordinate 122,893,449, forward strand.
CAACAGAGTCAAAGAGCCAGTGGTGTGCAAGTGTCCGAGCAGTACGGGGCAGTTGAAGGAAATCCCCTGAAATCTGGGAGGATGACACCAAATGAATTTTGGTACAAGAAGGAACACCAATCTCAAGCAGCCACCATTCTGAAGGCAGAGGACAAACCAGGCATAGTGATCTTGGGCAACGAACAGAAGAGTGAACTCCGGGATTGCCTTCTTGGCCACTAGGAATTCATCCATTAACCACTGCACATTGTTTGTGGGGGAACTCGATTTATCCCTTTCTGGTGGTTGAGGTTCTTGTCTGTGGTCCCTGTCAGAGTCTCTGCTACCTCCAGAAGCCTTTGAGCCTAGCCTCTGGGGGCTATCCGGTCAGGACGGGAAAATATCCATGTGTTGTCATGACTCAGCCTTTTCCAGCCAAAGTTCCAGTTCAGCTAGATCACAGAACTCCTTGGTCTTGACATTGATAGTGACCAACACGATCGCTGGTTCCAGGAGTCTGAAGCGGAGGTCTAGTTTCCTAAGTGCTATCGCGGGGCCACATATTTTTTCCAGAGAATGTGCGTCTCGTATGAAAAGTCAGCAGAAAAAGCAATCTTGCAGCCATCAAATGAGTAAGGAACGTGTTTCCTGCCCTTAGAGAGGATCGCTCTCGCCTACTGCTGGCGGAGGAGACAGGCAACAATCGGGTGGAGCAGGTCTCCTTTTCAGCACTTTGAGTTCTGCATTATTCTCAGCTGTGGAGTGCTCCACCAACGCGATTGAGGCTTGAATGGCTTTCAATGCAACAATAATGCAGTCCAGAGTAACACATGAAGTAGCTATTGTAGAAGATTTGGAAGAGGCTTTTATATTGTGTGTGGCCTCACCAAGAGTTAGTTGCAGGGTCTCCTTGCCTGAAGACATAAGTGCGACTAGCAGTGGTAAATAACAGGTAGTGGTATCAGGGTCCTGCCATCTGGAAGCTACAGCTCGCAGGCTTCTGAAGTCAGGACACAACCATTACAATGCATCCATTACAACAAGATGCTATTACAACGCAGCCATTGGCACACACGGGCCGTTAGACGGCATGCCATTACTACAAAAATGACGTTCCCATGCATGCCATTACCACGCATTATTGTGTAATGCACTTACCACGCAATTGTGTGTAAGTATCTTGGAAAGTATTTGTTTTATTATAATTTTCTGAATGTTACTGTTGATTTTTAAAATGCTTTTGACCTATTAAATTAATTCATTTAATATATATATAAAAATATTATTATTTTTGTAAAATATTTTTAAGGGTGCAACAGTATGGAATGTGAGGGATATAAGGGCATTGGGTGGGGAAGAATATTAATACTCTGGTGTTAATTTTAATGCAAGAGTGTTAATTCTTAATAATGTGTTCTAATGTTTACATTTAATTAGTCAATATTTAAACAATTAAAACATTTTATGAGGGTATAACACACACCCCTAGGCATGGCATGTGAGACTTATAGGAGTTTTGGGTGGGGTAGAGTATTAATACTCTGATATCAGTTGTAATACCTGAACATTAATATATCATCTTCTTAATTTCACTGGAAATTAATAAAATGTACTTTTAAAAAAATATTTCAAGTGGTGAAACACACTCATTTGGGCATGAGATGTCAGGGATAAAGGGGTATTGAGTGGAGAAGTGTATTAATGCTCATTTATTAATTTCAATACCTGTGTATTCCTTTATAATATTATTGTGTTTCTTCAAATTAAAATACATTATTTATTTAAAATATTTGAAGGGGTGTTGCACACTCCTATAGGCATGAGATGTCAGGGGTATTGAGAAGGAAAGTGTATTATTGCTCAGGTATTAGGTTTAATACCTGAGTATTAATTTATAATCATATTTTGTTTCACTTAACATTAGAAAATAGTATTTAAAATGTTTTTTAAAAGTTAACATGTTCCTTTAGGCATGAGATGTCAGGTATCTAGGAGTAAAGGGTGGGACAGAGTATTAATACGCAGGTATTAACTTTAATACCTGCATATTAACATAAACAATTATATTGTACAAACAATGTTAATTCAAATAATTTTAGAAACCATTGAATGGAAACTTGAAACTCCTAGAATTAAAAAGCTAAATTAAACAAATAAATGCAACATTAAAACATCACAGAGAAAATAATTAACATTTAAAAGTCGCCAACTCCAGTTCTTTAAAGAATACATTTATTAAACAGTTTTATAGAAATCTCATAAAAATACAATACATACTGTAGAGTGTACTATAATTTGTACAAGTATTTTGCAATTATTAAAACCATTAAAACATATTTTTTAACATTTTCTAAAGTTTTTCCCAAGGTTTGTCATTAAAAACAATGGACAAAATTGTCCTCCTCCACTTTTACTTTCAGCCTTGATGCTCATGGTCGTGTGTCTGTTTGTACAGTCAGTGGAGCAAGGAAGAACTGTAGTCAGGTAAGAACAATTTAATTGATTTTAAGTTTGTAGGTGTCAATGTTTATTGTAAGGAGAGAGGGGAGGTAGATAGATCTTATTTAGTCTCCCAAAAATGTTTTTGCTGTTATAACCACATTTTAATTCCCATGCAGGTAGCGGTTGTAGGTCAACATCGGGACAAATGTTTTTAGTGTATACTCGGTTTTAAAAAGTAGTTTACAAAAAAGTTATGTACCCTTTTCAACCAATTTGAAATAAAACAATCATTTTTCATTTTGCTTTGATTTTTTGCACGATGTTTGGAGTATTCTCAGGACAAAGACCACTTGGCTAAGGAAGATTGTAGTTAGTTGTGCTACAGAAAAGCAGCATATTATTTCCTTTTCTTTAGTTTTTTTAAAGTTTTTGTTTCACCAGCATATGTTTTCGACCACATTTTGGTTAGGTTACAACGCGGTGTCAATTTACATAGTTTATTTTGCAGGTACTTTGGGCCAATTTCCCTCATGGCTGTAAAAACTAGACAGCATGTTTTGAAAAAAGTCCATGCTGTGCAAAAACTGGTGTGCATGCATACGGGGGCACACATGCTGTGGGGAGAGGAGTTGGCCTAACGGCTAGGGTGGTCGACCTCAAATCTAGGGTACTGGGTTGAGTCTCTGTAATGACGCTGAACATCCTGTGATTCTGCACAAATCACGTAATCTCCCCGTGCCTAACAAAAATGAATGTGTCCTCATGTAATGCAACTGGAGATATGTAAAGCGCTCTGATACCAAATTCGGGTCAAGTCCTCGCTTTATAAAACTCTGTAAAATAAAATAAAATAAAAAATCTAGAGGGCTTATATTCCACGAATTTAGAGCCCACAGAATCGAATTTGCCTCAGAACTCTTCTCACTCACTGGCCTCTGTGACTGGTAAAACTAACACAAGATGGCTGATCAAGCAACATAATTTATCAGTTTAAGCAGCTGACATCACAAAGTAATAAAACATGTTGTAGTTTTATCTTGGCAAAGCCTATAGGGGATTTCCTGACTTTGCCCTAACTTTCTAATATAATATTCTTTCTGTGGCTCTTCTTAAGTACAGAAACTAACTATCCTCTGGGACTGCGTGTCCACCAACAAGGAGGGAGAGAAGTTTGTATCTTTTATGTGCACCTTTTGTAAGGGACTTGCATGAAAGCCTCGCTGCTAGTTTGCAACTGCATGGCTACCTTACTTCCGTGCCATGCAGTACATTTCATAGGAAATAACAACACAAGGGTAGTTGAAGCAAATTAAGGCGTATATTGGTTCTGATTCCGAGTGGGCCTGAAATTTGTGAATTCCACATCTATCAGAATTCACAACCTGTTTTTCCCTTACAAATATTGGGAGTTTACACCTGCCGAAATTTATCAACGAAAAAATGCAAATTAATTTCTGCATTCCAATCCCTGTGCACAGGAGAGGTTGCACTGGAATCGGAGTTCATACCCGACCCTTCCCCCGCACCATTTGTGAAGGTGCAAGGGCTGAAACACACCTATCTTTGTGATTGTCGAAAAAATCTCCTTAATTGAAAATGAGGTTTATCAAATCGATCCATGGAAACTAAAGTAGGACTTCTTCAATGAAGCAGAATGTATGAAGAAAACCAATAGAGCTTGGAATAAATAGTTAGCCATGTTTGTGTGGAGTTGTGTCTGGAGTATGCCTGATGTGTAAACAGCCGTGGTTCACCTTGGTGAATCTAAATGCAACTATAAATCGTCTTACATATTACTTGTAAAAACATAGCCAATGTTACAGATATTCACATCTATCAGCAGTCACAAAATGAAATATGCCATGCACAATATGCTTGAGAGATATATAACTTGCTTTGATTATAAAATGTTTTGTAGAAAATAATACCTGAAAGTGCCATTGGGTACTGGGTGCTCAGGTGCTCACACACTGACACAACACAAACGATTAGGTGTGTATATATACAAGTGAAATGGCTAAAGAAAAAGGTAGGGAGTCGTTGGGTTAAATAGGTGGTGCTGACAGTATGGGTCTATGCTAGATGAAAGGAGTCCTAATCAGTGTTTTAGTCATGGGCGTAAGGCAGGCCCCTGCAGCCCCTGTGACACAGGGAGGGGTGGGTGGTGTGTGTTTGCTTCAGGGGTCCCCTAGCACATGAGGGGCCCCCATTCAGCCAAAGGCCAATGAATATATGTGATAAATGGGTGACTCAGAGGCCCCTCTTCACAATCTGTAGGGACGCCTTTTCATTTTCCAAGGGGATATCCTAGCCTCTGAGAACAACTCCCACAATGCCTACATCACCTCCATAACGCCCCCATGTCCATGCCGACACCCCCCCCTGGCATTCACCTACAAACCCATCCTTTCATACTCCCATCCTGACACCAGGAGATATCCTAGCTTCTGAGAACCACTCCCAGAATGCCTACAGCACCTCCCCCTCACCAAGGATCCAATCAAGTAACATCCCTTATAATAGTCCCCCGAACATTAGGAACCCTCACATGTCTTTAACCTCGACACACACCCCTCTGATACATACCTCCCCGCCTTTGTCTACTTCCCCATCTCCGGACAACCTGACTGGCAGTTCTCACTACACAAATGCAGACCACTGCTACCCTCCAATCCACATCCTAAACCCTTCCACCCCCCATTCTCCTAGACAACACAATTATCAAGCCGCCCACACCGGACCCTAGGCTCGATGAAATCCTACTTTCACTACAATATTTCAAAGATGACCTCCACAAGCTATGGAACGTGATCAGGCAGCAGCCCAAGATCTGATGACATACAGTTGATAAAAGCAGGATCCCGCACAGCAACAGCCCCACACCCCAGCACCAGTCGCAACGTCTATCCCTTAACCAGCCGCCCCCAAGATGGAGAACAGTTCCTAACTGCAATTCCACAAGCCGTCTGATCCGCAGGAAGAATACTCTATCCGCCAAGGATATACACTCCCTCCTCCTCTCCTACGATCCCTCACCACCCAACCAGTCCACAGTTGTCCCGAACAAGCCGAAGCAACCCTTCCTAATCGAAACCATCCATCTCAGTACACACAGACCCCCTAATCACAACACCAGAGGTATAACCCTGGAGAATCTTATGCAATTTCCATTAACACTGGAACCTTCAACGACCTTCAAGCAGTGTCTCAAATGCATTCTACTAAACTGCAGCTCAGCCTCAGCACACGCAGCTGACACTGCTGACCTTATACTCACTCACAAACCTGACCTCCTAATCCTAACCGAAACATGGCTTAATGAATCGTCCAACCTGATCTTTGACATACTGGTCCCCCCTTTATGACCTCACCAGACTAGACAGGCCTATTAGACCAGCAGGCGGTATTGCCTGCATATAACGGAACAGCCTCGCAGTGAACCGCTCACCCACACCGGATCTTTCCTCATGTGAATATCTTTGCTTTGATATAACTAGTAATAACAAACCAATTTGTTCACTGCACACTTTTTACCACCGGCCAGGTGATAACCTCACCTTCATCGAGCAATTCATGGATATTGTGACGACACATACAGGTGAACTAAATACCCAGATATTCCTTGGTGATTTCAATCTCCATTGGAATGACCCCAAGGACCCGGAAGTAAATAGCCTCAAAACATTCCTTTTGGACCTTGACCTCACCCAAATCTGCAATAGCCCCACACATGTCAAAGGCTCAACCCACGACTTGGTAATTGCCAACCCAGAGGCCATTCAGCTTAACACAATCCTCCACTGTGATTGGTCTGATCATCATTCCATCACCTTCTCCATCAAGGTATCAGTTAAACTACCCTCAGCACAACCAACAAGACCTAAAGTATGGAAGAGAAACCTAAAAAGCTCCCTCACAGCCTTATCTACATCCGCCAATGTCAGCCTCCTGCTTCCCCCGGTAGACCTAACTGAGGTTCAAGCTTTGACACAGCACTGCTTTAACTCCATGATTACGATCTTAGATACAACCACGCCTCTATAACTGAAGAGGCTCTCCACAAAAGACTCTAAACCTTGGTATGACGGTAGACTCAACGAGCAGAGAAAAGCCCTAAGATTAGCTGTACGGAGATGGAGGTCATCACCATCCATGGACCACCTTAAACTGCTCAGATCCTCCAGAAACTCGTACTATAGAAAGATCAGACACTCAAGAGCAAATGTTTTTAAAAATCAGCTAGAACAAGCTATGAGCCGACCAAAGAAGCTATTTGAACTAGTTAAAACTCAATCTCTTGGCGTAGCTCACACTCCCCAAGATGGTCAATGTTCTCCACCCAGCTGCGAAGAATTTTCTTCCTTCTTAACGAGAAAGACGGAACTCCTGAAAACAGATCTACTTAAGGCCTCATTAGCTCAGGTCAACAATCAGAAGGACATGCCATCTCGCACGCTAGTAACCCCAAGCACCTGCACAACCAAGCTTGCCCTCAAAAACAACGCCTCCTGTGCTTTCTTTACAACCTGCAGTGAAGAACCAATCCTAAAAGTGCTCACGTCCTTGAACCCCTCCAACCACTCCTCTGACCCCCCCCCTGCTACTACCTCAAAGATCTCATACCAGTGCTATTGCCACTTTAGACAAAGATCATCAATGCTTCCTTAGTCCAAGGTGTTATTCAGGATATTCTCAAATCAGGACAAGTTTCCCCCATCTTGAAAAAAACAACGGCGGACCCCGCAGACTTAAATAACTACAGACCAATTTCCAGCATCCCAACTCTGGCTAAACTCCTTGAAAAATGTATTCTCAGCCAGTTAGACAACCACATCACCAACTTCCACCTGCTCAATACATTTCAATCTGTTTTCCGGGCAGGGCATAGTACGGAGTCGGCCATGACCCACATAGTAGATGACGCACTAAAAATCCTAGATCAGAACGAAGCCTGTCTACTTATCCTACTTGACTTATCTTCTGCATTTGACACCGTCAAATAAAAATCTACTAGGCCTCTTGCAACACAGAATGGGCTTATCAGGGTCACTTCTAAATTGGTTTACCTCTTTCCTTCGAAATAGATCCCAATGGTTTTCAAGGTCAACCAGTCCCTGTCCAGGACCATCCCAGTCACATTTGGAGTCCTGCAGGGCTCCTCCCTCTCACCTACACTGTTCAACTTATTCATGAAGCCACTCACTGAGATCCTCAACTCATCAAATATCCACTTTCACATGTACGCTGATGTCACACAACTTTATTTAAAGATAAAGTCTCGAGGGAAGAAACGCATTGGCGGCAAAGCAATTATGTGGTGTTTTTAAAAGAGAAAGGAGGATAATTGGGTTTCAATAACAGATTTGATACAACTACAATCAAGATATATGACTACTTAATCATTTTTGTCTGGGAAGTCTTTTTGTTTGTGATACTTGTTTTTTATTGATTTATACAAATTGTACTACATTAGCTATATAAATAGGAATACAGGCTTCTCGAATGCAGGGTTAGTCTAGAATTTGGTAACTGTGGATCTTTTTCCGCCAAAGTGGGATGTATATGGGTCACATCGCAAACCGTTTGCACTGAGGTTAGAGAATCTATTAAACAGGCCCACTTAGTAGTGACGTCTGGTGATGGAACCTTTAAAAGCTCTGACCCTGATTCTTTATAAGTATTTCTTTATCACACATGTCTTTGCCATGCAGCCATTACCGTGCATGCCCGCCTTTACAATGCAGATGCCTTTACCACGCATGGTATATATCACTACCATCTATCTATCAAAATTGTAATTTTCTTTTTTCTTTTTATAGGGTAATCCCTCCCAAACACTCCCCTTTTTAAATTACTCATAACCTTCCTTTACCACTACTCACCCCAAAACCCATAATATACCCTTACCACCCCTAAACCGTAAGATTACCCTTACCACCCTAAGCCCTAACGTACTTTGACCACCCTTTTAACACTGCCTGCCCCCTAAACCCTAAAATTAACCTTACCACCTTTTACCACTACCCACGACGCACCACCACCAGCATTTGAAAAAGAGCAGCCTGTGTCTCAGTCTTTCTCTTGCAACATGACTAGACTACTCAATTTATTTCTTCTGGCCCTGCGCAAGGCTTTGAGAATTTAAGAAAGAGTGGATTGTGTCTCAGTCTTCTCTAGACTATTGAATTCCCTTTTGGTGGTTGTATGCACCACCGCTAAGGAGGAGGATAGTTGCCCCACTCCATTTAGAGCAGTGAAAAGGGGTAAAATAAAACAATAATTTTTGGTTTCTGCCGGCTCAGTTATGCTGGGGCAAGGCTGGTGGCTCAGAGTGGGAGGAGGAGTGAACTAACTCATGCACACTTTGCATATTCCCTACCAGGCTGTAATGGACAGCCCGGTAGGAAATATGCACAGACTCCCGTCCTGATCTGAGCGCCAATCCACAGCACTGATACCAATCACAATGCCGCATTGTAGCGTTGTGATTGACTTAGGGGAACCTGTTTGTCTGGGAGCTTCTGCAACTTTTCTGGACTGGACTGAAGTCAGGAAGAGCAGAGAGAGATGTGGCCAACGGAAAAAAAAGTATGTGCGTTTTCTTCTTTACAAAATATTTTCAAACTCCCCGTCGTCGTTGTCTCCCCCACCCCATTCTCTTTTAGCCACCACTGTGCACCACCTCCGACATTCAGCTCTCAAAAAGAACTTGAAACTACTGTTCCAAAAACATTTGAATCTGTTCCTAAATAAACCTGTTCCAGACGCACACTGCCTTTAATAAACAAGCATTGGAAATGCAATAGGTCTCGCATTAGAAAAGTTGGAGCTATTGGTCTTGTAAATGATTTTTTTTTATTTATGTGTTGTTTTTGAAAATAGCTAAATTAATAGCTTTGTCATTTACAATGCCAATAGTTATAACTTTTGCAAATGTGACACCTATAGCATTTGTAATGCAACATGTTTTGTATGTACGTGACTCAGATGTATTGATATTACAAATAACAATGGCTTTTAATTTTTGTAAATAATTAATACTTAAATAATTTATTTAATTTATAATGGCAATAGCTTAAACGTTTTTAAATAACTTTTGTGAAGATTATGTTCAGTGTATTTTATTGTGACAAAAATCATTTGCACCTACACACACACAGAGCCACACACATATAGATGTGGTGGTGGTGGATCTGGGGGATATGGTGGTGGTGGATGTGGTGGTGGTGGTGATGGTGGATGTGGTGGTGGATGTGGTGGTGGATGTGGTGGTGATGTGCTGGATGTGGTGGTTGTGGATGTGGTGAAAGTGGTGGTGGATGTGGTGGTGGAAGTGCTGGTGGTGGGTGTGGTGGATGTGGTGGTGGTGGATGCGGTGGTGGATGAGGTGGCGGATGTGCTGGTGGATGTGGTGGTGGTGGATGCGGTGGTGGATGTGGTGGTGGTGGAGGATGCGGTGGTGGATGCGGTGGTGGATGTGGTGGTGGATGTGGTGGTGGATGTGGTGGTGGATGTGGATACGGTGGTGGATGCAGTGGTGGATGTGGTCGTGGATGTGGATGCGGTGGATGTGGTGGTGGTGGATGCAGTGGTGGATGAGGTGGCGGATGTGCTGGTGGATGTGGTGGTGGTGGATGCGGTGTTGGATGTGGTGGTGGTGGTGGATGCGGTGGTGGATGCGGTGGTGGATGTGGTGGTGGATGTGGATGCGGTGGATGTGGTGGTGGTGGATGTGGTGGTGGTGGTGGTGGATGTGGTGGTGGTGGTGGTGGATGTGGTGGTGGATGTGGCGGTGGTGGATGTGGTGGATGTGGCGGTGGTGGATGTGGTGGTGGTGGATGTGGTGGTGGATGCGGTGGTGGATGTGGCGGTGGATATCATGGTGGATGTGGATGTGGTGGATGTGGCGGTGGTGGATGTGGTGGTGGATGCGGTGGTGGTGGATGTGGTGGTGGTGGTGGTGGATGTGGTGGATGTGGTGGTGGGGAGAGAGTGGGCAGGGCTTCAAGTCCATACTCCAATACAGCACACCTTGCATAGCAGTGCATGGGCTGACCAGGCTCGACCTATTAAATGAAATTAGAAGAGAGAAGTACGTTGGGAGTAGATAACAAAGGAGTAAAGGGAAGAAAAGTCGGGAGAAAGAATGAGTTACGGAGAAGGAGAAAGTTAAGTTTATCTGAATAATGGCAATATCTTACACCTCAAATAGACATTGCTATTGGCAGGTACTGAGTAGGTGAGCAAATTGCGAAGGCTTTTGAATTAAAAATACATTAATATCCTAAACCGACAACGTTTTATATTTTGCCTTTGGAACAGGAATCCTATGTCTATATGGGAATTTATTTATAGGGCCATGCCATTTTACGCACCGAACAGTGTGCTCATGCTTGACGAGTGTATACCAGAAAAGTTGCAGTGCTCTTTAAAGTTTGTAAGACTACATTAAAATTCATGCATGCATTGCAAACTGGCAATCTACATCTAGCTAGAGAATATACTTTCACCATAAGCGCAGTATGTACAGGTACAGATGTTAAAGTATCCTTTTAGCGGAAAACGACAAACCCATTTGTGTACACACATGATGCATCTTTTGCAGAAGGTGAGATTCAAGAACAGTTTTTTGCCCAGTACAACGAAATATGCTGGAGGGGGAGGTGTGCTGGGAGAGAGAGGGGGGAGGGGGCGGAGCGGGAGGAGCGTCGTGAGGGGAGAGAGAGTGGGGAGAGGGCGGAGCAGGAAGAGCTGCTCTCGGCAGGCTGGGGAACAGATGCTGCTGGGGAACTGATGAGGGGAGGTGCCCTGAAGAAATGCGACACGGCAGGCAGGGGAGGGGGCGGAGCGGGGGTGTGGGAGGAGTGCGGCTGAGGGAAAAGACATGCAAGGCAGGCGGCTGGGGGCATGTGCACGCGCTTTTAATGTCAATGCGCATGCGCATTGAGCTTGAATTTCACGGGCACTGCAAGGAATCGCCATCGATTCCTTGCAAGTTGGTTAAAGTCTGTTTAAGCCCCCATAGTCTTGCAAGCTCAATGCGCATGCGCATTGACAGGCGAGACCTAAAAAAGCACCACTGCCCTCCTGATAGGCCAAGGAGCTTGAAATGCTATAGTTCCTGTATTCAGTTCAGGAAGCAAAAGGCTGAGCAATGCCCACCAATGTTCAAAGCGGTCTCCTGTGCAAAAATCTGTTTCCACCCTAAATTACAAGACACTGCAGTCACACGAGGCCCAAACAGACCTATTTCAAGAGTACTTTCGGCACGCAATTATTTTTAGCCAACAGCACTTTGCATTATGGCACTTGTAGTTTTGATGTTAACACATTCCAAGTCTGGCTCAAGAAGGCACACACGTCATGGGCGCCAATGGGCAGCTGTACATGCCAGGCACCTTCCTAATTGGAAAAGGCTGATAACAAGAATGTTTCTCTTCATCAGAAAAGGGACAAAGGACAAATTGAGAAGGCATTTCTTGGTGTCATTAGTATCACTATGCCATGGTGCAAGCAGATGACTCCAAGTCAATGGGACGCCATGTTCCAGTCTCGAGTTATCAGATCACAAAGAGTTGCATTATGGGGCTTGTAGTCCCGCTGCCAGTCACCCGACAAAGCAGACATTACACAGAAGTAAAGGATCGCAGTGGTTGGTATCTGAAAGTTTAGACATGGTCTAGAACACGAGTCGTGGTCCCCCGGGCCATCTAGTGACCCCAATAAGAATAATTAAAATGAAGGTCAACCAGTTGTATCGTCCCAGATCATAACGTAACAGATGTAACATTCAGCTAGTGACTCGACAGCTGGGTTTTTTTCCTATCGATGGGCCCAACGCCAAAAACTTGAAAAGAAACGAAACGTGAGTGGGGCCCCTGCAAAGTACATGCAGGAGCCCATCATTCCCGCCTGCCCCCTCTCCCCAACGTTCTGGACCCGGTCCGGAGTTCTCAGGCCATGGGCCTGCCAGTGCCCGGAGCGGCCTGCCAGTGCCCGGAGCGGGGTGGGGGCGGAACCGCGGGGGCATTTCCTACGCCACTGGTCCTGGGTCACTCGCGAGCTCTCCTGTCTGCCCATGTAGGGCTGTGCACCGTCCTTCCAAAAATGCGCTCCATGAAAGGCAGGCCGCATCTCTCCTCGTTCATCATCTGCGGTGGGCGCTCCGTGCAGCTGATTTGTAAAACACAGCTCACGGGGAAGAGCGCCGAATGCTGAATATGTGGGAAAATATGTCTGCAAATACCATCCCAAACCCGCCCAGTCAGCACTGTTTAAAACATCCAGACTTCACTGTTAGACCCGCAGCTCGTGTGGTCTCCAACGGAAACAGCTTTCAAAGTATTTTATTTATGCTCAAATTTATCTGCGCGTCACCAGTGTAAACTAGAGCGTCAGTTTACACTACATTCAGAAGCCAGCACGGAGAGGTCACACGCACCAAGTAACCCGCAGAGGCTTAGTGAGGACACCTCAAGCTTTCTACTGTGGGGCATTACATTTTTAAATTCCTATACACACAGCTTCCAAGTTATGTGTGTGTCTGTCCCCTTCAGCCTGCTCGAGCCTGTTGTACAGCACTCTAGTTGTGTTTTAACTTTATATCCTCAGATTAAAAAAATAGCATGTGAGATACATATGCGGTCGTCTCTGCAATATTTAACCGCATGAGTCAATACTGTCCCAAGCTTGACTGTGACAAGGGCGGCCATCTCGTTTTTGCTGGGGCCACGACGCACCCTGCAGTTAGAAATGATAGCGGACCAGAGAGGGAGCATGTCTAAAAGGAGTACTGCATCCTGATTGGCTGAGGAGCCGACGCGGGAATCGAAACTAGTGGTGCGCGCGCACCAGAGGAGCGGGGGCAAGGGAGCGCGAAGACGCCGAGACGAGGTAAGGGATGTGTGTGTAAGCGCCGGGGGTTCTCTGTGTATGTGTGTGCGTGCGTGTGTGTATGCGGGGGGGTTCTGTATGTATGTATGTATGTGTGTGTGTATGCGTGGGGGGGCTGTATGTGTGTTGTGCATGTGTTGTGAAGAGCCTGTTGATGCGCGCGACCTGATCCCGGCAGGCTGCTGCTGCTGCTGCTGCGTGCGCGTGACAGTCTGTTGGCCTCTCCGGCTCCCCTTGAGTCCTTGAAAGCCGGAATGATAACAATAGTCTCGCTCTGCGACAGCAGGCCTTTGGCCTGCAATCGCAGGGCGAGACCTAAAAAGCATCTGCAATTTGACTTATGAATTCACACTCCTGAGAAACTCCCATCTGTATCCACTACGTCTACTATTCCTCTCTCATTTTCTTTCTACACCCTGCAAGTGCTCTTGTTTCCTATACACATGGGAGAACTTAGGTTTGTCCATTCATTTTCTTCTCTTGCCCTTATCTCCTCCCCATTATTAGCTCTGATTATGCGACTTGTTATGCTACTTCCTTACTTATAACTCTACTCTCAATCTCTTGCCCACAACTCTCCCCTTATGTGACTAGCTGGGCATCTCCTTTGTAGACAAATGATCTGTCTATATATTTTATCACTCACTTGCTTATATATACAGATGACCTCTTGCTACATTTGAAGACACAAATGGATTCTATTTTGTAAACCTATGCATATTGTTACTATTCATTGAACCGAACTGCTCTATAACTACTTCTCAGTAAAGAACTTTAACGACTCATATAAATCTGCACAATTAAATATATAAGTGTAGCTATACCCATTCCAGTCTGTGTACAATCTAGCCAAATGAGCCCTTTGTGCCACCTTGAGAAACTAGCCTTCAAATTCACCCTAATGCCATCCCGTCTACTCTCTCACCAGTTGTAGACAGACTATTCTGTCATTCCAGCCTGAGACCCCAGACCATGCGTTCCTTTGAGGGTTTGATATTCTCTTAACTGGGTGAGAAGGCCAGAGGGAGAACTGATATAGGTCACTCAGCCCTTCCAACTTTGTGACTGTCAACTTAACTTCAGCCTGCTATATTCTTATTTTCTCGCTTACCCAGTGAGTTTGAACCCTTTTGCTACCCTCGTGGATCGAAAAGATGTGATTGAAGCTACCTCCCACTATGTTATTATATGTTGTGTTACGCTGTGTTGTATTGTGTTATGTTATGTTGATTTGTAAAGTGCACTAAACACCTGAGAGAGTTTTCAGGTGCTTGGGCAGGTGTGTCGGTATGTGGTCCCTTATGTGCATATATGAAGAGCCAGGTCTTCAGTTTGTTGAGGAACTCAAAAAGTGAGGAGGAAGCTCTGATTTGTTGAGGGAGGTTGTTCCATGTCTTGGGTGCGATTAAGGAGAATGAGTGACCTTCAGTTTGGGTTTTGCGGATGCAGGGAGTATACGCGAGTGAGGTAGAGCGTGGGTGTCTGCTGGGCTGGTAAAAGTGGATGCAGCTGTTGCGGTATTTTGGTCCTGTTTTGAGTAGGCCTTTGTATGTGTGTGTGACAAGTCTGAATCAGTTGTGCTTGTGATTAGGGAGCCAGTAAAGCTTCCTGAGGTGCTGTGTGATGTATTTGCAGTATCGGAGGTTGAGCATAAATCTTAGGCCGGTGTTATGGATGGTGTGGAGTCTGTGTGGGAGTTGTTTGGAGATTCCGGCGTAGAGTATGGCCCCAGTACAGCCTGCTGATGATTAGTGCTTGCATTATGGTCCATCTGGTGTACCGAGGCAAACATTTCAAGATCTTTTGTAGCATGGATAGGATATAGAAGCAGGAGGCGCACACTTCATTGACTTTAACCATCATGTTAAGCTTGTCATCTATGATGATCCCTAGATTTCTTGTGTGGGTATGTTTGTTGGTCCTAGCTCCCTCGGCCACCAGGTGGACTCCCATGAGCAGGTCTTGTTGTCAAAGATCAGTACTTACATCTTGTCGGAACTGAGCTTAAGGCGGTTGGTTCACATCCAGTCTGCTACCATGGTCATGCAGTTGGTGAAGATGGTGGTGGTTGTCTTGTCCGTCAGGAAGAGGATGAGTTGGGTGTCATTGACGTAGAAGATGTCTGTGATGTCTTGTGATCAGATGATGTTGGCAAGGGGTGTCATGTATATGTTAAAAAAGGTGGGGCTGCAAGACTATCCCTGTTGGACCCTGCATATCAACTTATTGGTCTTTGATGTGAAGGGGGGGCACAATGATCCTTTGGGATCTTCCTGTGCATCAATAACAGATCCATTTGAGGGCGGATCATAGTATGCCAATCTTGTGGAGTCTATGGAAGAGAGGATATGGGAGACAGTACCAAAGGCAGCAGAGAGGTTGAGCAGGATGAGGGTTGCTGTTTCTCCATGGTCCAGGATGATTCAAATGTTGTTGGTTGCTATGATGAGTGCTGATGGAACACCTTCACTGCAAGATACTGGCAAGCCCCACCGCCGCCCTCCGAGGAACCCTCATCTACCGACCCCTTGGACCCCGCGGACCCTTCGCCAACTCCATCACGGACATTATCTCCCCGCAGGCCATCGCATCCACCAACTACACCCTGCTGGGAGACCTCAACTTCCACCTCGACAATCAACTGGACCCCAACACCACTTGCCTCCTGGACAACCTCCATAACATTGGACTCCGCCAGATCGTGACCGAGCCCACGCACTCAGCAGGACACACCCTTGACCCCCTCTTCACTATAGGAACTCCATCACCTTCAGTCACACCACCGAACTCCCATGGACCGACCATCGTTGCGTCCACTTCACCTTCAGAACACCCACCATCCACAGACACCAGCACCTGCTTCCACAAAGAAACTGGACCAAAATCACCGACGACCAGCTCACCTCCTCACTCAACAACTCCACCCCAACCATCGCGGAAAACGACGACCCCAACACCGCAGCCCGAACCCGGCATAGATGGATCTCGGACAGCACCAACACCATAGCCCCCCTCAAGAAAAACAACAATACCCGTGCCAAGAAAGCCAGATGGTTTACCACTGAACTTCGAGAATCCAGGCGCACATGCCGCCGCCTCGAAAAGGCCTGGAGAAACACCAAATCCACAGAAGCCCACAACAACTTCAGAGCCGCCACCAACGCCCACCATCAACTCATCAGAGAAACGAGGAAAAAAGCGATTGAAGACAGAATCTCCACCCACGCACACAACAGTAAGGAACTCTTCAGCATCATCAAGGAGTTCGCCCAACCCACCAGCGAGTCCACCGACATTCCTCCCTCACAAGACCTCTGCGACAAACTCAGCACCTTTTTCCACCACAAAATCAAGAGCATCTACGACAACTTCGACGAAGACAACCAACACACTGAACCCTCACCAACCACCCCAGACACCCGGAAACCAGCAATTGATGACTGGACAGCCCTCACCACCGAAGACACACTGAAGACGATGAAGTCAATCCACTCAGGGGCCCCCATGGACCCCTGCCCCCACCACATCTTCAACAGAGCCGCCGACACCATCGCACCCATGCTCCACCACACCATCAACCGCTCCTTGGCGACTGCCTCGTTCCCTGACGACTGGAAACACGCCGAGGTGAACCCCCTCCTAAAGAAACCCTCAGCGGACCCCACCGACCTCAAAAACTACAGACCCATCTCCCTGCTCCCGTTCCCAGCGAAAGTCATCGAGAAAGCCATCAACAGCCAACTCGCCACATTCATTGAAGAACAAAACATCCTCGACTCCTCCCAATCCGGCTTCAGAAAAAAACACAGTACGGAAACCGCCCTCCTCGCCGCAGCAGACGACATCCACACCCTACTGGACAAAGGAGAAACAGTAGCCCTCATCCTCCTTGACCTATCAGCGGCGTTCGACACAGTCTCCCACCGCACCCTAATACGCAGACTCTATGACGCAGGAATCCAGGACAAGGCCCTCGACTGGATCTGCTCCTTCCTCTCCGGCAGGACGCAGCGGGTCAGACTCCCCCCTTTCCTCTCGGACCCCACACCTATCACCTGCGGAGTCCCCCAGGGCTCCTCCCTCAGCCCGACGCTCTTCAACGTCTACTTGGCTCCACTTACCCCCATCGTCAGAACCTACGGACTCAACATCGCGTCATACGCAGACGACACCCAGCTCATCCTCTCCCTATCCAACGAGCCCAACACCGTCAGACGCAACTTTCGAGAAGGCATGGAAGCCGTCGCCAAATGGATGAAAAACAGCTGCCTACAACTAAACACCAACAAAACAGAAGTACTCATTATGGGCCCAAACCCCGACGCCTGGAGCGACACCTGGTGGCCCACCGCCCTCGGAAACCCGACCAACCCCCACAGACCGCGCACGCAACCTGAGAATCATCCTGGACTCCGAGCTCAAAATGGACCGCCAGATCAACTCTGTCTCATCTTCCTGCTTCCACACCCTCCGCCTCCTTCGTAAGACCTTCAAATGGATCCCCCTCGAACACCGAAATACAGTCACTCACGCAGACTCACCAGCAGACTCGACTACGGCAACGCACTCTATGCCGGAATAAACAAAAACCTCATCCGCAAGCTACAGAACATCAAGAACGCCCCCGCAAGACTGGTCCTCAACCTGCCAAAACACTGCCGCATCTCCCAGCACCTGCGCACACTCCACTGGCTCCCCGTCGAGGCGAGAATCACCTTTAAGATGCTCACCCACGCACACAAGGCCCTCCACGGCACCGGACCAGCATACCTGAACAGCAGACTCAAATTCCACGCACCCCAAAGGACCCTACGATCAGCCCAGCTCTCCTACGCCGTGGTCCCCCGCACCAGAAAGACCAGATTGGGAGGCCGCTCCTTCTCCTTCCTCGCTGCCAAAGCATGGAACCCCCTTCCGCTCCACCTCAGACAGACAACATCGCTCCCCATCTTCGCAAGAAACCTCAAAACCTGGCTCTTCGACAGACCCCCTCCTTGATGGAATGGAACTTGCACCCTCCCCACCCCTAGCACCTTGAGACCCTTACGGGTGAGTAGTCGTGCTTTAACAAACCCCTGATTTATTGATTGACTGGTTTGGTGCTGTGGTTCCTTCTAACTTCTGATTGAGTGTTGTCTGGAAGATGGTGAAGCTCGAGGTGAGTTGTGAGTTGCTTCTTGATGGCCTTCTCAATCACTCTGACTGGATGGGGTAGCAAGGAGCTGGTTTAGAAGTTGCTCACTTGAATCGGGTCAGCAATGGGCTTCCTGACGAGGGCATTAATTTCTGCAGGTTTCTATTCATTCGAGAAAGTGGTGAATATGATGGAAGTGTTGATGATATGGGTCAGGGTAGTGCTGTTTGGTGATGTTCACAGATTGCAGATGTGGTGGGAGCATGGGTTCATTTGGTCCCCTAAGTGGATGGTCCACATGATTGCCACTGTGTCATTTCTGGTGAGGGTTGTCCATTTTGTGAGGTGGCCATCTTGGTTGATGATGAGTAGGATAGCAGTGAGTTTTCTGGGGTTTGGTTGGTGTGCAAAGTTGCTTTAAATATGTGTGATTATGTTGTGGAAGAATTTGGATAGGGTGTCACACAGTTGTTGTGATGATGTTGACAGTGATTAAGGGCAATGTGCAATCCTTGATTATCGAGAAGATCTCCTTGCAGCTACTTGAGCTTCCTTCAATGTAGTCCACTAGTGCTTTTTTCTTGGTGTCTCTTATTTGCTGACAATGGCGTTTTAGTGCAGCCTTGTAGGTAGTTCTGTTGAGGTGCCATGTCTGGCTCTACATTACCTTCCTAGCTAATGACAGTGTTGTTTGATGTCTGGGAGGTCTTCTGTGTACCAGTTGGCCTGTTTGTTTGATATACTATGCTTGGTGGGTTTGATGGATGCAAGGGGGTCTGTGCAGTTCTTGACCCAGTTGTTGAAGTGGTTGATATACTTGTTCTGTGGAGCCAGGATAAATCGTTCTGAGGGTGCTGAGCCAGTCTTCTTCTATGATATTACCCAAGCTGTGGCTTGGAATGCTGAGCCCTGTAGGGGCATTGGCTTGAGGTGTGTTGATTTGGAAGTGGATATTAGAGTGGTCCGTCCATGTGAGTGGAATGGTGGAGTTGTATTTGGTGCTGTCACTTGTGGTGAAGATGGAGCCTAGTGTGTGTTCTGAAATGTATGTCAGTTCTGATACAAGCTGGGTGAGTCCAATTTTGCTCAAGTTCCCGAGGAGTGATGTGGAGCAGGGGTTGTTTCTGTCTTCCAGGTAAACGTTGAGGTCATAGAGGAGAATGTAGCCACTGGAGTCGATGGTGAGTTGGTTGTTAAAGTTGGCTTGTGGTCCAGGTGGTCAGAAGATAAGGGTTCCATTCAAGGTGAACTTTTGGGAGAATTCAGTTTAAAGTACAGGTGTTCCATGAATGGGCTGGCATTCTCTGTGGATGTTGTGCATTTGAAGGATTCTTTGTAGATGATAGCAAGTCCTTCACCTGGCTTGTGAAGGCAGGCCTGTTGAGCAATTTTGTAGCCCACTAGGATTGCTCTATGTAAGTTGGGAGCTGATGAGGGGTCAAGCCAGGTCTCTGTGATCGAGAGGATGTTTGCTGCGTCACTGCTCAGCAGGTCTCATATTTCAGTGTTGTATTTGCTGAGTGATCATGTGTTGAGAAGCATGCATGTAGGAGGGTGCTGATGTGCAGGTTTGCTGTGGTGTATGGTGTAGGGTGGGGATGTAGGCATTGTTGGTGCTTGTGTAGTGTGTGTGATGGAAAGGGTGTTCAGGAAGTTGTTAGTATTAGCATGTGGGTGTGGGTGGGTGGCTGCTGGAGAAACTGCAGCTCCTACTGTGGTGTGAGGCATAATAGCAGCTGAGGCAACTGCATCTGAGGTCTAGCGTCCTAAGGAGTGATGCAGAGTATTGCTGGGCAGTGATCAGACCAGGTTTCTTGACGCAGTGCACGATCCAGGCGTGGACAGGCACAGACAGTGTAGAAGTGATGCACCCGCTGCATGTGTCCGCTGTGTGTCCGTGTTGCAGCTGTCATTAAGTAGGTCCAGTGAGGAGGCAGGAGCACAGGATGTCATGATGTAATTTCCTGTGGTGATGGGAAATTAAATCCTCTTGCTTGGTTTCTTCTTTTAAAGACAGTTTTGGTGGAAACATCAGTAATGTCACTGCTTGTCCAGACAGAAGATGGGAAATTCATTGATGTCACTGCCTGTGCAGGTGGATGATGGGAGATCCAGTGATGTCACTTCCCGTGCTCATGAGTAATTGGGTAATGAATTCCTCTTGCTTGGCTTCTTCTATTAAAGACAGTTTTAGCAGGAAAACCAGTCCTGTGCTCATGGGTAATTGGGTAATGAATTCCTCTTGCTTGGCTTCTTCTTTTAAAGACAGTTTTAGCAGGAAAACCAGTAATGTCCCTTCCTCTCCAGATGGATGGTGGGAAATTCAGTGATGTCACTTCCTGTGCAAGTGGTATTTCCCTCCTAAACACTGCATCTGCCACTACTGCACTATGTAAGGAGTATAAAGGCCAGATTGACAGTTTTGAAGACAGGTTGCCATGCCACAATATTTCTGATATCCCATCCACCTTATTACTAGGGGTGGGCAGAATTTGCGTAGTCGCGCTACGCAAAGCTCCGCGAAACAGTAAAGAATCTCCGCAAGCACACAGGGTTCCTCGAACACATGGAATTGCTTGTTCCGCCCTTTCGTGATTCTTTTTTTCTGTTTGCGAATGTTGTTTTTGCGTGCCATGGAGGATATATCTTGCGAACACGCATTTTGAAAGCGCAAACAAGCAAAAAATTCCACAAAGCCGTGGATCGCGGAATTTTTGGCAATTCAGCATTCTCCGCGGAACGTGAAATTACCCAAATTCCGCGAGCAGAACGCAATTTACCGCCCAGGACTACTTATTACAAGTGCATTACATAGTGAAGGAAGTAATGCTGATGATTACAGTTTTCGTATAGTAAGATACAATTGTGTAATGTTTATGTTATTACATGAATCAGTATTTCAGTGACAGTTTGCACTGTGCCATAGCAAGGGTAGTCAAAGTGCAAGACTTTTGTTGAGAAGCAGTTGTTGTATTTTGATCAACACTTGTTATTATTTGGTGATGTAAAGATGAATCTGCACATGAGCAAGGCCCTCTATCTTCCACCTTGTGCCTACCTAGTGGGACCGCAAGGGACCAAGGCAGAGGTTAAGTCTAAATCTGGCCAGCAGGTATCGATACTTAACTGTGGCCAAACAAGGCTCCACTGAAGGGTGAGTTTTTAATAGGATATAAGACAAAACTTTGGGTTTCATGAGTTCCTGCGCCTCCCTTTTGGCACCCATCATGCGGAAAAAGTGCTTCTTTGCCTAAATCAAATCCCTCTGTATAATTACATGCAAATGTTCAAATAAGTCAGGTCGGCCCAATTTTCATGCAACATCCTTGATATATTTAATCCATGGAAGATACATTTTAAACTCTAGAAAATCCAGAAATTCACCAGTTATAGTTAACTTAAGTAACTGAAACTCGTGATCTACGGTAATTATAACTCATGCCCCCGCCATGCACAGTGTTTTCATCAATAATTTCATTGCAAATGTTACTCATGACATCATCAATAATATCACTGTAAGCCTTTGTGGGGTTCGCAGAGTTCCGCAGGCTGCGGAGTACGTTAGGGTCATGCCATCCGCTGTGATTTTGAGCGCCGGGTATTTGCCCAATGCTGTAAAATCATCACAAATGGCACCATGCGCAGCGCAGGAGGGCACAGCTTCCTTTCTGCTGCTCAAATAGATTTTGCACTCGAACGGCGGCTTTCTCAACACGAATGGAAGGTTTCTCAAAGCGAGTGGTCGTGACCTGCAGCGGCCACTCGCATTGAGAAATCCAACCTCCTGCATTGAGAAATCATGATTTTCCTAGCTTGCCAACTAGACGAGCGAGGAAAAAGTTCACCTGAAGGTAGTTTTTCATCGCAAACGCTCACCAACTTGACAAGCGAGTTTTTGGGAACTCTGCGTGCTCCAAGGAGAGCGGAGTGTGGAAAACGCAAACAGGGCAGATTTCACCACCCACTGTTAGTCATGAGTGAAGTAATATGTACGCTAATTATCAGTGCATGGAGAGGGCGTGAGTTATAGTTACCTTAGGGCACAAGTTATAACTGGTGAATTTCTGCATCTTTTAGAGATTATAATGGTATGTTGTTACTGAGCATTTTACCAAACTATAACGCTACTTTGTTCTTTTTAGTAAATTTCTAGGGTTTTAATAACGTAAAGTCATATTTTATTACCATACATGAAGCCAACCTCTTGTCGCATCTCCCAGGCAGAGTTATTTGGCCTGTGGCTAACCCTGGGCGTAGTGGGGCGTAGTGGGGCTCCGCGGAGCTACGCGGAGAGGGCGAGAAGCTACGCCCACTCCCGCACTCCGCGTAGCCCCACTACGCACCTCCCTCCCGCTCTCCCCTAAATACTTTATTTAAGCAATTACACGGATTAAAACAACTTTAAAGCACTTACCTTGTCCGGGGCTCGTCCGGGTCTTCATCTTTGAATAGCGTCCTTTTCCTGGATACCAATGCGCATGCGCGGGCGGCCGCGCATGCGCATTGGTATCCAGGAAAAGGACGCTATTCAAAGATGAAGACCCGGACGAGCCCCGGACAAGGTAAGTGCTTTAAAGTTGTTTTAATCCGTGTAATTGCTTAAATAAAGTATCTAGTGGAGGGCGGGAGGGAGGCGGGTGGCGCCGACTCGGCTACGCTCACGGAGTGGGCGTAGTGTTGCCGGCTACGCTGTCTACGCAAAATGCGTAGAAGGCAACACTACGCCTACTCCGTGGGCGTAGCCGATTCGGACGCCCACCCTTACCTGTGGCCTGCAGCCAGGTCTGTCATGGTTCCACGTCACACGTCAATCGTTCCCCTTGATTAATCTATTCCCCTATTAAAACCCACCACTGTCCCGTGCATCCAGCACTCCAATGTATACTACAGTAAAATAGGATTGTGTTTAACAATATTGATGACTAATTATATTCAGTGTTTTGTAGAAATGCTTATTTACTTGTGTTCATAAATTCACTGTGATTTTGGACGTCAATCATAGTATGGTTTTGGTCATTCACTGTGATTAGAAACATTAATTCCTTAACAGCACTTTGGTTATCTTTAAATTGTGGCCTTTGGCATGTTTCCGCCTAAGCGCATTGTTTGACATCCTGAAAAGCGCTCGCATGAAATTGCCGAGAAAACTCTGTAACTGTACAGGAGCCTAATAAGTATGGGCGGAAAATTTGTTTCGTATAGTAAGATACAATTGTGTATTGTTTATGTTATTACATGAATCAGTATTTCAGTGATTTGCGAATTTTTGGCAATTTTGCGGCATGCGAATCACGTGAAATTGCCCAAAAATCCACAATTCACGAGTTGGCGGATTTTTTTTTCTTGTTTGCGCTTCAAAAATACAATCTCGTGCGCGGGATTGATTTACCATGATTCTGCGTTCGCTGATGAGTTTTCCTACCTGTTCGCGTGTGCTGCGAGATTTTGGTAGCTAGCCGAACGACGCCGCGATCGCGTACACGTCATTGTGACTCGAAACAGGAAATTACGAACGCAAACACGTCATTGCGACCCAAAACAGGAAAAAGGCGTTGCGAGCAGGCTGGTTAAGTGGAAACAACATGTTCGCGACCATTGCGACCGCACGCGCAAGTTCTCATTCCCGAACTGGTAAAAAAATCTCGCGAACTTGCAAAAAAAAACTTTTGCACGCTCGCGAAATTTGGTGGATTTTTACGGATCGCATATACGAATTTGCACAAAATCGCGTATCGCGAATTTGCAAATTCCGCCCATGCTAAGAGCCTAACGTAGAGCCACGGAATGGCCGCTTTCGGGTGTGGCAGGTATAAAACCCACACCCAAGTTCTGGAAGACGCTTTGCCTTCCAGTTTAGTTCCGAGGAAACAGCTGTGTACTTCAAAGCGGCTTACCTGAAGGATGAAGATTGATCTGTTTTTGCAGAAAACAATCTTCAGCGATGACACTGGAAACCTGAAAGAAAAGAACTAAAGATAAGTGCACATTTCTAATTTTCTGACAATGCACCCAGCGCAAGAAAGCAGCAATAGAAACGCAGCAACGCAGAGACTTTTGGAATCATTTTTGGACCAACTTTCTGATTTAAATAATGACATTTTAAGGACATTTTAAAGACTTTTTAGCCATTTGTAAAGATCGTAAAATCTTATATTATTGTTTCTGGTGACTCTTTTCAATTTACAGCAGCGTGAAGGAAATCTTGACAAGGGGCACATGATAAGTAAGTCATTATTGCAAAAGAAAGGTGTTTACAAAATGAAAGTATAATGTAGGACCTTAGAAATAGAAGTACTTATTTATAATTCTTGATTACAGAAAAACGTCACATCTTCCATATCAAGAGTACCAATTGATTACATCACCCACACCCTTCCTCTTGAAAAATACCTACTTGACTAAACCTTCACGATGACAACAGGACGCGATGTAATAGAGTTTTGATCGCAGGTAGGATTTTACTCTTCACTTATTGTAATTAAAGCAAAATAAGTAGATCTAAAAGATTAGGAGCACAGTATTAGAACCCGGCCTTAAATATATTTCTTGTTGCCTCGCAGGTCAACAACAAGCGTTGTCGACCGGACCTCCTACCTGAACTTCTGTTCGAAAAGCCATAGTGAATATAAAAACTTGGGTTGTTGAATAGGGATATTAGGAGGTTGGCCATAGTGTCTCTGCAAAACTCTGCCAATCACCTTACAGGTGAGATTACAGAACCTTGCAGGTAAGAGTGCATTTGTAACCTCCGAATAGGTCTTGCGGCCAACCCCTCGCAGGCACACAACCCTACGCTGCACCAAACACCCACTCTTTGTACAAAAATTACCAATAATTTTAATCAAATCTATATTCCCATAGTGACTTGATAAATAGTTAATAAAGTTTTATTGAACTACGCCTGTGACTCTTTCTTTTTACATTGCTTTTAGTATTACTTTTGGGGGTGATAAATGTGAAATGTATCCTTACCTTAAGTAGACAATAAAACTAATATATCTCTGTTCTACCTTTTCATATTTTACACCCCAAAAAATACATTGGTAAATATAACTACATAAGGGTCTTGATTGCATGTGATATATATTTAATACATTATAATAATAATAATAATAATAAACAACAGGCCCCTAGTTGGCACTGCAATCCCAGCTGTAGACCAAATGGTGCAGCATGGGAAATGTTTTAGAAAAAAAATGTTAAGATCTCCTGGGCTCATAGATTCAATGATCCAGGAAACTTATGTTTTTTTCTGGTATTGCTGGGGGGCTGCACATCTTCCTAAATCCCCGCCCAACGCATTAAAAAAATAAATTGTTGCTCTCCCTGCCCCTTCTAGGGACATCACAAAAAACAAAACATATATGCATATCTGTTGTAATATAAAGAGGCCCAGTAGTCCATGTGTAGATAAGGTGAGATGGTTTAGTAAGAAGTTACAATGAAGAGCTATAGTAATGAGCCATACCAGGAGCAGCCTGCCTACTGCTCAGCCCATATTCCAACTGACACCCACAGACATCCAACATTCCACTGCAGCACCAAACACCAACATTCCACACAAAACTCAAACTGGCTAAGCAGCAGGTATAACACATCTCCCTTCTTTGCAGGGAACAAGAACGCAATGCGACTGCCCGATGAATATTTTGCATTCGCAAATGCATCACGAGAGAAATAAAACAAATTGAATGCAATAAATACAAGAATGACAATGTAGAGAATCTAGTGAATAACAGCATATTGCTATCTGATGAAGAATGCATGGAAACAGATTAAATGTAATACATGAGAAACCATGGATGTAAAAACACTAAGTACCATATCGATACATAAAAGACAACACATATATTGCACTAAAAAATAAAAGAGAAATCATCACATCTCCTTCCCTTCAAAATCACAGTAGACAACACCACACTGTACCACACCCCACATCTCATACCAAACCCCATGGGCTACAGAGCACACCAGTTGGCCAGACTAGCACGAAAGGCAGCGCACAGGGAAACAAACACCAAAGTGTAGAGCAGAGAACAACACATAGGTTGGACAACAGACACCCTCACAATCATCCCAACACTAACATCACCAATACAGAAAACAACAGGTGACTTACACACTCACAGAAATGGGTGACTTATCTTCGTCCAGTCATCTGAACAACAAACACGGGTGACTTAAACTTTGTGCAGTCATCCCACACCAAACATTTCAATGAAAATCAGGTGACTTAAACTTCGCGCAGTCATCCCAAACAAAACATCTCAATCAAAACTGGGTGACTAAAACTTTGTGCAGTCATCCCAGCAATGAACACATCTATCAAAATGGGTGACTTAAACTTTGTGCAGTCATCCCAGCAATGAACACATCTATCAAAATGGGTGACTTAAACTTTGCGCAGTCATCCCACACAAAACATCTCAATCAAATCCGGGTGACTTAAACTTTCCCACTCACAGAAGCGGGTAACTTATCCATGTGAAGTCAACCAAACTGCAACACCCAAAAAATAAGTGACTCATCCAGGTGCAGTCATCTCAACCATAGCAAAGTGGTGGTTCACCTACAACCTACAACCACAACCCCATAGCTGATGCACCATCCCATAAAAGAAACATACTTTAGTACCACTCAAACAACAAGCACCAGAGAATATAAAAACAACAGAAACAAAATCCTGGATGACTTAACTCCACGCAGTCATCACACTAAAAACAGATCTGACACAGAAACGGATGGTTACTTCCTTCAACCCTTAAAGAAACTCTCCCAAAGCAGGAATCATACAAATGAGCATGCCCGTTAACTTTAAATAGAGAAGAACTTGAAGGCAGCTAATATCTTAAAAACAGCTATACTCACATAAAGCCCAAGAACAAACAAACAGCAAAAAGCAATCTCCATACCCATGCCAAGTTGAAAACATCACTCACTCGACCAATTGAAGCAAAATAACTGACAAGTCTTTCACCCACCGGTGAGCGATCTCTCACCCGTTTTCGCTCCAGAAGGTGAAAAATAGAAGATACTTTAGCTTCATGGCATGCAAAGGACTTGATTCACACAGACTTCCCAGTCTTGCAACCAATGTCTCACTGATCGCCGTGATGAAATTAGTGTTCACAATGGCAGACCATCAGTGTGTGCCACAAATCTGCCCCAGCATGATGATGATACAGCATCTGTGTCCTTACATGGATGAGCTACAACCAACAGTGAAAACTTCCCACAACGTCATGACCAACACGAGAATAAAGGTACTTCTACCCAACAACCAAAAATGCCCGTCAGTACGTGGGTTTGCTTCTGTTTTTGAAGGAAATTAGACCTTCCTTCTGATGCTGACCTTCCTTCCGATACTGACGTGAAAGCTACGGCACGATACGATTACGGTAAGGCTTGTGCATATCTCGCGTTGCATAGGCGGTACATTTCAAATCACAACCACAGCACCAAATAAAACCACAAAGCAAGAACTCAAAGTACTCACTGTACATTCTCCTTAGATGTCGGTCCCAGACAACTGTGCACAAAAGTCAGAAAATTACAACTTCATACAATGTCTTGTAGCCTATTGTGATGAGAGTGAAGTGCTGATTCCATTCTTTAGGCTCCTACACAAGCTAATCCTCTGAAAAAACCTCCAGTTGATGTCGCTGGCACTTCCCATCCATAAACTCCGTTAGCCTTCTCACTGCCCCCTTGCCCCACCAGGAGCAGCCTGCTGCTCAGCCCATACTCCAACTGACACTCACAGACATCCACCATTCCACTGCATTACCAATGATGTCAACTTGCCTGAAAAATAATTTTTTCATTTTTGATCATGTGATCTTCTGTCAGGCCCGGGGAACGGCAATGGGAACATGTTTTGCCCACAGCTATGCATGTTTGTACCTAGACTGGTGGGAGGAGCAGGTGGCGAAAAACATCGAAGCCTTTAACCATCATGTCGTCCTCTAGGCCAGGTACATTGAGGACATATTCTGCATTTGGAGAGGGGAGGAAGGGGACGCAGTTAAATTTGTGGACTCCCTTAATGACAACAGTTTAAACCTTAAGTTTAACTGCTCAGCTGATAAGAATACTACTGAATTCTTCGACGTAGAGGTAAAAGTAAATGGAAATTGGCTAGAAAGTAAGCTGTTTTGAAAAGGTACAGCTGGAAGCAGTATATTTCATGCTGAAAGTTGTCACCCCACCAATCTCATAAACAGTATACCCTATGGGGACCTACTAAGGGGACGACGCAATTGTAGTTCAGAGATTGCATTTGTGGAAGAAATGAATACTATGAGGAGTAGATTTGAAGAAAGAGGATATTCCCAAAATATAATTGAAAAAGCCTGTGATAAGGTGAAGAAAGTCAAAAGAGAGGAACTGCTCAAAATCAAAGATGATGTCCATTCAGGGGATGAGTCCATGAGATTCATTACTTCTTTTAGCAATCAGGTAGGAGAAGTAGGAAAATGTTTAAACAAATTTTGGAATGTGTTATGCATGGATGAAACCGTGGTGAAATGTATCGATAGTAATCCTAAAATTACATTTTGAAGATGCCCAGCATTAAAAGATATGTTGTGCAAAAGTGTTTTACCCGCTGAGAAAGAGGCACGGCTGAATATTCAAGGATTTTACACTTGCACATCATGCAAAGCATGTAGGAATAGCACAAATTGTAAACAGATAACACTATCAAAATCTCTGAAACCATTTATTATCACAAAACATTTAAGTTGCAAGTCCGATTTCTGTGTGTATGCCCTAATGTGTCCTTGCAAGTTGGTTTATATTGGAAGTACCATCCGCCAAGTTAAGCCGAGTATTTTGGGACACATGCGGACAATAACAAATGAAGATAGGCAACATCCTATTGCTCGGCATTTTAAAGAATGCCACAACAAAGATGTAAGTTTGCTGAGATACTGTGCCCTTGATAGATTCCCATTTCCGAGAGAGGTAGGAATAGGACCCAAGAATTACGAAGATTAGAATCACGAATGATTATAAAATACGAAACCAAGTATCCTGAGGGCATTAATAAAGATGAGGAGCTAGCAGTACATCTCGGCTGAGATGTACAAGAACCTGCGCCAATGAAAGTATGCTTGATATGTGAAAAGCCGCAAGGTTGCCTCTTGTAAATGATGTTTGTGTTTTTAAATTAGGTATGAGACCATTTATTGATTGGTGCACTTGGTTTTATTTATTTCATAGGAGACGGAGCTTATGCCTTGTTGTGGAGAAATGCAGAATAAGCCACCTGGGTGTTATTTGATGAATTGAAAACATGCATGTTTGAATTGGGTATTAGCCCACTGGGGCCGAATTGGAATGAGCAGAATACAAAACGACACTTCATCAATTGATTGTGAAAATTAACCTACTAGGGTAGAATTGTTTTTCAAGTTCATTTAAGAAAACTTAAATTTGGTTTTCAGTAGGATTTGATTTATTACAGAAAATGATTTGATTCTGTTAAAATTATGTATCGAAATATAAATGCTCACATGTATTTATACTAATAAGTATGCAATGTGTGACATAAAATAACCATTACAAAATGGAGGCTTCCGTAGTCCAACGTTTAAGGCAGCAATGTAGTCCTTTGTTAGTATTGATTACACTAGGGTGACCCGTGACAAAGGAACTGCTGTTCCGAAACGCGCCGGGCAGTGTTTGCCATTGCTTTTTCAATTGAATAAAGTACACTGAAGAAAAAGATTTTGAGCTTGGCGCAAACTTTTACTGGAGGATTGACTGTGATTGACATATATATATATATAAATACCTTCACACACACTCTATGGTGCTGAAACAAGTTTAAACACCATTGCATTGGAGTCTCTCCGATGTTGAGGTAGGTTTAGATGCCTCTGTAATTCTATGACAGGTATAGCCACACCCAAAAGTAAGCTGTTGCTTATCTGAGACACATTAAGTATATATATATATACATTACCTACTGGCGGTCGCCAGTAGGTATATATAGTTAGGATTTTTTCTCTATGGGATTTTTGAAAATTCTATGTCTAATAACTTTGGCGTTTGTGGACGGAATTGGCTGAAATTTTCAGGAAAATGGCACATTTTGTTTCTGAGCAGCCCCTGAAAATTTGGGGGGGGTTCGTCAAGGGGGGCCGAGAAAAAAGGGGGGTCCCAAAACGCGTTTTTCCCATGTTAATTTCCGTAGGGCGGTTGGCCTCACTTTTAGCCCGAACGGCTGAATGGATTTGCACGAAACTTGGCAAAATTGTAGGGACTGGTAGCCCGATGTGCCTTTTGTAGGTCACAATATATGTGCTCCAGTGGATTTTGAGAAATTAACGTTTAAAAAAAGATATATATCTGTAACAGCGGACCGGGCAGCGCTCCAGGACGCGTACTTTTCGCGCAACGGAGCTTTGTGAAGCGAAGCTGATTGGTTCTCCGGCGTCTGTCAACATTCCAATCAGTCCGTAGCGGCCGCCATCTTGTCTCTCGGTAGGATCGAGAGACAAGAGGAGGCCAAAGCGAAGGGGCAAATGACCATAAGGGGGCATAGTACATTGTCGCTGACCCCCTAGGTTTGATGTGGAGGTTTTAAAAGGGCCCCGCGGGGCAAAAAAAAATAAAATAATAATAATCGAACGGCTGAATGGATTTGCACGAAACTTGGCAAAATTGTAGGGACTGGTAGCCCGATGTGCCTTTGCTAGGTCTCAATATATGTGCTCCAGTGGATTTTGAGAAATTAACGTTCAAAAAAAGATATATATCTGTAACAGCGCTCCGCTTCGCGTACTTTTCGCGTTACGGAGGTTTGCGAAGCTGATTGGTTTTTCGGCGTCTGTAAACATTCCAAACAGTCCGTAGCGGCCGCCATCTTGTCTCTCGGTAGGATCAAGAGACAAGAGGAGGCCAAAGCGAAGGGGCAAATGACCATAAGGGGGCATAGTAGATCGTCCCTGACCCCCTAGGTTTGATGTGGAGGCTTTGAAAGGGTCTCGCAGGGCAAAAAAAAAATATACCGTTTTTTTAGTTTTTTTGCGTGGAGTGCGCCCGGTTCGCGAACCGGGAAGCGTTCTGGGGAGCGTACTTTCTTGAAAATTAGTGAAAAAAGTTAGAGTAAAATAATAATTGTGAGTGATCAGATGTAGGGTAGCTCTGAGAAGAGCTTTTGGGTTTATGGTACATTTAGGTACTTATAAGTAGGTACCAATGCACAGTCTTAAATTCAGAGTGAAAACTCTGTTGCCCTCATCTGAGAAGTGAACTCCATCTCCTCTGTAGATATCTTGCATGTAGTAACGCAAGTTATTGTTGTACAGGGAGCCCATTCCATGGTCTCTCATGTAAGCTGAAACAGATTTGTTTATATGCTTCCTCGATTTCTCAATTTGTGGACAAAATTGGTTCGACCACCTCCATTTCTGTCTTTGGCATATATTTGAATATACCAAGGCAGTCTGAGGAAAAAGTGCCATCAATTGCTCAAAGGTGTCCTTTAAAAGCATTTCCAGACCTACCCCAGTCAAAGTGCCCAAATCATTACCTCCACAGTGCACAATTAACAGGTCAGGTTTTGGCAAATGCATAAAGGTTTTCACCAATGGTATCAATTGGTGACATTTTAATCCTCTGTGGCCAAACCACTTAATTTCCACATCTTGTAAATTGAGGTTAGGTAAATTCCTGTTTTCAGCGTACCTTTGAGCCCAATAGATGTAACTATGTCCAACAATCCAGACAGAAAACATGGTGAGAGAAGGTTCTGCTGCAGTCAGATGAAGTGTGGCAATGAAATGGCAGTTGAAAAAATGAGAGTGTAAAATGAAAAAAACTGAGGAGTTTCTGTGTTAATGAAGCAGTAAGAGTGATTGGTGGATTTTGATTGCTGAAAACAGAAAGTTAGTGTGCATGGATGAGTTCGTTGAAAGATGTATTTTGAGTGGCGAAGAAAAAATCATTAAATGAAAGAATGCTCTGGATATGCAGGTGCACTGAGAGTTCAGAGTTCAATTGCAACATTGTTGTGTGAGAGGTCTTGCAAGAGGTGGTTGCTATGCAGAAAAAGCAGAGAGGGGGCAGAGGGGGGAAGGGTTTTGCTTTGAAAAAAAGTGAGGGAAGAGTTTTGATTGGGTGACATGAGAGATATGTGTGCGGAATTACAGCATTTCTGTGCTTTTGATAGCTGCAGACTCTGGAGTGCATACCTTTTGCTCTGCTGAAGACAAATTGGTGTGTTTCTGAGACTGTTTTGAAACTCAAAGTATTTGCTAAGGTGAGAAAAGATTTCTTTAATTTAGATAGAAAATAGTGTGCTTTAAGGAGAAAATTATGAAAAAAGTTGTGTTTTTCAAATGTTGCTTTGTCTCAAGTGTTTCACAAATAGATTTTGTTTCTTTGAGAAA
Organism: Lissotriton helveticus; assembly: GCF_964261635.1. Classification (NCBI taxonomy): domain Eukaryota; kingdom Metazoa; phylum Chordata; class Amphibia; order Caudata; family Salamandridae; genus Lissotriton; species Lissotriton helveticus. The sequence goes on from NC_136067.1 coordinate 122,926,296, forward strand.
TTGTAATTGGAGAAAATGTGAAGTATTAGTACTGACAGGGCTTTTATGTGCATAGGAGCTGTGGAGTGTTTTCAAATTATGACTTGTAAATCGTTTTTGAGAAAAAGCAATGGTTTTAATATTGATGAGAAGGACATAATGGTGTCTGCTTCTTTATAAGGTAATTGAGAGTCTCTGATGTTATTTTTCCCATTTCAATGTAAGAAGTTTGTCTGTGGAGCAAATTGCTTGTAAATATGCTCCCACCTGTGCATGGCAAATTTAGATTTTGAATGTTTCCGTTACATAGGCATGTTAAAGGTGACTGAAACATGCTGCAAAGGCAATCAAAAAATGCTTTTATGTGTCTTAAGGACATTTTAAGTCATTTCCCCATGTGCAGTGTTTTCAAATTATGAGTTGAAAATCGTTTTTGAGGTAAAGGAATGTTTTCAAAATTTATGTGCGCCATATGACCCCAAATTTCTTTTTCAGGGGTGCAGCAGGGTGTTCTTGAGACACCCCTGCACCGTCGGAAAAATTCGTAATTTGCGATGAGGTAATTGCTAATCGCAAATTGCACCTTCATTCTATGGGCCTCCTGCTGCATGGAAATGAATGGGTAATTTGTAATTAGCAAATAGGTCATCGCAAACTAGGAATGGTAAAGAATCGCTATTTATTCCTTAAAGTTCGCTATTTAGGAAATGCAAAAAACTTTGATGATACATATGGCGGTTCATCTCTAACAAGATAAGAAGCATAGGGATAGATTTATGATGACTGGTGCATCACCAGGGATGTGTTAGTCATTCTGTGCCGCTGTTCCGTCACCTATGGTGTGCTGCATTTACAATGCGGCGCATCATGGGGCAAAAACAGCACAGATGCGTGACGTATTTGTGCCGTAAAGTTGGCGCATTGCTGGAGTTGTATCGCAAGTGTGATGAAGCTCCAGTAAGGCTGAGGGGTGCCCCTGTCGCAGGGTTTCTGTTCTCACACAGAACTGTGGACAGAGGATTGGAACCTCGGCGAATTAGGGTGTCCCAAAACTCACCTTAGTAATCAAAACCCCTAAGCAAGCTAGGTACAGTGTCACATTGGATATAACAAACTCTTAATGTTTAGACAATCCAGAATATGAACTTATAGTACCTCAGGATACGTGGAACTCATGAACAGTCGGTCGTTATATATTTCTTAGAAACCAGAACATGGCGTTAAGAAGAACACGTGTATTTGAAATGTTTATTTACTAATGCCGTCTTCTCAGGCGTAGTATCTTAGATTATACAAGTACACATATTATCAGTAGCAAAATTACCAGCATAGTCAGTAGTACATAAAAAGCGAATGGTGACAGTATGTTAACATGCTGTAAATGAATAAGAGTTAGCAACACTTATAAGCAGCCGCGGGCCGTGGAGGGAGTTACGGTGGGGCAGGGAGGCGGGAAGGGGGAGGGGCAGGGTGGAGAGGGCTCCACCCTGCCCCTCCCCCTCCCCGCCTCCCTGCCCCACCGTAACTCCCTCCACGGCCCGCGGCTGCTTATATCTCACCCTCCCTAATACACATAATATATTATTTGCTAAGAAGGTCTCTTTGTGTTGGTTTAGGGCGTGCCGATACTTTAGTGTCTTAGATTTGAAGGAATCACATGAGCATACACCAGCTCTCTCTTCATGTGAACCGCATCAAGTGTTGTGTATGTGTGTTCGGCAAAGCAATATAAAACCCGCCTCATGCCCAGAATTGGGAGAAGCTGCACTTATGTTATGAGTATGAAGTCGTGGAGATCAGACCTCATAACAATTCTGTATCGTGTTGTTCTTGAAACTTCAGCACTCGCTGTACAGATATAGTTTAAGAAGTAAAGCAGATAGTAGAGCAATAACATATTATTCTCATGTAAATCACGATGAACTATTAGGTTGAAAGCTAAAGCAACAACTAAGTGTCGTGTGCAGAAGTTGCAAAAAAGGAAAAAATGGCGTTTAAACCGGTAATGAGTCCATGCTAACTTAACACGGTGTAAAGATATCCAGGACCTAGATGACACCTCCCCATGATCCGGAAACTAACTGAATAAGATAATAGAAGTGCCATCTCATGAGAGCAGATTGCAACTTTATATGTGGACGGTCCGCAAGGTAAAACATTAAAAACTAGGAAAATTTAATGCTAAAGAAAAATAAAACAGCCAAGTACTTTATCGAGTCTTAAGCCAATAGGCAAGCTAAATAATAAAAACTTGACAAATAAGTCAATGAATTGTCAATGAAATGCTAGTACTCAGCATATCAAACATGAAAAAGGTCTATGACATAACTGTGTATGCAAAATAAGCTGCAACAGCCTCCAATAGGAAGTCACCGTCTTCATCCGAAAAGAGTTCAGCCATCCAATTTAAAAGCGGAAAAGAACATAAGTGCTCTCCCAGCACCGGATCCTCTATCAACATCAGAGGACAGCTCGGTGGGTTTTCAAGAAAGCTCTGTTCCAAGAAAGACTGTGTTGCCGCCAGTAAATTCCAGGGACCAATTAGTCCATGCATCAATGCCACAGCCATAATCCTTTCGCCAGGACAAACCAACTCGTGAGTAATGATAGGAGTCATCAGCTGATTAAAGTCGACGTCAGGAGAAACCGGTCCGCAGAGACACAAATCAATGGCCCAATCGAAATCACAGGTCAGGCAGTGAAATACAGGCTGGACACAGGTGAAGTAGGAGAATCAAAAAGATAATCCATATGCCGTGCTTAATATCGCCAACGGCATTGTGCCATAATATTCTAGCATGCGATTGCGGAACAGTGTCAGCAGCTGCAGGGCGGGAGCTTGCACAGGAGGGACATCCATATTTAAAAATGTAAAAAAGCACAAGAGCGTCCGCTGGTAATGCAAGTAAAAATGGGAATCCACGAAGCAGAATGGAAAAAATAGAATGAAAGAAAGCAGGGATGACTCCAAAGATTTTCTCAAATGAAGTCACGAGACCACTGGTAACAACTTTAAAAAAGTGCGCCAGGCCCTTTGTGGAGGACGCGTTAGAGATAGTCCGAACCATCTTGCTGAAATGGAAAGGCGAATCTGTATTTAAAAGGGTCTGCACCTCTGTACGGGTGTTCGCTATGTGAAGCACGAAAGTTTCACGGGCCGAACTCAAGGCCACCTCTCTCTGAGACAAAAGAGCTCTTATTCTTGCCATGCCGTTGAAATGTGCTCCCAAGGTTGGTATTTGTGGCCAGATTGAAAACTCCCTATGTTCATGTGTGGGAGGAAATAGAACATTTCTGCAGCAAATAACCCGTTCATTTACTGTTACGATAAAATGAATACTTTTAATTAACCCAGAACAATCTTCATTATTGAGCATCAAATAACTACCATTTTCCAAGAACTTGAACGTGGGGATGATAGCAGGAACTGGTGTGCCTTGCAACACGCAAGCCATATTTGGTCGGTGTTTGTTGCATGAACCGTGTAACTGTATGTGCCTACACATTAGTGAATGATCTGGCGTCTCAGTGCATTCCTCTCCATTCAGATAAAGTTCTTGATCATCTTTGAAAATCTGTATGTGTATGGAAGCGACCAGACCTCATGAAGAAAACCACTACCTAAAGGTTAATAACGACCTATTGGTATATATTTCATACAATTTGAAAACTTATATAAAGCAAAAGGCAGCGTTATTAAACCGTGGATAAGGCACGTTGCCAAAGCAGTCAACCTTTTGGATTTATACTGGAAATGTTAAAGGAAGAATTACGGAGTAGGGCCTGTAAATCTTTAATGGACAACGAGTAAAATTACTCCAACCATCATATTCCTCTAACTCCGGGATAGTAGGGGTGTTTAATTTTTTAGAAGTAGCCAATCCAAAGCATTTGGTCTGGGAAATTGTTTCATTCACAAACAACATATGATTTGGGATGAGACATGCACGGTGGAAAGCCTCAGTGCCTTGTACCTGCCAGGTTCGTGAACCCCAAACTGATGTAGATCCTGGATATTTTTACTCTGTGTTACGTTAGCATGGTCTCATTACTGGTTTAAACGCCATTTTTCCTTTTTTGTAACTTCTGCACACAACACTTAGTTGTTGCTTTAGCTTTCAGCCTACCTGCGTCAAGATCTATGCCTGCTTCAAGCAGGCGCAGGGTTTTGATGTAGCTTTGTCCTATCTGATTGTAAATGCGGCACACCGTGGGTGGCAGAGCAGCGGTGCACGTTAACTGGTGCATCCCTGGGGATGTGCTAGTTAATATAAATCTGCCCCTTTACATTTAATTATGTGCAGGGGACACAGAGTAGGTGAGGTTTATCCAAGGTTAAGAAGAGATGAGTCCTGTTCAGTGAAAAATTGGAGATAGGCTTCAGTATATTATATACTTAAGTAGTGTGTTAAGTTTTTGATGACTGTTATTAATTTACTGTTGGGTAATAGTGGTTAATAACATTTTTTATTATATTTTACCACAGATTCAACTGCAGATTATTTCAAGATTTTAGGATGCCTAGCAAAGAAAGAGTGAGAAAGGCTGCAAAACGTCAAAGACAGCAGGACCATGGAATAATGCAGCAGTCCTCTAACAAAAAGATTTGTCAAGTCACCAAGAAAGCACCGGGTAAGAGTCCAAAAACAGTCATAAGAAATATGTGTAGTAAAAAAAATATTACTACAGAAAATGTTTCAGTCCAGAAAAGGAGAAAGAATTCAAATGGTAAGGAAAGGCCAATGAGAAATGTTACTGCTAGAGTAGGAGATAACTCTATGCATGAAAGTAGAAGGAAACAACAGTTTAGGGATATTCGTAAACAAATGTTCCGCAACAGGATAATTGGGAATTTGTTAAAAAATATTAAGAAAGGTCAACAGAAAGTGGTTTTTTATAAGAGAAAAAAAATAGTTGAGAAAGTTATTGATCAGGCATTTGAAATTAAACGTAAGTTATTTATTTTGACAATCAATAGAATTAGGAAGCTAAACAAGGTAATTTATGATTTCAAAAGAAATAGTAGATGGAAGAGAATAGTTAATCGTAGTAATTTTTGTGAAGTTTTTTCTGGAGAATGGATGCATAGTTCAAGCTCTGAGGCATTTTTTAATGAGGAGAGTTATTTCCAGGATAATGATTTGGTGCATGCAGTTGACACCAGTGGTCGAGCTTATGAAGTGAAAGATGGTTGTCCAGTTGAAAAAGAAAAAGTTGTGAGAACAGAGATAGAAGAGGTGTTAGGTAATGAGGTTTTAGGGAGACGTCCTAAGGGTCCTGTGTACACCTGGAAGTGTAGTAGTATTTGCAGTGTACGACAGGATTCCATCAATTTGCTTTGTGATTTTATACGGTCATTTAATAAGAAAAGTTTGAAGCAGAAAATGAAGTTGTTGCAAGAATTAGATCCTTGCAGAGTGAGAGAAGTGATAGGTTTGCATGGTCATTCACTGGCTTGTCTTTCCAGGAGAGTATGCCAGAGTGTTTTTCATCATTTCAGGATGCTAGCAGTGCATCATAATAAAGTGAGGAAATTAGTTAGAATGTTGTATTATGCTAAGAGTCCAGCAATTATGCTTAAACAATTATGCGCTGCTCTTTTGCATGGTTCTGAAATAGATGTGAAGAATATATGTGAAGAAATTGAGTTTTGTTACTTTGGAAGTAAAGAGGAGAATGTTGAAATTGACCAAGAAGAAGAGAGTAATGTGGAAGATAGTGTACAGGTTTCCAGTACAGATAATTTCCAGAGGGAAATTGCGACGTTTGAGGTGAAATCAAGTGAGAGGCCAAATTTCACTTGTGTGTGTTGTCGACGCACTTATTATAAGAATCAGACTAAGTTAGTGGATTTATATGGAAAAAGTGAAAGGGAAAATAATAGTGAATGGAAGGATTTTACAACATACTTGATGGTAGAAAATTGTTTTGATTTGGGATTGGATCAACGTGTGTGTACTTATTGTTGTAACAAATTAAATCAAAACCAGATGCCTGCTAGAGCAGTTCATAATAATCTGGAATTGGTTGAGATTCCTTCTGAATTGAAGGATTTAAATACTTATGAATCTATTTTGATTCAAAGTATCCATCCCTTTCAGGCTATTGTAAGAATGGAGCCAAAGACAGGGAAATTGCCTCCATCAGATTTACAGAGAGGATTAAAGGGAAGAGTTGTTTATTTGCCTCTAGATTTGAAGGAAAACATTAACACAATTGGAGTAGAAAAAGTGGAAGAGGAACCTCTTGTTATCTTAGTTAATGGGGTTCCGACAAAGAATAAGAAAATATGGCAAGATTTAGTAGATGTTAGGAAAGTCAAAAGGGCAACATTGTATTTGAAAAAAAATAATAAATACTATAAAAATGTATATGTTGCAGAAGAGGAAGTAAGTGAGGAAGAGGATAGCGATTTGTGTGCTGGTCAAATTGAGAAAGTAGAACCCTGTACTAGTGAAGAAATATATGAACATTATAGTGTTCATCCTTTGCATTCCAAGGAAGTCATGGGGAATGCTATTGAGTTGTTTCAAATGAAACAAGCGAAAGGGAGTCCCATTAGTGTTTGGGAGGAAAGTTTGGAAGCTCGGTGTTTCCCACAGCTTTTTCCAACAGGTCAGGGAGGAAGATATGATGAGCGACCTCATCAAATTCCTGCTTCTGAATACCGGACTTTGCGATTGTATGCAGGAGATCCTAGGTTTCGACAATGCATTCCTTATTTGTTTCATCTCCTGTTTGAAAGCGATCTGTCTGGACTGTCATATGCAGTGAACCACATCTTGAAAAGTGGTATACACATGCAAAACATCTCGGCAAGTGACTTTATGGATAAAGTCAATGTCCAAGACAGTATTTTGGATTCTCACCTGATTAATCTCATGGCGTGTCAGCGTGGTACTAATGAGTACTGGTACCGTCGTCATGGTGATTTAAAATGTATGCTGAGGAACTTAGGAACTCCCACATGGTTCCTCACTTTGAGCTGTGCTGAGTATGGCTGGGAAGACTTACTTGAATTTCTACGAGAGGCAAATGCTAACGTAGAAAACATCGAATTCAAGACACCCGGAGAACTGTGCTCTTTGGATCCAGTCAATGTATGTAGGTACTTCAATCATAGATTTGAAGGTATGATGTCTTTCATCATGAATAAGAAGAATCCACCTCTTGGAGAGGTGTTGGATTTCTTCTGGAGGAAGGAGTACCAAGCAAGAGGTGCTCCTCATATACATATGTTGCTGTGGATCAAGGATGCACCTAAATTTGGAACGGATGCAGACGACTCAGTGATGAGTTTCATAGAACAGTATTCTACGTGTGCTGTTCCAAACGCAAAGGAGAAAAAAAGCCTAAGAGAAAAAGTTCTACGTTTCCAAAGCCATCGATGTGGAAAGTACTGTCGTCGTAAATTCCGGAACAAAGACAAGTTCTACACCAAATGTCGTTTCGGCTTTCCACGATCGGTGATTTCTAAAGGAAGAGTGAACAGTTTGATGTCTTCGCTGCGACATAATGTGATGAAGAAATCACCTAAAAACACATACAATTTGAAGAGGAACGAAGAGTCTAAGTACATCAACGACTACAACCCGGTGATTTTGTCCATGTGGAATGCTAACATGGATATACAGTTTGTGGCTGATAACTGTATGGCTGTGGCTCGGTATGTGACATCTTACATCACCAAAAAAGAGAAGACAGAATTGAAGGATATGTGGGAGGACATTTCCCATGAAAAGAGCCTCAGCAAGAAGTTGTACAGTTTCAGTCTGAAGATGTTGTCGCATCGAGAAATCGGAGCTTACGAATGTTCTGACCGGTTGTCTTCAGCAAGTCTCTATGCCAAGTCCAGGAGTATCGTTTGGGCGAGTGTTGGTCTTGCTGCAACGCGTAATCGAGTTCTGAAACCTGTGCGGGAAATTGAGTATTTGGCGGAAAAGGAGCCAAACAGTACCGACATTTTGAAGAGCAACATGTTGGATACATATTATCCAAATCGAAGCAGTCACCTCGAGAATGTTTGTCTGTATGAGGTTCTGCAAAATTACATATTCAAGAGGAACATCAAAGAAGATACTGAGAAAGGAGTGTATGCTGTAATAGGAAGTGAGGGATGTCTGGTCAAGCAAAGAAAATGCCACTTGATAAACCATCGAAAATTGAGTGGCGAATCTCCTGAAAAAAAGGAGTTTTTCTATTTAGCACTTTTGCAACTTTTTAAGCCTTGGCGTGCAGAAGAGGAACTGCTTGGAGATTTCCTTTGTTATGAAGACTCATTCAATGCTGCCAAGGAGACCATAGAATGTCCTGCTTTTCCCAAATATGTAGAAATGTTGAATGTGGAAATTGAGCAGGAAGCAACGATTGCAGCCGAGATTGCCAGAGACAGTTCTCAGGACAGTCAGAGTTCTGCTTCATTGAGTCAGGATCCACTAGGAGGACCTCTTATCGAAAATGAAGCTGCCACTGCTATGAATGAAGTGGAAAGAGCCATGGCACATGCTCAGGAGGATGCGGTTAACTTAGAAGAGTTGGAAAGACAACTCAACGTTGAGCAGAGGAAAATATATGACGAACTTACCATGCAAATTGATCATGGATTAAGTCATGACAAGAAAGAGTGCTCATGTACGTCGTTGAAGCCTGTCCGACTGTACGTGAGTGGAGAAGCGGGAACTGGAAAAAGTTTCCTTATTAAAGCAATTTCATGTTATTTGCAGGAAAGGACAGAGTCATCGCTGTCTTGTGTTGTCAGCGCTCCAACTGGACTGGCAGCACATAACATTAAAGGGATTACTTTACATCGTTTACTGATGCTGCCAGTGGAGCATGACAACAAATTAGAATATCACAAGCTATCTGGAGATGCTTGTTTTGAAGTTTCAAGAGTCTTGAGGAAAATGAAACTTCTTATCATTGACGAAGTAAGCATGGTTTCCAATGTCATGCTTGCCTTTGTGCATTTGAGAATGCAAGAAGTTCTCAAAACAGAGTATGATGTGTTATTTGGTGGCAAACACATCATTGTTTTCGGAGATCTTCTGCAGCTGACACCAGTGAAAGGGCAACCTGTGTTCAAAATGCTCACGCATGAAGATACCAGGAAGTGCTTAGGGAGTATTGGCAACGTCAATATATGGTTAAACTTCAATTATGCTGAACTGCATGAAAATATGCGTCAGGCAAAGGATGAAGTTTACAAGACTATTCTACAAGATGTTAGAATTGGAAAAGTGACCGAGCATGGGAAAGAAGCTTTACATGCACGATTACTGACAAATTTATATCCAGACGAAGATGTTGTGCCTGAGAATATTTTTCAGAAAGTTACTGAGAAAAAATCTGGAATATGTTTGATGCCAACTCTTGCAGAATGTGCCAAATTCAACAACAAAATGTTGCATTTAGAAAAGCAAGAGATTGTGAAATTGGAAGCTATTGACAGAGTAGAGCATATGGGATCAACAATTATTTTGTCTGAGAATCTGAAAACAAAATTGGATTCATTAGAGAAGAGTATATCTAAAACTGCGGGTTTTGAAAAGACTCTGAATGTGTGCTTGAACTGCCGTATAATTTTAAGAAGGAATTTACATGTTGAAAGAGGTCTGGTAAATGGATCAATGGGTAATGTTGTTGATTTTGTGAAATACAGAAATAGAGATGGAATTGAATTTTTAAAAATTAAATTTGATGGCATTGAGGAAGTACAGCTAATTGCTCGTTGTTCTGCTAGATTTTTGCTTGTAAAAGACTTATATGTTCGTCGTAAGCAGTTTCCTGTTTGCTTGGCATATGCGGTGACAATCCATAAATCGCAAGGTTTAAGTGTAGACTGTGCATTGGTGAATATTGGCAGTTCTGTGTTCAAGGAGGGTATGGCATATGTGGCATTGTCACGAGTTAGGACTTTATCGGGATTGTACTTGATTGAGTGTGATGTCACAAACATTTGTGCGGATCTAGATTGTGTTAAGGAATACAATAGGTTGAGAAGAGAGTATGCGCCACATTTGCCTCAGTATCCTTTGTTTGAGAAACGTGTGGTAGGCCGGAAACGAAGAAATGTGACCAATACTGGGGAGGTTGTAGCAAAAAGACGAAAAGTCGATGAACCTGAAATTATAAGCAGAAACAAAAAGGATTCTGTTGAAGATGTTGTTGGTTTTCAATTTGAAAACAGTTCTGGTGTCAACTGCTATGCTAATGTAGTGGTTAATGTTTTGTTTTCTCTAGAAAATGTAAAAGAAGAGATTGTGGTCAATTCTGATCAAAGATTTTGCAGTTTGTTAAATTCTGTGTTAGAGAAATGTAGCACTGATAGAACAAACATAGAAAGTGTGTCTGAAATTCGAAATCTGTTAGACAGATGTTCAGGCCAAACACAATTCTCTCAAAATAGTCAGCAAGATTGTCAGGAGTTTTTAATGTATATGCTTGATGTATTGCATGATGAAGGTGTAGATGTAGATCACCTGTTTGGGCTTTCTTATCAATGGCAGCATGACTGCGAGAACTGTAGGGTATCAAGTACTACTAGTGTAGACTCAGAAAGATTTATATATTTAACTTTGCCAGACAGTAAATCAGTCTCTTTTAATAAGCTAGTAAAAGCAGCTGATCACAATATGGAGTGTAGGCAATGTAAATCTGAAATGATGTCCACATTATTTATACGAACATATGGCCAGTATGTCATTTTAATGTTCCAACGATGTAGGCCTGATGGAACAAAATTGACAACTTTAATTAAAAATTTTGTGGCTTCACAGTTGTCAATATCAGGAAGGACTTTTGTAACTGTAGCAATTATATATCATGATGGTCCTTCAATAACATCAGGACATTATACAGCTTATTTAAAGTGTAGAAATGGCTGGTCATTCTGCAATGATTCTGTTTTAATTTTCAAAAAAAAATTGCCATATGACCTTAAAAACTCTTACCTGGTGTTTTTAAAACCAAAATTTTAGGGAAAGAATCTCGGGATGTGCTCTGAGGAATTTCAAGAAGTTCTCATGGCTCCTACACTATTTGGCCTTGAGGATAAGTGTAGTACAGAGACATAACTTTTTACCATAACACTGGACGTCATTGAGAAATACGTGCACTTTGAATGAGTTCAGAAAAACTATTTCTTTTTATAAGCTAATTGAAGCAGCCAATCAAAACATGGAGTAGAGGGAATGTAAGTCTGCAATGCTGTCTACTGTTTTACATTGCTTTGTGATTAAAAGTGATGTAGAGAATTAAATAATTGTACTAGTCATAAAGGTAGTGTAAGTCTGCTTCATAGTAAGCAGTATCAGTGTGATAGGAAATGTAGAACATGATTGAGCAAGAAGGGGAAGATATTACTAGTCCAGGATTGTGTAAATGATCTTCAACATTTTAATTCTGAAAGTTGCGGAAATGCGAAAAGACGGGATTGGCTTACAAGAAATCCAAGAGTTATAAATGGCTTTGACAAGATTTGGCCTTGTGGAAACTTGTGGTAGAGAGCAAGAAGTCATTTATTGTATGTAACATGTTTTTGAAAACGATGGAGGTTTTCTTTCAGAAAGTGGCGGGTTGAAAGTAATAACAGCACAACAGAGTGTAAGCTGTTCATAGGACATCCTTGGCCGTCATGGAAAGTAAGTTAACTTTAAGGAGTTCTGAATTCTGATTTGTTATGTTGTATGGGTTTTTTAAACACAATCATTTTGATTGTGGTTTTTTTTTCCCCGCTGTTATATGATGAATACCTTCAAGTCACTGTTTTTAGTGAAATTTGATACATTCTGAGAACAGCAAAAATAAACCATTTAACATGTATAATTAATTCTGTTCTGTTTGCATTTATGATGTACATGTAGAACTGTGTAGGAGGCATGGAGAAGGTGAGGCTTCTGTAAGTGTCAAAGTTGTTGCATACAGTGAACACATTCACACATCGGTCCACTCTTCCTTGGATGTGGTGGAGGTGGTGGGGAAGCACCAGCTGAAGCTACTAAAGAAGCCATTGCTCACTGGTAACAAAGGGTCTTTCTCTCACAATGATGAAAGTCAGAGTGAGGAAAGAAAGAGGGATTTTCATCATTTGGGAAAAACAATAGTTCTCAACCAATGAAAAGTGTTCATTTTAGATTATATGACCTAGTCTTACATCATTAGGAAACCAAAAGTGAAATGAACCAATGAAAAGTGTTATTACCAAGTCACATGACCTGCTGTGTTTATGTTACACGCTTTGCAGGGCCTTCCGGTTTGCTTCCAGAAACCTTTGCTTTGCGACTCGGTAAGCGTACCAGTTCGCTAACGTAGTACGTCATATGACGTATCATGCGACAACGCGAAACGTCATGCGGACAGGAGGCGTCACTATGTTGTTTTCTAACGCGGCAGTTGCGGTAAAGAAACGTTTACTGGCTCGCGGTCTGTTTCGCGGCATCAAGGTCAGCTAACGGTAAGCTTCCCGATTCGCGAAGTGGGAACGAAGAAAAAAAAATTTAAAAAAAAAAAAGTTATTAATAAACATTTAAAATATATTTTGGGATTTAAAGAAGAATACATTTTACAGCTACATATATTAGCTGTTAAAAAACCAATGAAATTCACTGAAAAAACCATAGGTTATAGACCATATATAGTTAGGAATTAGCATTTACAAAACCTTGAAAATTCACTGAAAAAACCATAGGTTATAGACCATATATAGTTAGGAATTAGCATTTAGAAAACCTTATTTTACTCACACAAAACCATTGAAATTCCATATATAGTTAGTTGCACTAACTATATATCGCGCACCCGCAATCCACTGCTGATGATGTCACATATTACATCATTCATGACATGGTCAGTGACATCACTGATGACATCACTGATGACATCACTGATGACATCTCAAATGACATCACTGATGACATCACTGATGACATCTCAAATGACATCACTGATGACATCATGACACACCAATACCAGTTACTACATACGCACTCACTGATTCCTACGTCTACACACACATTCACTCATTCACCCATACAATCACTCATACATACAGTCACTCATTATTACAACACTATCATATGCACTCATACACCTATGCAGACAGTCACACACTGCCACTCATCCATGGAGTTACTCACACACCAAGTCAGTCCTGTAAAGAATCAATCACACTTCCATTTCTTCATCTATACAGTTAAACACAGAACACCATACTTCAGTGACATCACTGATGACATCACTAATGACATCACTGATGACATCTCAAATGACATCACTGATGACATCATGACACACCAATACCAGTTACTACATACGCACTCACTGATTCGTACGTCTACACACACATTCACTCATTCACCCATACAATTACTCATACATACAGTCAGTTATTATTAGAACACTATCATATGCACTCATACACCTAGTCAGTCCTGTGAAGAATCAATCACACTTCGATTTCCTCATCTATAGTTAAACACAGAACACCATACTTTTCACACATATACTAACACATACTTACTCTCTTATACAATCACTGATACAAGTACACATTGATATGCACAGCGTCACACACCTCCCAGCCAGCCACACACACACTCAGTCTTCCATCCATCCAGTCATTCTTCAATATGTAAAACGTATTTAAACTTTACAAAAACACACAGACACTAGATGATGTCATCAGTGATGTCATCAGTGATGTCACTGACCATGTCATGAATGATGTAATATGTGACATCATCAGCAGTGGATTGCGGGTGCGCGATATATAGTTAGTGCAACTAACTATATATGGAATTTCAATGGTTTTGTGTGAGTAAAATAAGGTTTTCTAAATGCTAATTCCTAACTATATATGGTCTATAACCTATGGTTTTTTCAGTGAATTTTCAAGGTTTTGTAAATTCTAATTCCTAACTATATATGGTCTATAACCTATGGTTTTTTCAGTGAATATATATATATATATTGACCCAAAGATATCTGGTTTCAGAGCACTTTACATAGCACCAGTTTTGTTACATGAGAAAACATTCATTTTTGTTAGGCACAGGGAGATTAAGTGATTCACAGAATCACAGGATGTTGAGCGTCGTTGCCGAGACTCGAACCCGGTTCCCCAGCTTCGACGTCGACCACTCTAGCCGTAAGGCTACATCCTCTCCCCGGATATATAGATATATATTTTTAGATACACATCACCAGTTAGGATCATTTTTTTTTGTGTTGCCACTAACTTTTGCACCATTTGATGAATCTCCATGAAACTTTCAAAAAAAGTGTTTGACTAGTTTGCACATTGAAAGTATCCGGGTGACCCATGAAGTGGGGTCAGATTTCACTCATACAAAGGCAGAGAAATTCACACCCCTGAAATGCACTGCTTATGATCTCACATACTACATCACTCATGACATGGTCAGTGACATCACTGCTGACATCTCAAATGATATTACTGATGACATCACTCATGACATCACTGATGACATCTTCCACAGAATCTCTGATGCACTCACTCACACCCCAATACATCCTTTCATACACCCACTCTAACTTCCACACTAGCATGCTCAAAACCATTGACACACCCATACCAGTACTTACACAACCACTCACTGATTCATAGTTCTACACACATATCCACTCAGTCACCCATACAGCCACTCAAACAGTAAGTCACTGTGAGAAGTTGGCTTGGTATATGATGTCCACTCGTTAAAGTGGGGACCTTGCACCAGTCCAAACAACCCTCATGGTTATTTAAAAGGTCAAAGATAACTTTAGAAAGCTATCCAAGTGGTAGCTGTGGAGAGTAGCCTTCAGGCTTAGTCTTGAAGGAATGTTAAGCAGCTTGTTTTACCAGAATGCAACCATATACTATTGGTTAAATGAAAGGGGAAACCACACAATAGTTATAAAAATATGTATTTATTAATATAATACTGTCTAGCACATTACAGTGTCTCCTAAACGGATAAAATCACACAATACACAACACTGTAGCAAAGAATCATCAGTAAGTAGGAAATATACACAGAGGGCCCCAGGGGGGACCAAACCATATACTAAAATAGTAGTATAAGAACCACGACTTGAGTCCAGACAGTGTCTAATACACATAGAATCACTGAGACCCCAAGAAACCACCCAAGGCGGGTACGTAGGGACCGCACGGCGGATGGTTGCAGTGCGGAAACACGACCACATGCTCTGTACAAGCCTAAGGGATAGTCACGGTTGAAGTGTTAGTGATTACAGACCCTTCCCAGTGGATTATGAAGAAACCCTTTAGAACATAGATGGTTGCAGAGCCACCCCACCCGTGGTTACTGAAGTACCAGAGTTACCTATCCCAGGGAAGCTGTGTGCATAGGGCTGAAGTGGCATCAGAAACCGTTGTGGATCTCAATGGGAGTCTTCAAAGAAATGCCACTGCTGAAAATAAGAAAAGAGTCCAGTGGAACCCACAGGTGGATTCTTGATGGAAGGAACCTGAAAGCAGAAGGGACAGAATCTGAGTGACCAGGGGCTCAGTAGACGAATGTCCACCGATGTTGATTGCGGCAGGTGTGAAGAGGGAGACCTTGACTCTGTGTCCACGGAGACCAGGAGATGTCGTGGATGACCAGGAGCTGGCTACGAGCTGTCCCATGAAGGATTTCGAGTGCTGAGGGGTCAGTGTCCAGCGGGAGTGCCAACAAGCCTTGGCAGAGGCAACCAACGAAGAAAGTCGAGTAAGGTTACAGTCTGGCCCAGCAAGGACCAGGAGACTCACCACAGCAAGGGGAGTCAGGGCAGGCCTGGAGAAACCAGGGGAGCCCAAGAAAAGCAGTGTTGTCTCTCAAATGGACCCACAGGCTGAAGGTATAGGAGTCACAAGTGGACCGCTAGCAGTTTCACAAAGTAACAGCTTGCAGGATACAGAGTGTGAGGAAGCCAAAGTCCTTTTTATGAAATGTGCGCAGAGGTTGGGTCTATCGATAGCCCAATGCACTTAGTTGGGAACGCCAATAAGCGTATGTACTTGCACAAGCATGCAGTTCACTGGGGTTTGGGTTATGCAATTCCCATGAGGGATACTGGCCTCAAACCTGGTGAGAGGGCAGCTAAACTTCAAGGAACATAGGAACCCACCTCCTGTGTTGCTACAGCCTTCAGAGTCTGCAGGAGCTCAGGATCAGCAGACAGGTCAGTTGTGTTGCGGTGCCTGCGAATTCAGGGCAGTGACTCCTTCACCCCAAGGGAGATACTTCAGTTGTCCTTGATGCTCCACAGGCCCTGCACAGAGCCTGTATGGTGCCCAGGCACAGACAATGCTTTGTACAGTGTTGGAGACGAAGTCGGGCCCAGTGGAAGCCCAGCAAAGTCCACAGCCTCCAGACGGTCGAAGGCCAGTGGTTTCTTGTTCGGAATCTTGCCCATGTCGAATCTAGGGACCTACAGCCAGGTAAGTGCTTAAGTACCCACAGGGGAGGATTGGACAGATTCAGGAGACCCTCCCAGGGAAGGGTCTGGACAATGGGGAGGATACTCCCCTGTCCTTAGTCCAGTTTCGCGCCAGAGTGGGAGCCAACGGCTCCGTTGGCTCCCAGGACTGGTTTGAACTGGACTATGCACAGGGACACCAACAGCAACCTATAGAGGCAAAACTGCTTGTTATCCCTCTTGGCAACAGTGGGTGCTACAATCTGCTGCGATCTCCTTGGCATGTAGACCCTCTCTTGTATACAATCTAATATCTCAAAATGATTGGATCTGATCAGATGTGTTGAAAAAGACGTTATCTTTGCTAATATTTTACTTCATAGAACGAAAGCAGCGATAGAGACATTGAAGTTATGATTAACTTGCAAGAGGACAAACAATCATGGATGTGAATGCATTAGCTAGACTGTCCCCTTTATCTGATCTTTTGAGTTCTAACAAAGAATCCTAGAGAGCAGGTGTATGTGGTACAAGCACTTCTGTGCATGTCTAGCTATTCACACGTTCTATAAGAGGAAATAGAATAGCCTTGTTCAAAAGGTTAACTTAAACTGTTGAGTAATACATGCTTTGGTAAAGTGTATTACTTTTTGCTGATTGACAAAATCAGAGTGTAAAACACTTGTAAGTCCAGTACCACATATGGTCAGTTACTGGTACTGCAAAACCCTCCCAAAAAATATAAAGGTGGTAGTCAATTAAAATGCAATCCTATAGAAACAAATGCTAATTTAAATTAAACATGTTAAAATAGTTAAAATATAAATAAATATAATTTAATGGTAAAAAATATATTACAATAATTCATATTTCGTATTTAATTTTGAAATAGTTAATAACCCTTATTTTAATTAAAAAAAAGAATGTAACAATACTTTTTATTAAAATGCAACTTTCCCATCATTACTTTTGCTAATGCGTGCTACAAAATTGCAATTTTTTTCTTTGGGTTGGAATTTTTATTTTTTTAATTTATACTTTAAAAAATATATATTTCCATTAAAAAAGTTATTAGTGCTGTAGCATTTTATTTTACTTTTTGTAGCAAGCTGGATTTCTATATAGTGCACTAAAATGAAGAACACTGTGCAGAGAGTCCAGTGATTCACCAATAGGTATGCAGAGGTAAAAGTAGATAATTCCAATGCTTTTATGTGGTAGTGTGGGCGAGCAGTTAAGCTTATCAGAGGGTATTGATAAGCATTTGTTGTCACACACAGGGCCAATACATGAGACACACACTCAAGAATAAATCTGAGACCAATTTGTAAAAATAAAGACCATTTTCCTGTATTTTTAGAGACGAGGAACGGAATTCTAAGGTGAGTACTTTTTGAGTTAAGATTTTTTTAAAGTTCGGAAAATGTTTCACATTTGTGTGCGATTACGCACCACAGGCATTAATGGGAAGAAATAGAAAGTTGTATATAAAATCAAGCAATGCTTTCATGAAGTTCACCTTCTCGTTGTGGGTTGGTGTCAGGAGCAGGTCCAAAGCTCCACCACGAGAAGTTTGGGAGTGTCACGGATCGGCCGGGAGCAGATTGCTGAGGGTCTTGGTGTCTGGTGCGCAAAGACTAAGGAAGCCATTTGAAAATGCACTGCACAGACAGATTACAGTTAAATCTGATGGGTCTCATTGGATGGAGGAGGTCGCAAGAGAGTGGGGACCATGGGAGCATAGCTGATTGGTCAGTGCTGGGGCTGGTGAAGCCCGGTGCAGAGCTAACGTTGTGCTTCTTTAGGGCCTCGCGGTCAGGAGCATGCAACTTGGAGACACGTCCTTGGAACAGCTGGGCCACTCAGGAAGTGAGTCTCTGGTATCTCAATATCCCTAGATGGGGGCTTGCTTCTGGTGCATTGGGAGTCCAGTGTGCACCTGTCTTCTTGGTTTTTACTGCTGGGGTTCCAGTACCCTGGGTATTGGTATGCCGAGGATCTGGAAGGTCCTGGTGCCTCCAAACTTGGTGGAAAGGCAGATCTGTTATACGTTTTTTGTGCTTCAGTGTTGCATTGAGGCCGTCGGGGAGAAGCAAGTCTAGAAACCGAACTTCACAGGATCAATGCCAGTCTTGTGCAGGGGAGTGATACCTTCACTCCAAGGGAGCTTCTTCTGATTATTTCTTGAAGGCTGGAGGTACTGTGGGGTTCTTGGACAGCTTGCAGGTTTCAGGACGGCACAGCAGCAGCAATTGTCAAGTCCTTCTTGCAGCTTGCAGAGTTTTGCGCCTTTTCTTTGTGCAGCAGGGCTTCTCTTCTTTTATCCTGGTCTTCTTTGATCCAATGAATCTGAGGTTCAGGTCTCAGAGACCCACCTAAATACTGAATGTAGGGGCGGTGCAAGGGGAGACAGGTAATTGCCAATGGACTATCTACCTTTTGGGTGTCTACACCCTCTTCTGACTACTTCATGCGGGTGGTGGCACTATCATAGCCCTGATTAGAGGTTTTCCAACCATCCCAAGATGGAGAGGGGTTCAACTCCCCTACCCCGCTCTAGGGGTGGTACAGGCGGAGGGGGGACCCTCCTCCTCATGAAACTAATGCTCCCACCTTTCCTCCCACCAAAAATGGAGCTGGAAAGGGGGCTTGGCCTCCCCCACTATCTGGGGGTACCTGGGTTGGATTTCAAAGGCAGCATGGCCTTTGAAGCCCCCCCACACCCAGGAAAGCCATTATGTCCTGGAGGAGGTTTTGTTTCTGTCCTCTATGAATGCTGGCTCTCACTCCATGAGGTCAGAAACCTCTAAAAAGGTCTCATGTGTGAAGTTATTAATAAATCCAACTCTGGCAGTAAGGATTTATTAGGACAGGATGTTTGGTACCAAACTTCTTAGAAATCAGTGAAGCCATCATGGAGCTAGGACACTTGTGTTGACGAATATCCATCTCATGCACTCTTTATGGCTTCCCTGTTCACTTACAACATCACAGAATGGACTGGTCTTTGTAGGGGCATTTCTGCTCATGCTGCTATGCCCCCACAAAGGATATAGTGTACCCAGCCTTAGGGCTAAAGGCCTGCAGTAGGGGTTACTTACCTATATCTTATGCAGTGAATGGTTGGCATGGCACACAGGGATGTGTGCCATGTCAACTCTTCGGATTTTCCTGCACCTAGATATGCAGCCTGCAATGGCAGGATAAAGAACCTTGGTGACGGGGCCCTGGGGTGGCACAGCCAGTGCTGCACCACCACAGGACCCTCTTCAGCACCCATGCTCCAGGAACCAGGGGTACCACTTACTAGGGGCTTACAGGGGTAGCTGATGTTGTGCCATTCATGGTACAGTGTTTTTGAAAAGAAATCTGTAACTGAGGACCTGGTTAGGAGGGACCCAGTGCACTTAATGTTCAAAATTACATCAGGCATCAGGCGAAAAGTGGGGACTAACCATGCAAAAAGAAGCACATTCCCACACTTTTGCTCTACATTTAAAATAAATATAGTGAATTTATAAATATTTAATGTGAAAATATGTTTCATATCAGGCCTTTTAGCATGATTTTCACATGTCCTGACATACTGTAATGAGGACCTCGGAATAGTTAATAAATGTTGCCACACATTCTTAACATGAACTCAGTGACGTAGATTGCGGCAGATGCCACATTCCTGAAAGACCTTGTAACATGCAAGGGCACTGGTTAGTCATGCCATGAAGGACATCCGACAGAATGTGAAGGACTTGTCATAAAATTCTAAATATGAACAAGGTTGAACTCTCTTAGTCTCGTTTAAGTGCATTTATGTTTCCTACGGTGGCTGAAAGGAATTCCCATAAAAAAGGAATGTTCAAGTGGCCACTACTAATGCAGTATTATATTCCTGGCACAGCAACCACGCATAATGACAAAAGAAAATCATGAATACAAAGTACACAACATCAGATTGTGCAGAAGTGTCCTTAAGAGCCATTGTGTGTTAGATGCCATCTCACATAATAGAGCCCACTCAGTGCCAGTTTTAATTCAATGCGTCTTTGGATGAGCTTCAGGTAGATTTAGACTTGTAACACGTTGAATTTGTTTTCATACTAAGTTATGGAAATACGTATTTTTAACTAGAACCTTCAATTTAATTTATGAAAGATATGGGTTGAGTGGCCAATAATGGGGAAAGGCATTATTTTTTGGTGAAGAAAGGCATGTCTCAGGTTAATATGCAAATGAAGCCAAAGAGAGGGACGAGGGGGCAAGTTTAATGAGGTCCAGCATACATGCCCCGTAGAGACAGTGTACAAAGAGGGTATGAACTTCCTCAAGGTCAGAGTAAAGAACAGGAATATGTAGGTGGGGTGTAAACGCCACACAGTGGTCGTACAACCTAGGAGGTGTGCAAAAAAGGGAGGGGGAAGTTCCCTTGTTGGAACTAGGGCTCTCACACACCTAGCAAGCTAGGTGTCATGCTTCATCATATGAGCCTGCCCCTCGTCAGGTCGGCGCTGCAATACCTGACGGGCACCCGGTACGGGGTTCTTCGGCGGGGATCTTTTGTACCTGCCAGTGGGTGCAGTGGGGGTGAGGGGCCTAGAGTGTGTAGATGTGGGAGGGTGAATTAAAACAGGTCAGTTAGTCCTAGTGAAATTTTATTCTGGAAGGTAAACTGCCTGAGTAAAAACAGGAAGAGTGTCAGTATAGTAGATCTAAGTTAATAGTTACATTTAAAAGAAATTCTTGGGGCCAGATGTACGACCTGCAAAATAGCACCTTGCTAATTGCGACCTATTTGCGACTCACAATTTGCGAGGCGCTATTTGGCATGTAAAACAGTGTGTTTAACAATGTTCGAGATTCCCAATGGGGTCGCAAGTTGCGAGGCTCATGAATATTATTGAGCCTCTCGCAATTTGCAAGCCCATTGGGAATGGCAGGCCCTCCCACGGATGGTGCCCTGCTGGGCTCAGCGGACCACCATGTCTGAGACTGCTTTTAAATAAAGCATTTTTTTTTTAATGCAGCCCGTTTTCCTTAAAGGGAAATGGGCTGCATTAAAAAAATAGAAACGTTTTCATTTAATTTTTTAAGGGCAGGTAGTGGTTCCTGGGACCACTGCCTGCCCTTAAAAAATATTTTTAGAGACAGTCACAAAGTGGAAGGGGTCCCCTGGGTACGACTTCCAAATTGCAACTGCATTTCCACCATCTTGAAAAAGGTGGTAAATAGTGAGTGTTTTGCAACCTCAATTGCGATCACAAAACATTCATATAT
Organism: Lissotriton helveticus; assembly: GCF_964261635.1. Lineage (NCBI taxonomy): Eukaryota > Metazoa > Chordata > Amphibia > Caudata > Salamandridae > Lissotriton > Lissotriton helveticus. The sequence goes on from NC_136067.1 coordinate 122,947,968, forward strand.
TGCTTTGCGGATGCTATTAGGAAGGGAATGACCCTTCCTAATAGCGACTCGCAATTCCTAAATCGAGCGTCACAAATAAATTGAGACTCGCTATTTAGGAATTGTACATGGCCCAGGAACATTTTGCATGTGCAAACGGGTTGCAAACCTGTTTGTGCATACAATTTAGGGTCGTACATCTAGCCCAAAGTCACTTAACCTCTTGAGTGCTCATGACGAGGTCAGCTCGTCATGAGCCACCGCGCCCGTGAGATGAAACGCTCGCACGCTGGGCTAATTCCCCTGCTGTGCTGAGCGTTCCTTTGGAACGGGCGTGGTCATGACGAGCTCAGCTCGTCATGAGCACCGGAGCGCCGGGGCTCATGACGAGCTGACCTCGTCATGAGCACCGGGGCGCCGTGCACGCCCCCCGCCCCCAGCACCGCGGGGGGAAACAGCCCCGCATGGAAGGGGTTAAAACTACAAAGTTAATAACAATTACACCAATAATACTAATACTAACACCTAACATTAATATATTAAGATAAATATAAAAACAATATTTTTATAACTATATTACTGAAAACTATATTAAAAACAACAATACTCTTGCGAGCCCATTGGGAATGACATGCCCTCCCACGGATGGTGCCCTGCTGGGCTCAGCGGACCACCATGTCTGGGACTGCTTTTAAATAAAGCATTGTTTTTCCTTATAGGGAAATGGGCAGCAGTAAAAAAAATAGAAACGTTTTCATTTAATTTTTTAAGGGCAGGTAGTGGTTCCTGGGACCCCTGCCTGCCCTTAAAAAATTGTTTTAGAGAAAGTCACAAAGTGGAAGGGGTCCCGTGGTAACCACTTCCAAATTGCAACTGCATTTCCACCGTCTTGAAAAAGGTGGTAAATAGCTAGTGTTTTGCAACCTCAATTGCGATCACAAAACATTCATATATTGCTTTGCGGATGCTATTAGGAAGGGAATGCCCCTTCCTAATAGCGACTCGCAATTCCTAAATCGAGCGTCACAAATAAATTGAGACTCGCTATTTAGGAATTGTACATGACCCAGGGACGTTTTGCATGTGCAAACGGGTTGCAAACCTGTTTGTGCATGCAATTTAGGGTCGTACATCTAGCCCAAAGTAACTTAACCTCTTGAGTGCTCATGACGAGGTCAGCTCGTCATGAGCCACCGCGCCCGTGAGATAAAACGCTCGCACGCTGGGCTAATTCCCCTGCTGTGCTGAGCGTTCCATTGGAACGGGCGTGGTCATGACGAGCTCAGCTCGTCATGAGCACCGGAGCGCCGAGGCTCATGATGAGCTGACCTCGTCATTAGCACCGGGGCGCCATGCACGCCCCCCGCCCCCCAGCACCACGGGGGGAAACAGCCCTGCACGGAAGGGGTTAAAACTACAAAGTTAATAACAATTACACCAATAATACTAATACTAACACCTAAAATTAATATAGTAACTTAAATATATTAAGATAAATATAAAAACAATATTTTTATAACTATATTACTGAAAACTATATTAAAAACAACAATACTCTTGAATATAATATTATTTACCAAAAAATGTCAGTCTTGCCAACAATATACTGTACAATGATATTTTTGAATCACAGTATTTTTTTCCGATATTCATGTTTTCTGATATTTTTAACTTGATATTAACTTGATATTTTACCCAAACACCTAACTATGTGATGGGGAACATTGGCAAAAAATACACGCGAAAACATAGATATGACACTCATCAGAGATTTGTGCATGCCAAGGCAAAGAAAATCAGTATGATACTTCTACAGTGGATCAAACAAATCACTTTTTAAGATTTGAATGACTCAAAACCTCTTTTAAATGAGCACATATTCAAGGGAACAAGGCCATGCCAGCAGTGGGATTGACATACTTAACCTTCAGGCTGAGAGTCAGTGACAAGAATCACCATGTTCTGGGTGGCACTCCTAATTCCAAGATAATCCACACAGGCCACACAGCAACCTGCAAATGTTTTACCAGTGCAGGAACACCTAAAAACCTATACAAAGATATTTATTGGCATGCAGACAATGTGCCCAAAAGCCACTGCCACAGCAGGGCAGTCGAATGACAGGTCTCACACCTGCATACCTTCCCAGATGTTAGGTCCACACAACAGTGAAGCAGAGAATGGAGAAGATGCCTGCTAATACTAGACACCCCTAGTTAATGGGCCTTCAGATCAACAATCACTTCGGAGCTGAAGCACCTGAGCAGGGATGAGTGGGGACAAGACGCACCCTTGGTGCATGCCCTTATACACCCCGATTTGGTCAGTAGTCTTCTCACTCAGGCCTCATCTTACTTTTGCATAGTGGTTAGAATAAAAGTTCCCAGAGAGTACTTTCCACCGCATGGAATGTGGAAAATGCCATGCATAAACCCTCTGTAGTAATACCGGAGTCAGGATTACTAAGAATGTGAGTTTAATCCTCAGAATAGAAACAGCAATAGTGGTGCAGCCTATCCTTGGGCCACATTACACAATATGCACATTTTCATTGTTTGCACTGGGCCCACATTTAAAAAGGGTTGCCCGGCATAAACAATGAAAGTACGGCCTGTTACGATAAATGCGCTTCATCCAGGGCTGCCGCGTGTCACGCTGCTCTGGGGGCAGTGCATTCAGGTGAAAAATGGAACAGCTGGTTTACAGTTGTTCAGTGTCTTCACAATGCCTGCACTTTTGAAGGGGATTAGATATCCCCTTGCAGGCGGCTGCAGTCACTGACTGCACTGCCTGCAAGAGGATGTCTGGAGGGTCCATGGGACCCCCTTCCCCTCCAAATTGCTGCCATCAGAGGGCGCATTTTCAGTGCGCCTCTTTAAGGCTTCTTTGCCTCTACGCCCACGTCTGTAATATGGCGAAGGTGCAGAGGCAAATGGATTCCCTCATTTGCATGGGGCACACCCCATGCAAATGAGGGAACACCCCTGACAGATAATGCGGGCGCTTGATATGCACCAGCGATATCGGTATATCAGAAAGGGCCGCACAAGTGGCTGCTGCCCCTTCTGTAATACCAAAGTGCCCCAGGTATGCAAAAAGTGGGCGCAAATGTTGGTTGCACCCCCGGAGCAATTCTTTTAATAAGGCCATAGGTAACAGTTCACAGCCAACTGCCGGTAACCAGCCAATGACTCTCCACATTCCATTATAGAACCTGACATCATAACCCTTAGAACACTAGCTTACTTTTCCCTCAACAAATAAAAAGGTATAACAAAACCAAAAATGACAATATTCTTACAAGATAAAATTGATTTTAAAGTAGAATAGGATAAAAATAAAAACATACCCAAAACATACAGTGTGTTAAAAGAATAAGCAATAATCTTCATCTGATCTTAAAGGCAATTTCCTCTTTCAAATCACATACATAATATTCTTCAACTGAACTTAATGGTAAATTCCTTTTTTCAAAGGATATACATAAGGCCTCAGGGATACTTGATAGGCAGATTTCTTTGTCGATTACTTCTGCGAACAGAAATATCATTGTCATGCTCTTGCGCAACTCTTTTAGACACTGAGACTTCCTCCAACACTGGTCTTCTTAAATCAATCACAGGATCCTTAATATGATCTATAATAGGATCCCTGACTTTCACCACTTACTCAACATTCCACCAATTCTGCCGCATTCTCACATACTCTTTCAACAACCAATTTATTGGTATATTTAATTTCCCCCTTTTTTGTGAATATGCACTTTAATCCATACAATATCACCCACCACAAGACGATGTGAATGTACTCTCCTTCTTGCATTAAAACACTTCTTTTGTTTAACTTGTACTTCCAGCACATTCCTCTGAACCAAACTGTCAAATTCGTCTACCACATCATAATTTACCCATTTGGCCATCCACCCTGGTTTCAGCCCTCTCAAAAATTCAAAAAGAGAAATGTTGGTAGATGAATGCAGAGTCGCGTGGTAAAACCATGGCATGGACCATATTGCATTGGTTACAGCACACTTGTTCACTATCACCCATTGAACACATTCTCCCAAAATGTGATTCGTACATTCAACTAATCCATTGGTTTGCAAGTCATAAAGTGATCTTTTATCTTGTTTGATACCACCTAGTTGAAGAACTGTTTGAAACTCCTTGCTAACAAATTGGACACTAGTGTCAGAAACTAAAATAGATGAAACAGAGCTTTTAAAAAATCATTCCTTTTTTTATTGGGTTCCCAAAGAAGATGATCTTCAGGCTACTTTGAGCTGTAGTCAATCAGGACCAGAGAACATTGTGAATTGTATTGTAAGGAACTGAAGGCCCCGACATGGTCAATGCCAAGTTTTTCCCATGGTTTTTAAGGTGATCTGATAGGTTTCAAAGGTGTGTTTCTTGTTTTCAGACCCTTCTCACAACTATTACAAAGAGCCTGCTGCGAGTACAGAATGCGGCCGCTCGAGTCCTGCTGAAGCTCCCTAGGACCAGCTCTGCGTCAGGTGCCTTACGGCGCCTTCACTGGTTACCCATGCACCAAAGGATTCAATATAAAGCTCTATGCCTTACGTTCAAGACTCTAAAGCTGTCCTCCCCTGAGATCCTGTCGAATCTGCTAGTCCCCTATGTCCCTACTTGCCAGCTACACTCGTCAGAGCAATCCCTTGCAGCAGTCCCCCGTGTGAAACGCCTCAGAGCGGGGGGCAAGTCATTTCGATATCTGGCCGCTAAATTATGGAATTCTCTTCCTGTTCAGATCTGGTGGTAGATTGCCTGCTGTCCTTCGCAAGGCTATCAATACCTACCTATTCCATACAATTTAGCCCTTGCTTTCTATTGGCACTACTGCAAGCGCCGGGACGCCCCTTCACTGAGGCATCTGCTGCGCACTATATAAAATTACCTAACAATGAGAATAACATCACACTCACGTGATTACCAGAATATTTAATGCACCCTGTGTTTAGTGAGTGTTCTTGCTAATTTACCTCCAAGCGCACATATTCTTTTTTTTAGGTATCTGGAGGCACAAATTTCTCACTTTGCATAAGGACAGCACCTTTCACTGAAAGTTCAGTTGAAATTTAAAGAGCAGCCTGAAACTGGTAATGCACATTGTTCTCTTTAGGCCAACATTTCATAACAAAATTCCTAACATGTGACAGTAACGCATCTTTGTTCCTCCCTCTATTCAGATTCACTTATAGCACATATATTTTCTAAATCAATAACTGCAATGAACAACTTTATTATTCTTCTTCCTCTACAACATCCACATCCACTTCCTCAACTGGGAACATAGATGAGCAATCAGCTCTAACATTTTTATCCCCAAACAGATGCGAAATATCAAAATAATGCTGCAACCATTTTGTTGAGAATCTAGCTAGAGGTGGTGTGTGGTCTTTAATGCTCTTAATTGTGTTACGTCTGGCACTCTAGTTTGATCTGTTCACCAATATTTCACCATTCATTTGTGTGCTACTCTCTCCTTTAGTGCTTTGTCTAAGGGCACTGTTTCTTCAATGGACAACAATGGAGTAAATGGGAGTCCCATTTGCAGGTGGAGGTGTGCACAAAATTAACAAGACCTCAGTGGTCTATTACTGATTCTTTCATCGTTTATATCATAAAGAATCTCGATTACTTCCAATTTTGATTAACTCATCTTTATTTATTCGTTTTCTTAATTTTCAAAAAATCCTTTTGAATTCATTCATTCAAAGCAGTTTGCTGGTCAGACATTTAACTCCTACCCAATGCATTTCGGGTCAAGGATGACCCTTCTTCGGGGGTCTGTGAGGAAAACAAAGAATTACATGAGTGTTGCTGCTACTCTCAATTTCTCACATTAATCGGTTACTAACACTTCATTATCTTAATGACAGCTCTATGTCAATACTGTGACAACATAAAAGATACTGTGAAAACATAAAAAATATACATGCAAGATACTTTAGTTCGATTGTCCTCGTAAATATTCACAAATAAAATCTGAATCGCACCCTGCACCATGACCGAGTGTGTACACGTTCTCTAACCGTTTACCAAAATGAACGATGGATAGGCAATAGCCCACTGTCACCTTCTTTCAACATTCAGTTAAACCAATTTATCAAAAAACATTTCTGTTCTTCATACAACGCTGCTCTGAAACGCGCGTTCCGTTCTTACTCACAGTTAAATATCCAGCTTCGCGCGCCGTGTTCGTTCTGCCAATCGCTATGCGCCAAACATTTACCATTGTGTTTTAACTTATTATCACGCTCGTGATTGGTTCTAGTCCCGGTCACATGATCGCTACGCGATCTCTAGCGAGTTGTTTCTTTTATGTCAAGAACATAACTTATACTCATCAAACAAAGCTGTGAGGCATGATGGCAACATTTAAACAATTGTTTATGAGTTCCTCCTTATTTACGCAGTTAGCGCGAACAATTAGTGGCAAACCCTTATTACGGAGATCTTACTCAATAAACTGTTTTACCAAATTATCAAATCACTGTGAATTACCCTGTTCATAAAAAAAGTATTTAACTGAAGACAAAACGGCAATATCAACGTTAAACATTAAGACATGATGTTATGTGTCGGCCATCTTGGAATGGGATCATGGTTCATGCTCTATGTTATGTACAGGAATATAGTAAAGCCTTTCCAAAATGTTCATAAGAAACAGGATAGTTCTATCCTGTCATTTAATCCATGAGGATATAAACTTCCCAGTCTATGAATCCAGAAGTATTCGGATCTTAGTCTCTGTTTGTGTGTGTCCTGATCTGTTCTTGGTTTAATCACCTCCAATATGGTGAAACGTAACTGTGCTATGTTATGACCGGATTCTGCCCAATGAGTTGCCAGTGTTGATTTCACATTCTTCAAGCGAATATTGCTTTTATGTTCCGTAATCCTTATTTTGATTTTGCGTTCGGTTTGTCCGATATATAGTTTCCCACATGGGCATTTGATCCCATACACTACTCCTTTGGTGTCACAAGTACTTGAATGTTTTAATGAAATCGTTTTTCCTGACATGGGATGTGTGAATGTCCTTCCCACCATTACATTGTTGCAATGCATACAATTTTCACATTTCTGCATGCCTTTATACATTACTTCCAAATCCTCAGGTGTTTTCTTTTTCATTAATTCCTTCATATTCTTAGACCGATGGTATGCAAATGTGATGTTTCTGGAAAACAATGTTTGCAGATCTGGCTCTTCCGTGATCAAACTCCAATGTTGTCGCATAATATTAGCAATTTTCACTGATTGCATAGAATGTTTCAGTACACATACTGTTGGTTTATTATCCGACTTTTCTTTAGAGTGCAGTAGTGTTTCTCTATTCATAGCTATTACTTTGTTTTTAGAATCTTCCAACAAAGGCTCTGGGTATCCTCGTTTCAAGTATCTTTGGATCTGTTTTTCGAACGTGGCTGCTAAATTAGTGGGGTCAGATGTAATCCTCTTTTGTCGGATGAATTGAGATAGTGGTAAGTGCTTCTTGAGCGAATGAGGATGAAAACTAGTATAGTGTAAACAACTATTTCTGTCTGTTTCTTTTGTGAATACACTTGTGTTGATCTTTCCTTGTTCGATGTTTATCAACACATCCAGAAATGGTAATTCATTTTGATCCATTTGGTAGGTAAATTTCAATCTCTCGTGTTGTGAATTCAAGACCTGAATATTCTCCATAAGTTTCTCTTTGGTACCACGCCAGATTATAAAGATATCATCGATATATCTTTTGATTGTGATCAGACTTTGTGTCCAGTCTGGGTTGTTCAAAATATGGTCATACTCAAACTTTGCCATGAAGGTGTTCGCGTAGGATGGTGCCCCCGCAAACCCCATGGATGTTCCACTACATTGTCCGTAAAATTCCCCTTCCCATTGGAGATAGCTGTGTAGCAATGCGAATTGTAGTATCTCAAGTAAGAACACTCTTTCTGCTCCAACAATCTCATTTTCTAGTAGGCACCACTCCATTGCTTCAATTCCCTCGTTATGAGGGATAGATGTGTACAATGCTGTCACATCGATTGTACATAGCCACACTTCCTGGTTAGATGGAATGTCAAGTGTCCTCAATAGATTCAAGAAAGAAGTAGTATCCTTAATATGAGTGCTCCATTTCTGTACAATGGGTTGTAGAAACCAATCTAGGTATTGACCCAGTGGTTCTGATAGTGAACCACATGCTGACACTATTGGTCTGAAGGGTGGTTTGTTGGCATTCTTATGAATTTTAGGCAACATGTAGAACTGTGGCCTTCTGGAATGTTTACTGTTCAGGAATTGATATGTTTTATTCGATATCCATTTCATCTCTAAAGCTCTATCAAGAATGGTTTTTAGAGTACTGGAGAATTTGTTAGTTGGATCTTCTTCCATTTTCTGATATGTGTTAGTGTCTCCAAGGTGAGCCCGTACACTCTCGTTGTAAAATTCAGTGTTCATTACTACAATCGCTCCCCCTTTGTCAGCTTTTTGTATTGTGATTTCTGTCATTTCTGTTAAAGATTTCAAAGTTTGCCATTCCTTCCTTGAAAAATTACTTCTAGATCCACTACCATAATTAATCTTTTTCATCTCGCTAGTGATCACTCTTTCATAGGCATCAATAGTTTTGTGCGATGTTGGTGCACAAAATGTGCTTTTAATCCTGAATTCTTTGAGTTCACTTGATGGTCCTTCTGTAGGTTGTACATTACTGAAGAAGTTTTTTAGCCTTAGTACGCGAAGAAATTTAAAAACAGATATTTCGGTTTCCTGAGCATTCGATCTGTAGATTGGGACAAAAGTTAAACCTTTGTTTAACACATTCGTTTGTGCCTTGGTTAGTTGTTTGTCAGATATGTTTATGACAAGATTGGTTTCTTTTTCTTCGATCTCAATTCTCGTTCTGCTTCTGATTCCTTTGCTTTTTCTTTTTCCCCTCCTGGTTTTGATGGTTCTCTTGTTGGTACACTCGTAGACGGGGCATTGTTTGCCGCCGGACTTATATCTAAAAAAGCCGTTTTCTCCAATTGTTCTCTTCGTTCCCTTTGTGTTGGTTTATTCATCGGTTGTCGGTTTTGAGTAGTTTCAGAGTCAGATACCACACTCTCTTGTGATGAGCTTTTATTGGTTGAGGGTTGTTGCCACTTTCTTTGATTATAAACCTCTGCCCAACTGTACACTTCTTCCAGCTTATAATCAATGGTATCTCTTTTATACTTTTTGATTTTCCTTTCTTCAATTTCTTTCGCATATTTCTCCAGTTTTTTGGTAGTTTCCTCAAGTAATTCTGTTAAGTCTTCATGTTGATTTAGTTCTTGTTTGATGCCATTGAGTTCCTCTTCTATTATTTTTAGTTCTTTCGAGAGCTCCTCCACGATCAGAAGAATTAGATCCAAACTGCATTTATTTAAGATTTGGTACCATCTGTTTAGAAAAGCTTTATTGTTCCTGCATAGCATAGGTTTTAAGGCAATTCTTAGTCCCCTTGGGATTCTTTTATTTCTGTGATAGTGTATCAGTGTTGTGGCGTGTAAACGCTGATTTATTTCCCGTTTACTGGTATATTCAAGTTGTTTCAGTAACTGATTTACTGTGCTTGTTTGTGTGCTGAACACTCTAGTTTCTTTGATTAGCCCATAGATCTCTTCGGCTTCTTCAACTGTGTAGGCTAAAGTCTCTGCTTTATTTGTTGTTATTTGAGCTATATCCTCCAAATTCATCTCTTTAAATTGATGGTGCCCGGACGTGGGGTAGACTGTACTTTAATGCTATCACCTGGCAGAATGAAGACTAATGGACTGTGATCAGTTCTTGAAACAAACCTGTTGACACACATTTATGGGTGAAACTTCCTAGTAGCCCATCAACATGCTAGTAACTCCTTTTCTATCACAGACAAATGAATCATAGAACTTTTCAATAAATTAAACTAAAAATAGCTCCCTTCCCTAGAACACCATGCTAACTTTCTTTGACTTACGATTTACTTTAGAAATAAAAGGATAGGGGTAATGAAGGAAGACGAGAAAGGAATGGTGGAGAAATGGTGTCTCCCCTCATCTTATACAGTGAGACATTTGGTCTGATCATGTGAGAGGGTGGACTTTTTAAAAAAAATGTTTCCCCTATTCTACATTCATTATTATTGCTAAATAATGGTTTCCTAAATGATGGCAGCTGCAGTTTATGCTGAAAATTCCCTATCTTTGTTAACCAGGCTAAGGAAAAATAGAATATGATGAATCTTTTTCAAGATTTGTGTCATTGTTACTGCATGCCTTTAAATCTGATCTCATTGGTCGGGACGTTATTAGGCCGAGGTTCACTCCTGATGACATTTCACAATCTGGCATTTTGAAAACAGGAGTTTGCGTATATTTAATACATATGCTATTTACTTTCCTGATTTACCTAAATGACTTTCAATTGATATTGATTGGAAGCCAAATGTATTTTAATGTCATCTGGAGCCAATTATTATTATTATTAATTAAATTTAAAGGGGGCATCAGCTACCCAAAAAGGATTGCCCGGCGCCAGGCAGACCACGAAATGTAAAACTGCTTAAATGATTATTGGTTATGAAGCCACGTTTTCAATTATTTGCGAAATTGGACATATACCGTTTCATTCCGAATAGATGTGGGAAGGGAATTCCAGAGTGAAGGACCGAGGTACGCAAACGATCTGCCACCCATCCGATATAGTCTGACTCTGGGCACAGAGAATTTCCTTTGAGTAGATGAGCGAAGGCATCTAAGAGGCACATTGCGGCAAGTCAGAGACTGCAGGTACTGAGGGGATACACCTGTTTTGATTTTAAACATGTAGCTCAGGGCTTTGAACTTAGGGGCCGATTATGATCGTAGTTTTCCCGCATCCTCCGGGCCGGCGGAAGCCACCACCGGCCCGGAGGATGCGGGAAAACTGCTGCGGAGCCTCCAAAGACCCACCGCCAAATTAGGATGGCTGGTGGGTCTTGAATTCCGTCTGCAGCTTTTCCGCCGCGGTCGCCTTCCGACCGCGGCGGAAAAGCACTAACATGGCTGGCCATGTCTATCAGACACCGCCAGCCATATTAGGATGGAGGGAATCACATGCTTTTCTGCGGCGGCTTTTCCGCCGTGGAAAAGCATCCGGACATTCACTTCGGGGGCCCGTTGGGGGCCCCCTGGGTGAAGGGGAGGTGGGGGGTGCACATGGGGGGTACCTATGGTACCCCCCTGCCTTTGCGTGCACGAAACGGCAGGCACCGCGTGGTGCCTGCCGCTTTGTGCATGCAAATGCACTGCTTTTGTTTTTTACATTGCGGCGGGTGCTGCTTCAAGCAACACCCGCCGCAATGTAAAAAATACAGGATGTGACCGCCGGGGTGGCGGTCACATCCTAATTGCCATGGAGGGACCGCCGCTGCCCATGCGGACGGTCCCTCTTACTCAGGGGTAGTGGACGGACGCAAGTCAGTCTGCCATCATAATAGGGCCCTTAATTCGGTTCTCGACTCTGAGCCAGTGCAGATCCTGCAGGTGACCGGAAACAGAAGAGGCTCTAGGAACCCGGCAAAGTAGCCTTGCTGCAGAGTTCTGCACCATTTGCAGCCTGCGAGTGACCTCCTTATTAGAACCTAGGTAAAGAACGTTACCGTAGTCCAGTCTTGAGGTTATTAGCATCTGGACTACTGTTCTCTTGGTGGACTCTGGCAGCATCCATATGATCTTTTTTAGACACTTCAGCATGGTGAAGCATGTGGCGGCCACCTTGGTACCATGATGTTGCATAGTTAGTGAGTCATCAATGATGACCCCCAAATTATGGACTTGACGTGACTCGCTCCTCTCCCACGAGCCGAGTGGTCGCTCCCAGTGTCCCTGCAGACACATGGTATTGTAGCGCTGCTTTGCCAAGAAAGCTACTTTTCATCTCGCCTGCTGTGCGCTCAGTTTCCGCTTTTGTTTCAGTCTCCGCTTTGAATAATTAGCGCTGTGTTTTCACTGTTTGTGCTGCTTACAACGCGCATTGACTAGAAAGCTGCATTTGCATCTCGCCTGCTGTGTGCTCAGTTTCCGCTTTCATTAATTAGCGCTGTGTTTCAGTTACCGCTTTGTTTAATTAGCGCTGGGTTTCTCTTGGTTTGGGCTGCTTACAACGTTATTTGCGCGTTTGCCTCCAGCGCTCCGCCCTGCTCCCCCCTCCGCCTCCATTTTGTTTGTTGTTGTCGTCCTCGTGTGCCCGCCCCGCCTCCCAGCTGAGACGCCCTCCCACTGTCCTGAAATAGCGCTCCTCACCCTAAGCACATCGTGACTCGCTCCTCTCCCACGAGCCGAGTGGTCGCTCCCAGTGTCCCTGCAGACACATGGTATTGTAGCGCTGCTTTGCCTAAGAAAGCTACTTTTCATCTCGCCTGCTGTGCGCTCAGTTTCCGCTTTTGTTTCAGTCTCCGCTTTGAATAATTAGCGCTGTGTTTTCACTGTTTGTGCTGCTTACAACGCGCATTGACTAGAAAGCTGCATTTGCATCTCGCCTGCTGTGTGCTCAGTTTCCGCTTTCATTAATTAGCGCTGTGTTTCAGTTACCGCTTTGTTTAATTAGCGCTGGGTTTCTCTTGGTTTGGGCTGCTTACAACGTTATTTGCGCGTTTGCCTCCAGCGCTCCGCCCTGCTCCCCCCTCCGCCTCCATTTTGTTTGTTGTTGTCGTCCTCGTGTGCCCGCCCCGCCTCCCAGCTGAGACGCCCTCGCCCCTCCCCCTCCACCATCCATATATGACAGTCACTCCCGCGCGCAGCGTTCACGCGCAGCGACCGCGCCCAATCCGCGCCGAAGGTGCGCCAAAGGTAAGCCCGTCTACGCCCGTCCGCGCCTGGCCCGCGCCCAGCGCCAGACCCCCTGCCCCTCGCGCTCCCCAGTCCTCCCGCATTACCTATGATGCAGCCACCCTCCTAGCCCTTAACCCCGGTCGCGCCCTCAACTGCGTCCAAGCCGCTCCTGGACACACCCATGGACCTTTCTCCTGCTACTCCTGCAAATTCAGCGGCACCGACAACATCTCCGCTACGATCACACCACAGACTCTCGACCCCAACCACCTACAGTGCATCCTTCTCAACACCCGATCGGTCCACAGACACGCCATTGACCTATGGAACCTACTAGACACCATCTCTCCAGACGTCGCCTTCCTAACTGAAACTTGGATGAACGCTTCCTCCGCCCCAGACATCACCATTGCCATCCCTGAAGACTATAAGATCACACGCAAGGACCGCGCCAACCACACAGGAGGAGGAATCGCCATCGTCCATAAGAAATCAATCCGCATCTCAACCAGCTCTGACGCCAACCTCGCTAACTCCGAACACCTTCACTTCCAGATCCACATCTACCCCAAGACCACACTCAGAGGCACCCTCCTCTACAGACCACCAGGACCCCGCGCAAAATTCAGTGAAGACATCACGGACTTCATCACCCCACACGCGCTCCCCTCCAAAGACTACATCCTTCTGGGAGACCTCAACTTTCACCTCGAAAAGATCAACGACCGCAACACCGCCACCCTCTTAGACAACCTCGCCAACCTCGGACTTAAACAATTGGTCACTTCCCCCACCCACATCGCAGGTCACACACTCGACCCCATCTTCACCTCCAGCAATCATGTCTCCTTTAGCCACACTACGGACCTCCTCTGGACTGACCACAGCTGCGTTCACTTCACCTACAACAAGCCGAAACCCACCAACCACCTCCAACCAACTCTGCAAAGAAACTGGAACAAAATCACCTCGGACCAGATCTCCGCCTCGCTCCTTCTAAACGCCCCAGCCCACTCTTCTAACGCAAACGAAGCCGCCGCCAACTTCACCCTATGGTTATCCAACACCGCCGACACCGTAGCACCACTGAAAAAACGTCAAAGCAAACCTGGCAGCAAAAAGGCCTCATGGTTCAACGATGATCTTAAGAAGTCCAAGAAACTCTGCCGCTCCCTTGAAAAGGCCTGGAAAAAAGACCCAACCACTAGCACCAAGGACGCCTTCAAAAACGCCACCCGCACTCACCACCAACTAATCCGAAAGGCCAAGAAAACAGCATTCAAGGATCGACTTGACAACAACGCCCACAACAGCAAGGAACTTTTCAACATCGTCAAGGAATTCACCAACCCTTCGGCCAACTCCAACGACATCACCCCCTCCCAAGCCCTCTGCGACTCCCTAGCCTCATTCTTCCACAACAAGATTGCAGACATCCACAACAGCTTCGACAACCAACCCGGAAACCAACCCACCCTACCACCTGCTGAACATTCTCCCCCCGTGAACACCCTTAACGACTGGAACCCAATCTCCACTGAGGACACAATCCGCCTGATGAATTCCATCCACTCAGGATCCCCCACAGACCCATGTCCTCACCACATCTTCAACAAAGCAGACTCCGTCATAGCACCGCACCTCCGAGATGTCATCAACTGCTCCTTCAACTCCGCCACCTTCCCGGAAGACTGGAAACACGCTGAACTCACCGCCCTTCTGAAAAAACCCACAGCGGACCCCACCGAACTCAAAAATTACCGCCCCATCTCGCTCCTTCCATTCCCGGCCAAAGTCATCGAGAAAGCTGTCAACAACCAGCTCGCCGCCTTCCTCGAAGCCAACAAATCCCTCGACCCCTCACAATCCGGCTTCCGAGCAAAACACAGCACTGAGACCGCCCTCATCGCAGCAACAGACGACATTCGAACTCTACTGGACAATGGAGACACAGTCGCCCTCATCCTCCTCGACCTCTCTGCAGCATTCGACACAGTCTGCCACAGCACCCTTTTACAACGCCTCAATAACATCGGAATCCAAGGAAAAGCACTTGAATGGATCACCTCGTTCCTCTCCGGAAGAACCCAGAGAGTCCGCCTTCCACCATTCAAGTCCGAGGCCACTGAAGTCATCTGTGGCGTACCACAAGGATCCTCACTCAGCCCCACCCTCTTCAACGTCTACATGAGCCCCCTCGCGGCCATCGCCCGCCAACACAACCTCAACATCATCTCTTACGCGGATGACACTCAACTAATCCTTTCTCTCACCAAGGACCCCAGCACCGCCAAAACTAACCTACACAAAGGAATGAAAGAAGTTGCCGAATGGATGAAACAAAGCCGTCTGAAACTGAACTCAGACAAAACAGAAGTCCTCATCTTAGGTACATCCCCCTCTGAATGGGACGACTCCTGGTGGCCGGAAGCTCTCGGAAAAGCACCCATCCCGACAGACCACGCACGTAACCTAGGCGTCATCCTGGATTCTTCACTCTCAATGAACAGACAAGTCAGCGCCGTATCCTCTTCCTGCTTCAACATTCTGCGCATGCTCAGAAAAACATTTCGCTGGATCCCCACCGAAACAAGGAAAACAGTCACCCATGCTCTGGTCACGAGCCGACTGGACTACGGAAACACCCTCTACGCAGGCACTACCGCTAAACTCCAGAAGAAACTCCAACGAATCCAAAACGCCTCAGCCAGGATCATATTAGACATCCCACGCAACGAACACATCTCTGGTCACCTTAAAGACCTCCATTGGCTACCCGTCAATAAGAGGATCACCTTCCGACTGCTAACCCACGCACACAAATCACTCTACGACATCGGACCAGAATGCCTCAACTCACGACTGTCCTTCTACACCCCCTCCCGCCAACTACGATCTTCCAGCCAAGCCCTCGCCACGGTACCTCGCATCAACAAGACCACCATGGGAGGCAGATCCTTCTCATACCTGGCTGCTAAAACATGGAACTCTCTCCCCGCTTACCTTCGCCTTACCCAGAACCACCTAGCATTCAGAAAGCAACTTAAAACGTGGATATTTGACAAGTAATCCTCCTCCCCTTCTAAGCGCCTTGAGACCCTCTGGGTATGTAGTGCGCTATATAAATTCTATGACTTGACTTGACTTGACGGGAGGGTTGGGGAAGTACGCCCATCCCGCTAGGCCAATGTTGTGGGCCCCAGAGATCGTTGTTTTTTCCCAATATCAAGACCTCCATTGAGCTTAAGGTGATTAGCCTGCATCCAAGATGCTATTTTCCCCAAGCCCATCTGGAGCGGGAACACTCAGCCGTATTCTCTATAAAAAGAGAAAAGATAATCTGGGAGGCGTACGCGTAAGAGAACAGGGACAGCACTGGCATTTTCAGCGACATCAGCCAAAGGGCTAACGTAAAGATTGAATGGTAAAGGGCTAAGGATTGAGCCCTGAGGTACCACATGAGGTGAAGAATGGGTATCGGAGCAGGCTGTTGGGGAGAAGACTTGGAACGTGCGGTTGGCAAGAAATGAAATGAGCAAATTAAGGGCTGGGCCGCAGATGCCTAATAATCTTAATGTTTTTTCTAACACTGTGTGAGACGCCGTGTTGAATGCTGCGCTTAAGTCCAACAAAATAAGGGCCACCGTGTCTCCAGCATCCAAGTGAACTTGCAGTCTTTCCGTTACCCCAAGTAGAGTTGTTTTCGTGGCAGCATCCTGCTCGATATCGGGACGAGGACCGGGCTCTGCGATCGAATCCACCCACCTATGAACGCCTCTATGACTCACCCTGTCGGCTTGAAACTCCTAACGACCGGACCATCGGATTGATTGTAGCGTCCTCCCTTTCTCTGTCCCGAATTAACGATGGACCGACAGCTAGCTTGTTTTTAATCCCCGTCGGATCAAAGTGGAAAAGAACTGCCTTCACCTTGGAGCAGATACATCTTATAGCCCCATGGTATTTTGAGCCAATCCTATTGATTCCTCGAAAGTGTGAAGCAGGACGGATATGGCCCTGTAAGCCTAGGTGATAATATAGAAAGACTACCTATCTCCTTTGACAAGACCTGGAACCCCAGATCTATCGATCGAGCAAACATCCGGGATGACCACTCGTGATGGACCAATAGAAATGTGAATGCCTTATAACCTATACTAATTTGACTGCTTGTTTCCCCTCCCTGTTTGTACACACCCCCGCCCTGAAGAAGGTGTGGCCTACGCTGGCACCGAACACCGAAACGCGCGTTGGCGTGAACCCTGTGGACTGCAGCAACTTAGTCCATGTGGACTATAGTCCTTCATCTGCCCTGCGTCCATAATCTGCACCCCTGTCCAAACAACCATTATTCCACTCTATGGCAGTTGTGGGTGTCCCCCCTGTATGTAATTGTATGAATGAATGAGAAAGCATATGAATTAGTCAACTTTGGATTGTGTGTGAGTTGTTTTTGTGTGTCCGGGAGTGTGAGGAACATGTGTATGTATTTTATCTAACTTTCCTATAGATTCACCTTTTGTTTTCTGTTTTATCATCATTTTTGAAAAATGTATATATATGAAATGTGTTTCACTAAAACCATTAACTTGGGGAAAAAAAAAACCTATAAAAAATAGTAATAAAAGGACTATGTCTCTAAAATACCAGTAAAGTCTATGGCTCAGATGGTTTGTTGATGTCACCCCATAAATAACTTTGTGGATCCCTATTGGGACCCTTGATATCTATATTGGCAGGGTGTGTTGTTTTCTATTTTGTTGTAATTTCCCCCATTTTCCTGCCAACAACCAAAAATCCCATTGGGGAACTCCCTTCTATTATATATTGTCTTTGTGGAGAAACCAGCTCTGAAGCCTGATTGGGATGGGTCAAAGAACTTTTGTGATTCGACAAAGTTGGAAAGCTGAGCGTGAATGTGTTTCTCTAACATTTTTGAGAAATCGGGCAGCAAAGAGATGGGCCGATAGTTGGAGGGCAAGTCGGGATCTGCATTGGCCTTCTTCAAAAGGGGGAGCACCATAGCATGCTTCCACTCTGATGGAACTGTATCACTGAAACAATATCGATGACACAAATATAGAACTACCTAAATATCGAGTAAAAAATACAGAATACAATAATATCGACTTCCTATCTCCAAACAGGTAAGTACAAAAATATCGAATCAAAAATATCGTTGTAAAAAATATTCAAAATATCGAATTTTTTGAAATGCTTTAAACTAATTAAAAATTATTAATGAAATAATAAATATAATTAACTTAAACATACTTAAAATACTTAAATAACATTAAAATTAATTAATAATTAATGTAAGTTAAAAAAACATACAAATTGATTTATTAATATATATATATATATATATATATATATATATATATATATATATATATATACCTCCGGGTAACAGTGCGCTCTAGAAATGTCAAAAATAAATATATATATATATATATATATATATATATATATATATATATATATATATATATATATATATATATATATATATATATATATATATATATATATATATATATATATATATATATATATATATATATATATTCACTGAAAAAACCATAGGTTTTACACCAGTTATAGTTAGCTGGAAGTTTTACTCGCATAAAACCATTGAAATTCCCACGTTATAGTTAGTTGGACTAACTATAACTTGCGCGTGCAATGCACTGCTGATGACGTCACATATTACATCACTGATGACATGGTCAGTGACATCACTCATGACATCACTGATGACACCATCCAGTGAATGTGTGTCTTTCTGAAAAATAAATATGTGTTATATATGTATAGGTTATTGAATATCTTAGTGAATACATATATTAGTGAGTAATCTTTAAATATTTAAATATATGTATTAGTGTTTAACTTTGTGTATAAGTGGCTGCACGGGTTGAGGAGTAGCTACATGTGTATGTATATGGGTTATTACATGTTTTTTTAGTATCAGTATGAGTGTCTGTATGGTTTGGTGGTAGATGCATGAATCACTGACTCTCTGTTTGTATCTGTTTCGAAGACAGCATATGTGCAGGACTATATGGGTGAATGAGTGTGTATATGTGTGTGTTAGTGAGTGAATGACTGTCTCACTAGTGTTTTTATCAGTAACTACATATGTTTTAATCTAGTATATGTGAATATTGATGTATATAAGTGAGTATATGTGAGAGTGAGGGATTGTAAGAGTTCCTGTTTAAATTAGTATGTGTTTCTATAAGTGATTGTTTAAGAGAGTAAGTATGTGTAAGTTTCCTTAGAAGTAAAGTGGTAGTGTGTGTATAGCTGTATATGCAAATTCATGGATTTTCAATAGTTTATTTGCATGTGTGAGTATGTATGTGAGTAACTTTTGGATGCCTGTCGTTGTGTAACAGGATGTATAGGTGTATCACTACATATGATGAGTGAGTATATGTATGAGTGACTATATAGAACTTTGGTGAATGAGTGGATGTGTATATAGATGGTGGAATTATTGAATTGGTTGTTGTAAGTGGTATGGGTATCTCCATTTTTTTGAACATTTTAGTTTCTATTTTTGAATATGTGTTTCAAGGGTTACATTACAGTGAAAGGAGGTCTCTCACTCTGTCACAAGGATGGTGTCATCAGTGATGTCATGAGTGATGTCACTGACCATGTCATGAGTGATGTAATATGTGACGTCATCAGCAGTGCATTGCACGCGCAAGTTATGGTGAGTCCAACTAACTATAACGTGGGAATTTCAATGGTTTTATGCGAGTAAAACTTCCAGCTAACTATAACTGGTGTAAAACCTATGGTTTTTTCAGTGAATTTAATAGGTCTTTTTAATGGTAATTCCTAACTATAACTGGTATGAAACCTATGTTTCTTTCAGTGAATTTCAATGGATTTTTAATAGCAAATCTTTATAGGTATAAAAAAGAATACATTTTAAAACGAATTTTATATTGTATAATTATGTAAAAAAAATTTTTTTTGTATTTTTAACCCTGGGGCGCTCCCGGGGCGCGTACCAGTGAACGCACGGGTATGCGCAATGTTACGGCGCGCCCCGGGGCGCGTACCGGTGAGCATCCCGTTAGCGCTATTCTCGCGAACGAAAACAACATCGTGACGTTTCGCGTAACCGCGTGATGCGTCATATGACGCACTGCGTAAGCGCACCCGGAAGCACGCGAGCGCATACGATCGCGCAAAGTACTGACGCGACTACAGGCGCGCCCCGGGGCACGTAGTGTAAGCGCGTCGGGTCATGTGATCTGAAAATAACACTTTTCATTGGTTGCTAACATTTTTTTTATAAAGAATGAAATCCCCACCCATTTCCTTCACTTCTTCTTTCACTTTTGTGACTGAAAGACCTGTCTGGCCCCATGTGAAAGGATGCATTGCTGGTGTTGCATCATTTTTGTGACACACTCCAGCAATGCATCACTTTTGCGCTTACAGATACGTCTGAAATACTGACATATCTAAAAGTACTTGCGACATAATACGTCATATATTTAATATGACGCATGAGTAGAAGACTGAAGGCCTCATTTATGAGGCCATGCGTCACTTTTACGCCACCGGTGCGTCACTTTTTGTGACGCACCAGTGCTGTTAAAAATGCACCTTATTGAGTCATATTTACAAAGTGACGCATCTAGGTAGATGCGTCACTTTGTAAACCCCTGCGCCACATTATACCTACGTCAGGTATAATGTATGCAAAATGGGTATATTGACGCAAGAAAGGGTCGTAGAGGTGACGCAGTGAATGAACGGGGTTTTCCCCATGCTACGCTCCCCGGTACGCTCCCCGGTGCGCGTACCGGGCGCTCCCCCCACGAAAACCGAAAAAAATATATATTTTTTTTTACCCGAGGGACCCTTTTATGGCCCCCACATCAAACCTAGGGGATCAGGGGGGGTCTACCCTGCCCCCTTTTGGTTATTTCCCCCTTTGTTTTTACCACCTCTTGTGTCTCGATCCTACCGAGACACAAGATGGCGGCCGCTCCGGACTGTTTAGAATGTTTACAGACACCCGAGAGCCAATCAGCTTTCCGTGCGCAAGTCGCGTGGCGCGCCCGGAGCGCTCCCCGGTGCGCGTACTGGGGCGCGGCTATAGATATATACATTTTTTTGAACCTAAATTACTCTAAATCCTCTGGAGCACATATCTTGAGACATAGCAAAGGCACATCGGGCTACCAGTCCCTACAATTTTGGCAAGTTTGGTGAAAATCCATTCAGCCGTTCGAGATAAAGTGCGACCGACCGCCCTATGGAAATTAACATGGGGAAAACACGTTTTGGGACCCACCTTTTATCTCGGCCCCCGCTTGACGAATCCAAACTTTCAGGGAAGGACCGGAGCGCCGCGAAGCAAAGTTGCTGAAAATTTCAGGCAGATTCCTCCACCGGCGCCAAAGTTATTCCAAATAGAATGTTACGATTTCCCTATGGAAATCAATCCTAACTATAACTACCTACTGGCAACCGCCAGTAGGTAATATATATATATATATATATATATATATATATATATATATATATATATATATATATACGTAATATTAATAGAAAATATAAAATATTTTTACCGTAGGATAGCGGAAAGAGTAAAAAGCAGGGAAAGTGTTGGATAGCGTAGGGATAAAAATTACTATTCCCACCTTAGAGAGTGCAACAGTAGGTAAAGCGTTGGATAGCGGGAGGGTAAAAATTACTATTCCCACTCCAGAGAGTGCAACAGCAGGGAAATCGTTGGATAGCGGGAGGGTAAAAGGTTACTATTCCCACTCCAGTGAGTGCAACAGTAGGGAAAGCGTTGGATAGAGTAGGGGTAAAAATTACTATTCCCACTCTAGAGAGGGCAACAGTAGGGAAAGCGTTGGATAGCATAGGGGTAACAATTACTATTCCCACTCCAGAGAGTGCAACCGTAGGGAAAGCGTTGGATAGCTTAGGGGAAAAAATTACTATTCCCACTCCATGGAGTGCAACAGTAGGGAAAGCATTGGGTAGCGGGAGGATTCCAACTCCAGAGAGTGCAACAGTAGGGAAAACATTGGATAGCGTAGGGTTCAAAATTACTATTCCCACTCCAGAGAGTGCAACAGTAGGGAAAGCGTTGGATAGCAGGAGGGTAAAAATTACTATTCCCACTCCAGAGAGTGCAACAGTAGGGAAGGCGTTGGATAGTGGGAGGGTAAAATTTACTAGTCTCACTCCAGTGAGTGCAACATAGGGAAAGCGTTGGATAGCGTAGGGGTAAAAAATACTATTCCAACTCCAGAGAGTGCAACAGTAGGGAAAACATTGGATAGCGTAGGGTTCAAAATTACTATTCCCACTCCAGAGAGTGCAACAGTAGGGAAGGCGTTGGATAGTGGGAGGGTCAAAATTACTATTCCCACTCCAGAGAGTGCAACAGTAGGGAAGGCGTTGGATAGTGGGAGGGTAAAATTTACTATTCTCACTCCAGTGAGTGCAACATAGGGAAAGCGTTGGATTGCGTAGGGGTAAAAAATACTATTACAACTCCAGAGAGTGCAACAGTAGGGAAAGCGTTGGATAGCGTAGGGGAAAAAATTACTATTCCCACTCCAGAGAGTGCAACAGTAGAGAAAGCGTAGGATAGCGTAGGGGTAAAACTTACTATTCCCACTCCAGTGAGTGCAACAGTAGGGAAAGTAAATACTTTGTATATTAATTAAGAAAAAAATTAATACCAATTAAAAATTAATAAAAAATAAGTACACATTTAATATCATATAATAATCAAATAAAATACAATTAAAAAGTATTTATTAATAATCATTACCTATTAATACAAATGAATTACCAATTATAATTTAATTAATTACCAATTAAAAATTAATTAACAATTAATTCAAGATAAATACCAATAAATAAATAAAACATTTAATCAATTATAATTAAATTACTTCCCACCCGATGCCCCTATGAACCCATAACCCGATACAGAAAAAAAATTAACATAATTAACAATTAATCAATTAATAAAAATGAATTACCAATTATAATTGAATTATTTATCAATTACAAAATATTTAACAATTAATTCAAGATAAATACCAATAAATTCAAACATTTAATCAATTATAATTGAATTACTTCCCACCCTATTCCCCTATAAACCCACAACCCGCTACAGAAAATAAATTAATAAAATTAACATAATTATCAATTAATTACCAATTATAATTTAATTAATTACCAATTAAAAATTAATTAACAATTAATTCCAGATAAATACCAATAAATAAATTAAAACATTTAATCAATTATAATTAAATTACTTCCCACCCTATTCCCCTATAAACCCACAACCCGCTACAGAATTAAATTACGCAAAAATTAAATACCATAAAATTCATTACGTAAAATAAATATACGCTTTCCACACATATATTAACATAAACACTTAAAAAAATTCGATATTATTAAAAAATCGATATATTTTACATCTATATTAAATACTTTGATATTTTTACTTTCTATATTTATGTAAATCGATATTAACTTACTTACCTCAAATTCGATATTTTTGTTGTCTATGTTCTGTCCATTCGATATTTTGTCCATTTCGTTCGATATTCTTGTTGTCTATATTCTGTCCATTCGATATTCTGAACTCGATATTAAGGTAATTCTATATTTTTTACTCGATATTATGACTGTATACTGATGGAACTGTGTCTTCCTGTAGGGAGGCATTTAAAAGATCCATAATTACAAGCATAGATGACAGCTCAAGCTGCTTGAGCACAGAGATAGGACGAGGGTCCTTGGGCGATCCTGATTTGATACTGTCAAAAGACCTTTAAAGGTGTTGTGTTAAGTAGGGGCCATGTCTCCAGTTTATTAGAAGGTGCATGAAGCACCCTATACTGGTCGGGGTGGGTATTTTCAGCTGAGTGCAATGTCAACTCGAGTTGGAGTTAGTTAATGGGCTGCTGTGGAGGGAGGCTATCATACTGCAATCCAACTATTTCTGAATATATTTTTTCTACTTTCTGGACAAAAACAGCATCCAGACCCTCACATTGCCGATTATTAAGTAAAGGGGCCTCGATTGGGTTTCGGAGCCAGCAAGTTCTCTAATCATGCCGAATATTGTTTTGGAGCAGTTCAGAGCGCCACAAATGGTTGTTGATACATGCTCTTCGCGTGCTGACCTACAAAGATTGTGATATTCTTTTTTTGGTTTTTTTGTGAGCAGTTTTAAAGTCGAAGGCATAGTTTTTTCTC
Source organism: Lissotriton helveticus (assembly GCF_964261635.1). Lineage (NCBI taxonomy): Eukaryota > Metazoa > Chordata > Amphibia > Caudata > Salamandridae > Lissotriton > Lissotriton helveticus. The sequence continues at coordinate 122,972,059 of NC_136067.1, forward strand.
CACCTTCTTTCCAGTGCCTTATATTTGGCTTTCTCTATTTTCAGCTTTTCGGTGTACCAGGTCGCTGGCGGACAATGATTATTTAGCCTTTTTTAGGAAAGAGGGAGACAGGTGTCAATGCATTGAGAAGCCAGTTTTGTATGGTGTCCAAGACATTATCCAACATTTGTTTGGAAATGGACATGATATTATTTAAAGCATGCATATCTAATTTTTTCCAGTTTCTTGTTAATTTTTTGAGAGAGGGGATCACAGGCACAGAGTTTCTGGAGATACCAGTGGTAAAATGATCAGACCAGCATAAAGGGAGTACTGGAGAGCAATGAATACTAGTTAAGCTTGATAAAATAGGATCCAGTAGGTGGTCTGCCACATGTGTTGGGCCCGAATTGTGTAAATTAATGTCTGTGGCTGCTAAATCAGAAATGAGGGTAGTACTGATATTGCATGTCGGATCCTCCAAATGTATGTTGAGATCACCCAGAATAGAAAAATTGGCAGTATTCAAAAGCAGAGGGGTGAGCAAACCAGGTAAATATGAGGCCCAAGGACCAGACGGTCCGGAAGGGTGGTACACCAATATGCCGGAAAAGGTACATTTCAGAGTTAGGGCCAGCTTGAATAATGTTGGTTCACAACTCCTAAATGGTAAATCTCCAAATTTGCATTGGTAGTCTTTTTTAAAAATAATGGCAATACCCCCACCAAATTTGGGGCCCCTATCTTTACTCACTACAGCATAATTAGGCGGTAAGGCAGCCACGTCAGGGCCAGAGCTCTCATGCAGCCATGTCTCCATAAGAAATACAGCATCTGGCTGTTCAATGTTTTCTGGAGGCCTTTATTATAGTACAAGCCTGTTAACGCTTGTGCGGATGATTCGCAAAGAACTGGCAGTGACTTACTCCTAGAGTACACATAGCTTACTCCTGAATTGCAGTGGTAAGCCAGGAGCAAGACAGGTTTACCGTATTAGTAAATCACACCTATTCACTGGATCTTCTACTCACTTGTGATATTAAAAAAATTAACATTTTAGGACCTATCCACAAACTGCATTTTTGTAGTATGTTTTGTAGTACGATTGTACTACAAAAAGCTATTCACAAACTTAAGTGCAGAGTATCCTCCTTCGTCTGTCCTATCTTTCTGTGTGCTGAGATCTCAACCCCAAATGCTGTGTCTCCACACATGTAAGGCGATGGCACATCGAAGGCACATTTGGAGATGCAGCGCAGGCAACAATTTTTTTTTTCCGGTACTTACCTGTAATGGTCCATATCCCGCATTTTACAACCTCCCACCCTGACCCTCCCCCACCTGATGTCACCGCCCCGGTATAACGCCCTGCACGGGCCGTGCCTGCGGAAAACGGAGACCACCGCAATTATTCCTCATCTCTTGCTACTGAAGGCTATTATGTGTGGGTACTGTTTATTGAAATTTTAACTTGAAAAAAAGATAATTTACTGTGTTAGGAGCAACTGATGCCTCTTCAGTTTTTGAATAATGCGCTGGGTGCGATTGAAATGCACGTGAAGTGTGTGTATGCGGAGCGTACCGATGTGTACTGTCAAGTGCATCACTGGAGAGGTCTCTGTGTTACGTATGTGCGCTAAGGATTCTTGGGCGCACATGTGATACAAAAAAATGCTGGTGTGCGTCGCCGCAGCAAGATTGGAACTTCATGATTTCGACTAGATGCCAAGGATTCTGCGGCGCACTTGAGAAAAAATAAAGCTGGTACACACCTCAAGATATTTTTTACTACATTTAACAACAGATTTTCTAGAATTGCAGTGATTTTGTTCATGGCTGATTCACAGACACAACAGTACTAAGCAGCCAAAGGTGTGTGTGTATTTTTAATCTATTTTTATTATTTTACTTCAAAGTGACAAACTGGCAAATCAGCTACAACATTGCCAAAAAAAACTATTTCTGCAAAGTCCAGGAAAACCAATTGTTAAATGGCAACAAAGGTACAAAGTGTTTTGAAAACTATGTTTTTGCGATTGATGGTAATGAATATTCACAAGAAAATTAAAAATATGGATACTTTGTGATGCTGGTCTTGACGTTTTTGACAATCTTCCTGAAAGTGAATCACCACCAGGGCAATTTATACCATGGGATGTATTTACTGAGGCTGTATAAGAGGTTGGAGAAAAGATTAACTGAACAACCAAACATTATGCTTGAAAGGCACAGTTTTAATCAAAGGAAGCAATATGCGGATAACAATATTGAGGAATATGTATCTATTAGCCTCAAAATGCGAATTTGGAGACATGTTAGATACCTAGGGCCAGATGTAGCAAAATCAGAAATACCGACTCTTAATTACCAAATTTTACCGATTCGGTAATTAAGAGTAGGTATTTCTAATGTAGGTACCAATTCGGTAAATTTTACCGAATCGGTCAAATTCGGCATTTACCGATTCGGTAAATACCGAATCGGTATTTGATATTGAATCCTATGGGCTTCAAGGCCCATAGGATTCAATATCAAATACCGATTCGGTATTTACCGAATCGGGAAATACCGCATTTTGCAAGAGTGCAGGGGGTGTCACTTTGACCCTTGTGTGCCACATGGCACACAAGCCTAACACAGGGGTGCCAGAGGGTGTCAAAGTGACACCCCCTGCACCCTTGCAAAATTCGGTATTTACCGATTCGGTAAATACCGAATCGGTATTTGATATAGGGCATGTATGTAGGGCATGTATGTGTGCCACATGGCAGAGGTGTACATGCACAGATGTGCATGTACACCTGAATCGGTATTTTACCATGCAATTGTATTGCATGGTAAAATACCGATTTTCAAAGCCCTGTGTCAATGTTAAAATTGGCACCTACATACCAAACATGCATTTTCGGTAATTTTACCGACCGGTATATTTACCGATTCGGTAAAATATACAGAATCGGTAATTTTACCGATTCTGTAAATTTTACCGAATCGGTAAAATTACTGATTCGGTAAGATTACCGAAAATGCATGTTTTTTATCCCCCTACATCTCCTTGGCCATTTACCGGTCGGTAACGGCCGAATTCGGCCGTTACCGGCCGGTAAATGGCCAAAATCTCCCACCTACATCTGGCCCCTAGTGCGTGATCAGTTTATGTTCACTTGTCATTCAAAGAAATTTGAGGAGCGTTTGCTGGTGTGTAGAAACCCTACCTAAATGAAGTCCTGAACATTGTAAAAAGCATAGGGCTTCTGAGACATCTAAAGGGAAAAACAGTGTCATGTATCCAAAAAAACGAATGTATCATAGATGTGGCTAAAGTTACAATTAGGGAATAATCCTACTAATGAGCCCAGCTATTGGTAGGAAATGTAACAAATACAAAACAAGGTCATGTAGGTCATATACTAGATCTACTAATATTCCTGTCAAAGTGAATGCTATTTTTGTATTGATGTAGATGATATGGGGGTGTCTTTTAAGGCACCTCTAGGAAAAGCATGTATTGTTGCAGTAACTCTAGAGGGTATGGCTGACTCGGGTTCGCCCATTACCATTCTTTCGAATGTTATCTATTATAATAATGACTTGGTATATGATATTAAATTGCAAACCAATGCCGTACCAGTTGAACATAAAGTCAGGGCTGTCCCTCTCAGTCTCTCAGTGTAGAGAATGATTTAAAAACTTTTGGATGATTTATGCAAGAATGGCATAATCCAGCCAACTGTATTGTCAGAGTGGGTTTCTGCAATACTTTTGGCTAAAAAAGAAAAAATGGCAGCTCACGTTGGTGTGCCGACTTTACTAATTAAACAAAAACATCATAGATCACTGCTATTCTTTACCAAGGAAACAAGAAATGTTAATGGCTGTTGGTGGAGCAACTAATTCCCTTATTGACCTCAAATCAACATACCATTAGATTTTGAGATCTGAAAGGTCACAAGATCTGACCACGTTTGTAACCCCTTTTAGCGCATTCACATTTTTGAGATGACCTTTTGGACTAGCATCCGCTGCTAGTATATTTAAAAAATGAATGGACTCATTATTGGAGGCGTCAAAGGGGTGCAGGTGTTGGGGTGATATTTTGATTTATGGTAGAAGTATTGCTGAACAGAATGAGACTTGGGAACGTGTTCTCAGAATTTTGAGTGAAAGAGGAATGACTATTTCTAAAGAAAAATATAGTTTTTTTGTGTAAGAGTTGGAGTATTTAGGCAATACAATCACTATAGATGGCATTAAACTTATTGTTGCAATTACAAGTGCTCTACCTCCCACTAGTAAGAATTCACTGAGGTTTTTCTTGGGTCTCAGTAAATATTATGCATATTTTGTGCAGGGCATTGGCATAACACAGGTCTCCGAAGTGCCTGCAGGGCAGGGGTCCCCGAGCTCCAGGTGCCCCCCCCCCCCAGCACAGTGCCCTGGCGTAAGAGCTCCAGATTGAATCCATTGTCATTACACCACTGGTGCATGGCTATGCCATGTGTGTTGAATCTTTGCGTAGTTTGACACATAAGAAAGAGAGATTTATATGGTCAAAGGGTCAAGATGAGGCATTTCAAATGATTAAGGATATGATTAAAAATTCTCCTGCTTTAAAATCTTTTTGTGGCAATGATAAATGTGCTGGACTTGTGGATGCCATTTCCATTGGTCTTGGCACTGATGCTTACTCAACAACACAAATGGAAGGAACGCAAAAATAGCTTTTATCTCACGTACTCTAATCACAGCAGAATTCTATTACAGCACTATCAAAAGAGAGGCACTAGCTTGTGCATGGGCCGTAGAAAGTTAAAGACGTATTTCTGGGGAAACTGTTTTGATTTGTTAACAGATCACAAACATTGAATATATCTTTTAAATGGCAATAGCACAGGATTGGCCTCATCTAGGCTTGTGAGACTTTTGTCAAAGTTGCTAGAATATAGTTTTCCAATTAAATACATACCCAGATGAGCCAATTTCAGGGCTTATTGCTTGTCCTGGATGTCACTTAAAGATGATTTGGAAAACAAGATTCATCAAGATGAGGAGTGTGTTGTTTCGTTGATAGATGCGTCAGTGCACACTGTTGGATGCATCACTGAAAAATAGTGGATGTAAGTGTATGAAAGTGATGAAATTCTCAAACAGGTTAAAGGTTACATTACTAAGGGTTGGATGCCTTTAAAAAACTTAGCAAAATGGTGTTGTGCCATTTCAACAAGTTTCCTCTGAATTGTGTATTGAGAATGATTTGGTTACTAGACAAGGACTTTTGTGCCACCAACTTCATTGATTGGAAAAATGTAGCACATAATGGTCATCAAGGTACGTCTGGTTTGAAGAAATTACTTTGTAAGTATTATTGGTGGCCAGGCATGGATTGGTATGTTGTGCAACACATTAATAACTGTCCTGAATGTCTATTATCTGATAAGCATTAGAAGGTAAACACATTGAAAGTAGGAGTCAACTCTTTACCCGCTCAGCCGTGGGTTAAATTAGCCATACAGTTATCTGGACCATATAATGCGTTAGAACAGGATATGAGATTTTTATTTTTGCTCACAGATTACTATTCTATATGGGTATCATATGACTTCGTATCTATGCCTGCTACTGATTCAGTTATTGTTTTTCTGTAAAGAGTTTTTTCTACAGCAGGAATACCTCAGGTACTTGTGACTGACAATGACACACTGTTGTATTCACATCACAATAAAATTGGCACAATCCACAAAGTATGATCCAAATGTGAGTAATTTATTAATCTTTAAGTGTGAACATGGAGCTCATCTTCTAGTGACCTCCACCTCTGAGGTCCAGTAACTGACTGGCTAACATATCAGCACACTGAACCACAGAACATGGAACATCAAACAGAAAATGCTTGATTACCTTTAAACACAAAGTAGAATTAAGGGTGCACGCAGAGCATTGCACACACATTACTAAGCATAGCAATAAGTGTGTGCATTATCACTACAACAAAAGATCTGATATAACACATCTCCTCTTTTTCCCAAGAAACCCCAAACTTTTGTTTAATGCACACAATTCCGTTAGAAAAGTCGTCAAATCCTAACTTTCCTACTTTTGGTATTCACAAAGGGCATTTATTAGTAGTAAAGTTAGGATTCCTAACTTCACTACTCCCAAATGCCCTTTGTGAATACCAAAAGTCATAAAGTTAGGGTTTTGTCTCAGATTACTTTTGTGAATCAGGCCCATAAACTCTTTTTTGAGTAAGACTTTTTTTTGGTATCCAAGATGGCCACAGAGTAGGAGCTCTGAGCTGCAGCTCCCGGGGTTTAGGATCACCTTTTAGGTGGATATCACTGGCGTACCCCTACTCTCACACGGTGCCTCGGAACTAACTTAATGCAACAGAAGCACGAGAGGAAAAAAAACACGGCAATCGTCACATGACAAGCACTCACACTGGGATCCATCCGATGTCTCGTCACCTCTGGGCTGGTCGACTTCCCACCGAGTGAGTACTGCAACAAGGAGACACAGATCTGACCAGTGACACTCCAGCAGATGAAGCGATTCCAGCAGATGAAGCGATTCTCTCAACAGGACGGAACCGCGGGAGACTGGTTCGCTGCCCCTGGAGACACGGAATCAACCACCCAGGGGAACGCCCCGGGAGCGGAACCTTCACCGAAGCACGGTCTTCGCAATGGTGAGTTGATTGACGGCCTGGACATAGATACTAACATCAGGATGGAAGGCGCGCCTTCGTTGCACAGATGCCCCCCTCCATGATACTGCGGTAAGTGTTTCTGGTTATTGGAAACTTACTCGAGCACCAGAAAGTCTGCCTGATCCCAAAATGGCGGCAAGAAACCAACCCCGCATCTTACACTACTACAGGCCATTTAACCTAATATCAGACATTCTCTACCACAAACTGGCTATGGATGCACACTTACAGCTACCTCCCCCCTGCTCTGGGTGTTAGAAGCTCACACGAGCACAGGGAAACTGCCCGATTACAAAATAGCGGCCAAAAAACAACCCCCGCAACATAGACTACTACAGGCCATTTAATGCACAAGCAGACAATCTCTACTACTAACTGGCCTTGGATGCACACCTACAGCTACCACCCCCTCTTATTCTGGTATGGATATCAAAGTAACAGTAGACCCCAAGATGTCTGCCACAGTGTTCCCTACCTCGTCATGTTACTCCTCTGTGAAAAACCCTGACCTCGACCAGACCTCAGACACATCCCCCACCTAGCCTAAATGGCAGCACCAGCTCCTTCTCTGGTTTGTCTCTTACTCCCCCCCTTCTTTTACCTCTATCCTCTAGTGAGGATATGCTCTTACACTACTTGACTATGCTACTGTAGCCTATGTATCTATTCAAAATTGTTTTACCTGTACGCTGAGTCCTGAGCAACATAGCTGGTGCCCGGTGGAGCTGCTAGACAGCTATTGAGTAGATTGACCTTGGTTTTTACCCTCGACCATCACCTACCCAGCTGGACATTGGGCACAGTTCTTCCTCGTCTTCCTGCAACGGCTCCTTCCTCCCCTCCTTTCCTACAAACTCTCTCCACTTTGTTGTTTGTTTACTGTAGCTTACTACGCTATTGTCACTGATGTAACCTGTAACGCAATGTTCCTCTGGTAAAGCTCTCTGATACCTCCGGGTCTAGCCAGCACTATATAAAACATTTTAGATGTACCTTGAAATGCAATGATCATCTGTTAAAGTGCTCTGATACCTCCAGGGTCTAGCTAGCACTATTTAAACTTCTAAAATCAAATAAACTCAAAACTGATTTTCCTGAACACTGAGACCTAATCAACATGGCTGATGCCCGGTGGAGCTGCTAGACAGCTATTGAGGAGATTGGCCATAGTTTCTCCCTCGATCGTCACCTACCCAGCTGGACTTTGGGCACAGTTCCTCCACGTCTCCCCGCTTTGACTCCTTTATCTCCTCCCTCCTATTAATTCTCACAACATTCTGTTTTTGTATTGTACCTTACTATGCTCTTGTAACTGATGTAACTTTTAAAGAAACGACCCCAAATGTAAAGCGCTTTTATACCCTCTTGGGTCAAGTTCGAGCTATATACAAATTTATAAATAAATAAATAAATAAATAAATAAAATGTTACTAAAGCCTTTCTCCCCTTCCAAGGTAGAAATCAATTCATCTATTTTTGGAAGAGGGTGACAATCTACGATAATGTTTTTGTTTAAAGAGCGTAAATCTGCACATAAGTGGATTTTACCATTCTTTTTCTTTGCGATTACGAATGCACTAACCCACTCAGCAGCATTATTAGGCTCAATAATCTTCTCAGCACATAGCTGATCCAAATGGTGCCTCAAATCTTTACTGACAGAAAGGGGAACTTCCCTAATTTTGTGCTTAACAAGCACTGCACCTGGTTTCAAATAATTTTGTGCTCAAATTCAAAGACAGTACCAATGCAATTGGAGAAAACAGTAGAATATTTTCGGAAAATATTGTCCACAATACCAAAATCACTCTCAACTAACATAACTGGAACAGTGTTCCCAGGTCTCAGCACTATGCCAAGCCTACCCTGATCCACCACAACACATATCTTGGTAGATATAAATCTCCCAGAAAAGTGTGTTCTCAATATAAAACACCTTGGTGACAATCTCAGAACCACCATATGCTACAGCTCTAATATCATGTGTTTTTAGCACATCAGAACTCCAATGCAATTAGAAAAAAATATTCTGACAGCATAGTTATGGGTGATCCGGAATTCAACATCATTTGTACATCCCCAAAACCAGTACTATACAGTCCTTTTTTATTAGCAATAATACCAGCATCACAGTCAACAGTATGCAACCCATCTTCAGGTTGATTTACCTCTAATGTTAAAATGGTCAGGGTATTAACAGTTTCTTCTTCCTCAGGTAAGTGCTGATGTGTAATTGCATGAACACAATTAATCTTGACCGCATTGGAACTCTTGCATACTTACATAAAATAGAATAGAATAGAATACGCATTTATATCGCGCATGGCTACCCTAGGGCATCCCAGCGCATTTAGGACACTAGAACTCTTCCGCTACTCATGGAAAGAGAAAGGTCTTCAGCAGTTTCCTGAAGAAGAGATAATTAGGTTCAAGGCGAACGGGGTTGAGGAGCCGGTTCCATAATTTTGCCGCATGGAGAGAAAAAAACTTCCTGGGAACTGTCAAAAGTTTTTTGTTGTTGGATCTGAGTGTCCTAGAAGCCTGATACATTTGCAGCATCGGAAGGATCACTAAGGGTCAATTGCCGGTGATGGACTTATGCACGGTACACATGACCTTAAACCAAATTCTTTGTTGCACTGGAAGCCAGTGCATCTGACAGAGAGCTGACTTAGCTGAGGTGCGCCTCTGGACATTCATTAGAAGTCGAGCAACACAGTTCTGGACAACCTGTAAGATCTTAATTGTCCCCTGTGGAGCACCCAAGTAGAACGCATTGGCATAATCAAGCCGCGACAAAATAAGGGCTTGCACCAGCAGACGTCTAGCGTCAAAGGGTAGGAGTGGCAGGATCTTCCTCATCAATCTGGTAGCAGCCACTTTGCGCGATTGTACAGAGAGACTAAGATTAGAGTCCAACCATACACCCAGACTCTTAATTTGTTTCTTTGGTAAAGGGGGGGGCCGAGAAAACTAGGCCACCAATGGTCTAAGTTAGGGGGAGCTGCATGTCCTAGTATCATGACATCAGTCTTGAAGCCATTTAATTTAAGGAAGGACAAATCCATACACTCAGCTACTTTGACCAGGCAAGAGGTCAAGTTCTTATCACTCATATCATGTTGGCTGACAGACACCACTAGCTGGGTATCGTCAGCGTATGTGACCAGCTGAACCCCCCAAGGAAGCACAATGTTCGCAAGGGGCCGCATGTAGATGTTGAACATGGTGGGGCTTAGAGAAGATCCCTGGGGGACACCATACTGTAGAGGGGTCTGTTTTGAAAGAACCTCCTCTTCAAAGACCATGAAAGATCTATCGGTAAGAAAGGACTGCAACCACTTACGGGCAGTCCCCGCTACCCCCACATCCCTCAATCTTTGAATCAAGATGCAGTGATTTACTGTATCGAAGGCTGCACTGAGATCTAACAAAATATTAGCAGCGCAGCCTCCGGTATCCACAATTTTCCTTGCTTCTTCCACCACAGCAAGAAGGGCCGTCTCCGTGCCCTGCTTACTTCTGAATCCAGTCTGAGTGGGGTGTAGAGCATTATTGTTCTCCACATAGGCTGTCAGTATAGAATTTACATGTTTTTCAGCCAATTTGCTAATGCCTGGTAGTAAAGAGATTCGGCGATAACTAGCCCAGTCCCCAGGGCCTAAACTTGGCTTTTTTTAAAGTGCTTTGATTCTTGCTTGCTTCCACAACGGGGGAACCAATCCGGCCGCAAGGGAGGAGTTAATTACATCCCGTATAACTGGGGAGAGAATCTCTGGGACAGATTTAAGAATGGAAGGGGGCGCAATATCGGCCGGAGATCCAGACTTAAGATTCTCTAGGAGACGCTGTGCGTCAGATAGAAAGAGGGGGGCGAAAACCTCCAGCCTGGCATATAGAAGGGGCGGAGAGGGTTGTACATCAACCTCCAATTGTGGAAATAGCTAGTAAATATTAGAGACCTTAGTGGCAAAAAAATGTGCGATCTCGTCACAGCGCTTTTGTGCATTCGTTGGGTCAGGAAGAGAGCTAGGAGGGGTGATAAGGGATTTAAAGATTTTAAAAATTTCCCTTAGGGAGTTAGAGGCCGACACAATCTTTGCCTGATAGTAGATGGATTGAGCAACCTTTATTTTGCCTTTGTACAGCCTAAGTGCAGCTCTATAGTTCGCCCTACTGGAATCAGAGAAATGCTTCCTCCATTTCCGTTCGGACTGCTTGCAAGATTGTGTGAGCATTCTGAGTTCAAGAGTATACCAAGCTTTCTTGTTGGAACCAGCTCGATGGCAAAATTCTTTCTTAGGAAGGGTAAGATCCAATGAGGACTCCAACCAACTGTTGAAGTCGTCATTGGCCTTAATGGGATTAGAGCAAGGTAAGGGGATGGAATTATTAAGATTAATTGCCCATTCTTCCACTGGGAGTTTAGACCAGGTCCGACCCAATTTGTTAGATTTACTAGAGAGTTGTGGCAGATCCCGGGGAGTCCAGACACAATATAGTAATGAGTGCTCTGACCAGGGTACTAAAATGGGCACCTTCAGAGTAATGTTATCCAGAATAGTAAAGAAAGGATCGAGCAAGTGACCAAATTTGTGGGTGGGGCCAGTTACAATTTGTCTGATTTGAAAGGCTAGAAGGCCTGCTACAAAATCTCGCGAATGGGAAGAATCTCGTTCGTCCAGGTGAATATTAAAATCACCTAGAATCGAAAAATTGGGGGCAAGGCTAGCAAGATTTATAGCAATACCTGGAAGATCGTTACAGAAATTAGCGTGTCCCCCTGTAGGGCGATATAGAAGGATTCCTGAGAAAGTACAGGTGGGAGAGAAGCCAATGGCAAAGGAAAAGCTCTCACAATCCGACAAAGGGCACTTAGTTGATCTACAACTATAGATAGTTTTGAATATAATAGCAATCCCCCCTCCCTCGCCACAATCCCGATCCTGTCTGACCATGGTATAGTTAGATGGAAGAGCTTGGACCACATCTGGATCAGAAGCCATATTGGTCCTGGTCTCCATAAGAAAGAGAACGTCAGGACATATGTCTTCTAGCAGCAGATGGATTTCGCTCACATACTTGGGCAGGGATCGACAGTTGAGATGTAGGAGGGAAAATAATTTCCCTTCTCCAGTATCTAAGGGGGGAGGCTCAGAGGGCATAAGTGAAAATGTACAATAAGGACAGTGATTACCTTCAGCCTCAAGTGAAATGACATGAGTGCAGATATCCCTCAATGCATCTCTGAACCCCAATAGTAGCTCCCTGCTATAACAGATGCTACCCGGGAGAATTTGGCCAGGGGTTCCAGCCCCTAGCCCCGTCCTGGCACGTGAGCGCACTGCGCGCTTGCATTTCCCTAGTTAAATACGCTGGCCTGAGAGCCCTGCCCTGACTGATCTGCCTGCATTTATTGCATTTCTTAACTATGGACTGGAGTGACCCTTGACCTTCCTGGCAGGTCGCTCCCCCCGCTGCAGCTGCACCGTCACCCCCGCTGTCTCTGCTGCCGCAGGTGATATCGAGGCCCTCCACCACCCGCAGGCTTCCACCTGCGCCTCATCCCTGGTGGCCAGTGGTGGCCTAAGGTTCGTTCCGCTGTGCCTGTTGCTTGCGTTCGTACCCCTCGCCAACGCTACGACGCCAACACCCTCATCGCTCTCAACCCAGGAAGGACCCACACCTTCTGCAAGGCCGCCCCGAGGTGCACCCACGGCCCCTTCACCTGCCGGAACTGCAGCTTCGCCAAGACGTCTGCAACGACAGAACCCAACCAGCTTAGATGCATCCTGATCAACACCCGTTCCGCCCACAAACACGCCGTCGAACTCTGGGACATACTTGACACCACATCACCAGACGTCGCCTTCCTGACCGAGACCTGGATGAATGAAACCTCCTCGCCAGACATCGCCATAGCCATCCCAGATGGGTACAAGATCACCCGCAGAGACCGCACCAACAGGGCCGGAGGAGGAATCGCCATTGTCCACAAAAACACCATCAGGGTCTCAACAAACACCAACGACACCCTCAGCACCACCAAACACATGCACTTCCAGATCCACACGGACCCCAAGAACACCCTAAGCACCCTCGTCTACAGACCACCAGGACCCCGGCCTCAATTCGGTGACTCCATCGCTGACCTCATCAGCACACACATGCTGACCTCCACCGACTACATCCTCCTCGGAGGCCTGAACTATCACCTGGAGAACAACAACGACAGCAACTCCTCCACCCTGATCGACAACCTCGGACTGAAACAGCTTGTCACGACGCCGACCCACATCGCCGGCCACGCGCTAGATGCCATCTTCTCCTCAAGCCCCCACGTCACCTTCAGCCACGCCTCCGAACTCACCAAGACAGACCACCACTGCATCCACTTCTACTTCTGAAAACCCCTCACACACCACCGCACACTACAGACCCCTTGCCGCTGCTGGGGCAAAGTCACCCAAGACCAATTACAGACAAGCCCCGCACTCAACCCTCCAACTAACCCCACCAACCCCGATGAGGGTGCACCCACCCTCGAACGCCGGATGAACGACTGTGCCAACACTGTCGCCCCGCTGAAAAATCCCACCAGCAGAAGAGTCAGCTGGTTCACCCAAGAACTCTTCGACTCAAAACGCACCTGCCGGAAACTGGAAAACATATGGCACAGCAACAAGACGCCAGACAACCGCACAGCCCACAAAGACGCCATCCGCAACCACCGCCACCTCATCAGGACCGCCAAAAGGACCTCCTTCACAGATCGCCTTGACAACAATGCACACAACAGCAAGGAGCTCTTCACCATTGTGAAGGAATTCTCCAACCCCAGCTCCAACGGCAACGACATCCCGCCATCGCAAGCCCGGTGGGACTCCCTCGCCACATTCTTTCACCGGAAAATCACCAATAAACCTGGGGGTCTAATAAAGAGTAAAGAGGTACTCAAAAAACACTAAGATTTACAGCCTCAGTAGGTGCAAGGTTAGAATACCTTTCAATCTTAGAAGTGTTACTGAAAAAACCAACACATGTAACCACCAGCAAGAGTAGGTGAAACCCAAAGTCCAGAGATGGATTCCCATCAAAATTTGGGTAGTGCTCTAGTTATTATCATCTGGTCATCCTAAGGTAGGGATGGGTCGCCTCTAGAACATCGAGACATATCCAGATCCCACCTTAACAGACTGGGTAACAGCCCACAGTTACTTGTAGACCAAGTGTAAGAACACTGATTGGGAAGGTGCAGTGCAAAAAATGATAACGAGTGTATGTAACTAATAAAAAATTTCAAAAGCAACAACAGTTACTACTCACCCATAATGACAGGGGATAAAGCCTCACCTCACCTGGACCTATCTCAGGATGAAGGAGGCCACGCACTGTGGGAAATAAGTAAGGGTGCTAGTGTTAGTGGAAGGCAGGAACCTTTCATTACCTTCCCCAACCACATTACACCCAATGTTTTGCCTAACCCACAACACTCTCATTACCCAACTCACTTGAAATAGCTCACCTTCCCATGGCCCAAGCATGGACACCATCATAAGGTGTTGTTTATTTAAAAATTATTAGAGAGAGCAGACCTCCTCTTGCATATCTCACTCCCTAAATAACTGCATGCCCTAAAGGGCCATTCCTTACCTCTCCGTCGTTGCCCCGGACTAAGCCTGAGTAAGGGGGAGGCAACGCCGTAGAGGAGGAGGGTCACATAAGTAGGGAATGGCCATATGGGCGTTACTTACTGGCGAAATAGCCCGTATTCAGTGGTATGCTCGATGGTGAATATCTTGAGCCAGTGGCACCATCTGGTGTATATTCCATAGATAAGAATATTCTATCTGTGTTCCTTAGTCCACAGAACAGCGTTACCCAAACCATCCAGGAAACTGTGTCATGGCGTACTCTCGCGATAGTTTCGCGGGTAAAGAACTACCAAATGACGTCATAATGGACGAAAATTTATTTCAAGGATGTCAATTCAGTCCATGAAACAGCGTTACCCAAACCATTTAGCACACTGTCTCATCACATACTCTCGCGATAATTTCGTGGGTAAAGAACTACCAAGTCACGTCATAATGGACGAAAATGTAGTTCACAGATATTGAATCAGTACTCAATGTAGCGATATAGATGAGTGACTAGCAACTCACTTAATAGTATTGAAATCAAAATTAATAATCACTACACAGGCTCAAGGCTTACTGGGAATGACCTCGATATGTTGCTCCTATGTAGATGTTAATTAAGAGATTGGATAGCGTCTTTTCCCGGGAAAAACCGTGAGATAAAGTCAACTACCGGATGATGTCATGATGGCCTAAGTAGTAGTTTTTTATGCTTCAGCATGCGATTACTAGTTATTATGGCTTAGTTAGAAGTGCCACCAAAGTGAATAAGACGTCGCAATTGCAGACACAAAGAGTGATGGTACTAGTATGTTAAGTTGATATCGCATTAATCAAACACTATTCCCAAAGATAAAGTTTAATCTCTGTCCAACAACCAGTGTCGGACTCAACATGGTCTGGTTTATGTACCTACTGATAAGGCAACACGATCTAGCGATTCACAGCTTGGTCCAAGGGATTTCGTCATTTAATCCCCGTGTGTCAGTGGATAATTGAAATATCCATTTCTGTTCCTTTGCAAAGAGATATTTTGATACATCCCTAATATAAGATGGAATGCAGGGTTTTTCCAGAACCGTCCACTGAAAGTCAGTCTCACTATGATTATGTTCAAGGAAGAGTTTTGCCAGCTTAGAAATGTTCCTCTTGTATATAAAAGCACTTTTGTGCTCTAGCATTCTGGTGCGTACCTTTCTAGTAGTCATGCCTATGTATTGTTCTAGGCAAGGACATGTCAGCAAGTATATTAGATGCAAACTGTTAGAGTTAGAAAACTCTTTCAAGATCCAAGGGCGATTGGTACCTATCTCTATTTGTGTGATCTTTGATGTTTGCGGGCAAACGGAACAATTACCACATGGATGGTGTCCTGTCACTGCCGCTAAGTCTCATAGTGTCCCCACTGCTCTCTTGGGAGTTTCCCTAGGTCTGGTATGTACTAGACGGTCCCTCAGACTGGTGGATCTTTTGAAGGCAAACAAAGGTTGTTCGATTCTCTCGTTCCCACAGTTGAGAACTCGCCAATGATGATGTACAATGCGCTGAACCTGGTTAGACTTTCAACCATTAAAGCAGTTCTATTCTATTTTTAATATTAGTCACATACACTCGTTATAATTTTTTGTACTGCACCTTCCCAATCAGTGTTCTTACACTTGGTCTACAAGTAACTGTGGGCTGTTACCCAGTCTGTTAAGGTGGGATCTGGATATGTCTCGATGTTCTAAAGGCGACCCATCCCTACCTTAGGATGAACAGATGATAATAACTAGAGTACTACCAAAAGTTTGATGGGAATCCATCTCTGGACTTTAGGTTTCACCTACTCTTGCTGGTGGTTACATGTGTTGGTTTTTTCAGTAACACTTCTAAGATTGAAAGGTATTCTAACCTTGCACCTACTGAGGCTGTAAATCTTAGTGTTTTTTGAGTACCTCTTTACTCTTTATTAGACCCCCAGGTTTATTGAGTTTTACAGGTTAGTCATTAGGGGATGATAATCTGGGCTTAGTCTTTAAACTTCCCTTAGACCCCCCACTCCTTGTTTTGTTGTTAGACCGGAAAATCACCAACATCCATACCAGCTTCAGACCACGGAGGACCCCTGCCGACTGCGCCGCACCGAACCCACCGCACTCCACCGCCCACGACACCCTGACAACCTGGGCAAACGTGCGCATCGAGGACACAATCAAGACCATGGGAACAATCCACTCCGGTTCCCCGTCCGACCCTCTCCCGCACCACATCTTCAACAAAGCCAGCAATTCCATCACACCCCACCTGCACAATATCATCAACCTCTCCTTCGAGACCGCCGCCTTCCTTGAGAACTGGAAGCACGCAGAGATCAACGCCCTACTACAGAAACCCAAAGCAGATCTGAGTGACCTCAAGAACTTCCAACCCATCTCCCTGCTTCCGTTCCCAGCAAAGGTCATCAAGAAGATAGTAAACACCCAGCTCACCCATCACCTCGAAGACAACAACATCCTGGACCCGTCCCAATCAGGATTCTGCAGCAACCAAAGCACCGAGACCGCCCTCATTGCCGCCACAGACGACATCAGGATCCTGCTAGACAACGGCGAGACGGTGGTCCTCATCCTCCTGGACCTCTCTGCCGCCTTCGACACCGTCTGCCACCGCACACTACGCACACACCTCCACGACGCAGGGATCTGAGACAAGGCCCTGGACTGGACCACCTTCTTCCTCTCCGGCAGAACTCAGAGAGTCCGCCTCCCCCCGTTCCGATCCGATGCCTCCAAGATCATCTGCAGCGTCCCTCAAGGATCTTCCCTCAGCCCGACACTGTTCAACGTCTACATGGCACCACTAGCATGCATCGCCCGACAGCACGACCTCAACATAACCTCCCAGGCCCTAGTCAGCAGCAGACTCAACTACGGAAACACCCTCTACGCCGAGCCTCGTCCAGCTCATCAACAGACTACAGAGAATCCAGAACGCCTCAGCACGCCTGATCCTCGATGTCCCACGCCGTGACCCCATCACCCCCCACCTGAGGAACCTGCACTGGCTCCCTGTCAACAAAATAATCTCCTTCAAGCTCCTGATATACGCACACAAGGCACTACACAAATCAGGCCCAGCCTATCTCAACAGTCGACTCTCCTTCTACGTACCCAACAGAGGAGTTGGTCTAACGGCTAGGGCGCTCGACCTCGGACCTGGGGATCTGGGTTCGAGTCTCGGTAACGACGCCAAAAACCTCCTGTGATTCTGGGCAAATCACTTAATTTCCCCGTGCCTAAAATGAATGCGTGTCCTCATGTAACGTAACTGGTGCTATGTAAAGCACTCGGATACCTGATTCAGTTCGGATCTAGTTCGCGCTATATAAAACTCTGCAAAAAAAAAACCTCTGCTCCGCCCTGGTCACGGTCCCACGCATCCGGAGAACTACTTCCGGAGGCAGATCCTTCTCCCATCGCGCTGCCAGGACCTGGAACATCCTCCCCCTCTACCTGCGACGAACCGAAGACCTGCTGACCTTCAGGAGACAACTCAAGACCCCCCACTCCCCAGCACCTTGAAACCCTCATGGGTATGTAGTGCGCTTTACAAATTATGTGATTGATTGATTGATTGAACTATAGCATGACAATTAGGACTATTGCCCAGGTGGCTTTATGACCTACTCCTGTAATATGTGTTAGATTTACTAAACTTGACACTCTTCACATTCTTTACAGCATTCACATTAGTGCTATTTACTATACCAGACATTTCAGATGCACAGGCTAAAGCTTTTACAGAAAGAACAGATCGATCAATACCCTTCGTAATCTTGACTGTTTCCTCTTAGGTGGGATTAGTACAACAAAGCAAATGCTTCTGCACTTTATTTTGAATAGCAATTCAGCACCATTTGATCCCGCATTTATTGATCCTTTGCATTCTCAAAACAACATGAGCTAGCTAATATACGGAGAGCAGCCAAATGCAGATCTATGCTCTCATCAGAACTTTGCATCCGAGAATAAAAATGAATGCATTCGAAAACAATACTGGGTTCCTCAGTTAGTTGTTTCTCTAGTCTCTTTTCAGCTTCAATACATACACACATTCCACGCATCTCCAGCATCCAGCATCCCAACCTTGGAGCAGGAACTTCAGGTAAATTATTGAAACCTTTCTGCCCTTCAGTACCAAGGCTATTGTACAAAATAGCTCGTTTGCTTGCAGGACTATAGCCCATTCCGTCTATAGCCCACCAAGTAATTGTTTAACACTCTCAACCAATGCTTCCATTCCAATTTATGTTTGCCAGGAGTGTCCAGAAAATGTGGAGGTTGTTGTTGCATGCTGCTTCCTCCCGACATGATAACATGTCACACAGTTATTCTTTAAGATGTTGGAAAGGTGAGGAAAACGATGGCAACGTAATTATCCAAGAAAGTTTTAAAAATACTTAAAATACTTAATATAAGGATGAATTTGGTAGACAGTAATATAATGAAAGAGTGTAGTCTCACCGTGTTATTAATAATGTACTGTGCGATGCTAACAGTGCATCACAACAGACACTGATACTTTTGGCTGCAGAACCGCTTCCACAATAGCTGTTCTCCTGTCGTACACGTTTTTCCATGTTCAATGTGACAATCAGGCAAACGTGTGCTCTAATCTAGGACACTAGCCCGCAGAGCACGTCATGCAGGACAATACGCGTGTTGGTCTGGCTGACTTCCTGCTCAGGAGTACGGCAGGGTGTATGCGCATGTGATGCCACCCAAGCAATTTCCGGAAATACCTCTTACAACGCCTGCAGCCGAATCCTGCACTGCATCTGCTGAACAGCACCGACAACCTTCATAAAACTGTCATAATGAGGACACAGCTGAAGGTGGGCTCCGATACTTAAACAAGACGATCCAGTTCATAAATCAAAACTATCCTTGTTGCCATCAAATGTTGTATTCATATTGCAAAGAAATTGACTCAATCATGAAGTATGATCCAAATGTAAGTCATTTATTCTTCTTTAAGTGCAAACATGGAGCCCATCCCCTAGCGATCCCCACC
Organism: Lissotriton helveticus; assembly: GCF_964261635.1. Classification (NCBI taxonomy): domain Eukaryota; kingdom Metazoa; phylum Chordata; class Amphibia; order Caudata; family Salamandridae; genus Lissotriton; species Lissotriton helveticus. The sequence goes on from NC_136067.1 coordinate 122,991,442, forward strand.
TCTGCGGTCTAGCAACTGAACGGCTCACAGCCACAACAGATCAGCACACAGACCTGCAGAACATGGAATGTCACTCAGAAAATGCACAATTGCATTTAAACACACAGTAGAATTAGTGGTGCCCACACAGCATGGCATCCACATTACTAAGCACAGCAACAAGCGCATGCACTATCACTACAACAACAGATCAGATGCAACACAAGGAAAGGGGGGGCCGCTCGGCCCCCACACACGCATGGCTGGGCCCGGCCCCCCCATCCCTCCTGATTGGTGGGTCCCACTGTTGACCCGGATGCGGTGTGAGTGCTTCCGGGTCAAGGGGCGGGACCACGGGGGTTTAAGAGGCCTGGGGGCACGGGAAGCGCCCTCTTGTACCCGCACTCCACCGGCTCGCTCCTCGCCCCGCTGTGGGGCCGATAATTTTTCTTTTTTATTTACTTGCAGGTTTACAGCTAGCGAACGGAGCGAGCGGCTGTCGGCATTGCGGGTGAATATACGAGCGGACACCCGGCACCGGCAGCATCTCATCTGGACACTCCTCACACAGGGTGTTGAGCAGGCATATCATCTGAGGTGCCTGGGACGCGGAACACTTCTGGAGCGGCCAGCGTTTTTGTCAGGGCACTCGGCGCAGTTGGAGGCGCCAGTCACGGCCGGTGGTGCATGAGGGAGTAGGTAGTATAAGGGGCCGTGCTAGGCGGGGCAGTTGTGGAGCAAGGATCGGCCCGACTTTAGTGGGATGTTTGAACAGCTGCACTGAATTTCGTGGTGTGTGAAGCGAAGCAGGGTCGGCCCGGGTAACAGCTGGATGGGAGACCACAGCTAGATCAAAGGGGGGGGAAGCCTTGCGGTGCCTTAATTTTGCTGAATTGTAGATACAAGTTGTAGACTGTGTGGCGTTTAAGGAATTTAAAACCCCAGGCCTATTTATTAGGCAGGACAGGCTTAAAAAACCCTTTAAATCCACATTATTTAAATATTGTGCACAGCCCAGCTTTGACGTACGGGCTGTATACATATAGTCCTTCACAAGGTACAGCGAGGTCCTTTTTTAATGCTATAGCCGCGATTAGGGACCAGGTGAGGCCAAAAGCGGACTGTATGAAGATAGGTGTGATTAAGGGGCCGCCCCATTGCATTCATTTGATTACGGTGCAGAACGCAAGCTAGAGTGTTTTCAAACTGCAAGGGGCATTGTCGCATTGAGCCGGATTTGTTTAACATTTCTTTCATTGTATGCTTACAGACAGGGGGCGCAGCCGACCGAGTTGCGGAGAAGCGCACGGTGGACGGTGTGATCCGAGGACACGTGCAGGCCTGCATTTCACTGCTTCTGGCAGGCCGCGGGGCTAGAGTGCGCTCACCCAAGCACCCAGGCTAGCTGGTGTGTTGCGGTCACAGTTGTGTGGTGCATACGGCCGGCCTGTGAGCCTCCATCTTTGGACAGGTACAAGGCACATCGTGCCCATAATTACCTTATTGTGTAGTGTAGGTGCTGTAGAATAATAGAAAATGTCTGGTAAGCGGGGTGCAGGAAATTCCCGCATGGAGCTAATGTTTCAACCATGATGTGCAGAATGTCAGCGATGGACAAGAGATTGGGGAAAGTGGATAAATTGGGAAAGACCGTGGCGGAATTGGGTGAGAGGTTTGAGGCACAGGCAGGGCCGTCAGGAAGGCCCAGGCGTGTAAAAGTACCACCTAGACCTAGGGGGGAATTGGAAGCCCCACCTAAGCGTGGCAGAGCCAAGAAGGGTGGTAGTCGCCCCGGAAGTCACGGTTGGGAGGGGGGTCCCCGGGGCCAGTCCCTAGCGGAGCGCCTACATCAGCTGGGACGCCCACACCAATCCCGATAAATGTACCAGTAGCACCGGCTCCAGCCACGCCACCTATAAACTCAGTGCCGACAGTGGTCCCACCAGTAATTCCGGCCAGCCCATTCCCTGGGGTGGGTCAGGTACCCCCAGAATTGGTAGCACAGATAGCGGCAGTGCTCCCATGGTTGGGGATTGGGGGACTGCTACCCTCCGCAGCTGATCCCACGGCCGAGGCACAGAGAATGGTCGCGAAAATCATGGTGGCTAGTGGAGAGGGTAGCATGCCAAGCACACCAATTTCTCCCCAAACAGGTTCAGCGAGCGATGCGGGGAAAGTCAAGACCATAGAACCTACGCGACTCGCTGAAAGTGGTAAGGAGGTTGCCTTGCCAGTATTAAGTGAAGGCGCAATACCCTCCAGGGGGGAGAACTTGGCGCAACATGTCTCGCAGAGTGTAAAAGAATTGATCTGGGCAGACAAATATGTAAATATATTCTCATTGCTGATTGACAATAGGGAGTGGGAGTATGCCAAGTCACAGAAAGATATGATGTTGCCTAGCGAATGGCGGTCTCAGTTGTATAAATTCAGGGTGGAGGAGACGCTCATCAACTGGATCAGGGCTTTTTCTGTATTTGTGGCGGTTACCGCTGAACGTTCACCTTCAATGCAAGCGGAGATGGCTTGTTATCAGAGTAGGATTACGATGTTCAGTGACAAACATGGGGGGGATGCATGGAAAAAATATGACATAGCCTTTAGGAAAGCTAGGGAATTTGACAAATCTTTAGCCTGGGACAAAGTTGATTCGATTTCCTGGCATTCTCAGTTTTCAGGGGGTCAATCGGCAGGCGCTAGCACTAGCTGGAACAAAGGATATTCGCCCAAGCCCCAGCAGCCCTTTCAGCAGCCCTTTCGCTCAGCAAAAGGGGGGGGAAGCGGCCAAGAAGGCCAGAGGCAATGCAGGCGGGAAAGGCATGTGCTGGGATTTCAACAGGCGAACATGCACCAGGGCAGCGGGCACGTGCAAATTCAGACACGCGTGTTACATATGCGGCCACCCTTCCCACCCAGAAACGGCATGCCATTCAAAGGGTAGTACTTCAGGTAACAGGGGGAGAAAGAAACCAGAACAGTGGGGGATACCCCCGGGTCGCTCACTCCCCCATTGACGTGTTGGCTATGATTCCTTGGCTGAACAGATACCCAGACCATACCTCCGCGAGGATCCTGCAAGAAGGTTTCACACATGGTTTTCGGATTCCAGCAGGGGGATATACCGGGACACCGCAGTGTAGGAACCAGTTGTCAGTGAAACACAATCCTGGGGTGGTAGCGGCGAAAATTGAGAAAGAACTGCGCCTAGGTATAGTAGCGGGTCCCTTCATTGACATCCCAGTACCGGATTTTATCTGTTCACCTCTGAGGGTGGTCCAGAAAAAAGAAAAGGGCGAATTCAGACTCATACACAATCTCTCTGCACCTAGGGGCTTGTCATTGAATGATGCGATTGACGAGAGCATTTGCAGCGTAAGATATGCTTCTATTGATCAGGCAGTAGAGATGTTGAGAGTTTTGGGCCCCGAGCATTGATGGCAAAATCAGACATTGAGCCCGCGTTTAGACTACTGCCAGTACATCCATCTGACCAACACCTGCTGGGCTTTTCCTTCGAAGGCAAATAATATATGGACATGTGTATGCCCATGGTTGCTCTGTATCATGTGCTTACTTTGAGACATTCAGTTCTTTCCTGGAATGGGTTTTGAGACAATCTACAGGGCACCAGCATGTGATGCATTACCTTGACGATTTTCTTTTGCTGGGGGTGGCGGGCTCACAGGAGTGTGCATGGCATTGCGTGACTTTTGCGTGCTCATGCGTGCTTTTGGGGTCCCGCTGGCACCAGGAAAAACGGCAGGGCCATCTACATGCCTGGAATTCTTAGGCATCGAATTGGACTCCGTTGAGGGTTGTTTCAGGTTACCCAATGAAATAATTGCGAAGTTCAGGGCAGCCCTACAACAATGTTTGGTTAAGGAGAAAGTCACATTACAGCAGTTGCAGCACACTGTGGGCCAGCTGAATTTTGCATTAAGGGTCATCCCTATGGCGCGCCTATTTCCCGCTCAATTGCGCAGGCCATGAAGGGCCTGCGAGACAAGCATCATCGCACGAGACTGTCAGTCGAGGTTTGCCAGGACATGCGGATATGGATTGCATTCCTGGAGGATTTCAATGGCAGAGTAGTGTGGGGTGCCCCCCCCATGACCTTGGCGGAGTTAGGACTATGGACCGACGCTGCTGGCAGTGTAGGGTTTGGTGCCATACTTGGCAACAAGTGGGTGGCACAAAAGTGGCCCGAATGGTGGGAGGAGAGCGGTTTGACAGCGAACATTGGGTTTCTGGATCTCTTCCCAATATGGGTTGCTTTAAGGGTTTGGCCTGATCAATTGTCTAATCGATCCGTGATTTTCTGGTCGGATAACATGACAGTAGTAGAATGCATCAATCAACAGGCAGCACGGTGTAAGTTGATACTCTGCCTTATGAAGGAAATTGTGCTAAGATGCATGAAGTTGAACGTGCAATTCAGGGCCAAACATGTTCCAGGGGTCTTGAATAACGCAGCTGACGTCCTTTCTCGCTTTAAGATGCAGGTATTCAGGGAACACCTACCAGCTGCAGAGGCTTTACCAGCACACTTCCCAACAACACTTTGGCAGATTGGGGCCCCCAACTACAGGACCTCGTGGCAGCCAGCCTAGCTGCCAGGACCTAGACAGCTTACGAAGGGACGTTCAGGTCTTACTGTAATTTTCTGGGACAGGATTGGGAGGCCAAATAGGATCAGGAGGCAAACTTTACTAGATAATAGGACTCATTGCACAAGGAGGGGCGCTCAGCTGCGACAGCTAGCAGACACAAGGCAGCTGTTTCTTTCTTCGCACAGGCAAAGGCGGCCAAGGATCCCAGGAATAGCTTCTTGGTACGAAAAGCGATGAAGGGGTGGCGGCGCCTACAGGCAAATACCGCCGATGGCAGAAGGCTGATAGGTTTAGAACGGTTGGCAGTGGTATTGGTTGCCCTGCCGGACACATGCAGCTTTTCGGGGGAGGTACTCCTATTTAAAGCTGCTTTTTCCCTGGCATTTTACTGGGCATTGCGGTTAAGTGAACTAGTGGCTAAGAACAAACTCGACAGGTTAGGTGGCCTGCAGTTGGTAGACATTACGATATGGGGCAACTCAATGTGGGTGACCATTCGGAAATCCAAAACTGATCAGGAGGCCCGGGAGGATAGTTTAGTGCTACACCGGGCACCGAACAACCCGTGCTGCCCAGTGTCGCATGTGGAGGAGTTCATCAGACAACGGGCAGGTGTGGCGTTGGGAGCATTGTTACCCCTTTGACCAGGTTTCAGTTCCAGAGAGTGTTGGCAATGGCAATCGCCAAAGCGGGTTTGAACCCCAAGGAATTTGGGACACACTCTTTCCGGATAGGGGCGGCCACCGAGGCCACTGCGAGAGTATTGCATGCCAACAGTGTGAAGAGAATTGGGAGATGGTCTTCCAATGCCTATAAGCGTTATGTGCGGCTGCATCTGTTGTGAGGGTCAACTACACCCCCCTGACACCTGCCTTGTGTATGTTTATCTTTCAGTTTCTCGGGCCTGTGAGGCAGGACAGAAACTACCACAGGGTCATCAAATGCAACCACCAACAACTCGGCAACGGCAGGAAGACAAGAGGAGGACACATGTAGTATGGGTTGTTGGTCATTCTTATGTGAAGCGTGCTAAACCATTTTTCCTTTCAGGAGGGTGTAGATGGAGGGCGGAGAGCGGGGGTTTCAATGTTCCCTTTCATGGCAGAGGGGGGCTCTGCCTCAGACAGCTTAGGGGCTTTATTTCCAACTTACTTGAAAGACACACCCCACCGCCCTCATTGGTTATCCTGCACCTGGGGGGGAACGATTTGGTGACGCTGGGCAGAAGGGTCTTGTTGGAAGAGATTATCTCAGTAGCGGGTTGGCTGGCGAAGTTGCTACCGAGTTGCACCATAGTGTGGTCACATTTAATACCTAGACTTCAGTGGAGGGGAGGGGAAACAGTTAGGGCGTTGAATCACTCGGTAAAGAGGGTCAACAACAAGATCGAGAAGCTATTTCGAACACCTCAACTGCAGAGTATCCCACACTGGTGCATTTGGGGAGATCAGTTCTACTTACGGGATGGGGTCCACTTGACTGAAGCAGGTAATGGCCTATTAGTATAGAACATACTGGCATGGTTAGAAGGTTTTGCAAGGTAGGTATGACCTTTCAGTGTAGGCATTTAGGGGCGGGGGGCAGATAGTCGGTCAACTATGCTGGCCTGTGGCTGTAAGGTCATAATTGATGAGCAGCAATTTAAGGTCCTTAGGGGGCGGCACCATTATCGAATGGGGTTGCCCAGGGGGAGGGGCCACTGGTCTCTCCTAGAACTTCAGGGGCAGGATATCCGCTTGCTTGGAAGGGTGCGGGAGAGGGAGTCACGCTTTCCTCGGGCTGGTAGCCACCCCACACATACACTATGACGTCAGCAAATGCCGCGAGTGAAAGGGCCCTCCTTTTTGGTTAAATGGAGTTCACGGAGCGTACGAGGGTAACCAGGAGAGGAACGAACTCTCCCAGTAACCGGGCCCTTGTTGCGCATGTGAGGGCGTAGCTGGGGGAAGGATCTGACACCGGTTAACGACCTTGCCGTAGGCCCAGAAATTATTAGAATGCAACATTGATATGTAGGATGTTTGATTCGGTTAGGAACACGCTGTATTAGACATTTGTTAAGTTAGCCCTTCATACCTGTCTACATTGCTGTAAATCTAATGTCTGAATTTTGCATTTAATAATTATGTAAATAATGTTTAATTTTCTCAATATTTATTTGTTTTCATATTTTAATAAATACGGCAGGGGGGTGGTGAGACCCCATGCCTTGCAAAGAGTTCTCTCGCCTGGATAATTTACTACGGGGATTGTAAATGTTGTTTGCATGATGGGGAGAGGGTGGTCGGTAGTCCCAGACCATGCACATTTCACTTCAAAGAAAATAGTGGAGTTTTTGAACAAGCGTGGCATTAAGCATGAGAATCATCAAATACAAGGACAGGGTGCACACCTTTTACACTTTAAAAATTATTTCACTGTTTTTCTTCGTGCAGACTGGTGAGTGCAATGCCCAAAACGCACTCTTTAAATATGACACCATTACAAAGGGGCGATATCTCACCCCTACCAATCGCACAGCTTAGTTGTGCCTGCCTCGGCAATTCGTTCAAAAACATACTCCTTTTGCATTCCAACTTTCTCCTCATTAATATTACTCATAGTTCTTAATTACAACATGCTTGAATTCCACAGGCGAAGTGATCAGGATGGGCACAGTGAGAACACCAGAAACTTGGGAAATTGCATGATCACTCTGCCTGTGGAATTCAAGCATATTGTAAATAAGAACTATGAGTAATATTAATGAGCAGAAAGTTGGAATGCAAAAGGAGTTGGAATGCAAAAGGAGTACGTTTTTGAACGAATTGCCGAGGCAGGCACAACTAAGCTAATCGATTGGTTGGGGTGAGATGTCGCCTCTTTGTAATGGTGTCATTAAGGACGAGAAGACACCACTGTATTTTCCCACTGCCAATGGCTTACTGGAAAGTACAACTAGGTTTTTCAAAGAAGGAATACAAGCAGCATTAGCATCTCATTTGGATGTGCGTAGGCATTTGTTAATGTTAATGAGACTTGTTGAGCGCACAAATTCTTGGGTGTCTTGGCGCTATTGACTGCAGTGATTCCTCCTAGTTACTCAGTTCTGGAAAAGCCAAGTTGTGAACTTTCTCCTAAAACTCGTGAGGGAGGCCGCTCCTCTCAGCTCGGCTGGTAGCATGTTCCACAACTTTGCGGTACCATAAGAGAGACTCCGGCTGCCCCAACCCGAGGTGGGTATTCTGGGTACCTTCTTCAGTCTTGTACCTGAGGGCTGTCTGGCTGGATGGTACCAAACAAATAGCTTTTTGAGCGATAGCGGTCCTGTATTATTTAAAGTCTTGAACGCTAAACAGAGGGCCTTAAACTCAATACTTTTGACCACTGGGAGCCAATGGAGTCTGCGAATTTCCTTGGAGATGGAATCGTATTTGGGGACGTTACCTAGCATTCGAGCAGCTATGTTTTGAATGGATTGAAGTTTTTTAAGAAAATGTTTGTGCATGCCCAAATAGAGACTATTACAATAATCCAATTCAGTCTGGACCAGAGCGGTTACCACCAGCTTTCGAGAGTCAGAAGGGGTGAAAGGCTTGACTTTCTTACGTTTTTTTATCATAAATGGGAGGTAGTGACAGTAGCATTAGTCTGATGAGATAGTGCTAGCTTTTTGTCGATCCATACGCCTACCTTTTTTGCCTTTAGCACAGGTTTAGGTGCTTCGCCCATCTCTGCTGGCCACCAAAGATTGTCCCAACTAGGTTTTAACTCACCGAAAATATTAATCTCGTTTTTTTAGAGTTAAGCTTCAGGCAGTGCAGTCCCATCCATTGGTCGACTTCTCTAATACAGTTCTGGAACTGTAGAGAGGGAGTCGTTTGTTTATTATATGCTGCCACAACTATCTGGGTGTCAAATTGAACCAAAACGTTCGAATCAAAGGAGCAAGTTCTGCAACATATATATTAAAAAGAGTTGGACTTAAGGATGATCCCTGGGGAACTCCAAAGGGCAGAATATAAGATTGTGATTGGAAACTGGCCTCCTTTCTTTCAGGAAGGAGGCCAATAAGGTCAGTGCTGTTACCTGGACCCCTATCGATTCCAGCGGTTGTTGCAGTAAATAGTGATCGACCGTATGAAAAGCGGCTGACAGATCGAGGAGGATCCTCCATCCATCCATCACCATTCTGATTTCCTCAGTGGCATTAATGAATGCAGTCTCAGTACTGTGTTCCCTGTGGAAACCATACTGAGAGTGGTCGAGAAGATCGTTATCCAGGATGAACTGAGATAGTTGCTTGTTCATAATTTTTTCAACTATCTTAGCCGGGAGTGGAAGATGGGCAATGGGTCGGTAGTTAGCTGAATTAGTCGCGTCCAGGTTTGGTTTCTTCAACAAAGGAAGAATGGAACAATCTTTCCATTTGGAAGGGAAATTGCCTAATTTGAACATAGTGTTAAAAATCTGAGTGAGTATGGGGCTAACCACTTATAAGAACAGCAGGAGTACAAGGATCAGTTGGCGAACCGGATTTAGCCTCTAGTATGTGTTTAGCTATCACCTCAGAAAGGATTGGGGAAATGAACAAAAATTATTTCCCCGAGATTCATCATATATGGTCGGCTCTATAGAATCATGGTCAGGTGTGGTTAAGAAAACGTTATAAATATTCATCACTTTAGATTTAAAAGCTGATGCAATAGAATCACAAGAAATTTGGTCCCATTTTTTCACATCAGTCTTTGTCAGTGAAGCTAAATTATTAACTATTTTCAATAGCTCTTTGGAGATGTGTTTCGCTTCCTCAATTTGTTGAGTGAAGTAATCCTTCTTAGCATTTTTTAATACATTTTTATAGTTGCTTAGTATGGTTTTATATAAATCTTTTTCTGCTTTGTCATAGTTGGCTCTCCGGTTGCAAAAACAACAATTGATGGACGGAATGTTGCACAATGGCAAAACATTCACCCCCAGTCACAGATCTGGGTTTAATACATCGTTATTTTGCTCACCACACCACCCCAGTTCAGACATGGCCATATGCAAATCAGTCTTGACACTGTGCCTCATGGGAACAGTCCAGCCCGAACTGCCAAGCCATATCTTCCCTGGACCGGAATCAAGCATCCTAGGGCTGGTTTCTGGCTATCAGCCGTCATCACCAGGATAGCTTGGTTCTAGTGGCATGGAGAGCACGGGACTCAAGTCTGAGCATACCTGTCCCACTCGGGGTGACAAATGCAAAAACACAATTGATGGACGGAATGTTGCACAATGGCAAAATATTCACCCCCAGTCACAGATCTGGGTTTAATCCATTGTTATTTTGCTCGCCACACCACCCCAGTTCAGACATGGCCATATGCAAATCAGTCTTGACCCTGTGCTTCATGGGAACAGTCCAGCCCGAACTGCCAAGCCATGTCTTCCCTGGTCCGGAATCAAGCATCCTAGGACCGGTTTCTGGCTATCAGCCGTCATCACCAGGATAGCTTGGTTCCAGTGGCATGGAGAGCACGGGACTCAAGTCTGAGCATACCTGTCCCACTCGGGGTGACAAATGCAAAAACACAATTGATGGACGGAATGTTGTACAATGGCAAAACATTCACCCCCAGTCACGGATTTGGGTTTAATCCAACGTTATTTTGCCCACCACAGCATCTCAGTTCAGACAGGACCATATGCAAATCAGTCTTGACCCTGTGCCTCATGGGAACAGTCCAGCCCGAACTGCCAAGCCATGTCTTCCCTGGACCGGAATCAAGCATCCTAGGACCGGTTTCTGGCTATCAGCCATCATCAGCCAGGATAGCTTAATTCCAGTGGCGTGGAGAGCACTGGACTAACGTCTGAGCATACCCGTCCCACTCTGGGTGACGAATGCAAAAACAACAATTGATGGATGGAATGTTGCACAATGGCAAAACATTCACCCTCAGTCACAGATCTGGGTTTAATCCATCGTTATTTTGCTCACCACCCCAGTTCAGACATGGCCATATGCAAATCAGTCTTGACCCTGTGCCTCATGGGAACAGTCCAGCCCGAACTGCCAAGCCATGTCTTATTGGTTCTCCAGCACCTTTCCGTTCTGCGGCACCATTTTTTTTTTCCTTGCGTAGAGCTTCTGAGAACCAGGGGGCCGAGGCGCACCCCGATTCCCTAAGGTTTTCCTGATAGGCACTGAGGTTTTTATAGCATCATTTAGCCATTCAGTGTATTTAAATTTAACTGTGTTTCCTCCAAAAAGGATTGAAATAAAGCCAAATCTATTTTGCTCCAGGCAATGTTAGTTGTTGAGGTTTTTTTGTTGTTGTCTTAATTGACTGAACTGTAGGGGCTACAAGATTAAATTTAATTAAAAAATGGTCTGTCCAAGTCAGAGGAAGGACTTCTTTCACTGACAATCCGGCTACGGAGCTGAAAATTCGGTCAAGCGTATGTCCTGCATTATGAGTGGGGGCAGAGACCATCTGAGAAAGGCCTAACGCCCCTAGTGCATCTAATAGAATAGCCGTCTCTTTATCTTCCAAGTCTTCTAAATACATATTTAGATCCCCAAGAATGGTAAAATAGTTACTAGCCAGTGCGGGTTTCAGGAGTCCATCTAAATTCTGCACAAATGTGCTCCTGGCTCTGGGAGGGCGATAAAGCAGTATACCGTTAAACGTTATCTTGGAGGCTATTTCGATGGAAAAATGAAGTGCCTCAAAAAAAGGAGTGGAGGCTGGAGCGAACTTGGCTGCAAACTGCTCTCTCAAAATAATTGCTACTCCCTCTCTCTCTTTTTAATGGTCTATCTATTCTAAATGACCGAAAACCTATGGGAGTTGCAGTGACAAAATCTGGGTCAGAAGCTGCCTTGGCCCATGTTTCTGTAATGAAGAGCACATCGCTTTTATGGGTGGTTATCATCTCGGCTGTTTCATACTTATGTTTAACCAGGGATCTCACATTGATGAGTCCACATGTTATAGCCTGTTTTATATCATCTGCCTGGGGCTTTATATTCAATCCTTCTAGTGGAAAGCGAAGCGCTCTAATATTCAGTTTTGGCGGAAGAGTAAAACAGCATGGGCAAGCTAGTCTGTTTTCAATTGTAGCTAGGCATACACACTTAGAGTATGCTCCATTAGAATTAAGATTAAGCAGTTCCTCCTTAGAGCATTACAGGGAAGAGATGGGAATTGAGCCAGGAGTTCTGGCACTAGGCCCGGGCCAGGCGTGGACGGGCGCAGACGGGCTTTTCTCCGCCCACAGCGTGTCCACTGTATCGGCATCTAAATAGTTTCCCTTCCGCCAGCCGCCAAGCCGCGTAGCGTCTGATGTGTCAGGAGGTGTGCCATGCCGTGTGGACCGCCCTCCACTCAAACACCAACAGCTGTAGTGGACTGGTGTCGGTGCAACACGAGCGCGTGAGTACAAAGTCCAATGCCCCGTCTAAAATGCTGGCATTAATAAAATAAGGATGCAGGATGTGGGGAAATTAAAAAGCACAAAACAGTAAATGTTTAAAACAAGTAGAACCAGCAGAGACGCTAGGTGAATTCACAACATTTGAGAGAAAAAGTCTGGACTTCCTTAATACTCCTCATTCAATTACTGTCTTTTCTCTTTATTTTTTGTTGAAAGGTAGAGATCAAAAACAATTCTTGAGCCATGTTGTGGTAAGTCTGTAAATCTGCATTCTGTGGACAAGCATTTGCAAAGTCATAGCAATGTGAATGATTGTGTTAGAGAACACTTTGAAAACAGGAACATATTTTCAGTCGATAAACCAGAGAAGTCAAGTAGTGAAGTGAAGTGAAGTGAAGGGGTTTTGTAAAGCGCAAACTGCTGTCCGAGGGCGTCCAAGCGCTAAGTAAAGGTAACAGAGCTCTGAGGGAGGAGACGATAAAACAGGAGGAGGGCTAATTTCTGAAGAGGTATGTTTTTAGCTCTTTACGGAAGGATGAGAGTGTATGGATGGACCTGAGTGAGAAGGGGAGGGAGTTCCATAGCTTAGCCGCATTGAGCGTGAAGGACCTGCCTCCTGCTCTGGCTCTTTTGACTCTGGGAACTGCAGCCAGAAATGAGTTCTCTGAGCGAAGTGATTTGCCGGGACAGTAGGGGGTGAGAAGTGTGTGGTTAATCTCACGACTAGCTCTATGGAAGGCTTGGTGCGATATGCACAGGGTCTTGAATTTTATTCTGTCCCTAACCGGGAGCCAATGGAGTGACCTAATCCCTGGTTTAGCGGATTCTCTGGGTGGGATTTGGAGTAGCGTGCGAGCTGCACAATTTTGTGTGCGCTGAAGTTTCTGCAGCACGTAGTCAGGGGCTTCTAAGTAGAGGGCGTTGTTAAAGTCGAGCCTAGATTGGATGAGGCCCTGAATAACGACCTGTCTAGCTTCCATGGGCAGAATGGGCAGGATTTTTCTCAACATTCGGATAATCCCGAAGCAGGTTGCTGCTGTTTTGGTTGCCTGAGTGTTAAAGGTCAGGGTTTTGTCCAGCCAAACTCCGAGGCTTTTAATGTTCTCCTTCGGGGATGGAGGGGTACCCAGACTGGGAGGCCATAGCTGGTCCAGGGGAGTGAGGCTGGGGGGACCAAGGAGCATTATCTCGGTCTTATCACCATTAAGTTTTAATGAGGATGTTGTCATCCATCGTACGACGTCCTCCAGACAAGCTGCTAGGTTGGACTGGGGGAGCATGCTGTTCTTCTGTGCCAGGGAGACCACCAGCTGAGTGTCGTCCGCGTATGAGATGATCTTGATACCGTGTTGTCGGACGGCCTCAGCCAGCGGTCTCATGTACACATTGAACAGCGTGGGGCTTAGGGAAGAGCCTTGGGGTACCCCGCAGTTTAGGGGTCTGCTAGTGGAGCAGGAGTCGCTATCAAAGACCTGGAAGGTCCTTCCGCTCGAAAAGAAACCCAACCAGTCAAGAGCGTTTCCTGAGACCCCCAGATCAGCTAAACGAGACATCAGGGATTTGTGGCACACCGTATCAAACGCGGCGCTTAAATCAAGGAGGATCACTGCCACTGACCCTCCTTGATCCAAGATCCTCCTGGATTCCTCCGTTACGGCCAGGAGGGCAGTTTCTGTGCCGTGTTTTGGACGGAATCCTGTTTGGGTAGAATCCAGAAGGGAGTTTTCTTCAAGAAAATTGGTGAGGTGGAGGTTAATGTGTTTCTCCAGAATTTTACTTGCCCACGGCAGCAGGGATATTGGACGGTAATTGTTGGAATCCGTAGGGTTGAGGTTGGGCTTTTTAAGCAGTGCTCTCACCATTGCTTTTTTCCAGGAGGAAGGAACCACTCCTGTTTGCATGGAGCTATTAAGTAGGTCCATGAAGGTGGGGAAAATGACTTGGCTAGCCATGATCATCTTCTGAGGGGGCACTGGGTCGAGGGGGGAACCTAATTTTATTTGAAGTGCAAGGGATTTAAGAGATTCTAGATCTAAGGGCGAGAATTGATTTAGGGAAGCTCGCGAAGGGTGTTCTGAGTCACTGGGAGATGGTAGTGAGATAGTAGAAGTCTCTGAAGTACAATAAAAACAAAAGAACTTGTAATTGGAGACTGGGTTCTTGTTAAAAAAACAAAAAAGCAAATAAGGGTGAGTCAAATTATTCCACTCCTGCACAAATAGTGAGAGATACACGCACCGCTGTTTTATTGATCGTAATTAATCTTGGGCGGTGGAATAAGGGTACCATTGTTGGCATTAGATCATACAAAAAAGAGTTAATTAAAAAATAAATGAATACAAATAATGATGTTGGTGACTGTACCTTCTGGGAGTTTGATACCAAGGCTCGACAATTGATTTTTGACAATGTATTTAATGGAAATGTGTTGGAAGAAAATGTTACTTCTCAGGGTGACACATCTGGGAAAGGATCAAATGATGAAATGTCTGTTCATAATGATAATTACAAAAAGGGGGTGGTGATGGACAGAGTATCTGAGTTAATCAGAACACTCCTACCCAGTCAACAGATCAAGGCTTGATCCATCACCGTTTTTTAGCTCACTGCACCATCCCAGTTCAGAACCTGGCTATATGCAAATTAGTCTGTCCCTGGCCCAGTGCATCATGGGAACAGGGCAGACCAAACTACCAAGCCAATTCTTCACTGGAAAGGAAACAAGCTTCCGGGGACCGGTTTCTGGCATTACAGCCATCTTCGGCCCGGCTTGCTTGAATCCTGATGGTGCAATGAGCAAGGGACTCATGTCTGAGCATACCCTTCCACACTCATGGTGGCCAAAATAATTACAAAAAGGGGGTGGTGATGGACAGAGTATCTGAGTTAATCAGAACACTCCTACCCAGTCAACAGATCAGGGCTTGATCCATCACCGTTTTTTAGCTCACTGCACCATCCCAGTTCAGAACCTGGCTATATGCAAATTAGTCTGTCCCTGGCCCAGTGCATCATGGGAACAGGGCAGACCAAACTACCTAGCCAATTCTTCACTGGAAAGGAAACAAGCTTCCGGGGACCGGTTTCTGGCATTACAGCCGTCTTCGGCCCGGCTTGCTTGAATCCTGATGGTGCAATGAGCAAGGGACTCATGTCTGAGCATACCCTTCCACACTCATGGTGGCCAAAATAATTACAAAAAGGGGGTGGTGATGGACAGAGTATCTGAGTTAATCAGAACACTCCTACCCAGTCAACAGATCAGGGCTTGATCCATCACCGTTTTTTAGCTCACTGCACCATCCCAGTTCAGAACCTGGCTATATGCAAATTAGTCTGTCCCTGGCCCAGTGCATCATGGGAACAGGGCAGACCAAACTACCAAGCCAATTCTTCACTGGAAAGGAAACAAGCTTCCGGGGACCGGTTTCTGGCATTACAGCCGTCTTCGGCCCGGCTTGCTTGAATCCTGATGGTGCAATGAGTTGTTCATAATGATAGCTAGGGCACAGCACGGAAACCACCCTTCTCAAAATTGGCATTGATGCCCATGACCAAGGCAAAACCTGTCTCCTAATCCTAGATCTATCCACGGCCTTCAACACGCTCAACCATGAAAAACTACTTGAACGCCTCAAACTCAGGATGGGAATGGATGGCTCTGTTCTTGAATGGTTTAGGTCCTTCCTCCACAACTGCTCTCAGAGATTCCTAATAAATGGCAACCTGGCTGCTCCCTCTCTGGTCACGGTTGGAGTCCCCCAAGGGTCAACTCTGTCCCCTACCCTCTTCAACCTTTACCTCGAGCCGCTTGCCAAAGTACTACACACTGCAAATATCTCCTACCACATGTACACTGACGACACCCAGGTCTACATCAAAATCTCCTCGCCAGAGGATATTCTTTCCCTGAATGTAGCCCTGACTGTCCAATGGCTCTCCTCCAATCAACTCAAACTCAACGCAAAGAAGACA
The DNA here is from genome assembly GCF_964261635.1 of Lissotriton helveticus. NCBI lineage: Eukaryota > Metazoa > Chordata > Amphibia > Caudata > Salamandridae > Lissotriton > Lissotriton helveticus. The sequence continues at coordinate 123,007,410 of NC_136067.1, forward strand.
TCATTTCTACTAATTACCCCTTCCAAAAACAACCCTGAGATTCAGGTATGGGTTAAAGCCATCACAGCCTTAAACTGTCCTCCGACCATAGTGGACTCCTCGGAATCACCCTCGCTGTAACTTGAGCATGCGGGACCACATCAACTCAATGGCCAAATCAGCCAGATTCCACCTGAGCTACCTAAGGAAACTCAAACCTTTCCTTGATACTCCCGACGAAAAATGGCAGTCCAGTCAGAGAGTAACAAAATCAAGCAAAGCAGCTTGCCCTCTACGCACTGTAGCTAGTCCCTTTTGGGTTTAACTATATTCATAATGTGAATGTTTTGTACTCCAAAATTCAAAAGAAAACACCACAAGATGTTATTTGAGTTCCATTCGATATGTATTATTAATTCGAGGTTACAAATTCTTATGCAACACATGTACTGATTAAACAGAATATAACAAATTCATTGAATCTTGATGTTGTAAACACATCTGTATAAATTTCATCTTACAACTTATCATGCCCACAAGTTGTCATGCCCAATGCATTTCGGGCCCCACTAATTTTTAATTTTAGTCCAGTCAGAGAGACCACTTGCTCCTTCCTTTGGAAGATCTTTATATCTTTCCCACCATGTGCATGAGGTACACATTGATCGTGTTTGGTCCTGAAACTAATGAGATTTTGGGCTGTTGTTATCAATGGGACTGTTTTCACAATATACATATTGGTCTTTTTGTGTTTGTACAATCACAGAGCCATGAAAAAGTCGCAGGATGACCTCCTGGTTGCGACAAAACAAATGTTGGCTGTAGAGAACATATAGTGAAGTTTTGGACACATTAAAGTGAATGACAAAGAAGAAAGAAGTAGAATTTATTGCCTATTGTTTATGTTTGTATTTACTAAACATGTTACGTTCCAATGTTACTCTGAAAATTGATATACGTGTGCTAAGGAGTGTTATATGTTCTTGAGGGCTGAGGCCTGTCCTGGGGAGTTTGATGGTTCTCCTCACCTTTTAGCACCGTTTAATAATTGGCTTTTTCACAATATTTTGTGCCATTATTCTATGTGGCGCTGTTATACCTAAACACAATACCATTGTCCGGATTTATTTATCAACATTTCACACAGGGTCTGCATTTGTTTCTGAAGCAGGCATCTCAAACATAAACACAATTTGAATAGAGACCCCTTAATTAGAAAATCACAATTGTTTTTTACAGGTGATGACAGGTATGATCTCCCTCCCATCTCCTCATACTCTACATAAGTACAACCACAGTACCACATCAGAGCTACAATATGGAACAACCATTATTGAACACATTTTTGGGTCTTCAAGTGATGATTCAGATGTCTTGACCATACAGGGTAGGTGCTGGGCGACTCCCCAAGCATTTTGTGCAAGTTTGTTGTAGCCTATTGCATGTTGCGTAACTTCTCCGCACAAAGAGGCTAACATATTGATCTTGACCCTGATCTCTGTCTACATCTGGCTACCGAGTGTGGGGAACAAAAGGTCAGGGTGTACAGGTGCAGGATCAGATGGACAACTTATTTTCCTCTTGAGCTGCTAGTTTAGTTGCCACATTTGTGTAATTGGACAGTATCTTATCAATAATAACTGATGGACAGCTATGACACTGTTGATAGATACCATCCTGAGAGAACTCCGTTTACTTTGAATATTATCTCCATCTCAAATACTATGCTCAAGATTAGAAAGTAGTTGCCTGTATTTTCTTATACATTGTAACACTTAACATTACCAACATGCAACCGCAATATCTCAAAATACTATACTCATGTTTTAAGGCAAAAATACTAAGATTCTAACTTAACACAGATAAAGTAGCTACACAAACCATCAATTCTTTGAATTTGTTAATGTATGACATTGGGAAGTCTTGTAGTACATGATGGGAGCTTCCATCCCACATGCATAGTCTCCACCCTGTGTGCGTAGGTCCTCTGCATGCGAAGTGGGCACTTCTCAATTGGAGCGGGGCTCTCCACCTACTGCTACAAACAGGAAATGACATACAGGAAGAGGAAGTCAGACATTGTGTTTTAATTCTAAGCAATCCTCTTGTCTATGTACCATCATCCTTCATCTAGCAGTTACTCGGAGAATTCTGGCTCCCAACATGGCTGAGGAACTTGATGAAAAGGCCTCCCCATTTTTTAAGAGTGAATTAAACATCATCTCTTAGTGGGTCATTGTCAAGTACCTTTACCTTAATGCTGGTCCAAATGTACAGTTAAGCATACCAGCGTGGTCCCAAATCTGGCAAGTGAATGTAATGCACTGCAGTGCATAAAGTGACCACACCAAGGACCTTTGTCATTGTGTCAGGATTAAGGCCAACAAAAATAAGTGCTTGCCATCCCAGACACATAAGCAGCACCCCTGTATGGCATCAGTGTACAGGATGGTCCTCAAAGCTGCTGGCTGACTCCCCATGCTCAGCTGGAAGAGTTTGAGCAGCAAAGGGATGGAAAGTGTATATTAGTATTTGGAACTAAAGGTGAAAGTGCGTTTTGAGAATGATGTCCTGTCTGCTGTTCATTGGAAGTTCTGGGTATCTTTACATGTGCTACTACACATGTATTTTTGTGCGAAGAAAAGAAAGTTTTGAAAGTTCAACTTTATGAACATGTATGTTTAATGTTTGCTTTCTTTGGATTGACTACTCATCTAATCATTACTCATTACAGAAATGCTTTTAAAATACTCTAGCATCATAAAAGTAAAAAAAACTAATATTACATTAGAGATCTATACATTTCCATTTTAACAATTTAATTTTATGTTTGTTACTATTTACCTTTAAATTTCACACAATTAAAAATTATTGTGTAGAACTTTTGACATTTACAATATAAATACTGTCTCCTCTCAGATAAACCTGTTGAGAACCTACATTTGCTTCTGAGCATCTTTGAAGCCTCTGCAAACAGTGAAAAAATGGCCTAAGGATAATAAGCCAGGCTTCATGCTTTCTCCTTCTCCTTTGTATAGGGTTAGCAATCTCCCAGGAGCCTCTTCAGTATAGCATGTAGGTGCTCATGATGTTTTCTATAGATGAGATAACCAACATTCTTATTAATCATGCCTCCCGTTACAATGTGTCCTTTACTAGTCACAATTTGGAAGGGTACAGCATTGATAAATTAGAGATTGTCTTCTTAGGCCAACCTGCTGTCAGTAACTGATAACACATTGTCCATGAAGTCCCGGGTCCAAGCTATGGTTGGCACCTGTTTTGGCGTTCTGCACACTTTGAGAACAGTTCTTCCTCTTTCGACAATTGAGTCCAGGAAATTAGTAGTCTAGGCCTTGGTGACATCAAGACTGGATTACGCAAATGCCATGTATTTGGGTCTTCCTTGCTATCTTATACAGCACCTACAAGTGGTACAGAACGCCAAAGCCAGGGCGATTCTCCAACAAAAACCAAGGTCTTCAATGTACCCCCTTCCTTAAATCACTTCACTGGCTGAGACTAAGGGAGAAGATTAAATTCAAAGCTCTTGTCGTCTTCTTTAAAGCCTTTCATGGGATAGGAGCCAGCTACCTTACCAAACGAGTCAAGCATTATATCCCTGCTCGATCCCTAAGATCCTCCTCCTCTAACCGTGCCTATACTCCTAAAGTACGTTTAGCCCGAATGGGCAGTAGATCCTTTGGGTTCTTATGGGCCTAGGTTTGGAACAGGCTCCCAGTCTCCCTACGTTCCATCCTAGATGTCTCAGTCTTTAAGAAACACTTGAAAACATGGGTTTTTAAAATCTAGTAGCACTCCACAGTTTTCTTAACCGTTGCTGGCAGTGCCAGGACACTCATTTGAGTAGCCGTCTTGCGCTATAACAAATATGTTTCATTCAGTCATTCATGCTTTCAAAGGGAGCATCAGATTTGCGTTTTCTTTGTTGTCTCACCGATTCTCACTCTCCTTCCTTTAAAGTAGTGTTCTTGGCACATCGATGCTTCTCGGCATATACGTTCATCTTTTGCTTACAGCACAAGTCTGTTTGACAAAGTTCACCTTCTTTTGTAACTCTTTTGTTGGTCCATTGTTGTAACTTGGTCATCATGGCTCCTGCAAAATCAGGGTGACAGGGCTTTCATTTGTCGTTGAATGCAGAGTCGACCGGTAAGCTTGAAGAGAATTATGGAGAGCAGATTTCAGATCAAGCTTCTCCAATGTAGCACACAGGATGGTCTTTTTTAAGTGTTGGTATAAAGCATTCATCAAAGCCATTGGCGTATAGCCAAAGAGGTGTGCTTTTCTGATGCTTCACATTGAGATGATTCAAAAAGTCTCGACATTCTCGACTGTTGAACGGCGGGCCATTGTCAGACTTTTGAAGGAAACCTAGGGGCATATTATCAAGGGGGTTTATCTCCGCTTTTTGGCTTTAAAAGCCAAGAAAGCGGAGATAAAATTATCTCCCTATTACCAAGCTGTCGCTAACACCAGTTAGCGACAGCTAATAGGAGATAGCGACCATCTTGGGCCCCGCTTTGCATGTCAGTGATATTTATCACTAATGACATGCAAAGTGGGCGTGCCAAGATGTTAGCGACTGGAAACAGTCGCTAACATCGCTATCTCCTATTACCAACTTTTGGAGATATTCGCGCTAAGCGCGAATATCTCCAAAAGCTAACACCTGCCCTGAGCAGTTCTTAGCCATGTTATCCAATGGGAGGTGGATAACATGGCTAAGAGCATTTGCTCGATAATGCATGAATATCGCTGACTTTTCAGCGATATTCATGCATTGCGGGAGTTTTTTATCGCATTTCCGATAAACCTTGCTAATAGCAAGGTTTATCTGCGATAAAAATCGCCGATGTGCGGCGATAATTTTTGTCTCTAAACAAGTTAGAGACAAAAATTATCGCTAGTTGTTGGTAATATACCCCCCTGTGTTTTTAGGAATGCTATCTAACCTCTCTATGACCTCTGAGTGATTGATGAGAGATCTTCTACTAAAGAGAAACTGGAGTATACATAAATAACCACCATCAGGTGGTGCCCATTGTCAAGAGGACAAAAGAAATCGACAACAATTCTCTACCATACATGTTCTGGTAAATCAGACATGTTCAAGGTATGTTGTGTGATTTAGGAAGATAGGCAATTGCACAAATGACAGGCCTTCAACTCTCTTTGAACTCTCTCATCAAAATGAGGAAACCAAACTGGGTCTCGGAGAGCTCATTTAGTGGCCAAAATTCCACGGTTTCCTTCATGGACCACTTCAATTACTTTTTCTTGCAGCATCACTGGTATGACAATTCTCAAACCTTATAAGACAATACTTTCTTGATTAATGGACCGTTTATCGTTTACATTTTTAAACTTCTGATATTTGCTGTCATATGTGAGACGTCGAGTGTGCTGTTTCCAATATTGATGGGCAATAATGTCTTTTAGTATCAAAATGTCACTCTCTTTACTTGTTGCAGTAATGATTTCTTCAAATGAAAATGGAGGCAGGTGCACTGGACTGTTCAATAAAGTTAGTGTAGCCTTCAGTCGCTTTGGAAGGGTTACCATGATATTGTATTGGCACTCATAAAAAGTAGTCAGCAGGATTTTGATCTTTCCATGGTTGGTGCACAATAGTGTAGCCATATTCCTGTAGTTTTAAACCCCAACTTTCAAATATAGGAGGCAACTTGGCTTTGGGTTGCCAAAGATGGTAAGCAATGTTTGATGAACTGTTACAAGAGTGAAAGGTTTTCCATATAAGAATACATGTAAATGTTCACGAGCCCACACCACTGCTAAACTTTCTTTCTCATGTTGTGACTAGGCATGTTCAGTTTGTGACAAACCTCTGCTTGCACATGCCACAATATGCCATAGAACATTTGTGTGTTCACTGTGTTGGGCAAGGATCACGCCCAACCTGACCGGGCTTGCATCAACAACAACCTCTGTATGAAGCTTCAGATCAAAGTAGGCCATTTCAGTGGTGTTCTCAATTGATTGATTGATTTTGTAAAAACTTTTTTTAAATTTGTGTGACCAGTAAAATGAAGCATTCTTTTTGTTAAGTCTCTTAATGGAGCACGTTCTGTGGCAAAGTGATGTAATGTATCTGGAACAGCAACTGGCCATGCTTAGGAATAAACATCAAATCAAATTCAATCAAATCAGGGATATTTATTGAGCACACCTATCACCCAAAGGTCTCATGGCGCTGATGGACAACTCTGACTTTCTGGCTAGAGAGAAGATCTTGCTGGTTTAGTGATCGAACAGCCATGTTTTTAACTCCCTACGGAAGCAGTTGTGATCAGTGACAATGCGTAGGTAGGGGGGCAATTTGTTCCAGAGGGTGGGCGCCAAGGAGGAAAATGATTTTCTGCCATTTTTGGCAGTACAAACTCTGAGAGGGGTGAGGAGAAATGTATTACTGGAACTTAATGGCCTGCGAGGCTGGTGCCAGATGAGTCTCTTTGCCAAGTAGCTGGGGCACCACTTGTACATGATCTTGTGTGCCAGGCAGAGAGTTTTAAACCTGGTTCTCTTCCTTACAGGAAGCCAGTGAAGGAGTTTTAAGCTGGGTGCTGAGGGTGATCTAGACGGAAGATTTAACAACAGCCTGGCCGCTGTATTTTGCAGAACCTGTATCCTGGACAGCAGATCTTCATTTATTGGTGTCAGCATGGCATTCCCATAATCCACCCAGCTAATGAATAGTCCCTGTACTAGAGGTTTCCTAGCTTCTATCGGGATCCATTTAAAGATTTTGCGCAAACTGCGCATGATGCCAAAGCAGGTGGCAATCGTTTGGTTAACCTGGTTCTTCGTTGATAGTTGGTCATCAATTAGAATACCAAGATTGCGCACTGCCTGCCTAGGAATTGGACAGGGGCCCAGTTTGGGAGGCCACCAGTCTTTTGACCAGTGCTCAGGTGCCTTCCCAAAGAGTATCACCTCGGTCTTGTTACCATTAAGTTGCAGATGGTTAGTGCTCATCCATCTGTCAACGTGCAACATGCAGTTAATACAACGTGTTTTTGAGTCCATGGAATCAGGACCAAGGGTGATCAAAATCTGAGTGTCATCGGTGTATGACACTACATCAAAACCATATGATCTGATCACCCTGGCCAGTGGAGTTACATAGAGATCGAAGAGCATTGGGCTCAAAATGGAGCCCTGAGGTACTCCCATCCTTACTGGTCGACTGCATGAAACCATGTTACCTATCTGGACTGCGGTGGCTCGATCGGTTAAATAACTCTTGAGCCACTTCAAAGCCCTCCTTCTGACACTAACCTCCCAGAGCTGTTGTTCCAGAATGCTGTGGGAGATGGTGTCGAAGGCAGCCAACAGATCTAGCAGTAGAAGGATAGATGATTGTCCCTTATCCAGTGCCAGCCTGATACTGTCCACGGCTTCCACCAGCGCTGTCTCAGTGTTGTGCGCAGCCCTAACACCCGACTGTGATGGATCAACAGGCCATTACTTTCAAGATGGATTACAAGTTGTCTATTGATTAAAGACTCAAGCACCTTTCCAAAATAGGAAAGTAACGAAATCGGCCGATAGTTGGTCAGAATTTTAGGGTCTGCAGAAGGTTATTTTAGGATTGGCCTGACTCTAGCAGACTTCCATATCACAGGAACCGTTGATTGTAACAGTGATGTATTAAATAGGTCAGTAAGGTTATCAAGAAGCAAAGGGGCAATGGTGGAGAGGAACTCAAAAACAATTTGGAGCATTATAACCCATGGCAGCCATGGAGCATTATAGCCCATTGCAGCCATTTTCCAACCAGCTCATTTGCCTAAAATGTTCGACCGCCACACTGGGTTTACCACTTTGGAAAGCTCTATTTTGCTCCCATTGAGGGGGGAAGCGGGCAGGTTTGCCATACAAATATTTCCTAAATGGGGTGGCTGGAGGCTAATCAATACTGGTCTTACAACTGCTCATGGGAAAGTATGTCCCCTGATGATAACCAGTTCAGATTCTGTAAGGGCCTTGGAATCGATCATCCTAAAAAAAGCTCTAGGTCCAGACTGCATTCCGTCCGATCATTTGGCAGCAGAACCCCACAATTGGGCAACTTATTTAAATCTTCTAAACAAGAGAGATTCTTGAAGGGAGTGCCATCCCAGAATCTTGGCTTAATGCCAAAATTGTTCCAATCTACAAAAAAGGGCAGCATAACGATGCTGGTAACTATAAGCCAATTATCCGATGAGATAGGCTCAAGATCTTTTTCCGACAAGTGTTAGGGAAAGTGATCGACTGGGCTCTAACCAATATGTTCTCAGATCTTCGAGCGAGCTTCAGGCCTAAAATTAGCACCCTGGATGAAATAGCTAGATTTCTGACAATATATTGGAAAAATGTAGTGCTGGGTAAAGGATGCCATTACGTCATTTTCGTAGATTTAAAATCTATGTTCGACATGGTTCCACGAAGGCAACAATGGGGAGTTTTAGACAATATTGGAGTCCCAGACAATATTTTAAATATCCTTATTAGGATTCATGAGAACAATTCTGCACATTTCAGATATGGTCAGAATGGGGAGTTGACTGATGCATTTGGGATAGAAAGAGGAGTGCGCCTTGGGTGGGTGCTGGCCCTGACCCTTTTTGCACTATTTTAAATGACTTGGCTGGGGGTTTAATTTTCCCTAAAAAGGATGCTCCTTAAATTGGTCCCTTGAAAATTACAGTATTAACTTTTTGTGGATGATACACTACTAATCTCCAAAATGTCAAGCGGCCTTCAAGCAATTCTGAACTGATTTCTTCAGTTCTGCTTCCAATGGGGTTTAGAGCTAAACATAAGCAAAACATATATCATACTGAACCTCCATGGGACTACCCAAACAAGTATATTGGTTAAGAACTCCCCCCTTGAGCGTGTGTTTGATTTTGTTTACTGGGGGTAACCTGAACCTATAATTTCAGTTGGAAGGCTGAGGTTAGTAAGTGTGCACTCGGGCTTCAACAACAGTCTGCAGCAATTCTCAAGTTGGCTAAAAGAATGAACTCTAAGAACTTGACAAATCAAATGGTCCAATCGGATGTACAGACAACGGTCTTAAAGAGGGAAGCAAATCTTGGTCCTGAAAAAGGTGGTTGCTATTGGTATAATACCACTGAAACGTGTCGACGCATTGGACAGACTTAATCCTTTGGGTACTCTGGCATATTTGACGAAAACTTTGCAGATGCCTGTGTTTACTGCACCTAGGATTCGTTTACGAACTACAAATGAACAATAAATAAGTGTATTGTTGTATATGTTTTGTCTCTCTTTTTGTCACTCTTCTTTCTTCTTTGTTAAAAATAATGTTTCTCTTTGTCTTCCAGCCATTGGGGTTTACAGTGTCGTTCATTGTGATGTTACAAAATATAGGCTGACTTTGTAACTGGACCTTATGGTCCTTTTGACCCCTGTGTGAGAATTAGACTATGTTGGGTTAGTCCTATATTCATGAAATGGTTTTTATGTATGAATTGTCATTTTAAACTATGGTGGAAAAATACTATACACTATTTTTAATAAACCTATTATACTTACTATACCATTTAAGTATTTTTGCACTACAACTATTGAATTGGGAGTTTGATGGTGCATATATGAAGTATGAATGAATGCTGTATTGATTAAAGGATATGTGAGTAAAATACCAAAGGGAAGATGTTATTCCCATTTTCGTAAATTAATACATCTTATACGGAGCTTGTTATTACACGTCTTAATTCCTCTGCGTGGAACTGTGAATTCAACATTCTAAATGTGAACTCTATTCACCATACCCAAACACTTACATAACAATTCTACAGAGTCCATCAGTAACCAAAAGGCTCCTGTCACCACTACCTTACAAGACACTACAGCCACCCTGGGCACTATTTGGCTCAAACCCACCATATCCTCCAGCACAAAGGGTACAGCATCCAGCAGCTCTTGCTGCTCTATTTTCACTTGATTGGTAGTGCCCAAAATATGGACAGACTGGTGCCACCAGAGTAGATGGAGCAGCGTGAGTTGTAGGCAGTGGAACTTGAAGAATGCATGACATGGGACAGCACATCTTGCCTACAGATCACTAGCAGCAAAGTAAGGAGCTCCCCATGACATATAAAAATGAAACTCTTTCTAGATCTATATTTCTTCCTACCACTTGTCTTGGCTACAAGCAGAGGAGTTCACAGAAACTTATCAATAGGCAGATTTATCAATATTGAATCAAGAGATCTTGTTGAGCTACACTACGTGAAAGGGAGAGGAAGGAATGCTCCACATTTAACAATATATTGCACATCCCAATCCTCTCCTTGCGCTGGCACTCTTTTGGCCGCCTAGCGCCAGTGCAGGCACCTTTGCATCATGGTGCAAGGGTGCCTGAGATGCAGGAAGGCATCTTTGTGTTCAGGCAGGGACATCTTCCTGCACAAGAACATCCTGTGAGGCTTTTTATTCTTTCTAAGTGTGCTGCAGAATAGAACACATAAAGCACCACAGAAAGAGGTCTAATAGTGCCCCTGGGTGCCTGAGCATTCTGACGCATTCCCAGGTCTACCAGTATTGCTAAAAATGGGAATGCTGCAGAATCCATGGGTGGAAGTGTGGGAACACCCACACTCCACCCACGAAATGTCTCCCTGGTGCAGAGTAACGCAAGTCAGCGCCTTGAGTTATTCCAGATTTATCAAGCACTGCAGGGCCATGCAAGGTGACCTTGTGTGACCTGGTACATCTGGCTTTAGTGTTGTATTGCTCTTGCTTTACCTCGCATGATGCTACATGACAAGTAAAATGCAGAATATGGGTTGCATTGGAACAAAATACAGATAAATATCAGCTTAGGTTACAGGTGAGCTTTGGAGTTTAAGTTTTTATATATTTATTAAAACATAACTTTTCTCATATTAATTACATTCCTAATTTCAATCTGTCACAAGTTTTGATAACTTTAATTACATTGGAATTGACTGATTAAGTGTAAATGTTACCCACCTCAAACACTGATAAGCATGCCCAACAGTACCCACCTATTCAGCAATAATTGCAATGACTGGCTGTTGTAAAATGGGTTATTGGTAGGGGCAAATGTAGGTCTGCCACTGGCAATAAGGCCACTAACACATGGTAGGATTCAGCAGAGGTCTTAGAAAATTATTTCTATGCCCAACCCTGGGTAACGTGGCTGCGGGCAGACAGGCTTAACTTCAAAGACAGGGATGTAAAGCATTTAAAAACACAATTTCAGTAAATAATTAAGACACAACCCATAATAAAAATCCAACACCAATTTCTAACAATAGGAAATATTGTTATCTTTAAAATGACAACAAAACAAAAAAAATCCAATGTAGGGAACTGGAGATATGAAGTTTCAAAGATTTAATAAAATATAGCACTTAGAAGATTATAGCACCATATATTAATACCTGCTCGCAATAGACCAGGGCAAAGTAAAATTTTCAGGCCGGGCGCGATGGAGCCCTGAGGGGCTACAACCCCCGGCAGGTCCCGGTCTCAGTTTCTACCTTCACACTTAGAAACTTTTTTAGAGCTTTTCTTCTAGAGGCCCCTCGAAGCTCCCAGCCACTCCGGATTCGGTGAGGGTTCGCCTGTTTGACTTGTGACGAGGTCCCGGTCAACTTCCCTGGAGCAGACGGAGAAAATATTTCAAGATTGCTTCAGCGGGACAACCCAGGAATCCAGGCCGACACGCGATGGAAGCCAGGCGGCTTGGTTCTCGCGGTTGCTCCCGGTCACCTTTTCTACGAGCGGACTTAGAAACTTTTCTGGAGTTTTTTCTCGCAGGGTCTCTCGATGCTCCTCATGTAGCCTGCCCCGGTGAGGGTTTGCCGGCTTCAGATTTTCTATAGTACTGGTCAATCTCTGAAAGTTGGAGCTATGGCGCTTTTAGCGGGACAAACCTGGTTGGTTTGGCCTGCTCACGGTTGAAGGCAGGCGGCCTGGCTGGCCAGGTTGAATCGGTCCCTCTATGGAGCTTTTTTTCAAAGTTGGTCCAAAGTTCTCCAAACTTCTTGAACTTCTTCCTGAAGTTCCTCAAGGGGTCCCAACGTGTCTCAAACTCACTCCAAGGGTCTGGGAGCTCCGAAATGGTCCTTGAAAGTTAAGTAATTCAGTTCCCACAATCCACTGGTACAAAACCCTTACAAATCCACTGATGGGTCTCCCAGGTGTAGATTTAGTTGGTGATGTTCCAGTTGAGCTCTTTTAACCTGTAGATTTCAGGGAGTCCACTCTTTAGTTCTTTTCGAGCAGGGCTGTAGTTTCAGACGGTGCAGGCTTCAGAGGTCAGGCCTTAGAATTCTTGGCACAGCAAAATCTTCTCAGCAATTCACTTCTTACCTCAATACATTTCAAGCAGCAGATCTGGAGGGCTCTGCCTCTCTCAGATACTTATTAAAAATTCTCTGTGTCAAGCAGCAGGTCACTTCTGACCAATGGGAGCAGGGTAACTGCTCAAGGCGATGACAACATCATGTAGAGTGTGGCAATATTTTGTCCCAGAGTGCATCAAATCTTCCAAATCCATAATGGATGATTTTCCAGTCAAGACCTTGCTAAACACCCCCCAATGGAATGGCTTATTTCCCTAGATTCTCCCACTACCATCTTCACATAACATCCTCAAGCCTAGCCCTGACTCTGGGTCAACAATGTGAAAGTGTAACTGACACCCAGGCGTCACCTCTGCCTTTGAAGAGCATGGTTTCAGACTCCACCCCCTTGCCTGGCATTCCTATGGAACAGCACACTGCCCTCCCAGCAGAGTTGGTAACCACAGGGGCTCTTTATCACCTCCTCGAAGCAGCCAGGCTAATCCACTTAACTCTTACCAATCAGGGCAGACCACTGGAAGGCTGACATTGGACTTACAAACGAGAAAGTCTTATAACTTCTTGTATGTTTACTTTAGGAGAAATTCAACAATATGATACTGTTGGATTTAGCAATACTATTCTGAGAAGTCTTTGAACGGTAGCTCTATTTTTATTTAATAACTTCCTGCAATGTTAACCTATATGACCTGGGATTTGCAATGCGGAAAATGATTTGGGCCAGTCTGGTGGTTATGGGGTCCTTGGTGAGGGAGCGGATGAGCTGGGTGACATTGGTGTAGGATACTATGCTGTCTGACAATGGCGGAGAGGGGGGCCATGTAGATGTTGAAGAGCGTGGGGCTGAGCGACGATCCTTGGAGTACTCCGCAGTTTATTTCTGTGGGTTCGGAGAGATAGGGTGGAAGTCTGATTCTTTGGGTTCTGCTGGCAAAATGGGAGCAGCGCCATTCAAGAGCGGTACCCTGTGTGCCAGCTTCCTGGAGTCCGGCGGTGAGTGTATGGTGGGAGACAGTGTCAAAGGTTGCAGAGAGGTCGAGTAGGATCAGGGCTGCGGTGTGTCTTTGGTCGAGGAGGGTACAGATGCCGTCTGTGGCAGTGAGTAGAGCGGTCTCAGTGCAGTGGTTGCTGCGGAATCTGTATTGGGATTGGTCGAGGATGGAGTTTTCTTCGATAAATTTCGTTAGCTGGATGTGGATCGTCTTCTCTGTGAATTTGGCCGTGAAGGGGAAGAGGGAGATGGGTCCATAGTTCTTAAGGGTCCATAGGATCTGCTGAGGGCATATTGAATATTGAATTGTCTGTGCAATTGGAGATCCATCTGTGGAGTTCTTTGGCTGCGAAGTTGGTATCGGTCAAGGTGGCGAGGGCATCGCGGTTTAGGGTGGAGTTGAGCTGCTCCTCAGTGATTTCGCTCCAGTTTCTTCGTGGAGGGCAGGGTGCAGGTTTGGGCGCTGTGGGTTTGTCAACGTGGAAGTGTACGCAGTGGTGGTCTGTCCATGGGGGTTGCTTGGTGTGGCTGAAGTGGATGTTGTTGCCTCCTGCGAGAGGCGGTTGAGGCTGTGTCATGCCTTGTGGGTGGGGGTGGTGATGAGTTGTTTCAGTCCGAGGTTGGCAAAGTTGTCCAGGAGGGTGGTGGAACTGGGGTCATTGAGGTTATCGAGGTAGAAATTGAGGTCTCCAATGAGTATGTAGTCCATGGAAGTGATGGTGTGGTGCACGATGAGGTCAGCGATGGTGGTGGTGAATGCAGTTTGAGGTCCGGGAGGTCTGTAGACGAGGGTGCCTCTTAGGGTCATTCTGGAGCTGGTCTGGAAATGAAGGTGTTCAGTGGTGGGCGGGCTGTTGCTCGAGCTGGAGGTCATGAGTCGAGGGGAGCTCTTGTGTGCGATGGCAAGTCCTCCTCCTGGGCGGTTGTGGCAGTCCTTCCTCTGGATCTTCTGTCTGTCCGGGATGGTGGTGGCAATGTCGGGGGTGGAGGTGGAGTTGGTCCAAGTTTCTGTGAAGAAGGCAACGTCTGGCCAAAGGGTGTTGAGGAGGTCCCAGATCTCTGCAGCGTGTCTGTGAATGGAGTGCACATAGAGGAGGATGCACCTCAGGGCTTCGGAGGTGTTGGTGTTTGGTATGTGGGCGGAGGGCCGTGGGTGTGCGGACAGTGGTAAATGTCCGGCAGAAGTGGCTGCAGGAGAACTGGCTGTGGGTGTTGCTCGGCATGGACAGCTGGCAGTTGTTGTTCCTTCTGGGGTTGAGTGCGTGGAGGGCAGCTGAGTCATAGTGGTGGGTGGTCGGAGATCCAGGGTCCCTGCCGCTGGTCAAGGTCGGGCACAGACAGGATTGTGCTTGGCGCAGCCACACAGTGACCGCCATTAAATAGGGGAGGGAAGCGCAGCTCAGAGGTAGGAATGGCAGGGGGAGGGGCCATGGGGCAGCAGCGGCAAAAAAAAGGGTGGCGAAGTGTGCACGGAGGAAGTTGAACTAGAGAATAACAACTAAGGAGGAATGTGGCACAATACAAAAAGGCACAATACAAAAGGGCACAGTACTAAATACAAGGGCACAGTGCAAAATACAATACACAATGCAAGGGCACGATACCATGCAGACTAGTCGGAGAGCAGACTTGAACTCTGCCCAACCAGGGCAGTGGCACAAGAGCAGCAGTGGCACAACAGCAGAGCTTCTGGTGGAGAGAGCAGCTCTCTGATCCATTGTTGTTAAACTGTCAATCACATTTGCTTCCATCCACCAGTAGGTCAGCACACTGTACCCACTGGCTCCCTTCAGTTTGAGTTATTACACAAAGACTGTGTGCATTGTTCACATACACCAAAATAGTTACATTCTCTTCATTTGCATATGTGGTTAACAGTGTGATGTTTTATTTATAATAAATATATGCTGTTTATTTTGCCTGCACTCAGTATTTTGGTGACATTGCAACATTGTAGCTGTGATTTGAGTGCTTGGTTAGGTGGTGATGTATATAATAATAATAATCAGAATAGTAATAAAAATAATATTAAAATGCATGCACAACTGTCGTTCACAAAACATCACTAGTAAACCTGCTGCATCTGTGTTTTTTTTTAATTAAATATTTTATTGCAATCAAGAGGCGCCCATGGTTTGGTGATTGTACATTTTGTTTCCTTATTGTTGTGTCAAGTGCCTGCAATAAAAAAGAAAAGAAAAAATAACCATCACACCAGCTTGCCAAGGTCAGGCTTTTTCTTTGCCAGTCCTTACTTTGCATTTCTTTCTGATTTTCTTTTTGGTCTTACTGGTATTGAGGTTGAAATTGATCCTGGATCTGACTGATATCCCCAGTGATGGTTGCCAGAGTGATACTCTGGTTGACTATGGACCTAGTTCCCAAAGGATTTGCTGTGCCTTACTCCTGACGCACATAAGTAAGCAAAGAACATTCCTGGTCTATTTCTGAAATTCATGAGTAAGTCAGGAGTATTACAAGGCTAAGTCAAGTATACTCACCTAACAATCTGTGAATCAGGCCCAGTGGCTAAAGGTAGCAAACCTGGTGAGATGAGGACTGGTGGATAATGTAGTGAAAATCATTGGTTGTGGAGTGGTTAATAACAGAGGGGGTGGACATGGGGAATGTGGTATACAAGGAAGTGAGGGATTGAATGCTTGAATAAATCACAGCCGCTGGTAATTACTTGGTCCGCATTCCAGTCCATAGCTATTATGCACACCATGCCACCTCGGTTTGGACCCAGCAATATGCGAATCAGTCTTGATCCTGCTCTGAAGGGGACGGTCCTCCTTGATCTGGAACACAAGCAACTGAGGACAGGTTTTGTCTTTATTAGGTATAGCTTGATTTTCTGTGGCACAGTGTACACAGGACAGACATCTGGGCATACCCAACCCACTTTGAGTGTCACACTTAAGTATTTAAAAAGAAAAGTGAGGGAAGAAATGCTTGATTTAATCTCATTTACAACAAGGGGTGGTGAAGGACAGAGTCTCTGAATTAAGCAGAATACTCTCACCCAGTCAAGAGATCAGGTCTAGATCCAACACCGTTTTTTAGCTCATTGCACCATCCCAGTTTCAGAACCTGGCTGTATGCAAATTAGTCTGTTCCTGTCCCAGTGCATGATGGGAACAGGGCAAACCAAACTACAAAAGCCAATTCTTACACTGGGAAGGAAACAAGCTTCCGGGGACCGGTTTCTGGCATTACAGCCGTCTTCGGCCCGGCTTGCTTGAATCCTGATGGTGCAATGAGCAAGGGACTCATGTCTGAGTATACCCTTCCACGCTTAGGGTGGACAAAATTATTTACAACAAGGGGTGGTATAGCTTAGCTCCAGTGCTACAGTGCACACAGGACCCATGTCTGGACATTTCCGTCCCACTTGAGACTTCACACTAAAGTATACAAAAAAGGGTGGAGCTATACAGCCAATTCATAAAGGCATTAATAGTATGTGAAGAAGTACTCTTTTAGCACTACTCTTAACCACTTGGCTGCTATGCGTTTTCCCCCCCGGTGCTGGGATTGCCCATTTTCCATTATTCATGACGAGCTGGGCTCGTCATGAGCGTGCGAGGAGGCTACACCATGACGAGCCCAGCTCGTCATGAGCGTGGAAGGGGTTAAATGCATTCGTGAATTATCCCCAAAACATCTGAAATGGGAATATACTGAGAATATTGATATATAATTAATGCAAATAGAAAGGACTGTGTCATTTTGAGGCACAAAGGCATTTATGAGGTTGTGAAGTGGTACTTTTGTAGTACTAATTTATGGCCTCAAAAATGCCTGTCAAATAGAACTGCCCAAAGCTGTGTTTGAGAAGGCTGATGTTGTGTGGAGGAGCTCTAATGATGAACTAGAAATAGTTTGGAGGAGGAAGAAGACTTTATGTTTTCTGTATTTGTTTTTTGTAAAATTAAATGGCATAAAAACATACAAATAAAACAAACAAGGGAAACATACACATAAATGTCAATGGATATAACACTAACAAGCGAAATTACCAGTTTGATAGTTTTTACTTTGAATACTTTTTTAAAGCAAGAAGGCTTTGAGCTGTCTCAAGGCTTAATTACGAGTTTGGTGATGTGGTCTGCTGCTGCACCACCAAACCTGTGGTCAGGCTGCCCGCCAGATTACGAGTGTTTCTTGTGTCTGTAGGACTTTCTTTTACATTTCCACAACAGTGATCTGAAAATAGACACAACAATGAGAACGCCAAAAACAGTTCCTGCGCGGCATGGAAACTGCAGTCCATGCCGTGCAGGATCTGGGGTGCATGCACACATGGGGTACAACTGCATGTACCCCATAGCCCTGAGGCACCCTTTGTTTCTTCTACACCACAGTTTTCATGGAGGAGGAACCGCTATGAAAACCATGATGGAGAGAAAATGTGTAATATGCTTGGCGGTCCAAGCATATTTGTGCCTCTATACTGCTGAACCCCTGACAGAGAAGGGCAGTTCCCTGGCGGTTGCAACAGGGCAATGGCAGTCCTAATTTTAATAGGGTGGTCGGAGGACCGCCACTGCTGCGCCCCGTGAGTCTGGCGGTTTGTGGACCGCCAGACTCATAATCGAGCCCTTAAGGCCTAATTACTAATTTTGCAGTCCTTGAACTGTCAGACTCATGGTGGGCAGCAGTGGCGGTCTTCTGATCACCACATTACGACCCTAGCGGTCATGCTGCACTGGGAACCGCCATTCCCTGGCAGTGGTGCGACGGTCTTGAGGGAGTAATATGCTAGGCAGGACTGCCGCAATCCACGAAGCATATTACGAATTTCCACACTGCCACTGATGTCATGGAGGTCTTTCCTCCATGAAAACAGTGACAGTGAGGAAAGAAAGGGGGCCAAGAGGGCCCCTTGCACCTCCCTCCATATGCATGCGCACAGGGGGACACATCATGTGCTCCCCTGTGTTCATGCACCCTTAGTTCCTGTATGGCCCGATTCACAAAAGTAATCTGAGACAGAATCCTAACTTTACGACTTTTGGTATTCACTAAAGGCATTTAGTACTAAATGCCTTTTGTGAATACTGAAAGACGTAAAGTTAGGATTTTTCTCAGTTTAGTGGAAGTAAAGCTAGGAATCCTAACTTTACTACTACTAAATGGCTTTTGTGAATACCGAAAGTTGTAAAGTTAGGATTTTGTCTCAGTTTAGTAGTAGTAAAGTTAGGAATCCTAACTTTACTACTACTAAATGCCTTTTGTGAATACTGAAAGCTGTAAATTTAGGATTTTGACTCAGATTACTTTTGTGAATCGGGCCCTTGGGGGCAGATTTACAATAACTGGTGCATCCCTGCAGATCAGCAGGGATGCAGCAGTTATTTTGCTTGAACCCCTTGCGCCACCATGGATGCGCGGCATTTACAATGCGGCTCACCGTGGCGCAAGGAGAGACAGTTGCGGGACGCATCTGTCAGCGTATAGGTGACGCAGAACTGGAGTCGTGTTGCAAGCGAGACGCAACTCCAGCACTGCTCAGGGCCAGCCTATACTTGCTGTGCTGCATCACCTCTTACGCCTGCTACAAGCAGGCGTATGGTTCTGACGCAGTGGGGACGTAAAAGTGACTCAGTAAAATATTGTAGATTTTACTGCGACACTGTTACAGGGCTTCCTTGCAACGGAGCACCCACCTTGCATACATTATACCTGACGCAGGTATTAGGTAGCGCAGGGCTTTTCAATGTGACGCATCTCACTAGATGCGTCACGCTGTAAATCTGTTGCATAGTGGCGCATGGTTTACAATGCTCCTAGTCACAGAAGTGATGCAACCGTGTTGTAAAAATGTCTCAAGGGGCTTGTAAATCTGCCCGTTAGTATTTACATGCATATTCCAAAACTTGAGCAAGAATACAAACAGGTAAATCTTGGGGTCTGCAAAATTCTTATATGCTTTTGTTTAAATACGTGAAATATTGGGCCATGATGCATAGTTACACTAAATGCCAATCCAACAGTTAAACAGTTAGTGCTATATTTTATTATGAAATGCGTCATTGTGTCATTTTAGACACAAGAATGAATTTCACTGTGAAAAAATTGCACAAAACAACGCAAGTAGAATGAGCAACAGCTGTGTAAATTCTGCTGTAGCGCAATTCCATTGTGATTACGATAAGGTTTTCCTGTGAATGACACATAATTATGTGATGTCGCATAATAGTGTAAATTCAGGAATTTCACATAATGAGCACTACAAAATTTCAAAATTATGTCAATTAAATCTGCTTAATTTAAATATCACCAAAGCCTATTCAAATCCGAATCTATCCAAATTGTAAAAATAAGGGGCCTCATTTATGAGGCTGTGCGTCACTTTTACGCCGCTGGTGCGTCACTTTTTGTGACGCACCAGTGGCGTAAAAAATGCGCCTTGTTGCGCCATATTTACAAAGTGACGCATCTAGGTAGATGCGTCACTTTGTAAACCCCTGCACCACATTATACCTGCGCCAGGTATAATGTATGCAAGGGGGGCGTATTGACGCAAGAAAGGGTCGTAGAAGTGACGCAGTGAAATCTTTGAGATTTCACTGCGCCACTTCTAGGACACAAATGCGTCAATTTCTTATGCCTGCCTCACAGCAGGCGTAAGACTGACACAGGCCCTTTCACTTTTGTGACACACTCCAGCAATGCGTCACTTTTACGGCATACAGATACGTCAGAAATACTGACGTATCTGTAACTCCTTGAGCAATGATGCATCATACTGTAAATATGACGTATCATTGGTGTTGCAAGGAGGGAGCAGTGAAAAGTGACGCATCGCTGTTTTCACGCAGCGATGCGTCACTTTTCATAAATGAGGCCCATGCTTTCCAACAATACTAAACATTCAGGGGCTTATTTACAAGCTCCTTGCGCCACTTTTGCGTCATTTGTAACATGGGAAAAGTGACGAACGGGTGGCGCAAGGGGATTGTAAATCTCCCCATCAATGTCTTCATTAATTTTTGCTCAATAGTTTCGTGGCTGAAGTTGGTTTGTGGTCTTTTTTTGTAGAAATGCAGCATATTTTCAATGGATGGAAATGCGAAACGTAGAGGTGTGAAGTCAGTTCAGATTTGAGGCAATTTAAGTGGAGGATGATGTCTGCTTCTTGATGGGCACACTGATGTGTATGACATAAATTGAGGGATGTGATGACATTTCAAGAGCGATCCCTCTAAAGATGGAGCTCTACCTTGCACAATGATAGGACATTCATTCCTCTTGGGAAATAACAACGTCTACATGAAATCCTTATTTATGTGCTATGTCTGGACTACCACAACAACCTGATCAGAACATCCACTCAGAAGAAATCCACAGATGTGTTAAAAGTATCCTTGACTCACCTTTCAGTCACAAAGACTGAGGATTCTCTTACTAAGTGCTGGGAAGCTGCAAGCAGTCTTAACTTTACAAATGAAAGCAAAAGGGGCAAACCAGTGAAAAGGTTTGTTTTTGAAAATATCAATGCATGTTTAAAATACAAATGCTGAAAATTTAATAGTTGCACCAAATTGAGCACAAAGTTCGAAGCTAAAACTCCAGGGTCAAAATTACATGGCATAGGTTAAATCAAACACTTTCGAAATGCATGAAAATTAACAAATCTTTATGGTGGAAACAGGATAAGAAGAATGATAATAACACACTCTGCATTCAAATAGAATATTTAGTACATTTTACAAAGTGAACCCTAAGCAATATGGGACCTTAAGACTACATCAAACCTGGGTAGCCTAGGATACAGTTACAAAAACACGTGGTAATTTTTTTTAAAAAGAAACTGCCTACGGGTGAGTGAGCCTCGTAACGAGAGCCGAAACGCGTTATTAGTGAGGCAAGCTGTGGCAGTGTTTGGACGTTGAATAAAACACTTTGATGTCCATTAATAGTCAGGGCACGGTGTGCGTCTCTTGAAACGAGAAGTGTTTATGGACAATATATATATATCATGCGGGCATGATGTGCGGCACCAGGATTGCTTTTAAATTAACGGACAGCTTTCCAAACGGAGGCCCACTGGAGGGTGTTAAAAAGACAGACCAAGCGATAATTAACGTTGGTGCCCGGCAAGCCATTAAGGACTTGTAATTACCCACTGGAGGGATTGCAGTGCACTACAACTCCCAGCATGCTGTTGCAATACCCAGGTGGGAGCAGCATGCAAAATGGGATTAAAGGGTTGTAATGCGCACGAACTGCTTTGCCCTATGATTAAGAGACATGTTGTCCCGAAACGCGTCAGGGAGTCATTATACGAACTCTGCTCAAAAGCTGTTTGCTGCAAATAAAGGTTCTGTGAACAAATCCTGGTGGAGTGGCATCCTTCAAGCACAGGACAACTTTTTAGAAATATATATATAAATATATATTTATACTAATATAATAAAGAGAGAGCCCAAACACTTGAGGCAGGTAATCTCAGGAACCACTGCACCAATCATAACACCGAATACAGCGTTGGAAATGGCAGTAGCAGCAGAAGGACATAGGCAATGCAGACGTCCACCATATACATTTAAAAGGTAAAAGAACCGTGCCAGCAAAGTAGTCCGTTGTGGGCGTGTCTGCGTTGTGCTGTGGGCGTGTGCTGGGGGTGTGACAAACGCTGGGGCGTGTGGTACCTTCCACCCTTCATGCCATGTCTCATATCTTGTGCTAATCCCACCCTGCCCCCTTTAAATACCCCTGCACCCCATAATCATAACCCACCCTTACTCCTTAAAATACCCCAACACCCTTGAACACTAACCCATCTTAACCCAGTAAGTATACCCTGTACCCCAAAACCCAAACCTACCCCTAAACCCTAAAAATACCCCTGTACCCCAAAACCCAAACCTAGCCCTGAACCCCATAAATACCCCTGAACCTCAAAACCCAAACCTACCCCTGAACCCTAAAAATACCCCTGTACCCCAAAACCCAAACCTAGCCTGAACCCTAAAAATACCACTGTACCCAAAAACCACCTTATACCCCTAAAATACCCCTGTACCCCAAAACCCAAACCTAGCCCTGAACCCTTAAATTTTCCTGTACCCCCAAAACCCAAACCTACCCATAACCCTAAAAATACCCCTGTACCCCAAAACCCAAACCTAGCCCTGAACCCTAAAAATAACCCTGTACCCCAAAACCCAAACCTACCCCATAACCCTTAAAATTTCCCTGTACCCCAAAACCCAAACCTACCCATAACCCTAAAAATACCCCTGTACCCCGAATCCCATACCTATCCCTAAACCCTAAAACTACCCCTGTACCCCATAACCCAAAACTATATCTGAACCCTTAAAATACCCAAACACCCCAAAATATATACCTCAGTACCCCAAAACATATACCCCTATACCCATACTTACCTTATTCAAACATTAAAAAAGCATGCTTTTACCATTCATGCATTTACAACGAATTTCGTTGTAAATATATGCGTGGTAAAAGCATATAAAATGTGATGCCATGCGTTATAATGGCATTGCGGAGTCATGGTACTTTCGTAATGAAAGTATGCGGAGTGATGGTATGCGGAAAGAAAGTTGCGGAATAATGGGTGTTTACCCTCCCCCGGTAAGTACATTGGTGGCACGGCGGCCCACATCTCCAGCAACATACTCATATGTTTTCACCACCCATTTGAAAAATACACAGGTCTCTCTCATTGATGGCCAGCACCGACATACACTTTTAGACACACCTTCCACCACAAGTTCTAGAATTGCGGACTTTAGAGCTGGGGAGCTACGTTCGAATCTCGGCATCAGCTCAACATCCTGTGATTCCAGGCAAATCACTTTGTCTCCCCGTGCCTACCACAAATGAATGTGTTCTTCTGTAATGTAAATTGTGCTCATGCCATGTTGTCGAGTTCGCGCTATATAATATTGCAAGGAAAAATAAAGTAGGGAAACTCGAGTTTATACACTACTGAACGCGAACTCTTAAGTGCATCAGCAGTGCACTGTGAATCGGAGCGTTTCACAGGCCTGTCACCGATAAGAAATGCTATCAAAACGAAATCCTACAAAACAATATACTACTGGCCGGCAGCAATTCATACCCGGACAACGTCGGGACGGGCTGCTAGTATATATATATATATATATATATATATATATATATATATATATATATATACATAAATATCATGATAACCAAGGCTCTGCAACTGAAGAAGCACTCCACAGTGGGTAGGTAATTCCTACTTTATTGCAGCATTTGAAGGTGCAATTTCATCCGTAATTTCAATCCTTTTGCCAACGCGTTTCTGAGCTGTGCACTCTTTCTTCATGGGCTGATGACGAATGCGCTGTTCTGCAATTAGTCCCACCTGCATATTTAAATGGTTTTTTACATCCAGTATGTTTGCTAAGTGGCACTTGCTCTCTGGGACTTGTAGTTTACTTCTCTTTCACCCATAGTGGGTTGTTCAGTTCATCATCATTATTTAAAAGGTCACAGTGATTTTTAATATTCAATGTGCAGTATAAAGCCCTCCAGTGGGCCCCGGCATATCAATGTCACCTCCAATTACTTTAGGCTCCGCTGTTCCATGATGCCGCCCCCCCCAGACCTTAAAATAGTTGCTCACCGGTCATGACCTTACCGCATGTCCAAACCTAATAAATACGACGACCTGTGGAAAAAGAACTAAAGGACAACTACACTAACTAAATCACCATGTCATGCCAACATTGTCGAACTACTAAGGGAAAAAAGGCCTAAACAAAATTGTAACCAGACATTATACATCAACACCACTTTGTAAACTGGGAAAAAAAGGCCTAAAGAAAACTTACACAAGATATTTACACAATAAACCGGTATCAAACAATGCAAAACAACTTATAGTTCCAGGGATGGTGGGTGGGGAAAAATCAGGCAGCCCCGAGCGCGGGGCACGACCAGTGTGGGGGAGCGTCCGGGCAACAAGGGCCATCCAAGCGCTCCCCCGCCTTTATTCCAGGGGTGCAGGGAGGGGGCAACACGCCCCCTCCACCCGCCCCTTCAGCAGCCCGCCCCCCCTGACCCAGAAGTCTTCCTTCGCCTTCTGGGTCACGGTCGGGTGCCAGCCAATCGGTGGTGAGGCGCACACCCCCGCGTCATCACTGGACGCCGGGAGGTCACGCCCACCACCGGGAAGCAGGAGGAGAGGGGGGTCGCCGCACCGCCATGCGGGCGGGGGGCCAATGGCCCCCCCCTTTTCACATGGTCAGTGACGGCTACCGCCCCCTCCCAATGGACCCACACCAACCCAAACACAGACATGAAACATAATTGTCTTTGGAAGGCGGGGGATCCGAAGACCCCCCCGGCCGTATTTATTAAGATATAAAACAATAAAAACTGTAATATAAAATATCAACATTTCCTATGCAAAATAACCGGATATTAGATACAATATTGTCAACAGGTATGAGAGGCTAACCTTAACAAACTTCTAATACAGATTGTTTCCTAACCGAATCTAACATCCTCATCTTAATTTTGCATACTAACATTTCTGGCCATATGGCAAGGTCGCTAACCGGTGTCAGGTCCCACTAGCTGCGCCTCCCCGTAGGTGCGCATGCGCAGCCGAGCCCGTTAATTACTCGGTCCCCGCCGTGAACTCCATTTACCCACTAAAGGAGGGCCCTTACTCTGCGCCATTCGCTGACGTCATGAGTACGCGCGGGGTGGCTACCGGCCTATGGGAAGCGTGACTCACCCACCCGCGCCCCTTTGAAGCACCAGTTGACCCTGCCCCTGAAGTTCTAGGAGGGGCAATTGGCCCCTCCCCCCTGGTCGGGCACCTCCGAGGATGATGCCGCCCCCCCAGACCTTAAAATAGTTGCTCACCGGTCATGACCTTACCACCACAGGCCAGCATTGTTACCCGACGATCTGGCCTCCCCCCTTCCTACTCTAGAAAGGTCATACTCCCCTTACAAAACCTTCTAACCATGCCAGTATATTCTTGGCCCACATGACATTACCTGCCTCTGTCAAATGTACACCATCCCGCAAGTAGAAATGTTCCCCCCAAATACACCCATGAGGGATTGTCTGCAACCGGGGGGCTCGAAACAATTTGTCCAATTGCGTGTTGATCCTCTTTACCGAGTGATTCAACGCCTTAACCGAGTCCCCCCCTCGCCACTGCCACCGAGTATAAGTTGAGAGCAAACTACCTGCAACCCGGGCATGTCTTGGCCACCCACCCCGCAGTGGAGATGATTTCCTCGATAAGGATGCGCCTACCTAGTTTGGCCAGATCATTCTCCCCCAGGTGAAATATCACCACTGACGGGGGGGCGGGCTGCTGGGATAGGATTTTCTGAAAATAATCTCTGAACTGACTGAGACATAAACCCCCCCTCCCAAAGAAGGAAACTGAAAACCCCTTTTGCTCAGCCCTTTTCTTACTGTCACCTGAAAGAAAGACATTTTCAGCGCGCCTCACATAAGAGTGGCCCACAATCCAAGTCACCAATGTCCGTTGCTCCTTCTGTCGCTTGTGTTGAGCTGCTGAAATTCCTTGACGCCCTGCGGCAAGTTCCTCCCCCGCGTAACAGGTTTGAGAAAATGCAAAAAACGAGAAAACACCCGGTGTGAGTCCCTTGGTAGGTTACAACATGTCAATCCGTACATATCGCTTGTAACAGTCAGTAGACCATCTCCCAATTCGCTTAACATTCTCAGCTGGGAGTCCCCTACTCACTGCTTCAGTTGCAGCCCCAATTCTAAAGGAGTGGGTACCAAATTCCTTGGGGTCCAAGCCTGCCTTCCTAACGGCCGACTCCAAGACTCTCCTAAACTGATACCTGGTCAATGGTGTCCCATCAGCGAGACTCAATATTGCAACCCCCGCCGTCCCTTCCCGCTGCCTGCTAAAGACCTCTACGTGCGATACTGGGCAGCAAGGATTGGTCCGAGCCCGGTGGAGCACTAGGGTATTCCCCCGTGCCTCCTGATCTGTTTTCGATCTTTGAATTGTTACCCACATTGTATCCTCCCTTATCTTGACGCAGGCACAGTGAAGGCCGCCCTGTTTGTCTCCTTTAGAAGCTGCTACCAACTCGCCTATTCTCAACGCCCCGTAGAACGCCAATGCGAACGCGGCTTTGAACAACAGAACTTCCTATGTTGAACTACGGACCTCATGCAGTGCTGACAATAAGGCTGACAATCGCACTAGCCCTATTGGTTTTCTTGAATCTACAGAGTGTCCCTGCATGCGGCGCCAACCCCTCAAGGCTTTGCGTACTAAAAAAGTGTTAGTGGGGTCCCTCACACCCTTGGCCTGCGCAAAGAAGGAAAACGCCGCCCTATGTCTGCTCGCCGTTGCCGCTGAGCGCCCTTCCTTGTGCATCTGTTCTAGGTAAGTCGCAAAGCTGTCCACTTGTGCCCACCTAACCTCCCAATCGCGCCCCAGGAATGTACGGTAAGACAAGAACGCCCCTTCGTATGCTGTCTTGGTCCTGGGGGCTAGGCTAGCTACCACGAGGTCCTGTAATCTGGGGCACCAATCCGCCAGAGTGCCGCCGGGAAATGCGCTGGCCAATGGTCTGCTGCAGGAAGCTGTTCCCTGAATACCTGCATTTTAGAGCGAGAAAGGGCATCAGCTGCAATATTGAGGACGCCTGGCACATGTTTAGCTCTGAAAACTACGTTCCACCTTAAGCACTGCAGCACAATCTCCTTCACCAGGCGCAGTATGAATGGACAGCTTGCAGCCTGCTGGTTTATGCATTCCACCACACTCATGTTGTCAGACCAAAACACCACTGATTGATTACACAGGTGTTCTGGCCAGACCATCAATGCCACCCATATATCGGGAACAATTCCAGGAAGCCGATATTGGTGGTCAAACCCCAGGACCTCCATTCCCCGGGCCACTCTTGCGCAACCCATTTGGTCCCCAGGATGGCGCCAAAACCCACACTACCAGCAGCGTCTGTCCACAAACCCAACTCTGCTGATGTGGTGGGGGTGCCGGACCACACCACCCTGCCATTGAAGGTCTCCAGGAATGCCGACCATATCCGCATATCCTGGCGAACCTCACATGATAACCTAGTGTGGTGGTGTTTCTCCCGTAGTCCTTTCATGGCCTGGGCAATGGAGCGTGAGAAAGGGCGCGCCATGGGGATGACCCGCAATGCGAAATTCAGTTGCCCCACCACCTCCTGCAATTGTTGCAGAGAGACCTTGTCTTTGAGTAAGCATTGCTGAAGTGCTGCCCTAAACTTAGAAACTTTGTCCCTGGGCAACCTGAAACACCCTTCCACTGAGTCTATTTCGATGCCAAGGAATTCTAAACACGTGGACGGGCCAACCGTCTGCCCCAGCGCCAGCGGGACCCCAAAAGCCCGCATGAGCACGCAAAATTCCTGCAATGCCCAGGCACACTCTCGAATGCCCGCCGCCCCAAGAAAGAGGAAATCGTCCAGGTAATGCATGACCTGCTGATGGCCTGTCGCCTGCCTCATGACCCATTCTAGCAAAGAGCTAAAAGTCTCAAAATGTGCACATGATATGGAACAACCCATTGGCATGCATTTATCCATGTAAAATTTTCCCTCCAAAATGAAACCCAGGAGGTGGTGATCCAAAGGATGGACTGGGAGGAGACGAAAAGCAGATTCAATGTCTGACTTTGCCATCAATGCCCCTGGCCCTAGTCCCCGCAGCAGTTCCACCGCCTGGTCAAATGAAGCGTATCTCACACTGCATATAGCATCATCAATTGCATCATTCAATGAGCCTCCTCTTGGTGCTGAAAGGTTGTGAATGAGTCTGAACTCTCCCTTCTCTTTCTTGGGTACAATGCCCAGCGGTGAGCACACAAAGTTAGGGACAGGGACATCCTGGAAAGGGCCAACTATTCTGCCCAGCGACAGTTCCTTCTTAATCTTGGCAGCCACTACTGCAGGATTATGTTTCACTGACAACTGGTTTTTACAATATGCGCTGCCTGCGTACCCCCCAGCCGGGATCCTAAAACCTTGGGAGAACCCCTCCTGAAGTAGGGTAGCCGCTGTGTGATCCGGGTATCTGTTCAACCATGGTATCATCGCTAGGACATCAATAGGAGTGTGACCCATTAATCTGTCCCCTCTATTCTGGTTTCCTTCTCCCTCTCTGACCTTGATTCCCATTTTTGGACCTGCAAGTTGTTTCAGGGTGGGATGGGTGACCACAGATTCCGCAGGCATGTCTAAATCTACACGTGCCAGCCGGTCTTGAGCAAGTTCGTTTATTGAAATCCCAGCACACCCCCCTCCTGTCTCCCCCCCTACTCTTTCCCGGGAAGTCATTCCCCTGCTCTGGCGGAAAGGGCTGCTGGGGTCTAGCAGAGAACACTACAGTACCGGTGGACTGGGTCGTGCATGTATTCCCAGAGAACTGTTTATGCCAAGCCATTGAGTCAACCCTGTCCCATGTCAATGATGCATTAAACTCCTTGGATTTTCTAAAATTAACATCGTACTCTTTCCATGCGTCCCCAGGGTACTGCTCACTCCACACGGCAATCCTACTCTGGTAGCAGGCCATTGCTGCATGTACATCAGGAGTGCGTTCAGTCGTGATAGCCGTAAAGACTGAGAAGGCCCTGAACCAATTAAGCAAAGTCTCTTCTACCCTGAATCTAGAACATTGCGCCCTCCATTTACTAGGGTGCATCCATTCCTTCAGTGTCTTGGCATGTTCCATATCCCTATTATCCAGCAACAGGGAGAAAATATATATATATACTTTCCCGCCCAAATCATCTCTTTTACAGTCTGGGAAACATGTTGCGCTAAATCTTCCCTCCCGGACGGCATTGACCCGTCACCCAAGAGAGGCAGAGCCACCTCCTTACCATTTCCGGACACTTGGGCCGGTACAACTCCATTTCCGTTCAGCTGGGCGGCATTAGAACCTGGAAGGGGAGAAACAGAGGGCCCTGCAGCACTATCTGCGGCAGTCGCTGCTCTAATCTTTTCCAATAATTTCGCCGCCTCCGCGAAATGATCTGATGCGCCCCCCCTCTGTAACCAAGGCAACACTGCCGCCAACTGGGCTTCCAGCTCAAGGGTTATTGGGGCACTCACAGTTGGCACTACAGCAGGCACAACCACCCCACCCGTCGGTACACCTAAAGGAACTGGTGGGCTAGTCGGCGGGGACGATGGCGTTATCGGGGCTGGTACTGGTACTACCGGCATGGGGGCGCAACAAGTACTGGCACTGGAACCACCTGTGCGGGAACCAGGGGGCACCCGGGGACGGTGCCGCAAGAGGGATTACCGGGGGCACGGCCGGGGCCTGTGGAGGCAATGGCGGCGGGGGAGCGGAAGGACCTGAGGGGAGCGTGGGAGCGGAGGAAACCTTCCTCGATCTCTTGGCCTTGCCCCTCTTAGGCGAGGTGGCGAAATCCCCCCTTGGTAAAGGGGGTGTAATGTGACGCTTGGGCCTAACTTGTGGCTCCGACGGACCATCAAGCCGTTCATTCATGCGGTCCATCCTTTCTCCCAACTCATCCACCTTCACCAACCTCTTATCCATGGCGGTCATTCTACGCATCATGTCCTGCATCATTACCTCCATTGGTGACCTCTTTCCACCCCTTGCCCCAGGCATATTGCCGCCAAATGAAACTACACTCTTAATTAACGCCCCCTAGTGCACGTGTGCACTTGTACCTGGTCAAAAGATGGAGGATGTACAAGGGGCTGTGAGCACCATGCAACTATGACCGCAACACACCGGCTTGCCCGATTGTCCGGGGCGAGTGAACTCTAACGTAAACTCACCCGGCGGCCACAAGAAGCTATGAAATGCAAGCCTCCCACACTCCCCTTACCCGCCGTGGAGACCGGACACCACCCTGCGTTCGTCCAACGTCCAGAACCCGCGCGCCAGCAACTGCAAAAGGCCACGTACTTGTGTCACCTAAAATGAAAGGCAGGTTGCTAATATGCTTTGACGAATCGAAATTCATAGAAAAAGGGGGGGGGTCCACGATAATAATATGCTTTAACAGAGTAGAAACATAAAGAAACAGGTCCTTTGCCCAATGTGTGCTGCTAGGAGACAACGCGCCGATAAGCGACCCGAGGGGACTATGCTAGTGTAGGTAAGAGAACAAATGATGTTCCCAAATGCCCTTTGGATACCGAACCCCTTGCTAATAAATTCACAATAACACAGCTGCGATGTACATAGGTCTCTTTACTGACACCTCCACTAAGCCCAGCCCCCCGGAATCCTCAGCCGCTTTAACACTCACTGCACAACTCTCTGGGTTAAGCATGAAATAAAACCCCTCACAGAAGAAATTGTACTACCAAGTATTCAGCCGGAGCCTCTATAACCTATATTCCCTCTATTGGTCTCCCATCCACCTGCTGCCCTGGACGACCCTGCTTCGCTTCACACTCGTGCAAGCTGCTACAAACACCACCGGATCCCCAGCCCGATCCCAGGTGCTGCGTTGCCGCCCGCTTTACGCTACACAAATACGATCGAACTTAGGCACCTACTGCTTGGCACCCCCCACCCAGCGCTTTCCCACTACCTTCTTGTCCGGTACGCGAGTGCAAACCAGCCCCTTACGACACCGACCGCTATCGTTTTCCACTCCTTCCGTGATCGAACTGGACTTTGAAGGCAACTCGTCCCCGACTCGTTCTCCACTCCGTGTCCTGCAGGAAACAAAACGAGCTTGTGCGTCCCCTATCGGCGTTCCGACGAACGACGCCACCCGCTGCCGCCTAACTCCAACCGGGGACCTGTAGGGGAACAAAAAAGATAATTAAAAAATCAGGCAGCCCCGAGCGCGGGGTACGACCAGTGTGGGGGAGCATCCGGTCAACAAGGCCCATCCGAGCACTCCCCCCGCCTTTATTCCAGGGGCGCAGGGAGGGGGCAACATGCCCCCTCCACCCGCCCCTTCAGCAGCCCGCCCCCCCTGACCCGGAAGTCTTCCTTCGCCTTCCGGGTCACGGTCGGGTGCCAGCCAATCGGTGGTGAGGCGCACAGCCCCGCGTCATCACTGGACGCCGGGAGGTCACGCCCCACCACCGGGAAGCAGAAGGAGAGGGGGGTCGCCGCACCGCCATGCGGGCGGGGGGGCCAATGGCCCCCACTTTTCAGTAAAGTGGGCACATCTGATGCAAGCATCTCAATGCTAGAATATTTTTCACTGATATTTCTTGCTTGAGCTTCTTTCAGGCCATCCTTTATGGCGAAGAACTTTTTCAATTTTAACTTATGAGTAAAACAGAAAATGTCCACCCTATTGAGAGCCTAATTAAAATCACTGATGGGGCAAAAAGACAGTCCCAATGATAGTAACTGCTTCACGGCCTTAGAAAGAGCCATTGAGGAAAGGTTAATAATGGTGTTGTCACCAACCATTACTTGTTACGCCAGTATGCTCTTTTTCGTTTTACATTTCCATTTCTTACACCTTTTCCTTCTTATTCCATTCTTTCTGGCTCTGTTGTCTTTTTTTGGTGCCGTGGTCTCAGTGTTTGGCGCCAGTCGAACGATAAAAAAGCAACCTCTTCTCCTAGACCCAGTGCTTAATTTGTAAAAAAATAAGTGCCGGTGCTCTCACCAAGAGGCCATTCCAGCTAGTGCCACACATTGCTCCAGCCAGTGCTGCCCCTAACAGTACCAAAGCAACCATTAACCATCACACTTGACTAATCAGACTATTCCAGGCCCTCAACGCTATAAGTATAGCTTGAGCTCTTGTAAAACTCATTTTTAATATATCTTGAATTAATAAACATCTGTTCTTGTGCTCATCTGTGAATTAGAGAGTCAGTGCCACCGTGGTGCAGACTGTCATAAGTACCTGTGCTGACAATTATGTAAGTGTCAGTGCTGAGCACCAAAAACCACTGGCTCAAATTAAGCACTGTGCTCCGGGAACCAGTGAGACCGGGACGGGGAACCGCTGCCGCATTGAATAAAGGCACACAGGACCCAAAAAGCCACAAAAGGGATCAACATTGGGATACGACAGAGGTGGAATAATACCACCCTGCTAAGGCGCAAATGGATAAAGCCTGAGAAATCCATTATCAGTGCAAATTACAGAAAAGCACGGCACTCTATGTATATAATTCACGGATGAAATAGAGATCTAAATCTGATATCCTTCATCTATGGTGACCCCAGGGATACTCATCTGGTACCCGAAAAACTATATATAATAATAAAAAGAAGATTTTATGTTTTTAAATGATATTGTCCTGAGGAAGGTGTTCTATAAAAATGAAGCACCGAAACGCGTCGACACACGGACTCTTTTATGTATGAGAAAATCTTTTTTAATTTGATGTGTATTGTGAAGTATATATTGTTATAAAATGTTGTAAAAATGTATAAGAATTGTATGTAATGTTATGATTGTAATTAATTGCTTATTGCTTGATGTACAAATATGCATCTATTTTTAATTCTTTTTTAATACAAAATAAAAAACCAGTAAGATACACACGGGCTTATGTTATGATCATAATTCTAGATAGGGCTTTGTATATTTTTGAGATTGGTCTGAATAAATGGTTCTCCGTAACTAATGTTTAACATAAGAACGTGTAATACACAGAAAGGAATTTCTCTTTTTGACTCAAATTAAGCACTGGACATATAGTTTAGTCTGGCTTTGTGTTCCATAAGCAATTACGAAAGACTGGGGAAAAAGAACAAGATTCAACTCATAATGCTGTGCAGTTAGCATACAGCTCCTTGATGTTGGTTCATAACTCGCTGAGCTACATTAGAAGTTTTGTAACTGGTGACAAGCAGGCAACAGAAGGAAATCTGCAGCAATAGCAGTAAGCCCCTGAACTGTCTACATGAAACACAAACCTGTGGCATGCATGCTACAGGTTGTGCTTTGCAACAGACAGACAAATCTTCTACGGTATTTTATGATGAGCCAACCTGCCTAGTCTGCAAACAATCTCTCCAGTGAGCACATTAACCGCCAGAGATATTTTACTACTAATATATAAGCAGTATGGAAGATGGGTTCACAAAGAGATCTGCAGCTGGTGCCTTAACCCCACGTTTTCAAAGGCAACCGGTCTATGACCATTTAAGTAAGCCTTTAACCCCAATTTATGTGATCACGGAGTACATTTTATTCCATTTTCACGACTGCCTACTAACCAAATAATATCTCCAAAATCTAAAAATAATGCCTGGATGACGTTAATTCCTATTGAACTTTGTATAGGTTTAATACTTCCAGGTTTTATACCTGTTGAAATGCAACTTTCCGCTTGTTTCCTTCTGTGAAGCACTTCAACCCCCCTGTGTCTGGTACACTTTATACAGAACTGCAAATAAATCAATCAATAGTCCACCTACCATCAAGCACCGTAAGGCTGCTCTATACATGTCTGATAAAAGATAATCCCATAAAGGATGGTAAAATGGAAGGACAGGAAAAGACCATTGCTTGAGATGTGGAGGGGAATACATGATGCACTCCACCAGCACTAATTCACCCCCAGAACAGGCTGGTACGCCCCGTCTTATTTCGCCGCAAAAGTTAAGTCAGCAGCAGTGAAGGAAGAGATGCAGCCGTGAGCCCCACACAGTATAAAATGTTATTTAGCACAATCAGTCATTTGAAGGCTTTATAGACAAATATAACGCTGAACACTGGCGCACAGCTGATTACAGAAAAAACAAAATTACCTGAACATGCCACGCGTGGCACATTCAAATAGTCGTGTGTTTCTGCCATCAGCTGTGTACTAGTGTTCAATGTTAAATTTGTGTACAATTCATACTGATTATTATGCTAAATCACGTTTTATCATGTGGGGCCCATGGCTGCAATACTTCCGCCACTGCAGCTAGCTTTTAACTTTAGAAACAAGATTTCGCTCCAAAAGTTAAAAGCCAGCAGCAGCGGAAGAAGAGCTGCAGCCTCGGGCCCCACAGTATAAAACGTTTAGCATAATCATACATTTCTATTTTAAAATTGTAGATAAATATGGTGAAAGGCATTACTTACTGGGAGTGGGACAGCATTTTACGTTTTGATTAATATGCGAGGGAGGAGGCCTGCAGCACCATACACTGGTTGCTTGTCTCGTAGGATAATGATTAACGGCGCAGCTGCGCACTAGGCGGGGCGGGCCGCAGGAAAAAACACTACTCATTGGTCCAATTCGGGGGACAAACTTCATGATTCGGCATGGAGGGAATAAACAGCCAGATGCATCAAGCTAAACACTGGTCGCAAAGGGGCAGATTCTCAGAATCTGCCCCTTTGCGGCTGGTATTTTTGCATTTGGGATGCATCATCCCAAATGCAAAAATCGCAATTAGAGAATTTGCTAAATTGCGATTGATTGCATTTAAGGAATCTCAAATAGAGATTCCTTAAATGCAATGAATGAAAGTTTCAAAAATAGCAAAATCGCTAATAGGGCACGCAAATTACCACGAAGTACAACTTCATGGTAATTTGCAAAAACTTTGAAAAATGCACCAAAGTGCATTTTTCAAAGTTTCATGTTGCGCACACACATGCCCTAAGGGCATGTGTGTTCGCAACATATGTGCACAGATCAATTTCAGGGGTGCTACAGGGCGTCCTTTGGACACCCCTGCACCCTTGCAATCGCAATCTCAATTTGCGAATCGCTAATTGCGATTCGCAAATTGAGATTGTCTTCCCATTCATTCCTAAAGGCCCATAGGAATGAATTGGGAGGTATTCCTTAATTGCGACTCGCAATTTGCGAGTCGCAATTAAGGAATTCTAAGAAATCGCTATTTTTTAGGCGATTTCTTCTTGCATACCATTTTGCTATTCCTTATTAGCGATTCCTTATTTTTCGCTAATAAGGAATCGCAAAATGGATGCTTGATGCATCTGGCTGATATTTTTCAATTGTTTTATTGGTAGTGCATTATGCAAGTGCGCTACCAATGAATGAAAGTAAAATGAAAATGGGGTTTGACAGTGTTTGTAGCCTACGCTGAGGCAGGGACCTATCCAGTTTCAGTTTCTGTAGGTAATTTGATGTGTGTGTGTGGCTGACATTTAGGCAGGTGGCAGAGCCACTGATTCAATTTAAAGTATTTTACGCATGCATGCAATCGTGTGATGATCAGCTCTTCACAGGACTGGGAAGAGACTGGAATGGTGGCACCTACTCTCAGAGCCTGCATCCTATGATTACTCATACTGCAAGTGGACTTGCCTACAGTGTAGACCCGGCCCTAATAAATAAGTGCCAATGCTAAGCACCGGCACACATTAAGCACTGGTTATCTGATGATAAATCACTTGTTAATGGATCGCTGTCTGAAGCATCTAGGGTTTCATTTTCCTCTGTATTCACTTGTTGTGCCCGAACTGCTGGTGATTTTGCAGGTTGTGCATTAAATGTTGCTTTCTTGGCATTTTCATACTTACGGGCAAAAGGAAATATTTGCCCTTGCTCGTAATCCCCCTTGTCCAGGAAGAATTTTATGCCTTGCGACTCTTGATCTTATCTTCCTGCCTATTCAGTCTTTTCCTGTATCTCCTTTCGGGTCTTGGATATAAAATCGCTTGGTTCTAATTTCGACAGTTGCTCATTGATCTGTTCTATTTCCAAATTACGGCTTGTCGGCTTGTCGGTCAATATCAGAGTATTTTACCAATATCTTGACCAAATTCATTGACGCTGCCAAGTTATTCTCGCCATATATATATATATATATATATATATATATATATATATATATATATATATATATATATATATATATATATATATATATATATACATATATATATATTACCTACTGGCGGTCGCCAGTAGGTAGTTATAGTTAGGATTGTTTTCCATAGGGATATCGCAACATTCTATTGGGAATAACTTTGGCGCAGGTTGACGAATCTGCCTGAAATTTTCCTTAAATTTGCCTCGCGGTGCTTCGGTCCTTCCCTGAAAGTTTGGGGCGGATTCGTCAAGCGGGGGCCGAGATAAAAGGGGGGTCCCAAAACGTGTTTTCCCCATCTTAATTTCCATAGGGCGGTTGGACTCACTTTTAGCTCGAACGGCTGAATGGATTTCCACCAAACTTAGAAAAATTGTAGGGACTGGTAGCCCGATGTGCCTTTGCTATGTCTCAAGATTTATGCTCCAGTGGATTTTGAGTAATTTAGGTTAAAAAATATATATATCTATAAGCACGCCCCGGTACGCGCACCGGGGCGCGCAATAGCGCGTAACGCGAGTTCGCGCGCGGAAAGCTGATTGGCTCTCGGGTGTCTGTAAACATTCCAAACAGACTGGAGCGGCTGCCATCTTGTGTCTCGGTAGGATAGAGACACAAGAGGGGCCAAAAACAAAGGGGGAAATAACCAAAAAGGGGCAGGGTAGACCCCCCTGACCCCCTAGGTTTGATGTGGGGGACATAAAAGGGCCCCGGCGCTGAAAACGAAAAAAAAAAAATGTGATTTGCGCGGCGGGAGCGACCGGTACGTGCCCCGGTATGCGTACCGGGGAGCGTACCGTGGAGAAAAAAGCATGACAGAGTTTCCCAAAAAAGTTGCTTTTTTTTATACATTAGAGGTAGTTCTAAAAAGAACTGTTGTTTTTATTCTTTTTGTTGTTTTATATATTTTTTTTTTTTAACATTTTTTACTTTTTTTGACTTTTCTGAACAGTTTTATATTTTTTTTGTATTTTTTAAGGGGAGAAACAAAAAATAGAGAATTCTAAAGGGCTCAACAGGAGCAAAAAAAAAGCGGAAAAAATTATTGTTTCCTTGGGCACTTGTGGTTATCCCAAGCACGGTTAATAAGTGTGATGCTTTTCTCTCCATAGCATATTGTTTGTCCACAAAAAATACAAACCATTTTAAAATTGGAAAACTTTGTTTGTATGGTGGAGCACATCTCCCTAACTTCCGGTCCCGATGGGGTGGGAACATTAGTTTGGGAGGTGCTGGCAGAAGATTGGACAGGGTTTCTGGCCAGTTCCCTGACCTCTGCCCTAGCATAGTTATTTGGATGCTTCCGTTGCATATGTATGATCATAGTGTGGTTGCCAAAGGAGTATTTTTTGTTGGGATTCCCCCTTGACAGCTCCTGATGACATATTAAGCAGGTTGCCTTAGGCGCATTTACTTTTTTCTTGTCCGAGGGGATTGAAAAAAACTGCCAGATGATGTGCTCTTTAGGTTTGTAGGTAATATTGACCTATCTGAGGAATCTCCTCTCCTCCTCCTCCTCCTCTTCCTCCTCCTCCTCCTCTTGATCTCCACCACTGTGAAGCTGTGGAGGTCCTTGTGGTGGTGGTGGTGGTGTTGTTCCAGAAGCTCCAGCACCTGCAGCTAATGTAGCCATTTTCTACTGAAATAACTGCAGGTCTACCTCTCTCAAAGCACAAAGGTAGAATGAGGAAAAAAGGTGGGGTCTTTCATCATTTGGAAAAGAAAACTGTTCTGAACCAATGAAAAGTGTTATTTTTAGGTCACATGACCTGGCCTTACATCATTAGGAAACCAAAAGTGAAATGAACCAATAAAAAGTTTTATTTTCAGGTCACATGACCCGACGCACTTACGCTTACGGGGGCGCGTAGCGTAAGCGCGTCAGGACGTTGCGCGATCGTATGTGCTCGCGTGCTTCCGGGTGCGCTTACGCTGTGCGTCATATGACGCATCACGCGGCTACGCGATACGTCACGATGTTGTTTTTGTTCGCGGGAATAGCGCTAACGGGACGCTCCCCGGTACGCGCCCCGGGGCGCATCGCAACATTGCGCTTACCCGTGCGTTCACCGGTAAGCGCCCGGGGGCAAAAAAGAAAAAAAAAACATTTACATAATTATACAATATAAAATTTGTTATAATTTTTTTTACTTTTCCTATAGAGATTTGCTATTAAAAACCCATTGAAATTCACTGAAAAAACCATAGGTTTTACACCAGTTATAGTTAGGAATTAGCATTTAAAAAACCTATTAAATTCACTGAAAAAACCATAGGTTTCACACCAGTTATAGTTAGCTGGAAGTTTTACTCGCATAAAACCATTGAAATTCCCACGTTATAGTTAGTTGGACTCACTATAACTTGCGCGTGCAATGCACTGCTGATGACGTCACATATTACATCACTCATGACATGGTCAGTGACATCACTCATGACATCACTGATGACACCATCCTTGTGACAGAGTGACAGACCTTCTTTCACTGTAATGTAACCTTTGAAACACATATTCAAAAATAGAAACTAAAATTTTCAAAAAAAATGGAGATACCCATACCAGTTACAACAACCAATTCAGTAATTCCACCATCTATATACACATCCACTCATTCACCAACAGTTCTATGTAGTCACTCATACATATACTCACTCATCATATATAGTGATACACCTATATATCCTGTTACACAACGACAGTCATCCAAAAATTACTCACACACACATACTCACACATGCAAATAAACTATTGAACATCCATTTATTTGCATATACAGCTATACACACAATACCACTTTACTTCTAAGGAAACTTACACATACTTACTCTCTTAAACAATCACTTATAGAAACACATACTAATTTAAACAGGAACTACTACAATCCCTCACTCTCACATATACTGACTTATATACATCAATATTCACATATACTAGATTAAAACATATGTAGTTACTGATAAAGACACTAATAAGACAGTCATTCACTCACTAACACACACATATACACACTCATCCACCCATACAGTCCTGCACATATGCTGTCTTCAAAACACATACAAAGAGAGAGTCAATCATTCATGCATCTATGTGCTAAGAAATACCCCCACTAAACCATACAGACACTCATGCTGATACTAAAAAAACATCTAATAACCCATATACATACACATGTAGCTACTCACCAACCCATGCAGCCACTTATACACAAAGTGAAACACTAATACAAGCTGTATACTATGCCATCAGAATCAGTGAGGCCGGCAACTCCGCTAGGGAGCTTTTTCTACTCTACAAATCTCTCTCGGGCAGGATACCAGCCACTGCCCCAGATGAGTGTTCGGCGGAATCCTGTGATAAGATTGCGAACTTTTTCGCCGAGAAGGTAACTAAAATCTACTCGTCATTCCCTAATCACCCCATGGCAGGGACTTCGTTACCCCGCCCCCGGAGGACCTCTTAAAGATATGTAAATCCATCAAGTCCGGATCCCCTCGGGACCCCACCACGCCTAAACGACTAGCCGAAAGCTTGCCAGTGTTGGAACCTTACATCAGGCACTTGC
The DNA here is from genome assembly GCF_964261635.1 of Lissotriton helveticus. Lineage (NCBI taxonomy): Eukaryota > Metazoa > Chordata > Amphibia > Caudata > Salamandridae > Lissotriton > Lissotriton helveticus. The sequence goes on from NC_136067.1 coordinate 123,047,096, forward strand.
TTGACCTGTCATTTAAGACTGGGATAGTGCCTAGAGACTGGAAGCAGGCCGTGGTCCTACCCTTGAGGAAGAAATCTAACATCAGTTTCGATAAATTAGAGAACCTCCGACCTATCTCCCTTCTGCCCTACCTGGCTAAAGTGGCAGAAAAAGCTATTAACGCACAGCTGATGGATTTCGTGGAGGAGGCTGCCCTCCTGCATGACACCCAATTTGGTTTCCTTCCCCGCCACTCTACTGAATCGGCGCTCCTGATGGCAGTGGAGACCTTACGCAAGGGGGTGGATGAAGGACAGACCATGGCCCTCATCCTGCTGGACCTAAGTGCGGCATTCAACACTGTAGCACACACCACCTTGCTACAGTGTCTGAATAATGGTGGAATATCGAGCACTGCACTTAGATGGCTCCAGTCCTTTCTGACGGGGAGAGGCTTCCAGGTCCGCCAGGGTGACTGCTACTCTGGGGAGATATGTTTGGGACAGGGCGTGCCCCAGGGCTCAACACTGAGCCCCACCCTGTTCAATTTATATGTCTCCCCAGTGGCCTCTATAGTGGAGGGTCATGGATTGCACATAGTATCCTACGCCGACGATACGCAGCTGGCTATCTCCCTATCGCGTGCACCTGGCCTTGCGGTGGACCAATTCAGAACCTGTATGCAGGAGTTGGCAACCTGGATGTCCACCAATTGCCTCAAACTGCATGGCAATAAGACCGAGGTGCTTGTGGTGGGGGGGAGCCCTTCTGTGTGGTCGTCGGCGTGGTGGCCCTCTTGCCTGGGCGAGGCACCTACACCCTGTCGGGAAGCCAAGAATCTTGGAGTTTGGCTCGATGCTGATTTGTCTTTTGGACCTCAGATAGGCCGGGTGGTGGGTGTCTGTTTCAGCGTCCTAAAAAGTTTGCGGAAGGTCTTAGATCTTCTTCCCATATCTGCCCGCAGGACGCTGGTACATGCCCTCGTTACAGCGCGCCTGGATTACGGTAACCTACTGTATTTGGGAGCAACCAGTAAGGTATTAAATTATCTATAGGTGCTGCAGAACACGGCAGCCCGCCTTATTCTGAAGCTTCCTAAAAGATCAGCCTTCAAAGCGTCCCTTCAGACTCTTCACTGGCTTCCAGTGAGGAGAAGGGTCGAGATTAAGGCCCTCTGCACCTGCCATCGTATCCTTAATGGGAGGGCACCAGCACCACTCCAGAGTCTTGTCTCCAGTTACGAACCCACGCGAGCACTGCGTTCCTCCCAGGGTGGCCTGTTAAAGGTCCCGAGGATAAGAAAGGCTCGCATGGGAGGCAGATCATTTCGCTACTTGGTGGCGAAGGGCTGGAACGCTCTACCCCTGGATCTTCGCCTAGAACTGTCTGAAGCCGACTTCAGGAAGAAGCTAAAAACACATCTCTACACATGGTAATTCTAGCTGACCTTGCGGCCTGCCTTCATGAGTTTTCTGTCTTAGCGCAGGGACACACTAGTTGAGTGTAACCGCGCGCTTTATAAAACTCCCTTATTATTATTATTTTTATTTAAATATTTAAACATTACTCACTAATATTTATTTTTCAGAAAGACACACATTCACTGGATGGTGTCATCAGTGATGTCATGAGTGATGTCACTGACCATGTCATGAGTGATGTAATATGTGACGTCATCAGCAGTGCATTGCACGCGCAAGTTATAGTGAGTCCAACTAACTATAACGTGGGAATTTCAATGGTTTTATGCGAGTAAAACTTCCAGCTAACTATAACTGGTGTGAAACCTATAGTTTTTTCAGTGAATATATATATATGGCCAAGAAGACCCCTTTTCAACAGGAGTTCAAGGTCATACAAGAGAGCTGGCTAAGAGACGGCAAGAACAAACCACCAGAAGAGGCCGTCAAACCCGACGTGGGGGCTGGAAGGGGAAGAAGCAGAGGTACCAACCAGACCAAAACAACCACGAGGGTTACCAGGAGCCAGAGAAGAGGAAGATGGTGAGCTCCTCGGAACAACTCACCATTGTCAATCTGTCTGAAAGACAATTAACGCCAGCCGAAGAGTCTGTTTTAAAGCTAGGACTCACTTTTTGTCCGAACAAAAACATGGAATATACGCAAACGCGTATCGACCTGTATAAATTTATTCGGAAAGTCAAACTGCATAAGTTTCATAAAACTAAACCTACAGCGAAAGAAGCTAAACAACTAAGACAAAACCGAAAGGCAACGGACCTCCTAACAGTGAATGATCTAACAGCGTGCGAAGTACTACATAACTTAAGGCGAGAAGGTGACATGGAAGTCAATACAGTGGACAACACACTTACGCAAAGATTGGCAAATGTCAACATTGATCAAGTCGCACCAAAGAGTGACTTTAAGTTGGCCTCCAAATTTGTCCCCCAACTAGCTGTGGATCCTATTGATGTCTTCTCCGATGTGGTCACCAGGGATCTGATGGCCATAAGAACCACACAGAGCAATCAGAAGACGCAATACAATACCACTAAAGAACAAAAATCTGCTATTAATACACTTCTGGAGGACAAGACCATAGTATGCAAACCCTCCGATAAAGGAGGTAATATTGTGATTATGTCGAGGCCCAAGTATGTTGCAGAAGCCATGTGCCAACTTCAGGATGTTTCGTGTTACACTGTGATTAAGAAACAGGAATATTCGGCCAGCATCAATGATTTTTACATCTTGCTTAAGAAGTGGTATGATAAACAAATGTTAGACTTGGAGGAATACCTGTTTCTAAAAACTACTAACCCTATACTACCTTGTTTTTATCACCTACCCAAGGTTCATAAGGACATCAAAGAACCCCCAGGAAGACCGATAATTTAATCGATGGGAGGATTGACTGAAAATCTTTCAAAATTCTTGGATCATCACCTGTTTAATTTTGTACTGTCCCTGAGATCGTACATCAGAGACACTACGGATTTCATTGAAAAGGTGGAATTGTTGGATTGGCAATCATCTTACATACTGATCACCCTGGATATCACAAGTCTATATACTTGTAAAGACCATGAACAGGGTCTCCACGCAGTGGAATATTTCCTGAGCAAAAGAGAACTTAAATATGCAATGCATAATAAGATGCTATTGGAACTCATTGCATTCTGCCTGCATAATAATATCTTTCTCTTTCAGGACACTATGTATCGCCAACTCTCTGGTACGGCCATGGGTTCCTGCTTCGCCCCCAGCTACGCGAATTTATTCGTAGGCTGGTGGGAGGAGCAGGTAGCCTGGGCCCCCAGACTCGCCCCATGGAACACCAAGGTGGTGACCTGGAGCAGATACATAGATGATCTGTTCCTGGTGTGGAATGGAACAGTTGATGAAGCCAACCAATATATTCAATTGCTCAACGAGAACGAGTATCACTTGAGATTTACTAGTGAAATCAGTAGGGAAAAGGTTAATTACCTAGACCTAGAAGTAAGTGTTAATGAGGGACGCATTTGCACTCAACTTTACCGCAAACCCACGGCTGGTAATAGCGTATTACACGCTTCCAGTGGTCATCCTCGCAAATTGATTAACAATATCCCTTACGGGGAATTTTTGCGGTTAAAGCGCAACTGCAGTCAAAATGTACATTTTGAAAAAGCAGCTGGTGAATGCATGGAAAGATTTTTAATGAGAGGTTACAACTCTTCCCTTCTTCAAGAGACCCTCAATATGGTAAGGAAAATACCCCGTGCTAGTCTTTTTGTTAAGAAGACAGGTTACAATACTGAAGGAAGATTCCGCATCATAACACCCTATGCTGCTGACTCCTTCAAACTACGATCTATCTTATCTAAACATTGGCACATTCTGAAATCTGATCAGATTGTAGGGCCTGATATTCCCAACACACCGTTAATCACGTTCAGGAAGGCCAGATCTCTACGAGATCAAATAGTTCATAGCTATTTGCAACCAATACAAAAACCACTAGGCACCTTGAAGGACACCAAAGGTTTTTTCCCTTGTGGAAAATGCAAGGCCTGTGTAGCAAGTAAAAGAACACTGACATATCAAGTCCCGGGTAGGAAGGATGGGAGGAAGATAACTAAGTTCATGTCATGTCACACAGACTTTGCAGTCTATTGCCTTAAATGTCCTTGCATGTTACGGTACGTTGGTAGTACCATCAATCCTGTCAAGTTGAGGATATTAGAACATATGCGGGCCATTGTGAATAAAGACTTTACGTACCCCGTGGCCCGACATTTCTCTTTGGAACACAACAGTGACAGGAATCTTCTCAGGTACTTTTGTTTGGACCAAGTTGAAGAGAACCCAAGAGGGGGCAATAGATTGCTCACACTTAGGAGACTTGAGTCTCGTTATATTACAGACTTGGAGACCAAAGCACCTGGAGGCTTAAATATGGGAGAAGAATTGGCCTCTCATTTGGGCTAACAATGTTTATCTCTGTGTTATGAGAACCATTTGAGTCGAATATTGAGTTTCCTATATATCAGTTGAAATGCTTGTATAATATTTTTTGAAATGTCCTGAGTGTTTTTGTATTTGTTTTTGTTTTTGTGATGGATGACGCTATTACTAGCAACATTTAGCTAGATGAATTGCTTCAGTTTTTGACTACACCAAAGTTGTGGCAGTCCTATTGGGCTGCAATTGCCGATCCACGGCTAGATCCTGTCCGACTTGACCACATTAGAGTTTTGTGTTTTAGTCGGTATTTGAGTATTTCTCAACAATGTATTGCTGTCTTAGCCATAAAATGTATTAGGATTAAGTACAATACATGGTTTTGTTTATAAGATATCAATCTTGCCGATACACGGCAGTATTTAGGTGTTGCAAACTTGTTAGCAATTCAATGTGAATCGTGTTGAAAGTATACACTCTAAGATGGCGCCCAGTACTGCATGTAAGATTCAGTCCTTTGTTTGTTTTCATCCACTTCGCAAACATTGAGAAAGGGAGGGCTCTCCCGAAACGCGTCTGTTTTTCAAATAAACCGCCCTGCTAAAGAACACTGCCGTGCTCGAGAGTGCTTAATTTTCCTGTGACCCGGCTGGGTATTACCAGGACTTTGGAGCTGTGATATATATATATATATATATATATATATATATATATATATATATATATATATATATATATATATATATATGAAACTAAAAACGCCCAGAAGCTTGAGGCCACACAGCACTGCAGATGAGTAACAACTCTATTTAAACCAAGCAGGCAGCTCAACATCCCTTTGAAGCCCATATATTACCTACTGGCGGTCGCCAGTAGGTATATATAGTTAGGATTTTTTCTCTATGGGATTTTTGAAAATTCTATGTCAAATAACTTTGGCGTTTGTGGACGGAATTGGCTGAAATTTTCAGGAAAATGGCACATTTTGTTTCTGAGCAGCCCCTGAAAATTGGGGGGGGGGTTCGTCCAGGGGGGGTCGAGAAAAAAGGGGGGTCCCAAAACGTGTTTTTAACATTGAGTTTTCCATAGGGCGGTTGGCCTCACTTTTAGCCCGAACGGCTGAATGGATTTGCACGAAACTTGGCAAAATTGTAGGGACTGGTAGCCCGATGTGCCTTTTGTAGGTCTCAATATATGTGCTACAGTGGATTTTGAGAAATTAACGTTTAAAAAAAGATATATATCTGTAACAGCGGACCGGGCAGCGCTCCAGTACGCGTACTTTTCGCGCAACAGAGCTTTGTGAAGCGAAGCTGATTGGTTCTCCGGCGTCTGTAAACATTCCAAACAGTCCGTAGCGGCCGCCATCTTGTCTCTCGGTAGGATCGAGAGACAAGAGGAGGCCAAAGCGAAGGGGCAAATGACCATAAGGGGGCATAGTAGATCCTCGCTGACCCCCTAGGTTTGATGTGGAGGTTTTAAAAGGGCCCCGCGGGGCAAAAAAAATAAATAATAATAATAATCGAACGGCTGAATGGATTTGCACGAAACTTGGTAAAATATTAGGGACTGGTAGCCCGATGTGCCTTTGCTAGGTCTCAATATATGTGCTCCAGTGGATTTTGAGAAATTAACGTTCAAAAAAAGATATATATCTGTAACAGCGCTCCGCTTCGCGTAACGGAGGTTTGCGAAGCTGATTGGTCATTCTGTCACTGGGCTATAGTTGGGCTACATCTGGCTGATATTTGGGCTACATTTGTTTTTTTTGTCTCTGGCGGCCATCTTTGGGCTACATTGGGCTACATTGGGCTTCATTGGGCTTCATTGGGCTACATTGGGCTACATTTGGGCTCCAACATATATATAGGCCAATGTAGCCCAATATATATTTTTCAAAGTTAATTTTCGTAAAAACCACTGGAGCATATATCTTGAGACATAGCAAAGGCACATCGGGCTACCAGTCCCTACAATTTTGCCAAGTTTCGTGGAAATCCATTCAGCCGTTCGAGCTAAAAGTGAGTCCAACCGCCCTATGGAAATGAAGGAAATGAATGGGTAATTTGTAATTAGCAAATAGCTCATCGCAAACTAGGAATGGTAAAGAATCGCTATTTATTCCTTAAAGTTCGCTATTTAGGAAATGCAAAAAACTTTGATGATACATATGGCGGTTCATCTCTAACAAGATAAGAAGCATAGGGATAGATTTATGATGACTGGCGCATCACCAGGGATGTGTTAGTCATTCTGTGCCGCTGTTCCGTCACCTATGGTGTGCTGCATTTACAATGCGGCGCATCATGGGGCAAAAACAGCACAGATGCGTGATGTATCTGTGCCGTAAAGGTGGCGCATTGCTGGAGTTGTATCGCAAGTGTGATGAAGCTCCAGCAAGGGTCGGGGGTGCCCCTGTCGCAGGGTTTCTGTTCTCACACAGAACTGTGGACAGAGGATTGGAACCTCGGCGAATTAGGGTGTCCCAAAACTCACCTTAGTAATCAAAAACCCCTTAGCAAGCTAGGTACAGTGTCACATTGGATATAACAAACTCTCAATGTTTAGACAATCCAGAATATGAACTTATAGTACCTCAGGATACGTGGAACTCATGAACAGTCGGTCGTTATATATTTCTTAGAAACCAGAACATGGAGTTAAGAAGAACACATGTGTATTTGAAATGTTTATTTACTAATGCCGTCTTCTCAGGCGTAGTATCTTAGATAATACAAGTACACATATTATCAGTAGCAAAATTACCAGCATAGTTACTAGTACATAAAAAGCGAATGGTGACAGTATGTTAACATGCTGTAAATGAATAAGAGTTAGCAACACTTATAAGCAGCCGCGGGCCGTGGAGGGAGTTACGGTGGGGCAGGGAGGCGGGGAGGGGGAGGGGCAGGGTGGAGAGGGCTCCACCCTGCCCTCCCCCTCCCCCTCCCCGCCTCCCTGCCCCACCGTAACTCCCTCCACGGCCCGCGGCTGCTTATATCTCACCCTCCCTAATACACATATTATATTATTTGCTAAGAAGGTCTGTTTGTGTTGGTTTAGGGCGTGCCCATACTTTAGTGTCTTAGATTTGAAGGAATCACATCAGCATACACCAGCTCTCTCTTCATGTGAACCGCATCAAGTGTTGTGTATGTGTGTTCGGCAAAGCAATATAAAACCCGCCTCATGCCCAGAATTGGCAGAAGCTGCACTTATGTTATGAGTATGAAGTCGTGGAGATCAGACCTCATAACAATTCTGTATCGTGTTGTTCTTGAAACTTCAGCACTCGCTGTACAGATATAGTTTAACAAGCAAAGCAGATAGTAGAGCAATAACATATTATTCTCATGTAAACCACGATGAACTACTAGGTTGAAAGCTAAAGCAACAACTAAGTGTCGTGTGCAGAAGTTGCAAAAAAGGAAAAATGGCGTTTAAACCGGTAATGAGCCCATGCTAACTTAACACGGTGTAAAGATATCCAGGACCTAGATGACACCTCCCCATGATCCGGAAACGAACTGAATAAGATAATAGAAGTGCCATCTCATGAGAGCAGATTGCAACTTTATATGTGGACGGTCCGCAAGGTAAAACATTAAAAACTAGGAAAATTTAATGCTAAAGAAAAATAAAACAGCCAAGTACTTTATCGAGTCTTAAGCCAATAGGCAAGCTAAATAATAAAAACTTGACAAATAAGTCAATGAATTGTCAATGAAATGCTAGTACTCAGCATATCAAACATGAAAAAGGTCTATGACATAACTGTGTATGCAAAATAAGCTGCAACAGCCTCCAATAGGAAGTCACCGTCTTCATCCGAAAAGAGTTCAGCCATCCAATTTAAAAGCGGAAAAGAACATACGTGCTCTCCCAGCACCGGATCCTCTATCACCATCAGAGGACAGCTCGGTGGGTTTTCAAGAAAGCTCTGTTCCAAGAAAGACTGTGTTGCCGCCAGTAAATTCCAGGGACCAATTAGTCCATGCATCAATGCCACAGCCATAATCCTTTCGCCAGGACAAACCAACTCGTGAGTAATGATAGGAGTCATCAGCTGATTAAAGTCGACGTCAGGAGAAACCGGTCCGCAGAGACACAAATCAATGGCCCAATCGAAATCACAGGTCAGGCAGTGAAATACAGGCTGGACACAGGTGAAGTAGGAGAATCGAAAAGATAATCCATATGCCGTGCTTAATATCGCCAACGGCATTGTGCCATAATATTCTAGCATGCGATTGCGGAACAGTGTCAGCAGCTGCAGGGCGGGAGCTTGCACAGGAGGGACATCCATATTTAAAAATGTAAAAAAGCACAAGAGCGTCCGCTGGTAATGCAAGTAAAAATGGGAATCCACGAATGGAAAAAATAGAATGAAAGAAAGCAGGGATGACTCCAAAGATTTTCTCAAATGAAGTCACGAGACCACTGGTAACAACTTTAAAAAAGTGCGCCAGGGCCTTTGTGGAGGACGCGTTAAAGATAGTCCGAACCATGTCGCTGAAATGCAAAGGCGAATCAGTATTTAAAAGGGTCTGCACCTCTGTACGGGTGTTCGCTATGTGAAGCACGAAAGTTTCACGGGCCGAACTCAAGGCCACCTCTCTCTGAGACAAAAGAGCTCTTATTCTTGCCATGCCGTTGAAATGTGCTCCCAAGGTTGGTATTTGTGGCCAGATTGAAAACTCCCTATGTTCATGTGTGGGAGGAAATAGAACATTTCTGCAGCAAATAACCCGTTCACTTACTGTTACGATAAAAGGAATACTTTTAATTAACCCAGAACAATCTTCATTATTGAGCATCAAATAACTACCATTTTCCAACAACTTGAACGTGGGGATGATAGCAGGAACTGGCGTGCCTTGCAACACGCAAGCCATATTTGGTCGGTGTTTGTTGCATGAACCGTGTAACTGTATGTGCCTACACATTAGTGAATGATCTGGCGTCTCAGTGCATTCCTCTCCATTCAGATAAACTTCTTGATCATCTTTGAAACATCTGTATGTGTATGGAAGCGACCAGACCTCATGAAGAAAAGCACTACCTAAAGGTTCATAACGACCTATTGGTATATATTTCATACAATTTGAAAACTTATATAAAGCAAAAGGCAGCGTTATTAAACCGTGGATAAGGCACGTTGCCAAAAAACCCGCAATCCTCTGCTGATGATGTCACTGAGCATGTCATGAATTATGTAATATGTGACATCATCAGCAGTGGATTACGGGTAATAGTATCTCTAGTTTACTCCCCTATAGCTGTCTTTCTTTTAACATAAGTGTCTGTTTCCTTCCCTTATACTTACTGTTCTTTTTTAAAAAAAAAAATTTTGGTTCACTTCCGGTTCGCGTACCGGCGAGCGAACTGGGAAGCGAACTACGAGAAATAGAGGTTGGCACAGTTCCAAATATGGTACCAATTTTTTTATAACGGGGAGGTAGTTCTGAAAAGAACTTTTTTTTTAATTGTTTTTGTTGTTTTATATTTTTTTTATTATTTTTCTGAACTTTTTTTACTTTTTTTGAATTTTTCTGAACAGTTTTATATTTTTTTGGGTTTTTCTTGCAGGGGGCAATGAAAACGATTCATTGTAAAGGGCTCAACAGGAGCAACAAAACAAAAAAAAAGTATTTATTATTTGGGGCGTTTCGTACAAACTTGCATATGATAGTCAATAGCTCTGTTGATCAGAGTGATGCTTCTTTCTCCGTAGCAAATGAATACATTGCAATGTACGCAGACGTGTTTTACTTCATGAAATCTCGTTTGAATATTTGGCACCATCTCCCTGCCCTCTGGTCCCGTTACTTCCGGTACAACAGATCTTCTGGCCATAATAGGGAGATTATCTAGGTCGTTACGAAACTGTGCAGCACTGTAGTTGTTAGGATGCCACCTAGTCATATGGCGATGCATTGTGTAGTTTCCGAAACTGTATTTTTTGTCGGTCCCTCTGGACAGTCTATCTTGACATATAAGGCAAGTTACGTATCTTGCATTTACTTTTTTCTGACCTTTGGGAATTTTAAAAAATTGCCAAATGAAGTTTTCTTTCCGGTGAGACGTCCTGGGCTCCTCAGGCAAAAAGTGCCTCTCTTCGTGCTCGTCGTCCTGTTCCTCTTCTTCCTCTTCTTGCTGAATTATAACTTGAGCAGGTGGTCCACTCTTCCTTGGATGTGGTGGAGGTGGTGGGGAAGCACCAGCTGAAGCTACTAAAGAAGCCATTGCTCACTGGTAACAAAGGGTCTTTCTCTCACAATGATGAAAGTCAGAGTGAGGAAAGAAGGAGGGATTTTCATCATTTGGGAAAAACAATAGTTCTCAACCAATGAAAAGTGTTCATTTTAGATTATATGACCTAGTCTTACATCATTAGGAAACCAAAAGTGAAATGAACCAATGAAAAGTGTTATTACCAAGTCACATGACCTGCTGTGTTTACGTTAAGCGCTTTGCAGGGCCTCCCGGTTTGCTTCCAGAAACCTGTGCTTTGCGACTCGGTAAGCGTACCAGTTCGCTAACGTAGCACGTCATATGACGTATCACGCGACAACGCGAAACGTCATGCGGACGGGAGGCGTCACGATGTTGTTTTCTAACGCGGCAGTTGTGGTAAAGAAACGTTTACCGGCTCGCGGTCTATTTCGCGGCATCAAGGTCAGCTAACGGGAAGCTTCCCGATTCGCGAAGCGGGAACGAAGAAAAAAAAATATTTAAAAAAAAATTATTAATAAACATATAAAATATATTTTTGGATTTAAAGAAGAATACATTTTAGAGCTACAGATATTAGCTGTTAAAAAACCAATGAAATTCACTGAAAAAACCATAGGTTATAGACCATATATAGTTAGGAATTAGCATTTACAAAACCTTGAAAATTCACTGAAAAAACCATAGGTTATAGACCATATATAGTTAGGAATTAGCATTTAGAAAACCTTATTTTACTCACACAAAACCATTGAAATTCCATATATAGTTAGTTGCACTAACTATATATCGCGCACCCGCAATCCACTGCTGATGATGTCACATATTACATCATTCATGACATGGTCAGTGACATCACTGATGACATCACTGATGACATCCCAAATGACATCACTGATGACATCACTGATGACATCTCATTTGACATCAATGACCACATCACTGATGATATCATTCATGTGACAATACAATGCATCTCCTCATATTTTAATATAACCTCTGTTTCACCCAGTGTTAAATACAGAGTTTAATTTTTGAAACCATTGACACACCAATACTAGTTACTACATATGTACTCACTGATTCCTACGTCTACTCACATTCACTCATTCACCCATACAATCATTCATACATACAATCACTCATCTTTACAACACTATCATATGCACTCATACACCTATACAGACACTCACACTCTGCCACTCATCCATGGAGTTACTCACACACCTAGTCAGTCCTGTAAAGAATCAATCACACTTCCATTTTCTTGTCTATATAGTTAAACATAGAGCACCTTATATTTTCAAACATATACTAACACATACTTACCTTGTTATACAATCATTGATATAAGTACACATTGATCTGCAACGAGTCACACACCTCCCAGCCAGCCACACACACACTCAGTCTCCCATACAAATACTTGGACAATCAATCAATAACCCATATAGTTACTCATATAGCTATTGATCAACACATGCAACAGTTTACAGAACAACAGACATAATGATGCACAAATTAAGACAGTTTAGTCACTAACCCATGCACTCAGTGAGACACATTTAATCACTCACTCATACAGTCAGTCATGCACCTACTAAATCCTTCGTCCAGACACTTATACATCCACTCATTCTTCAATATGTAAGACATATTTAAACTTTACAGAAACATAAAATCACTGGATGTTGTTATCAGTGATGTCATCAGTGATGTCATTTGAGATGTCATCAGTGATGTCATCAGTGATGTCACTGACCATGTCATGAATGATGTAATATGTGACATCATCAGCAGTGGATTGCGGGTGCGCGATATATAGTTAGTGCAACTAACTATATATGGAATTTCAATGGTTTTGTGTGAGTAAAATAAGGTTTTCTAAATGCTAATTCCTAACTATATATGGTCTATAACCTATGGTTTTTTCAGTGAATATATATATATATATATATATAATCACTGAAAAAACCATAGGTTTCACACCAGTTATAGTTTGCTGAACATTTTATTCATACAAAACCATTGAAATTCCCACGTTATAGTTAGTTGGACTCACTATAACTCGCGCGCCCGCAATCCACTGCTGATGATGTCACATATTACATCATTCTTGACATGGTCAGTGACATCACTGATGACATCACTGATGACATCTCAAATGACATCACTGATGACATCACTGGTGACATCATATAGTGTGTGTGTGTGTTTCTGTAAAGTTTAAATATGTTTTACATATTGAAGAATGAGTGGATGTATAAGTGTCTGGATGAAGGATTTAGAAGGTGCGTGACTGACTGTATGAGTGAGTGATTAAATGTGTCTTACTGAATGCATGGGTTAGTGACTAAACTTTCTGAATGTGTGCATCATTATGTCTGTTGTTGTGTAAGCTGCTGCATGTGTTGATCAGTAGCTATATGAGTGGCTATATGGGTTATTGATTGGTTGCCCAAGTATTTGTATGTGAGGCTGAGTGTGTGTGTGGGTGCCTGGGAGGTGTGTGACTCTGTGCATAGATGTGTGAGCAGTTGATTCACTTGGTGTATGAGTTCAAGAGTGCATGTGGAAACAGCTGTATGGGCAGTTGACTGTGTGCATGGGTGTGTTGGTGAATGAATGGATATCTCAGTGCTACATGTCCAAGTAAGTACATATGTAAAACATAGTGCATGTGAGAGTTGGCATATGTAAATGACTATACATGAGAGCCTGTGATTGCGTAAGTGGCTGTATGGATCAATGTGTACTTGTATCAGTGATTGTAAAAGAGAGTAAGTATATGTTTGAATAAGTAAGGTTTAGTGTGTATAACTGTGTAGATGAGGAAATAGGAGTGTGATTGATTCTTTGCATACCTGACTAGATGTGTGAGTAACTCCGTGGATGAGTGGCAGTGTGTGAGTGTCTGTATAGGTGTATGAGTGGATATGATAGTGTTGTATTGAGGAGTGACTGTATGTATGAGTGATTGTATGGGTGAATGAGTGGATGTGTGTGTTATCTTAGGAATCAGTGAGTGCGTATGTAGTAACTGATATTGGTGTGTCAATGGTTTCAAGAATGGTAGTCTGTATTTAACACTGGGTGTATCAAAGGTTAGATTAGAGTGTGAGGAGGTGCATCGTATTATCACATGAATGATGTCATCAGTGATGTCATCAGTGATGTCATTTGAGATGTCATCAGTGATGTCATCAGTGATGTCATCAGTGATGTCATTTGAGATGTCATCAGGGATGTCATCAGTGATGTCACTGACCATGTCATGAATGATGTAATATGTGACATCATCAGCAGTGGATTGCGGGCGCGCGAGTTATAGTGAGTCCAACTGACTATAACTTGGGAATTTCAATGGTTTTGTATGAGTAAAATGTTCAGCTAACTATAACTGGTGTGAAACCTATGGTTTTTTCAGTGAATTTCAAAGGTTTTTTAAATGCTAATTCCTAACTATAACGAGTGTTAAACCAATGGTTTTATCAGTGAATTTCAAAGGTTTTTTAACAGCTAATTCCTTACTATAACGAGTTTGTAACCTATGGTTTTTAAAGTGAATTATTACGTTTTTTTAATAGCTATTTTTTATAGCTATTAATTATTATAATTTTTATAAAATTATTTAAATAATGTATATTTTTCTAAAATTAATTTTTTTAATGTTTTTTTCCTGTGTTTTTTTTTATCATTTTACCCCGGAGCGCTCAGGGTACGCTCACCCGTAAACGCACCCATGGACGTAGCGAGAGCGCTATTCCCGCATGGGAAAAATATATAATTATGTATTTAAAGTAAATAATAATGCAAGACATTCAGTGGCATACTCATAAAAGTACAAATTTTCATTTTTAATATCCGTATTTCACCTTTAAATGCATTTAATAAAATCTAGCAAAACGTTATTCTGACGCGCCGCGTAAGCGCCCCTGGAAGCGTTCCCGGAAGCGCCTACGTACGTGCCGCGTAAGCGCCCCGGAGCGCGTAGCGTAAGCGCGCGTCAAGCCATTTGACCTTAAAACAACACTTTTGATTGGTTAAGAACAGTTTTTTTTCACAAGTAGGGAAACACCCCACCCATTTCCCTCACAACCTCTTTGCTTTTGCTGAGACAACACCTCTTGTCTTTTCCTGCAAAAACAAAACTTCTACCATCATGTCTGGTTCCCAGAACCCTTCCCAGGACCAGTCTTCAGACTCTTCCGATGGATTCCTGCCTGAGGTCCCCCACAGAGAAAAGTGAAGGACCACTTCATTTGGAAATTTTTCTCTTTTCCAGAGGGGGAGAATAAATGCAATGCAGCAAAAGTCACGTGTAAAATTTGTGACACTGTACTCTCTCGTGGAGATCCCACCCGGAAATATAGTTTTGGAAATGCAACATTAATAAGGCATGTTGAGAGGAGGCACCCGATTAATTATGCACGGGAGAGCACCAGAGCCCTGGCTCGCAATCTACCACAAGAAGGCCCCTCCACTTCCACCGGAGCTTCCACATCATCAGTGAGAGGAAGACCAGAACTGATGATTCCAAATATTCAACCTGTTTTTGGTGACATTACAATTCGTTGTAAGCAGTGTGACCAACTGCTCTGTTATGGGGAGCAGAGCATTAAAATAATTGTGAAAACCAGGGAAGATTACCGCTGTGCCCCTCGGCCCTAATTTTTCCCCTTTTTTTTGCTCCTGTTGAGCAGTTTGGCATTCCCTAGTTTTGTTTTTGTTCTAAAAAAAAGACAATTTTTTTTAAATGTTCGGAAAAACTAAAAAAAACTAAACAACAAAAAAAGAAGAAAAAAAACAGTTCTTTTTCGAACTCCCTCCAATTTTTCAAAAAGAGCTATATTCTTTACATATTCTCAAGGAGTGAGTGAAGTGGAGTACGGTGAGGGAGGAAAGGAAAATAAGTGAGGGAAGCGAAGGAGGGAAAGAGAGGGGAAGGAAAGTGAAGCAGGGGGACTGAAAGAAGGTGAGTGTGGGAGGTGAGTGAGGGGAAGGGGAGTGAACATGGGGAATGTGGATAAGTGAGGAAAGTGGAGTAAGGGAATGGGGGTGAGGAAGGGTAAGAGAAGAGCAGTGAGGTTGAGGAAAGATTGGTGATAGAGGGTGGATAAAGGCAAGTGAGCGTGAGACAAGGGGAGTGAGGGAGTGAGGAGACAGAGGGAGTGAAGGAAAGAGTGAGAGAAGGGGACTGAGTGAGGGAGCATGGAAAGGTAAGTGAGGGAGTGTGGGAGAGTTAAAGGGAGTAAGCATGAGGGAGGAGACTGAGAGAGTGAGGCGACAGAGGTAGTGAGGCTAAGAGAGAGGAAGTGAAGGAAGGAGAATGAGGATGTGACAGGACAGAGGGAGTGAGAGAAGGACTGAGTGAAGTGGAGTAAGGTAAGTGAGCGAAGGAAGGAAAATAGAAGGTAAGAGGACTGAAGCATACGTACTGAGAGAAGGTGAGTGGGGGATAAAAGTAAAGGGAAGGGGAGAGAAGGATGGTAAATGAGGGGTAGTGAGGGAACCAAAGTAAGAGAACGGGGTGAGGGAAGGTGAGAGAAGGGCAGAGAGCGTGAGTAAAGACGGGTGAAAGAGCGTGGATAAAAGTGAGTAAGGGTAAGACAAGGGGACTGAGGGAGTGAGGACATAGAGGTAGTGAAGGAAAGAGTGACAGAAAGGGACTGAGTGAGGGAGCAAAGAAAGGTAAGTGAGGGTGTGTGGGTGAGTTATACAGAGTGAGTGTGACAGAAGAGGAGTGAGAGAGTGAAGGGACGGAGAGTGTGAGGCTAAGAGAGAGGGAGTAAATTTAATAATATTTATTTCAAAATACAAGAGACAGGCAGGAGATTAAAAGTCATAAAAGGGTACTAAAAGATAAAGTAGGAGTGAAGGACACAGAAAGGGAAACAAAGGAATGGTGAAGGACAGAGAGAGGGAAAAAGAAATAGAGGGAGAGTAAATTACTATGAGGATAATGGGGCGGATAGATTCAGTGACAGAGAGGAAGAGAGGGAGAGAGAAATGAACTGAAGGTGAGTAAGATACTAAAGGAATGTGAGTTATCAAAACTAAAGGAGGAAAGGGGAGTAAGGGAAGGGGAGTGAGTGACAGGGAAGGGGGAATGAGTGAGGGTGCATTCACGATAATGAGGGATGGAAGGTGAGTAAGGGTGAATAAACGGGCGTGAGAGACTGAGAGGACAGAGGGAGTGAGGGTAACAGAGAGGGAGTGAGGGAAGAGGAATGAGGAAGTGAGAGGACAGAGGGAGTGAGAGAAGGAGTGAGTAAAGTGGAGTAGGTTGAGTAAGTGAAAGAGAATGATTGAGGGAGCAAAGGAAGGAAAGAAAGGAAGGGGAGTGAAGCAGAGGGACTGTGAAAAGGTGGCTGCGGGAGCAGAGTGAGAGGAAGGGCAGTTAAGGATGGGGAATGAGGATAACTGAGGGAAGTGGAGTAAGGGAACGGGGTGAGGGCAGTGAGGTTGAGGAAAAAGGAGTGATAGAGAGTGGATAAAGGCGAGTGATTGTAAGACAAGGGGACTAAGGGAGTGAGGACATAGAGGTAGTGAAGGAAAGAGTGAGATAAAAGAACTGAGTAAGGGAGCAAAGAAAGGTAGTGAGGGAGTGTGGGTGAATTATAGGGAGTCAGCGTGACAGAAGAGGAGTGAGAGAGTGAGAGGACGGAGAGAGTGAGGCTAAGAGTGAGAGAGGGAGGGAAGAGGAGTGAGGATGTGAGAGGACAGAAGGAGTGAGAGAAGGAGTGAGTGAAGAGGAGTAAGGTGAGTAAGGGAAGGAGAATTACTGAGGGAGCAAAGAAAGGAAAGAAGGGGAAGGGGAGTGAAGTAGAGTGACTGACAGCTGGAAAGTGGTGGATGGGAGAAAGGGAAAGGGCAGTGAAGGAATGGGGAATGAGGGGTAGTGAGGGAAGTGGAGTAAGAGAACAGGGCTGAGGGAGGGTGAGAGAAGAGCAATGAGGTTGAGGAAAGAGTGGTAGATAAAGGCAAGTGAGCATGAGACAAGGGGAATGAGGGAGTGAGGAGACAGAGGGAATGAAAAAAAGAGTGAGAGAAGGGGACTGAGTGAGGGAGCAAAGAAAGGTAAGTGAGGGAGTGTGGGTGAGTTAAAGGAAGTGAACGTGATGGAAGAGGAGTAAGAGAGAGAGGGGACGGAGAGAGTGAAGATAAGAGAGAGGGAGTGAGGAAAGGGGAGTGAGGAAGTGAGAGGACAGAGGGAGTGAGAGAACGCGTGAGTGAAGTGGAGTAAGGTGAGTGAGGGAAGGGGAATGAGTGAAGGAGCGAAGGAAGGGAAAAGAGTGGAAGGGAAGTAAAGCAGTGGGACTGAAAAAAGTTGAGTGTGGGAGGGGAGTGAGGGAAAGGGGAGTAAACATGGGGAATGAGAATAAATGAGGGAAGTGGAGTAAGGGAACAGGGGTGATGGAGGGTGAGAGAAGAGTAGTGAGGTTAAGGAAAACAGTGATGAGAAACTAAATGTTGTTTGTCAAACTTACCTTATAAGAAATGTACACCTAATTACATATTTTTACTAAATTTAATATCTGTGGAAGAGGAAAAAAATAAGTTATAATTTTTATAATATATATTTCAAAATACAAGAGACAAGGCAGGAGATTAAAAGTCAAAAAAGGGTACTAAGAGATAAAGTCGGAGTGAAGGACACAGAAAGGGAAACAAAGGAATGGTGAAGGACAGAGAGAGGGTAAAAGAAATAGAGGGTGAGTAAATTACTAAGAGGATAATGAGGTGGATAGATTCAGTGACAGAGAGGAAGAGAGGGAGAGAGAAATGAACTGAAGGTGAGTAAGATACTAAAGGAATGTGAGTTAGCAAAACTAAATGAGGAAAGCGGAGTAACGAAAGGGGAGTGAGTGAGAGGGAAGGAGGAGTGAGTGAGGGTGCATTTACGACAATGAGGGATGGAAGGTGAGTGAGAGTGAGTGAAGGGGCATGAGAGAGTGAGGGGATAGAGGAAGTGAGGGTAACAAAGAGGGAGTGAGGGAAGAGGAGTGAGGAAGTGAGAGGGCAGAGAGAATGAGAGAAAGAGTGAGTAAAGTGGAGTAAGGTGAGTGAGAGAAGGGGAATTACTGAGGGAGCAAAGGAAGGAAAGAAGGGGAAGGGGAGGTAAGGATGGAGAATGAGGATAAGTGAGGGAAGTGGAATAAGGGAAGGGAGGTGAGGGAGGGTGAGAGAAGGGCAGTGGGATTGAGGAAAGAGGAGTGATATAGGGTTCAAAAAAGTGATTGAGCGTGAGACAAGGGGAGTATAATATATAGTTCACAATACAAAATACAAAATAACTTGTACAACATGTTATATGGTTTATTTTTGCTGTTCTCAGAATATATTGAATTTCACTTAAAACAGTGACTTCAATACTACTCATCATATGGCAGCGGGCAAAAAAAAACACAATCAAAAAGATTGTGTTTAAAAAACCCATACAACGTTTCAATAAATAATGTAAAATTTATAAAAAAACATATCTTAACTCACTTTTGATCCACGTACTTTTCCACGAGGCCAAATAGTATATGGAAAGTCCTTTTCTTTGGAAATTACTCAATAGTATTCTTAAACTTCCATTTACCCGAGTTTCTGAAAGAAAAGCTCCAACATCTTTTACATCATGAAACAATAGTTATATTTCCACCTCTGGCTTACTCATGATTAACATTTCCTATAATACTCAAATAACTCACTATGTGATACACTTACACTACCTCTATGACAACTACTGGTTTTTTATTATCTTGATCACTCACACAGTAATTTTGAACACCAAACTAAGGGCCCGATTAGGATTGCGGATGGACTTGAGTCCATCCGCGACCCCTGAGGAGGAGGGAACGTCCGCATGGGCTGCGGCGTTCCCTCCGAGCAGATTAGGATGTGACCGCCAGGGTGGCGGTCACATCCTCTATCTTTAACTTTGCGGTGGGTGCAGCTTCAAGCTGCACCCGCCGCAAGGTTAAAAATGCATGCATCGCATTTGCATGCGCAAAGCGGCAGGCACCGCACAGTGCCTGCTGCTTTGTGCAGGCAAATGCAGGGGGGTACCATAGGGTACCCCCCCATGTGCACGCCCCACCCCCCTTCACCGAGGGGGCCCGCAACGGGCCCCGAAGTGAAAGTCCGTATTCTTTTCCACGGCGGAAAAGCCGCTGCGGAATAGCATGTCTTTCCCACCATCCTAATATGCCTGGAGGTGTCTGGTAGACACCGCCAGCCATGTTAGAGCTTTTCCGCTGCGGTCGGAAGGCGACCGCGGCGGAAAAGCTGCGGACGGTCTTCCTGACCCCCCAGCCATCCTAATCTGGCGGGGGGTCTTTGAAGGCTCCGCAGCGGTTTTTCCGCCGGCCCGGAGGATGCGGAAAAACCGCAATCCTAATCGGCCCCTAGGTTTTATTAACTGCTCCAATCTTCATAGGCCAATTACCTTTCCTAAAATTTCTACTAGGTAAGAATTTGGTAAGTCAAAAGGCAAACGTTGTTTGAAAGTCAATTGAGTATCATTACAATTAGTCCAGCCTTTTTGACATTTTAAAAAAGCTGTGTAATGTCCTGATGTTGTCGAAGGACCATCATGGAAAATAATTGCTGCAGTTGCAAAGGTTCTTCCTGAAATTGATAATTGAGAAGCCACAAAATTTTTAATTAAAGTTGTCAATTTAGTTCCAACAAGTCTACATCGTTGGAACATTAAAATTACATACTGTCCATATCTTTGTATAAATAATGTTGATAGCATTGCATATTTACATTGAGTACAGACCATGTTTTGATTTGCTTCTCTAACTAGATTATTAAAAGACGCTGATTTGCAGTCTGGTAAATTCAAATATATAAATCTTTCAGTGTCTATTATAGTAGTACTTGAAAAGGAACACTTGTCGCAGTTATGCTGCCATTTATAAGAAAGGCCAAAAAGATTTTCTACATCTACACCTTCATCTTGCAATACAACAAGCATATACATTAGAAATTCCTGACAATCTTGCTGAATATTCTGTGAAAATTGATTTAGACCAGAACATATGTCTAAAACATTTCGAATTTCAGAAACACTTTGTATTTTTGTTCTATCACTGCTATATTTCTCAAACACAGAATTCAACAAACAACAAAATCTTTGATCACGATTTTCAACAATCTGTTCTTGTACAGTTTGGAGAAAAAAACAACATTAACCACTACATTAGCATAGCAGTTGACACCAGAACTGTTTTCAAACTGAAATCCAACAACATCTTTAACTGAATCCTTTTCCTTTCTGCTTACAATTACTGTTGCTACAACTTCAGTACAATTTTTCTCATTTCTTCTTTTTCGGCCTACTACACGCTTTTCAAATAGAGGATATTGGGGTAAATTTGGAGCCTACTCTCTTCTTAACCTATTATATTCTTTTAGACAATTTAGATCTGCACTAATCTTTGTCTCATCAAAATCAAACAAGTACAATCCAGATAAAGTTCTGCCTCGAGATACAGCAACATATGCCATACCCTCCTTGAACACAGAACTTCCAATATTCACCAAAGCACTATCTACACTTAAACCTTGATATTTATGAATAGTCACCGCATATGCCAAAGAAAGAGGAAACTGTTTTCGGCAGACATATAAATCTTTCACATGCAAAAATCGAGCAGAACAACGACTGATTTGTTGTACTTCTTCAATTCCATCAAATTTAATTTTTAAAAATTCAATTCCATCTCTATTTCGGTAATTCACAAAATCAACAACATGACCCATTGCTCCATTTACTAAACCTCTTTCCACATATAAATTCCATCGTAAAATTATACGACAATTTAAGCATGCATACAGAGTTTTTTCCGAACCAGCAGTTTTAGATATTGTCTTCTCTAAAGAATCCAATTTTGATTTCAACTTTTCTGACAAAATAACTTTAACATTTTGTTGTTGAAGATTGAACATTCTTGCAGAGTTGGCATCAAGCATATGACAGATTTGTTTTCAGGAATTTTCTTAAAAATATTCTCTGGGAGAATGTTTTTGTTTGGAAACTAATTTGAAATTAATCGTGCATGTAAAGCTTCTTTGCCATGCTCACTTACTTTTCCAATTCTTACATCTTGTAGAATATTTTTATAATCTTCATCCTTTGCCTGTCGCATATTTTGAAGCAGTTCTGCATATTTGAAATTTAACCATATGTTAACATTTCCAATGCTTCCTAACCACTTCCTGGTATCTTCATGCGTAATAATTTTAAACACTGGTTGTCCTTTCACTGGAGTTAGCTGCAGTAGATCTCCAAAAACAATGATGTGTTTGCCTCCAAATAACACATCATACTCTGTTTTAAGAATTTCTTGCATTCTTAAATGCACAAAAGCAAGCATTACATTTGATACCATGCTTACCCCATCAATGATAAGAAGTTTAATTTTCTTTAGGACTCTTGAAACTTCACAACAAGCTTCTCCAGATAGCTTGTGGTATTGTAATTTATTATCATGCTCTACTGGCAGCATCAATAAACGATGTAAAGTAATCCCTTTAATGTTATGTTCTGCCTACCCAGTTGGAGCGGTAACAACACAAGATAGCGATAACTCCGTTCTTTTATGCAGATAAGTTGCAATTGCTTTAATCAGAAAACTTTTTCCAGTTCCTGCTTCTCCACTCACGTACAGTCGGACAGGTATAAATGATGTACATGAGCACTCTTTTTTCTCAAGACATAAACCATGCTCAATCTGTTCTGTGACTTCGTCATATATTTGTCTCTGCTCAACGTTTAGTTCTTTTTCCAAATCATCTAAGTTAACTACATCCTCCTGAGTTTGTTCCATGGCTATTTCCACTTCATCCATGGCAGTTGCAGCTTCATTTTGGATAATTGGTCCTCCTAGTGGATCCTGACTCAATGAAGCAGTACTCTGACTGTCTTGAGAACTGTCTCTAGCAATCTCTGCTGCAATTGTTGCTTCTTGCTGTATTTCCTCATTCAACATTGGCAGATAATTTGAAAAAACAGGACATTCTATGTTAACCTAGGTTGCATAGACCAAATCTTCATAACTGAAAAAATCTCCAAGTAGTTCCTCTTCTGTACGCCATGGCTTAAAGAGTTGCAAAAGAGCTAAGTAGTAAAATTCCCTTTTGTCAGGAGATTCACAACTCAATTTTCGATGATTAATCAAATGGCCTTTTCTTTGTTTCACCAGACATCCTTCACATCCAATTACAGCATATACACCTTTATTGATATCTTCTGTGATGTTCCTCTTAAAAGTATAGGTTTGCACAACTTCATAGAGACAAACGTTCTCAAGATGACTACTTCTATTTGGATAGTATGTATCCAACATGTTTGTCTTCAAAATATCTGTACTGTTTGATTCTTTCTCCGCCAAATACTCTATTTCTTGTACAGATTTTAAAACTCGGTTTCATGTTGCAGCAAGACCTAGGCTCACCCAAATGATTGTTCTAGATTTGGCAAATAGACTTGCTGATGATAACCGATCAGAAGATTCATATGCTCCAATTTCTCGATGCAACAACATCTTCAGACTGTAACTGTATAATTTCTTACTTAGACCCTTTTCATGTGAAATTTCCTCCCACATTTCCTTCAGTTCCGTCTTTTCTGATTTTGTGATGTAAGACGTCACATATCGAGCCACAGCAATAGAGTTGTCAGCAAAATATTGAATATCCATGTTAGCATTCCACATGGACAAAATTACTGGGTTGTAGTCATTTATGTATTTCGACTCTTCATTTCTTCTTAGGTTGTATGTATTTTTCGGTGATTTTCTTGTCACAGTATGTCGCAGAGAAGACATAAAATTGTTCACTCTTCCTTTCGATGTTACTGGACGTGGAAATGCAAAACGACATTTTGTGTAGAACTTGTCCTTGGATTTGTATTTTCGACGACAGTATTTTCCACAACGATGGGTTTGAAATCGTATAACTTGATGTCTTAAATTGTTTTCTTCTGTACTTTTCGGAACAGCACATGTAGAATACTGTTCAATGAAACTCATCACTTTCTCATCCAAATCTGTTCCAAATTTGGGTGCATCTTTGATCCATAGCAGCATATGTATGTGAGGAGCACCTCTTGCTTGATACTCCTTTCTCCAAAAGAAATCCCAAACCTCTCCAAGCGGAGGATTTTTTTTGTTTGTGATAAAAGACAACATAGCTTCAAACCTATGATTGAAATACCTGCATACATTAACTGGATCCAAAGAGCACAGTTCTCCAGGTGTCTTGTATTCAATATTTTCAATGTTTTTATTTGCCTCTCGTAGAAATTGAAGTAAGTCTTCCCAAGCATACTCAGCACAGCTAAGAGTGAGGAACCATGTAGGAGTTCCTAAGTTTCTTAGCATACATTTCAATTCCCCATGACAAAGGTACCAATACTCGTTAGTACCACGCTGACATGCCATGAGATTAATTAGCTGAGATTCCAAAACACTGTCTTGCAGTTTGACTTTATCCATAAAGTCCCTTGCCGAAACATTTTGCAGATGTACTCCACTTTTCAGTATATGGTTGACTGCATAAGAAAGTCCAGCCAAGTCACTCTCAAACAATAGATGAAACAAATATGGAATGCATTGACGAAACCTTGGATCTTCTGCATATAATCTTAAAGTCCGGTATTCAGATGCAGGAATTTGAACAGGTCGGTCGTCATATTGTCCACCTTGACCTGTTGGAAATAACTGTGGAAAACAACGAGCTTCGAAACTTTCTTCCCATACACTAATGGGACTTCCTTTTGCTTCTTTAATTTGAAACAAGTCAATAGCATTCCCCATTACTTCTTTGGAATGCAATGGATGAACACTATAATGTTCATAAATTTCTTCACTTCTAGAGACATCAACTTTTTTAATTTGCCCACCTGAGAAATCACTGTCCTTTTCTACAGTTGTTTCCTCTTCTCCAACATATACATTTTTGTAGTGCTGATTATTTTTTACCAAATACAACATTGTCTTTTTGACTTTCCTAACATCCACTAATTCTTGCCAGATTTTTTTACTCTTTGTTGGAACACCATTAACTAGAATAACCAGAGGTTCCTCTTCTACTTTTTCTACACCAATTGTATCAATATTTTTCTTAAAATCTAGATGCAAATAAACAACTCTTCCCTTTAATCCTCTCTGTAAATCCGAAGGAGGCAATTTCCCTGTCGTAGGCTCCATGCGAACAATAGCCTGAAAAGGATGCACACATTGAATCAGAATAGACTCATAGGTATTTAAATCCATCAATTCAGAAGGAATGTCTACCAACTCCAGATTATTATGAACAGCTCTAGCAGGCATTCTGTTTTCATTTAATTTATTATAACAATATTTACAAATATGTTGATCACAACCCAAATCAAAATAATTTTCTACCAACAAATAAGTTGCAAAATCCTTCCACTCATCATTATTTTCCATTTCACTTTTTACATATAAATCAACTAATCTAGTCTGATTCTTATAATGAGTTTGTCG
Source organism: Lissotriton helveticus (assembly GCF_964261635.1). Lineage (NCBI taxonomy): Eukaryota > Metazoa > Chordata > Amphibia > Caudata > Salamandridae > Lissotriton > Lissotriton helveticus. The sequence continues at coordinate 123,072,225 of NC_136067.1, forward strand.
ACAACACACACAAGAAAAATGTGTCCTTTCACTTGAATTCACCTTAAACTTTTTAATTTCATCTTCAAATTTTTCTGTACTTGAAATCTGTACATTCTCTTCCACATTACCTTCTATTACTGTATCAGTTTCAGCACTGTCCTCTTTTTCATCAAAGTAACAAAACTCAATTTCTTCACTAATGTTCTTCACATCTAATTCAGTTCCATGCAAAAGAGCACTGTTTAACTGTTTTAGCTTAAGTGCTGGACTTTTTGCATAATACAACCTTCTCGCTAATTTCCTCACTTTATTATGATGCACTGCTACCATCCTAAAATGGTGAAAAACACTCTGACATACTTTTCTTGAAAGGCTCGCCAGTGAATGCCCATGCAAACCTGTTTTTTTCTCTCACTCTACAAGGATCGAACTCTTGCAAAATCTTCATCTTTAGTTTTAGACTTTTCTTAGTATATGTCCGTAAGAAATTGAGAAACAAATCAATTGAATCCTGTCGCACACTACAAATACTACTACAATTCCAAGTATACACTGGAGCCTTAGGACATCTCCCTAAAACTTCATCAGCTAACACCTCTTCTGCATTTCTAGGCACAATTTTTTCTTTTTCAACCGGACAACCGTCCTTCATCTCATATGCTCGACCACTGGTGTCAACTGCATGCACCAAATCATTATCCTGAAATTAACTTTCTTCATTAAAAATGGCTCACAACTTGAACTATGCTTCCATTCTCCAGAAATAAAATCCCCAAAATTAGTCTGATTAATTACTCTTTTCCACTTACATTTTGATTTTAAAACATTGATTACCTTATCTAGTGTACGAATTCTATTGATTACTAAACAATATAATTTATTTTTCACTTTAAATGCCTGATCCACAATCTTCACTATGCTTTTTTGTTATTGTAAAAAGCACTCTTCTTTTGATACATCTTTACATTTTTTAATAAATTTAAAACAATTCTGTTATAAAACATTTGTCTACGAATGTCAATAAATTGATTTCTCCATCTATTGCTATAGAGAATATCATCTCCTTCTACAGGTCTAAAATTTTTTGAGGGGCACAGTTTTTTCTTTGTATTTAGACATGGGGTTTTGTTCTTTGAAAGAACATCTTTCTTTTTTTACATTTCATTAATTTCCTTAAAAACTCCTTTGTTTGCTTACCAGGAGCATTTTTTTTCACTGAAGATTGTGTTTTGGATGAATCTTCTATTTGTGTTTTCTTGGACCATAAATCATGTTTATATATTTTTGTCGTCTTTCCTTCGTCGGCATATTCTTTTATCTTTCTATAGATGATTACAATCTGTGGTAAAGAAAAAATAACATATTATAGACCACTACAAACATTCTACACAGCAATTACAATAAGTAAACGATATAAACACTAGTTTACTACATAAGTAAGTTTATACCACAGCAACTGTGTCACACCAACAGTGCAGTACAGTTTCATTATTAATCTCACTCTCTGTCTGCACCATCTCACTCTGTGCCTGTGTCTCATGTCACTCTGCGCCTGTGTCTCATCTCACTCTGTGCCTGTGTCTCATCTCACTCTGTGCCTGTGTCTCATCTCAGTCTGTGCCTGCCCCATCTCTCTCTTTGTGTGTGTCATTTCTCTCTTTGCGTGTCTCATCTCACTCTATGCCTGTGCCTCATCTCACTCTGTGCCTGTGTCTCATCTCACTCTGGGCCTGTGTCTCATCTAACTCTGTGCCTGTGTATCATCTTACTCTGTGCCTGCCCCATCTCTCTCTTTGTGTGTGTCATTTGTCTGTTTGCGTGTGTCTCATCTCACTCTGGTAAATGTTTTATGGTAAAAAGTATGGCTTTAACATTTTTGACACAGATCACACTGAGTGTCTGTATGAAATAAGGAATTATATTTTCACATTTTTTAATAATGTCACCTGTGTCTGCTCACAGTTTACAACTCTAATCTTAAAGGGTACTCTGTGCCTGTGTCTCACCTCACTCTGTGCCTGTGTGTCATCTCACTCTGTGCCTGCCCCATCTCTCTCTCTTTGTGTGTGTCATTTGTCTGTTTGCGTGTTTCTCATCTCACTCTGGTAAATGTTTTATGGTAAAAAGTATGGCTTTAACATTTTTGACAAGGATCACACTGAGTGTCTGTATGAAATAAGGAATTATATTTTCACATTAGTCAATAATGTCACCTGTGTCTGCTCACAGTTTGCATCTCTAAGGTTAAAGGGTACTTTGAGCATGTGTCTCACCTCACTCTGTGCCTGTGTGTCATCTCACTCTGTGCGTGCCCCATCTCTCTCTTTCTGTGTGTCATTTCGTAAAATGTAAGGCTTTTGTTTTACAAGGATCACACTGAGTGTCTGTATGAAAAAAGGAATTATATTTTCACATTTTTCAATAATGTCACCTGTGTCTGCTCACAGTTTGCATCTCACTCAGTGCCTTCCCCATCTCTCTAACTCTCATCTACTAGTACATATCCTAAAGCCTAACTGATTCATTTAAAATCAAGCTTGACTCACAGTCTGATCTTATGCACATGACCAGGATGTTACATATAATCTACCATGTCTGTCTCTGCATGCAATATGTGTGTCTCTGCTCATACTATTTCACTGTCTCTACTGGCAAAAAACAGATCACATATATATAAGCAAGACATAACATTCCTTTTTCATTTCAACAGCACACCCTGGATCTTTATTGCACAGCTTAGAGCCTATTTGAGAAGTATGAGGCCTAACAGACATGCTGCCTAAGATTCTCTACTACTACATATCCTAAAGCCTAACTGACTTCAAGAATACATGTATTCCCATATTTTTAAACACATCAACTAAGCAAAATATTCATCCAGATTCATTTAAAATCAAGCTTGACTCACAGTGTGATCTTAGGCATATGACCATTATGTTACATATAATCTACCATGTCTGTCTCTGCATGCAATATGTGTGTCTCTGCTCATACTATTTCACTGTCTCTACTGGCAAAAAACAGACCACATATATATAAGCAAGACATAACATTCCTTTTTCATTTCAACGGCACGCCCTGGATCTTTATTGCACAGCTTAGAGCCTATTTGTGAAGTAAGAGGCCTAACAGACATGCTGCCTAAGATTCTCTACTACTACATATCCTAAAGCCTAACTTACTTCAAGAATACATGTATTCCCATATTTTTAAACACATCAACTAAGCATATTATTCACCCAGATTCATTTAAAATCAAGCTTGAGTCACAGTGTGATATTAGGCACATGACCAGGATGTTACATGTAATCTACCATGTATGTCTCTGCATGCAATATGTGTGTCTGTGCTCATACCATCTCACCATCTCTCACCATCTTACATTTTACCAAAAAACATGTAGCATAGTAAATTGTTTTACACACAGAGCACAGCCCATTCAAATGATCACTACATTACAAGAGAGACACCTGACTCATTTTCAAAATACAATTCCAATATGCACCATTCATTTTTTTGCCAACATTACATAGAAACATGAGACACAATGCAAGAATAAACAAGCCCAATATGCTTCTTAATCTGCCCCATAGTGCATACAGCACTCTATCTATATTAAATGAATCATTACTCACCTTTAAAAATGCGTTTGAAGATTTAGAACAGTGTCAGTCACACACACCAGATTTTCTTAAGCAGAATTTCTGAAGTGCACATCAAACACTGCAACCACAAATGGCTATGATTCCCTGTAATTCTTCACACATATCCTTGGACTTAACCAATCAAAATTCTTCCTACACTATTTCAAAACCAAACTGACATTTTAATTGGTTCTACATTTCAACACTTTCAAACTCACATAATATTCACCCATCCCCCCAGTGCTCATTCAGCCTGTTACCATGGTAACTCCCACTTAACTCAGCACACAGGTGAAAAGTGCATCATATTATGTTGCAAATGAATCCAGCAAGGGTGTTTGACCTCTCAATATACTAGCTAATCATGTTCAATGTTTCTTTCAATGACTTTTTCTCAACCATTAGAATTACTTCTTTCAAAAAACCAAAAGCATGCACCCTAATTTTCAGTGGAGAATTAAAAGAAACCACCAATCATTTCTTCTTTTTCAAGTGCACTGAATCTCAACCACTTTTTTTTATAACTCCTACTTTCAAACTGCCATTTCATTTCCTCAGCCTATCTGAGTACAACCACATCTACCTTCAAGATGCCAAAAGTCTGGATTGTGGGTCATAGCTTTGTTCACTGGAGTGAAAAGTATGCAGCAAACAGAGGTATTCCCAACCTTTATTTACCAAATGTGGATATTATGTGGATTGGCCAGAGAGGATTGAGTTGTTACCAATTGATACCATTGGTAAAATCCTTTGTTTTTACTGCCGACCGTTTGTGAGGGTCGAGGTCTCTGTTGGACCCCTTATTTTCTGCCACTGCTTGCGGAACCCGCTCCGCGGGTCCCGCTGCGCACCGGAGCCACAGGGGAGCCTGTCTGTGCAGCGTGGGTAGGTCCAGGGCTGCGAGCGTGCGGGGCAGGACTTCGTTGACCAGAAGCCTCTGCTGACCGCGCCTCCCGTCACCTGGCTGCTCTCCCTGGCCACCACGCCCCGCCTGCACTCTTCAAAAGACCGTGAGGACTACACGTCGTTGGAATCCTTTGTTTTTACTGCCGACCGTTTGTGAGGGTCGAGGTCTCTGTTGGACCCCTTATTTTCTGCCACTGCTTGCGGAACCCGCTCCGCGGGTCCCGCTGCGCACCGGAGCCACAGGGGAGCCTGTCTGTGCAGCGTGGGTAGGTCCAGGGCTGCGAGCGTGCGGGGCAGGACTTCGTTGACCAGAAGCCTCTGCTGACCGCGCCTCCCGTCACCTGGCTGCTCTCCCTGGCCACCACGCCCCGCCTGCACTCTTCAAAAGACCGTGAGGACTACACGTCGTTGGAATCCTTTGTTTTTACTGCCGACCGTTTGTGAGGGTCGAGGTCTCTGTTGGACCCCTTATTTTCTGCCACTGCTTGCGGAACCCGCTTCGCGGGTCCCGCTGCGCACCGGAGCCACAGGGGAGCCTGTCTGTGCAGCGTGGGTAGGTCCAGGGCTGCGAGCGTGCGGGGCAGGACTTCGTTGACCAGAAGCCTCTGCTGACCGCGCCTCCCGTCACCTGGCTGCTCTCCCTGGCCACCACGCCCCACCTGCAATCCTACGGACAACTCATTTAAGGGAAGGCCATTACCCGCTAAGCGGGAGCGTGCGGGAGCGTCCCGGGAGAAGCCCGGGACAAGGGCGGGACCGTCTGTGGCCGTCAGGGGCCAAAGGAGGCCGGGCTGGGCCAGGTTATTTTCATCTTGTTCTGGCGCTCTGTGTCTCTGATCATTTTATTGTATTCTTTCTTTTTCTTTTTTTGTTCCACCAGTAGAATATTAAGCTTGTACTATTGGGTTGTGAAAGTCTAACCGGTCAGATTTAGTCATGAGTCATTCTGCCCCCCCAGGTGTAGGCACCTCTGTGCTTGGTCCATTAGATAAATTTTTTTAAAAATCTACTAAAGAGGTAGATATGGACCTACTCCTAGCAGAGAGAAGAGCAGAGCGTCGACGATCAATTGAGCAGTTTAAGAAAATCTCATTGCCATCACAGACAGTTTTAAATTCTACCCATGATTTGGCTGCTCAAGGGTTGAGCTCTATTGAGGCCGATGCTACTGACACTAACCAAACCCCTAGAATATTTAGGTTCCCAATAATCTCCCCGCCCTGTGTCAGTGCTACCAGCGGTGATCACTTAGTTTGCCCGCCGGTTGGTCACTCTAGTTTTGTGGAAACAAACATCCCCTCTATCAATATTATTGATTCGGATCCTTGTCCCATGTTGCCCAACCTTTCATTGGTTTGTATAGATCCAGGCGAGTGTATACCGCCAAAGAGTATATGTAATAGTAGATCTAAGCCTGATGAGGCCAAAAGGGTTGTGCATTCCCCACCGAGGAAAAGAAGGAGGAAGGGTGGGGTAAAAAGGAAAGGTCACAGTGGCCAGCCACCTTCACCAACTCTATCTAAACCAAACACTGAGTCGGTGTTTTCACCCAATGTAGCGCCACTGTTTCCAGATATACAGGTTTTTGTAACCCCTGAGTTAGCTAGCGAAGGGGTCAATGAGGTGTCCTTTGCTAACATAGAGAAGCTTATTAAATCATATATGCTACCTGTGCTGGAGCGTGTTAGGATAATGGGTGAAAAATTGGATCGCCTGTTGGCGATCATTGAGCCTACACACTCCTCTAGCTTGGACAAAGCCAAGGGTCCACCTAACAAACCTTCCGGATTATCCCAGGGTGTTGGCAATATAACCAGTTCTATTAGCAAACAAACTAAAAGTGTAGCCAACACTGACACTGTCACCACAACAATTAAAGCTTTGGCCCTGGCTGCTAAACCCCTTACAGCGGCCAGTACTGCCAAAGCAAATCCTAGGGTGGTAGCCAATAAACCGCCTGCAAAGGGAGTAGTGCCACAGACAAGGAAGGGGATGGGTAAAATCGCTAACTCCACTGGCAAAATCAACAGACCCCTTCCCCATAGGAAAAATGTAGATTTGCCTCCAGACTCTACGAATTATGTTATTGTTATGACGGGTGTGCCACCAGTTGCGGAAGGGGATAGGGAAAATAACGAAAGTTTAAAAAACAAAGTCATCTTTTGGCTGAAAACAAATAGACCCCTTCCCTCTCATCTTAATGGGGATATTGTTACAGTCAGAAGATGTCGGTGGGTAGGGGTTCGTCCCAAGGATATAGAGGGGGATATAGTAATTATTAACTTTAGGGACCATAAAGTAGTATCCCATATTTCTGATTGGTATGTGGGAAGTAATGAGGGAGGGATCTCTACGAGGAATCTCACCTATTTTTACCCTGAGACCCTGATCAATCCATCAGATCAACCTCCTGCTAATAACAATAAAAACTCCAAAAGCCTCCTTAAATGGACTAATTTTACTCCTAATTTTTATGGATACCAATTTAATCCTGAGGCGCAGTATTGTTCCTACATTCAATCTAACTACAATTGTCCTGTACAGTCGCCGGGTTGGGCTAAGACTAATTCCAAGCCCAGAGGTCCCCCAGTCATACGGGATCTACCACTCCCCAATAAGTCCCTGTATCCACCGGTTCCTACAACACCTGCCTTTACACAGATACAACAGCCCCCAAGTCTCTTCCCAGCACACCTTTATTCCAATAGGTTTACCCAGCCTAATGAGTTTTGGAATATTCCTCTGAGAAATCTTTATGATCCTCTATCATGGTTGTCGACTAATGATTGACCAGCACTTTCGACAAGGGCTGATGAACCTAACTCTGAGTGTTTGAGGGGGGGAGATGACGTGGGTATCCTTTCAAATGTTGCCGAAAGTTCGGAAGACCAATTTCATCAAGTTGAGGAGGGCTGTATTGTTTATAGAGGAGAGCCAGATATGCCAGCTTTGGTACCCACCCCCCTGTCTTCCAATGAAATTATCAGTGTAGGCGCAAGCTCTGGGTCAATTACCCAGGCTGGGTCAATGTGTCTGCTAATGGAAGGTCTGGTTACAGATGCATTGGGGCATGTAGTATCCTCTCCTCAGCCTAATGAACCCTACCCAATTGCTGTAACAAAAATGTGTGATCAAGCATGTGAAAAGGGCACCACCATGGGATGTTGGAACGTCGCAGGAATTGACTCTTGTATATGTATTCCTGATTGGGCTGATTTCATTCGACAAGGGGATGTCTGGTCGTTTCAGGAGACCTGGGCGACCCAATCAGTTTATTTTCCAGGTTTCCTGAACTTTAACAAACTAGCAGTTAGAGGCCAAAGAGGTAGGGCCATGGGTGGTCTCACTATTTGGGTTCGCCAGGTTGCAGGTGTTTCTGTTAAGGAAATCTCTATTGACTGTCCCGACATATTGATACTTAGTATGAAAACAAATAGTGGGCTGAACATACTGCTGATCAATGTATATGCAAGAAGTATTGCGGGTGGTAGAGTGTCGCCCACCCTCTCTTGCTTGGATGATTTCCTGGGCTCCACTCAATTAACTGGTCATGTGGTTGTTATGGGTGACTTCAATACCTGTTTTGAACCCTTAGGTAATGAGGATGGGTTATTAACCGAGGCAGAGGATCTGACCTGGGGGATTCCTCAACTCGAGCTACCCCGATTACTAAGTGGTCTCAAGCAGCCACATTTATTAAAGGTCTCTGCCTAAACTGGGGGCTGCGTGCCCTAAACGGACGCGTAATCTCTGACAGGATGGGTAACTACACTTTTTTCAATGGCAGACATAGTAGTCGCATTGATTATATCCTAGTTGACATTAAAATGTGGCAATTAGTTCTGGACATGATAGTGAAGCCACGACCAGAAAGCGACCATGAACCACTCATAGCGGAATTGAAGGATTATAGTTTTGTAGGGCTGATTGTACGTCAGCCTAATCCTGTACAAGAGGCCGTGGCACTAACTAATGATATGAGAAGGGTGCGCTGGCCAAAGGTTTCTGTAGACGTGGAAGCACGTGTAAAGATCAGAACCCTGGTATCAAACTCCTTAATGGAAATTGATAAGTGTGAAAACCAGGAAATGACGATCTCAAAAATCACAGACATTCACGCTACCTTGTTTCTATCCCTAAAAACTCTGTTTGTTAAATTTGTTGTTAACAAGGGTAGGGGGAAGGTTAAGAAACCTGCAAACTGGTTCAACGAAGCTTGTCGAGAGTCCCATTCGTCTTTGTTTAAGGCCTTAAAATTAAAGAACTTAGCCCTAATTAAAACTAGTAGGAAGGCGTATAACGTAGCTAAACGTCGGGCTAAAGCTGCATGGGACGACGAGCGCTGGAGCTTATTAGCCGAGGCCTGTGGCTCCAGGAACCTACAACAGTTCTGGCACCTCCTTAGGTGGGGTCAGTCTCAGGACGACCGCCCAAGTCCCGCATCCATTGAACAACAGAAATGGGTGTCTTACTTTGAGGAACAATTTAGCTGTCATGGCATTACGCAAGATTCCATTAGTTGGCCCATAACTACTGATAGACTTGTGTTCTCGGCCAAAGAAGTGGAATCAGTCCTGAATGCCATCCCCAGGGGCAAAGCGCCCGGTCCGGACTGTATCCCAGCGGACCTATTTCAACAAGATCAAGATTTATGGGTACCGTACCTAGTGCACTTGGTAAATGCGCTGGTTATGGGCGCCAGGGTTCCTGACTCTTGGGCAGGCGCCGAAATACTTCCTATTTTTAAGAAGGGTGATCGGTCGGTTCCTTCGAACTACCGGTCGATCAGTCTAATTGACGCAGTCCAGAAGATCATAACCCGTCTTGTCCTGTCAAGGGTCCAGGCTTGGATAGAGGAATATAACATTCTTACTCCTCTCCAAGCTGGGTTCAGATCCCATGTGAGTACCCTGGATCAGGCGTTTCGTTTCATGCTCCTGTATTGGAAGTTGGTCACCCTGGGCAAAGGCAACCTATATGCGGCCTTCGTGGACCTTCGGTCTGCGTTCGACCTTGTCCCGAGGGCCGGGCTTTGGAATTGCCTATTAGATATGGGCATGCCTCCCATCTTGGTGCGTCTTATAGCGAACCTTCACGCACAGACATTTGCATTTGTGCGATGGGGTAAACCGGGTGAGGTGACAGAGAATTTTCCAGTGGCCAAAGGTGTCAGGCAAGGTTGTGTTTTGGCACCCACCTTGTTTTCTCTTTATATTAATAGAGTCACCAAGTACTATGACAACTTTCCCACGGATGCCCCAAGTTTGGCTGGCATGAGAATCCCCCTGCTCATGTTCGCTGATGATACTCTCCTGATCTCACGAACCAGACAGGGTCTGCAGAACGCACTGTCAAGGTTCGAGAGTTTCTGCAGCGATCATGAGCTGGAGGTGAACGTCTCCAAAACCAAATTTATGGTTTTAAGGGGGGGTAAACAAATAAATGCCAGGGTTTCCATGGGGGATACCCCCCTGGAACAAACTAAGCATTTCACCTACCTAGGTGTCACTTTCAGCGACACCTTGAGTTGGACCCACCAGATTGAGCTCATGACCATGAAACATCAACAGCTGGGCGGAGCTCTGATTAAAGAACATAAAGGGTCATTTACGAGGCCAATGTCTCCGCTTATTAAGATCTATGGTGGTAAGGTTCTTTCAGCAATTCTGTATGGTGCGGAACTATGGGGTGGTAGTAATTTGGATCCACTAAAACATGCCCAAAACAAGTTTCTAAGATTGTCCACAGGTCTGCCACAGTCGACTCCAATAACCCCCCTTCTTTACGACCTAGGGTGTCACTCGGTGGTGGACCAAGCAAGACTCCGTCCTCTAACATTCTGGCGCCGTCTGTGGACGACGCCAGAACTCCATCATTATGCAGAAGCATGCTTGGAGGTTAAGAACAGCTCTGGTGCTTCAAATATTGGATGGTTTAGAGACCTTAAGACTAATTTATTAGCTTTGGGTTATGGCGATCTGTGGTCCTCGCCTGAGTTAGCCAATTTCCCCTCCAAAAAGGATCTTAAAAAATGTTATTGGGATAGGGTGACCCACAATATGTATATGGAAACGAACTCGAGCAGTCTCACTGGACTGTTCATTGTACATAAGGACACACCCAAGTTAGAGGGGTACTGGGACACTATAACTAAACCCTTGGACCGCAAACTATTTTTCCAATTTAGATGCGGTTCACTTCCCATAGGGGAGTTCACTATAAAATGGGGATCAGAAAGGTCGGGTTTTTGTCCTAATTGCCAAGGTATTGGGGAAAGCCTGAATCATTTTTTGTATGTGTGCCCTTTATACTCTGCCCCCAGAGCCAGATGGCTAATACCAGTATGTAGGCAGTTGGGAACCAGATTGGCTATGGAAGCAACTAGATTGCTAAAAACCAACCTGGATCCCCTTATTGTTGTGGGGGTTGCTAAATTCCTCGGGTGGGCCTGGGTGCTTAGAAGCAGGTTCATCAAAAATAACCAAATGGTGACTGCCTAGTTTCCAGTAACCAGTTGATGTATGGTTGTACACGAGTCCCTATGTAAAGTTTTGTATATTTGTACAAGAAGCTGATTAGCTTGTCAATGATTTAATACTTGTTTTAACTTTTTTATATGTACATTGTATTTTATGTCTTTTATGATGAACTAATCGAATAAAGACTTCTTGAACTTGAAAATCCTTTATGCATCTACCACACCCTGACCTCATAATTGTGAACTGTGGTGGAAATGACCTGGGCACTTTGACTGGGGTAGGTCTGGAAATGCTTTTAAAGGACATCTTTGGACAATTGATGTCACTTTTTCCAAAAACTGCCTTGGTATATTCTAATATATATCAAAGGCAAAAATGGAACTGGTCCAACCAATTTTGTCCACAGATTGAGAAAGCAAGGAAACATGTGAATAAATCTGTTTCTGCTTTCCTCAGAGACTATGGTATGGGTTCCATATACCACAACAACTTGCGTTACAACATGCAAGGCATCTATAGAAGAGATGGTGTACATTTTACAGATGAGGGGAATAGAGTCTTCCTCTTGAATTTTAGACTCTGCATCGGTACCTACTTGTAGGTACTTAAATCAACCACATAACACAACAGCTCTTTTCAGAGCTACCCTACCTCTAAGCACTCTAAATTCTTATTTCACTGTAATTTTTTTCACTGTTTTTCCCCGTGGTGCTCTCAGGGTATGCGTACCTGGAAGCGTACATGGGAACGCACCCAGCGCTTACCCCGCGAAAATAAAAAAAAATAAAAAGGTTTTTTGCCCTTCAGGGCCCTTCTAGGCCCCCCCTCAGAAAACCTAGGAGGTCAGGGGGTATCTACCCTGCCCCCTTTTAATAATTTCCCCCTTTATTTTTTCTCCTCTTCTGTCTCGATTCTACCGAGACACAAGATGGTGGATTTTCCGGACTGTTTAGAATGTTGACAGACACCCGAGAGCCAATCAGCTTTCCGCTCGCGCACTCCCGTGGCGCGCCGGGTGCGCTCCCCGGTACGCGTACCTGTAAGCGCTCGAAGCGCGCATATAGATATATACATTTTTTTAAAGTTAATTTTCGTAAAAACCACTGGAGCAATTTTCACCAAATATAGAAAAGGCACTTCTGCGTACCAGTCCCTACAATTTTGCAAAGTTTGGTGTAATTCCATTCAGTGGTTCGGGCTGTAGCCTTGTCTATTCGTCCTATGGAAATTAACATGGGGAAAACACGTTTTGGGACCCCCTTTTTTCTCGGCCCCCACATGACGAATCCCCCCGAAACTTCCAGGGCAGAAGCGGAGCGGAGCTGGCCAAAATTTTGGAAAATTACATGCAAATTCCTCCACCGGCGTCAAAGTTATTCCCAATAGAATGTTGCGGATTTCCTAAGTTAGCTAGGTCCTAACTATAACTACCTACTGGCGACCGCCAGTAGGTAATATATATATATATATATATATATATCTATATATATATATATATATATATTTATATATATATCAACACGGAATTTGGCTGATCCCAAGCCTCTGTGTCGGCGGGCTCACGGCAGGGGTAGCCACCCCCTTAACATAAACACGCTGAACCGGCGTATTCTCCCCTTCAATCACGGAAAAGAATCACACAGGAGCCGTGGCCACTATTCTCAGGTGCAAGTTTATTTCAGACACAACGTCCTACGCGTTTCGGAGTGATTCTACTCCTTCATCACAGGCGTTCCACAGAGAAAATCTTCAAATCTGATGCACAAGGTTAAAATAATTTGCTACGGGCTGGTCAAGTTACTTATTAATTATTGCCAATTTTCCTGAATCTTGTACGGAGGTCACTCACTTTTGGCCTATATATTGTTTTTTACAGCTTTGGAGTTGGCACTGAGTCACATAAATAATGCATGTTGATCGACATGTAGGATGCTGTCTTATCCCATAGGTCCTTCTCATAATGGAACTAGTTTCTGATGGTATATGTAAAAGGTAAATAGAGTTAGGATAGATGCACTGCCTAGTTTCGTAGGAAGGTTTTTCAAGTATGGTATATGTTCGATTGGTTTGAAGGTGCTCAGCCAGGTGGCGTCGAGTGCCCAACGGCGTCCGGAGATACAAGTGAAACAGTGAGACCAGAGGGTCTCTGGTCTCATCCCTGGACTGGCACACCCATGTTTGTCTTATAAAAGTAAGACTTCCAAACATACATTTCTTTAGAGTGTCTTTATATATTGTGCTTCATATATTTTCTCACTCAAGTATTCCAAGCTTAGATATCATATATTTTTCATTACATTTCATACATTGATTTTTCCACTCAGGCAATATCTTTACAGGGAATCCAATGCATTTCGGGCATTTCAACACATGCCCTTCGTCAGGGAATAGACAATGCCTATCTTCAATGCTGTGTCAGTTCTGCATTTTGATGGAATCGGGTAGCGTTTCGTGCGGTGTTCTTCAGAAGTCCCGAAATGCATTGGATTCCCTGTAAAGATATTGCCTGAGTGGAAAAATCAATGTATGAAATGTAATGAAAAATATATAATATCTAAGCTTGGAATACTTGAGTGAGAAAATATATGAAGCACAATATATAAAGACACTCTAAAGAAATTTATGTTTGGAAGTCTTACTTTTATAAGACAAACATGGGTGTGCCAGTCCAGGGATGAGACCAGAGACCCTCTGGTCTCACTGTTTCACTTTTCATATGTAAAAGGTATTCACATGTGATGCACATTTTGTAGTCACAGCAATGAAGCCCTGCATATGTTACACTATGCAAGCAAAATCCACTCTGCTGGCGGAGTTCACAGAGTTTTGGCACTGTATCCTCCGTTTGGAGGTTGGAGTTTGGCAAAAAATCTCCTCCAACTGCGGCGGAGTTCAATTTACCAGTACGCTCACACATTCAAATTATCATTTCAAATGCTGGCATGGTATATGCACACTTGAATGGCTGGGACTGAATGTGGTTGGGAGGAGGAGGGATGGGCGTGGAGTGTGGTGGTGAGAGGGCATTGCAAGGCCACACTAGGCCTTCCCTCCTAACTGTAGGATTGGCCAAACCCGTCTCGCTTCAGGGAGAGGGCGGTTGAGGGCTAAGGGGGGCCACAGGATGTAAGGGAGCACAGGCCGCAGTTAAGGCAGGGATAGATGACTCAGCCTCTGCTGCCCTAGACACAAAGAGACTGCTGGAAGTGGCGGGGGCGACAGACGGGACCCACCTGAGGGAGAGAGACAGAGGTAGATATATCTGGAAGCGGGGCTTTACCTTTAACCCCCCATTCATTCAGCTTCAGAGGAAGGGGCTGGACGGATCCCACAGCAGAGAAGGGCACTGTGACTGCTCCTCTTTCCGCAAGGAGACGCTGAGCAAGGTAAGTGCAAAGAAATCCCATTCCTTTAACAAACGGGTTCTGACTTTGAAAAAATCAGCCTGCATTGCAGTGGCGCAATGAGAAAGGTGATTCTTTGGGGAAAGTGTCATGGGAAGAGAGTTGGTCAAGTGTTTATGTGCGGCTGTTCAGAAAAGAGGTGTACTTGGTTCTGATTTCGGCGTCTCCGCTGGATCAATTGGTGTGATTTGAGGCAAATCTTTGATATCTGTGGCCTTCTTTCTCTTGATTTAGCAAATGCTGGAGATCCTGACTGGTCCAAGCACTTTTGTAGGTGAAATGTGTCTTGCAAGGAACATAGATCGCCCCTTGGAGTTTTGAAGGTCTCCTGCCCTTGGGGAAACAGAGCAGAGGTGCACACATTTGCAGACACAGCATGCATGCACAGCAACAGCATAATAGCTGTCACAAGTCCCAGATGAAAAGATGGTTCAGTTTATTTCTATCACTGAGCAACCCGTGACATGTTCACATTTTCTAACTGTGTGTGTGATTGGAATAACTTGTTATTCTTATACATTGTTCTGTTTTCTTTTTTAAAGCACTACAATGCATTTGTAAAAGGTATGCACAGTATAAGATTACTTAAGTAATTCTTCAGCTGGCACTGAGCAGAGTCCATTAGAAAAAAGGTCTTCAGTGATGGACTGAGTAAATGAGGTGTTAAATCCTCACCCACAAACAGTGGGAGAGGCTCCAACCTCAAAAGGGGCTTTTTAAAAAGTTTTATTGTCACACTCCGCATTGTGAAGTGGCTGCTGAAGTGATACATGGGAAGTTTTGGAAAAACAAAGCCTGTTCGGGGTCATAAAGTGTGAGCGCTTCCTTCCCCGAATCTCTGGAGCGCCGACCACTCTTGTAGCTCCCATTGTAGTGCCAGCTCTGAGCTGTGTGCAGAAGGAACAGACCACAGATGTCTGACTCTATACTTCTACCCTCCTGCAATAGCGCAGCAGCTACTTTTTGAGGAGGCCTGCTGCTGGCAGATTTTTCCATACTCGGCCCTCGCAGATCTCCCACTTTGAGAAATGGAGGTCTGACGTTTTTGAGGTGCTTTCTCTCTCATCTTATTTGTATTGGCTTCTCACATTTTCGAGTCATGCAGCCCTGTAGGACAAGCTGGCATCCATGCTGAAGCTGTTCTGTGTTCAAGCAAAGGTTCCTACGCTCCTGCTGCCCGGTTCTACCAGCTTCAATGGTGTGATGAAAATAGGATCTGTTGCTCTCTTTATTGTTTGTGTGAATGGACGCTGTCTTCATTGTTCACTGTGTACTATTAATGAACCTATTATTTGAAGAGGAGGAGCTGCACAGGGCTTTTTTCGCACTTGGTAACTCCCTTCCCTCCCCCATATAGTTCATAGGCAGTGGGTGGCAAGAGAGGACTGGGTGACACTGGCACTCTGCCTCGGGCAGAACTCCACGGAATCTCACTGAGATTTTGAATAACTCAGTGGAAATCCACAGAGTAGAACTCTGTGAGCTCTACCCACCTGACCCGTATCTCGATTTCTAAAGGCTTTGTTATGTCTTCAATGCCTCATAAGGAGTGGAAGGCAGGTCGGTTCTGATAGGCAGTGAGCCTGCTTTAACATCTTGAAATGCAGAATGGCAAAGTCTGTGTTGCTCCTTATGGACATTATTGTGCAGGTACAGGGTAATATTCATGATATATATATATATATATATATATATATATATATATATATATATATATATATATATATATATATATATATATATATATATATATATTACCTACTGGCGGTCGCCAGTAGGTATATATAGTTAGGATTTTTTCTCTATGGGTTTTTTGAAAATTCTATGTCTAATAACTTTGGCGTTTGTGGACGGAATTGGCTGAAATTTTCAGGAAAATGGCACATTTTGTTTCTGAGCAGCCCCTGAAAATTGGGGGGGGGTTCGTCCAGGGGGGGTCGAGAAAAAAGGGGGGTCCCAAAACGTGTTTTTAACATTGAGTTTTCCATAGGGCGGTTGGCCTCACTTTTAGCCCGAACGGCTGAATGGATTTGCACGAAACTTGGCAAAATTGTAGGGACTGGTAGCCCGATGTGCCTTTTGTAGGTCTCAATATATGTGCTCCAGTGGATTTTGGGAAATTAACGTTTAAAAAAAGATATATATCTATAACAGCGGACCGGGCAGCGCTCCAGTTCGCGTACTTTTCGCGCAACGGAGCTTTGTGAAGCGAAGCTGATTGGTTCTCCGGCGTCTGTCAACATTCCAAACAGTCCGTAGCGGCCGCCATCTTGTCTCTCGGTAGGATCGAGAGACAAGAGGAGGCGAAAGGGAAGGGGCAAATGACGATAAGGGGGCATAGTAGATCCTCCCTGACCTCTTAGGTTTGATGTACCATTTTGCCAAGTTTGGTGTAATTCCGTTCAGCCATTCAGGCTGTAGACGTATCTAAATGTCAATAATCGAACGGCTGAATGGATTTGCACGAAACTTGGCAAAATATTAGGGACTGGTAGCCCGATGTGCCTTTGCTACGTCTCAATATATGTGCTCCAGTGGATTTTGAGAAATTAACGTTCAAAAAAAGATATATATCTGTGACAGCGCTCCGCTTCGCGTACTTTTCGCGTTACGGAGCTTTGCGAAGCTGATTGGTTCTCCGGCGTCTGTCAACATTCCAAACAGTCCGTAGCGGCCGCCATCTTGTCTCTCGGTAGGATCGAGAGACAAGAGGAGGCCAAAGCGAAGGGGGAAATGACCATAAGGGGGCATAGTAGATCCTTCCTGACCTCTTAGGTTTGATGTACCATTTTGCCAAGTTTGGTGTAATTCCGTTCAGCCATTCAGGCTGTAGACGTATGTAAATGTCCTATGGAAAATTGCATGGGGAAAACACATTTGAAAGTGTTGAAATTTAGAACCAATTAAAATGTTACTTTGGTTTTGTATTTGTGTGTGATGAAAGTTAATTGGTTATGTATATATGTCAAATGAGAGGAAACCACAGCCATTTTGTGATACTAC
Source organism: Lissotriton helveticus (assembly GCF_964261635.1). Lineage (NCBI taxonomy): Eukaryota > Metazoa > Chordata > Amphibia > Caudata > Salamandridae > Lissotriton > Lissotriton helveticus. The sequence continues at coordinate 123,089,643 of NC_136067.1, forward strand.
TGTCTGAGGTACATTTGTGAGGAATTTTTGGTGGTGAATTTCTGGTGTTTGATTTACACAGTACTAACACTTCTCCTACTTTTAAAAAGGTGAGTTGTTAATTTGTAAGGGGAACTATGTTGTACACTTGAAGATAATTTGAAAAAAAAATTCTGTTATTTATTTGCAGTCCTTCTGTTATACTAAATACTTGATAAAGTTAGTTTTATATTATGTATTACTAAAAACGATAAATGAAAGTGATTATTTTTTTCTGCAATTTACAGCAAGCAATTTCAAAATAAAATGGCTCACAATGAAGAGACCGTGGCAATTTCTTTGTAAGGGGAACTATGTTGTACACTTGAAGATAATTTGAAAAATGTTTTCTGTTATTTATTTGCAGTCCTTCTGTTATACTAAATACTTGATAAAGTTAGTTTTATATTATGTATTACTAAAAACGATAAATGAAAGTGATTATTTTTTTCTGCAATTTACAGCAAGCAATTTCAAAATAAAATGGCTCACAATGAAGAGACCGTGGCAATTTCTTTTGAATTGTCCACTACATTGATTGAAATTGAGAGCACCAATAATGAAATATTGTCACAAGGAGGAGATGACTTGTATGATTCCATTAGATTGATTGAAATGGACAGCACCAATAATGAAATATTGTCACAAGGAGGAGATGACTTGAATGATTCCACTACATTGATTGAAATTGAGAGCACCAATAATGAAATATTGTCACAAGGAGGAGATGACTTGTATGATTCCATTAGATTGATTGAAATGGACAGCACCAATAATGAAATATTGTCACAAGGAGGAGATGACTTGAATGATTCCACTACATTGATTGAAATTGAGAGCACCAATAATGAAATATTGTCACGAGGAGATGACTTGAATGATTCCACTACATTGATTGAAATTGACAGCACCAATAATGAAATATTGTCACAAGGAGGAGATGACTTGAATGATTCCACTACATTGATTGAAATTGACAGCACCAATAATGAAATATTGTCACAAGGAGGAGATGACTTGAATGATTTTTTTGATCAATCTGTTGATGGCGAATTTATCGAATGTTTGGAGACCATAGAGTTACAAGAATCATCATTGCAGACTTTTCATGAGGAAATTGCTGATGAGGACATGTTACTAGTTCTTTCAAATTTAGAAAATTCTGAAGAATAAATTTATATTTAGAAATCAAAAATTGTTTGAGACATTATTCATTTTTATTTTTAATTTATGAGGTTGTAGCGAAGTGATTGTAGTATAAAATGAGACTTATAGTATAGAGTGCAACATTTTTATGTTACATGGTAAGTTTACTCATATTTACTTCCCTTCTGCCACTATATTATCTCCAATGTGTATTTGACATCTCTTCTTCATCTCCGGCCTCCTTTCTCTCACTGTGTGTCTCCGATGCATCTTATCGCTGCTATTTTGTGTAATTACAGAAGAGAGTAAAATAAAATAGTTCGGAACGTGAAAAGGGGGCAAAGTAGAGTACCCCTCACCCCCTAGGCCTTTTCAGGCGGTCCCAAAAGGATCAGTTTCTGCTTTCCTGAGAGATTATGGTATGAGTTCCATATACCACAATAATTTGCATTACAACATGCAAGATATCTATCTCCTATTACCAACTTTTGGAGATATTCGCGCTAAGTGCGAATATCTCCAAAAAGTAACACCTGCCCTGAGCAGTTCTTAGCCATGTTATCCAATGGGAGGTGGATAACATGGCTAAGAGCATTAGCTCGGTAATGCATGAATATCGCTGACTTTATAGCGATATTCATGCATTGCGGCCGTTTATTATCGCATTTGCGATAAACCTTGATAATAGCAAGGTTTATCTTCGATAATTTCTGACGATGCTTAGCGGTAAAAAATTCGTTGGTAAGCATCGTTAGCGATAAATATCGCTTAACTTTGGTAATATGCACCAACGTCTGTTAACGTTCGATTCGAAGGAAATGAGGAAGTGTTGAAAAACATTGTCTGCGCCATCTTGCCTTTTTTGAAATGCCACACTTTTGTCGTGCACGGCAGCCATTTTAGATGCCTTGACCAGACCCACTCTCTGCACGCTGTCGATTCGTAGCATGGCTCCCCACCCTCGCAAGCATCTTCCCCAGGCACTGGTCACCCCCGCTCTCTGTCTTATGCATCGGCAATAAACCTCCCCCATCTGCGCTGCTCTTCCCTGAGAATCACACTCTGTGCCCGCCCGACACCTCCCTTTCGCCCTATTCACTACCGCACCCTCTGACACTCCTCTTCCTCTGTGTCCGATTGTCCAGGCTATCAGCTAGCCCTGCAGATGTAGTTTATGGCTCCAGCTGTAAAGAATCACCCCTCTTCAAAGGAGTTATAGTAGATCAAGGCCCACACCCGATGAGATCCGTCACAACACACGTGTTCCTACTATCTGAAAACCATCCTGTATTGTGATTGGGGAGGGGACCGAGCCTGAAGCGGAAGATTCCAGGAATGACTCTTTGTACATCAAAGTTTTTACAATTATGTGTCACATTAAAAATATATAGCACTCCAACAAAGTAGTAGGAATATAAAACTTTAATAACATATAAATATATACAACAAAACAAAAACAGTAAAAACATTTAAACAACGAAGAGACCGTGGCAATTTCTTTTGAATTCCTGATGAGGACATGTTACTAGTTCTTTCAAATTATGAAAATTCAGAAGATGTTGCCTGGGGGTGGGTCGTCAGTAGCAGTCTGTTGTGCGAATAGTTCCAAGGCAGCAGAACGCGCTGAAATCTAGATGGCACGAAAGTGATGTCTAGTAAGTTGCCGCCCAGCAAATAACGGCGTGGGGCGCCGCGGGGGTGAGTGAGTCCAGTAGGCACCACAGCTATTCTTACCGGCATTGCAGAATTACTGCTGGGGACAATGCCTGTGCTGTAGCAGGGTCACAGCAGAAACAACAAGGATTCTGTTGAAGATGTTGTTGGTTTTCAATTTGAAAACAGTTCTGGTGTCAACTGCTATGCTAATGTAGTGGTTAATGTTTTGTTTTCTCTAGAAAATGTAAAAGAGGGGGAGGCAGTCCAAAGTTCCGTTAAAAGGGCAAAGGAAAGGATCGGTGGTTTGAACTATCAGTCAAAAAGGGGAGGGGGTGCAACAATTTTTCCTACCGGGTCACACTGTGCTTTCACCGGAACTGAGGTCTGCAGGATTCTAGTAATTCAAAGTGAGGCTGGCGCCAGCATGGGAGCGCCGACGTCCCGCGGACACAGTTTCGTCACTCCACGGGCGATCATGGCAGTCATTCCCCATCGGGGGTCGGAGACTCCCGCGGCTCCTCTAGAATCTTCAAGGTCGTGGAGGACTATGGTGGTGGAGTCAACCAGTGACCGGGCCATTTCTTTATGCTGGGCCCGCTCTTGCCAGGTCGACCGCCATTTTGAGAGTTCGGTAGCTACTGGCGATCGCGGGGTCAAATGAGCGGACGGGCTCCACCCTGCCGGGCGAGACGTTGCAGCATGGCCACAGTGGAAGAACCCTTTTCCGGGCGCCTGGAGCGCTGAGGGTGCAGCTGGGAAGCCTCCACCTGGGGAGGCGGGAGAGGCCTGTTCGCACCGTCTCTCCCTCCCAGTGCACCCCACGGCGTCTCGCTTGAGATTTGTTATGGCCGGACCAGGCGATGAGGACGAGGGGGGGGGGGTCGGAGGCATGTGCAAGACATCCCCCCCCAGTGTTGTCGCAGCCATTATTCAAGAAAGAAGAAGTGTCCCGTCCGTCTTCGGGCCGTGCTTCCGGTGGATGTCGGCCGGACGCCCCTGGCTCTGGCCCCATGAACGGGTTCCTTGGTTTATCGGCTGCAGCCGGATCCCGTCGGCCTCGGCCCCCCGACCGTTGGTGGCCGGACCGGAAGAGCATGTGGCGGGACTACCTGAAACTGTCAAGGGCCACCGCGGCCGGACTGGGAGAGAGAGGGGAGGGTCGAGGAGATATTCCCCCCCCTGCAACTCTTCAGCGTTGTAAAGGCAATCCCCTGGCCGGGTCCCTCTGGCCTCGGCCTCTCCTCCGGCTACACCCTACGTTAGGATCTCCTGGCCGAGGCGTGGCAGCAGGACCCGCCTTATATGGGCTGCTCCCGGCTGGGCGTAGCCGCAACCCTGCCCCACCTTGGAAGTTTCCAGAGTGGGGGCGGATGTTCTACTGACTTGCATTTTCCCTAGTCTATCGATTTTTTTGGCGTGGCAGGCGGTGGGACAGCGAGGGGTGATTTGGTTTCTCTTACTGTTTTTCTGGTCTCTCACCACTGGCATATTTTAACGTTTTCTTGTTTCTAGGACATTAATAGGTTTTATCATTACGTTATGTTATCGTTTCTTTGTTCGTTGTTTAATAAAAGTTCATGTTCATCAGTGGCCTACTGATTTTCGTTTTCCTATTCTTTTCTTTCCAGGTTGTTTCATGCTAAAGTTTCTGTTAACAGGATACAGTGATCACTTCGTTATTATTGCATATGTCCTTTTCACTAGGGGTGCTCTCTGGTCGGGCCAGATGACGTATCTCTAGTAAATGGTCCGGGTGAAACAGGTGCATCAATCAGTGGGGAGTAGATAGGCATGACAGATTACAACGGGGGAGAAAGGTCCGCATTACGTACCCTTTCACTATTTGCAAAGATTTTCCTACGTATATTTGCAAACAGGGAATACCTCCAAAAAGAACCAATTCCCAAACAGTCAATGTTTGGGGAAACAATCAATCAATGAGGAACGAAATAGGCACGACGTGTTAAAGGTTTGCGTTACCTACCCTTCACTATCTGCAAAGGGAGAGAGAATATTCCTATTCTTCCTCGTTTGCAGGCAGAGAAGATTCTTAAGAGAACCAACTTCGAACAATTCAATGCTCGATTCAAACAATCAACAAGGGGTACTGTGAACACAAATGAACGCCGCTTATGTACATACACATTGGTATTATCAACAGGTTGTTCCTAATGTTTCTATTTTAGGGAGGTCAAAAAGAGATCCCATTAGTGGCCTACTGATTTTGCTCGATTCCTTTTGTTTTTTTACACGATTTTTCGCTATCTGCAAAGACTAAACAGAGTATTGCGACTCTGTGCTTGTTTGTAAATAGAGAATGAACCAAAGAGAACAATCAATCAAATGGAGAGAGAAGCAGGCACGACGGATTACAACAGGGGCAAAGGCCTGCGTTAACTACCCTTCACTATCTGCAAAGAGAGAGTACTCCTAATAGAAATGAGGGGTGGGGGCAGCATTCAAAGCAGATCAGTGTGCATAAACACGAAAATGTTTTTACTTACCACATACTTGACATTCAACAGCTTATGATATTTGCTATTAAAAAACCATTGAAATTCACTGAAAAAACCATAGGTTATAGACCATATATAGTTAGGAATTAGCATTTAAAAAACCTTATTTTACTCACACAAAACCATTGAAATTCCATATATAGTTAGTTGCACTAACTATATATCGCGCACCCGCAATCCACTGCTGATCATGTCACATATTACATCATTCATGACATGGTCAGTGACATCACTGATGACATCACTGATGACATCTCAAATGACATCACTGATGACATCACTGATGACATCTCATTTGACATCATTCTTGTGCTAATACGATAAACCTCTTCAGACTCTAATATAACCTTAGATACACTCAGTGTATACAGACACTCACACACTGCCACTCATCCATGGAGTTACTCACACACCCAGTCAGTCATGCAAAGAAACAATCTCACCTCCATTTCTTCAACTATACAGTTAAACACACCTTACTTATTGAAACATATACTAACACATATTTACTCTCTTATACAATCCCTGATACAAGTTCACAATGATCGATACAACCACTCACTCATTCAGTGGCTCTCATGCACAGTTATTTATATATGCCAACTCTCACATGTACTGTGTTTTACATATGTACTTACTATGACATGTAGCATTGAGATATCCATTCACTGATCAATACACTCATGCACACAGTCAACTGCCCATGTAGCTGTTTCCACATGCACTCTTGAACTCATACACCTAGTGAATAAACTGCTGCTGTCACTGACCATGTCATGAATGATGTAATATGTGACATGATCAGCAGTGGATTGCGGGTGCGCGATATATAGTTAGTGCAACTAACTATATATGGAATTTCAATGGTTTTGTGTGAGTAAAATAAGGTTTTTTAAATGCTAATTCCTAACTATATATGGTCTATAACCTATGGTTTTTTCAGTGAATATATATATATATATATATATATATATATTCGATCCATCACCCCCTCCAACGGCGAGAGTGAAGAGGCCAACACAGGAGAACAAGTGGAAACAGCGTTTATTCCATTCAAGCAGGTAGTAGATTCCTGTAACACCCGCTGTAGTGCGAATGCATTTCGGCTTCAGATTAGCCTTCGTCAGCGCCACGGGTGTAGCTGCTTCAGGTGGTGGCACTTTTCACTGATACAAATATCACGCCCCACCTTGTTAGTCCAGCCTTGTCCCGCCCCTTCTGGTCCAAATACCAATCGCAATTGTCCTTGGTAAGTCGCATCATGTACCGCGACTACCAGTCCCAGAATGCAGTTCATATGATCATTTCTGGTAATGGTTGCGTGGGGATGGGAAAAATGCTGTGATGGTAAAGTACAGTTTCCACACTCTGCCGCCGTAGAACAAACCGTTCCCTCTTGTCTCCTACCGTCTCAACCTCCACGTGTCTGGTATCCTTCAAAGCGGGGACAGGATGAAATGCTATCCTGCCCAACGCGAAGCCACAAAGTCTTCTTACACCGCTACAATTTCTCCCAGGTTAGGAGGTGGGTTCTGACATATCCCGGTACCCCAGGTAAATCCAAAACGCCACCGAAGCAGCATCCAGTAGGTCAGAGCCAACTTTGTGAGACGGGGGTCCCTTTTTTTGCACGGTACTGGAATACGTGTTTTTTTATAGATTCGATCCATCACCCCCGCCAACGGCGAGAGTGAAGAGGCCAACACAGGAGAACAAGTGGAAACAGCGTTTATTCTATTCAAGCAGGTAGTAGATTCCTGTAACACCCGCTGTAGTGCGAATGCATTTCGGCTTCAGATTAGCCTTCGTCAGCGCCACAGGTGTAGCTGCTTCAGGTGGTGGCACTTTTCACTGATACAAATATCACGCCCCACCTTGTTAGTCCAGCCTTGTCCCGCCTATATATATATACACACTACCTACTTGTGGTTGCCAGTAGGTAGTTATTGTTAGGAACATTTTTCCATTGGAAAAGCATTTTTTGACTTGCCTATATCTTTGGCGCTGTTTGCCAAATCTTCACAAACTTTTCCCAAAACAGTGCCTCAGTGAATCTTGTTGTGGATGGTAAGATTCGGGGCAATCCATCAAGTAGAGGCTGAGAAAAAGGAGGGGTTAGAAAAGAGCATTTCCCATGGTAATTACTATCAGACCTTTAGTCGAAGCTGCAGCCCGAAGCACTGGACAAAAATACACCAAATTTGGAGGAAAGGAAGATTTTGTTATGCAGATCACTCTACCAGTTATGGGCTGTGAATCTGTTTAGTAAAAATTCATCGCGACCATAGGGACAAATTTGGAAATATAGGTGAAAATGTTTTAAAATACATTCTCAGATACTCCCACACTCACTCACAGATCCACTCATATTCTTCTGCACTAATTCCCAGCCCCATACAGACATTCAAGCACCTACTTACAGACCCACACTGACAGTCATGCAGCCACTTATAGACCCACTCAGAGGCTCATGCATCCGTATACATATATATGTATGTTTTATGTTATGTTGCAGTTTTAAAACTACAAATTAACTTACCAACATAACTACAAGCACTTACTTCAATGTATCAATCCCTAACCAAAACACAAAACTTGATGTATTACTTTCTTTTTAATATTATAGCACCCTCTCCAACAACACAGCTGCAGCATATCTCAGTTCTCACTTATATGCGGTAAAAGACCACTTTATGCCTTTTGTAGTACATTTTAAAATACTCTAAATCCAAAAACATAACATAAGAGCTATTGTTGTGCCTTTCTCCCACTGTGTCACTGGTAGATTTAATGTTTCAGTACTTTTCTACTTAGATATGACAGATTTATATTTTGAGAAACACTACATATAAAAATCTGCACATTAATCTGTATAACAGCATAAAGCTCTCTGATTCTTCAGAGTACATGCAAACAGTGCATGACAGGTTAGTGTCCACAAGCACCAATAAGTTTCTAAAACTGAAAACCACAATTCTCAGCTTTTGAAATCCAAAAACCTTTTCCTAATGGCATACCTACATGATTTTGCAAATATTTCTTGGGTCTTTACAACATATATTCAGAATTTCTCAAAGAAAAGTTTCATGCCAAATAAAGCTAGCACACAAACTCTCAAAAGACGTTCTTCCTTAATACCCTTCCCTCATTTTTAAACAGAGCATGTTGAAAGAAATGCACCACCCTCCCTATATACATGAAGTTTTCAACAGCTTTGAAGAACATAGCTCAACATGTAAAAATATATGTGATTTCATCAAAGATATACACCTTCAGGCCATCTTTCCAAAAATATATAGTTCTCTGCATCTTTAATTAAACTCAAAAGTCTCATCATACATCTGCAATCAGGAAAACCCTATCTCACCATCAATACATATGCAAACTGATCACATAAGTTAAAAAACACATTGACAAACACTTCCTAATACATACCTAACACGTAATATTACTTTATAATTTAATCACAGGCACAGCACATGTGCTTATGTTTCATTCATGACTACAGAACTCTTGTTTAATAATGTGACTAAAGCTACCACAACTCGCAGAATAATATAGGGGGATATTACCAACAAGAGGCGAAAATTATCGCTAAACTCATTTAGCGCAATTTTTTTTATCGCCGCGCATCGCCTCTATTTATCACCGCTGCAGCGACGTATTATCAATACGTCGCTAGCCGGCGATATTTCACAAGAAATGCGATAAAAGTAGGCGATACATTTAGCGTAAAGTCTAACGCGATGCACGCTAATGTGAAAAAAAGGACGTTGGGCCAATCAGCGATAAATCGCAAACCAATAGGCCTCAGGCTTACATAAAACGCGTTAGCGACCCGAAAAACGCCAGCTAAGCCCAAAAATTTACCATGAAAACTGCCCAACATTGTAGATGATGGTGAGCAAGCAGGGACAAGTGCAGAGGGCAGAAACAACACCCAGAAAAACCAGGCAGAGACCCAAGGAAAGGCCAAGAGGAAGAGGAGGTGGCAGACCAGCTCCACAGAAGGAGCTGGACGAGCTGGAGGAGCAGGTGTCTCATGTCATCAGCGAGGAGACTGTAGTTGGAGTCGCAGGCCAGAATAGTGCTGATTTGGAACACCCACAACACCAGGGTGAGCGGCAACCAGGGACAGGGGGAAGGGGCCGGATGGGCACAGTGGCACACATCTACTATGAAAGTAATTGTATTGCATACCCTCATGAACTGTACAACAAGTCCTGGATACCTCTTTGCATGTTGGCATAGGGACATATCACCAATCGCAAACAGCAAATCACACAACACACAGAGGCATATTATCGAGCGCCTCAGTGCTGCGTCATTGGCACTTTTCTTCTGATAACGTGGCAATATGTGCATGCTACTATTACCAAGGCAGCGTTAAGTCAATTAACTGTGCTCAAAGCCATGTACATTATTTTAACGCTGCCATTATAATAGGGCCACTATCACAAGAAACCCATCCTGAAAGGGGCTGTGTAGGTGGCAGGTCCGGTCCTGAAGGTGATGAATTGAGGAGAAATGCATCATATCCCCTAGTTTTTATTTCTACCATGTGTGCTGCCTCGTGCAGCACACATGGAAAAACCAAAATGCCAGGGCCTGTTCATGTCCTGGAAGGTGTCCCTTACTGTACATAAACAAACAACATCAAAAAATTGTGCATTTGTTACTTACATGTGTGCTGAATAAAGCACCACACATGTACGTTACAAATTGGCATTTACTCATTGTTTATGTGCATGAAGGAACACCTGCCTGAACATAAACCAACCTCCCTGCTCACAGACACCCTTGCACTCTGGATCAAGGCTGCCTGTGCTGGCGATAAGTAGCAAAAACTACCACCATGGCAGGGTGAATCGCTAGGCTGCACCATATCCTTGGTAATATTCTGCAGGCTAGCGTTTCTGAATTTGCGAAGACAGCCGTCAAGCCAAGATGGCTACCGCCTCTCTTCCCCACTTTGTTGATAATATGCCCCATAGGGCCACAGTAACAGGAATGACTGCAGTGTATTCGAAGCATTAGCGGAAATAACAGCTCACAAAGCACTGAGGAGAGGCATGCCAATATGATTAATTGAATGTAAATAGTAGGCCAGGTGCACACCAGAATCCTCTTTTGCCTTTTGAATACAATAGTGCATATCAGCAAGCACTGTTGTGTTGTAGAAGCAGCATCTCCCTCATGAAAAAGCCAATACAATGTTGGTGAACACATGTCATATCATGGACCATTGTGCAAGCCAGACAGAACCCCGAATGTGCACCGAAAAGCTAGGCAAACATAGTGAAATCACAATGCCAGAGCATCCCAATCAATCAATCAATCACACTACTTGTAAAGCGCACTACTTACCCGTGGGGGTCTCAAGGTGCTGAGGGGAGGGGGTGCCGCTACTGTCAAAGAGCCAGGCCTTGAGGAGTCTCCTGAAGGCAAGTAGGTCTTGGGTCTGCCATAGGTGTGTAGGAAGGGTGTTCCAAGTCATGGCGGCGAGCTAGGAGAAGGATCTGCTTCCGGAGGTTGTATTTTGGATGAGGGGGACAGCGGTGAGGGGGAGGCTGGTGGAGCGGAGCTTGCGGGTGAGGGTGTAGAAGCTGATTCAGCTGTTCAGGTAGGCAGGTCCGGTGTTGTGGAGTGCTTTGTGTGTGTGTGTGTGTGAGGAGCCCCAAGGTGATCCGCCTGTCGACAGGGAGCCAGTGTAGGTGTCTCAGGTGGGGGGTGATGTGACAGTGGCAGGGGACGTGGACGATCAGTTGGGTGTAGGCGTTTTGGATGCGTTGTAGATGCCGTAGGTGTATGTATCGGATTCCTGCATAGAGGGCGTTGCCATAGTCCAGTCTGCTGCTGACGAGGGCCTGTGTCACCGTTCTACTTGTTTAGCTTGAGATACACTTGTACATCCTGTGGAGCATGCGGAGGGTGTTGTAGCATGAGGAGAAGACGGCGTTGACCTGTGTAGACATGGAGAGGGAGGAGTAGAGGATTAATCCTAGATTGTGTGAATGGTTGGTGGGTGTCAGTGCTGTTCCCAGTGTGGTCGGACACCAGGAGTAGTCCCAGGCTGATAGGGTGGCTCTGAGGATGAGTACCTCCTTCTTGTCAGAGTTCAGCTACAGACGTCTGTTCCTCATCCAGTCGGCGACGGCCTACATTCTCTTGTGGAGGTCGGTTATGTGGGGTGCGGGTCCTTGGTGAGTTAGAGGATGAGCTGGGTGTCTTCAGCGTAGGAGTTGAATTTGAGGTTGTGTTGGCGGGCCACTTGTGCGAGTGGGGCCATGTAGACATTGAACAGCGTTGGGCTGAGGGATGAGCCCTGGGGGATGCCGCAAAGGATGTAGGTGTCCTTGGATTTGAAGTGCGGGCAGTGAATGCTCTGGGTCCTGCCGGAGAGGAAGGACGTGCTACAGTCAAGGGTCTTCTCTTGGATTCTGGCTCATAGGAGGCAAGTGTTTAGAGTGTAATGGCAGACCATGTCAAAGGCGGCTGACAGGTCATGGACTATGAGGGGTGATGTTTCGCCGTTCTCCAGTTGGTGCCTGATGTCATCTGTGGCGGCGATGAGGGCTGTCTCAGTGCTGTGGTCTTGTTGGATCCTGGACTGGGATAGGTCCAGTATGTTGTTGTCTCCCATGTGTCGGCCCTGTTGCATGTTGATGATGTACTGGGTGAGTTTCACTGGGAACGGGAGCTGGGAGATGGGCTGGAATTTCTTGAGGTCCTTGGGGTCCTCTTTGGGCAACTTGAGGAGGGCGTTGATTTTGAGGTGTATCCAGCTTACTGGAAATGTTGTTGGTCCGTAGTTGGGGTGTGATGGCAGCGTCTGCTTTGTATAATACATGGTGTGAGCACGGGTCTGACGGAGAGCCTGAGTGGATGGAGTACAAGACCTTGTGGATCTTGTCGTTGTTGACGTTGGACCGAGAGGTCAGGGGGTTTGCGCTGGTGGTGATCACAGGGGAGGTATAATCTGGCATTTTTGGGGCATGTCTCGTGTTGAAGCTGTCATGGATGTCAGCGATTTTCGTTGGGAGAAGATGGCTAGTGAGTTGCACAGTTCTTGTGAGGGAGGTATGTTGTTGGTGTTGGTGTTGGTGCTGGTTTTGTAGAGTTCATTCACGATGCTGAACAGCTCCTTTCTCTTGTGTGCAGTGTCATCCAGCTGCTCTTTGAAGGAGGATCCCTTGGCTAATCAGATGAGGTGGTGATATTTGCAGATGACGTCCTTGTGGGCTGCGTGGTTGTCCGGAGTGTGTTCGTGGCGCCATATCTTCTCCATTTCCCGGCATGCACGTTTTGAGCTCTGGAGCTCGTTGGTGAACCAGGTGGCTCTCTTGCTGGTGTGGTTGTTGGAGCTTTTCCTCAGTGGGGCAAAGGTTTTGGCGCTGTCGTAGATCCACTGTCTGAGGTGGCAGGCTGCAGTGTCTGGGTTGTTGTAGTCGGTGTGTGGGTTTTGGGTGAGTGTGGAGATCAGCTGCTCTTGGGTGAATTAGCTCCAGCAGTGGCAAGGTAGCTGTTGGGTGCGGTGCTGCGTGGTTTGTTCCTTGAAGGGGAAATGGATGCAGTGGTGGTCAGTCTAGTGGAATTAAGTGGTATGGTAGAAGGTGACGTGGGTGCCTGTGGAGAAGATGGGGTTCAGCGTGTGACCAGCGTTGTGGTTGGGTGGGGTGGCGAGTTGTCTGAGGCCGAGATTGTCCAGATTGTCGATCAGGGTGGTGGGTTTTGTGTCGTTGTTGTTTTCGAGGTGGAATTTCACGTCCCCGAGGAGGATGTAGTCCATGGAGGTGAGTGTGTGTGTGCTGGTGAGGTTCCAATGGAGTTGCTGAAACGATTTTGGGCTCTGGGGGGTCTGTAGAAGAGTGTACCTCTGAGGGTGGTGTTGGGGTCGATGTGGATCCGGAAGTGTAGGTGTTTGGCGGTGTTGAGGATGTTGTCTGCGTGGGTGGCAATCTTGAGGGTGGACTTGTGGACGATGGCTATTAATCCTCCGGTTCAGTCGGTGTGATCCCTGTGAGTGATCTTGTAGACATCTGGGATGGCTATGGCGATGTTGGGCACAGAGGAGTTGTTCCCCCATGTCACAGTCAGGTGGGCCACGTCTAGGGTGGAGGTGTCGAGCAGATCCCAGAGATATACGGCATGTTTGCGTGTTGTATGAGTGTTCAGGAGTATGCAGCGTACGTTTTTGGGTCCAGTCCTAGGAGGTTTGATGGTACTGTTGCAGATGAAGCTGCAGGTTTGGAAGGAGAAAGGTCTCTGAGTCCGTTTTTGGTGGTTTGGAAGCTGTGTTGTACTTGATGTGGTTGAGTGTGTGGAGGGTGCTGGCATCATTGCAGGTTTCGTGACCTTAGCGCGGTCCAGTTGTCTGGCGCTGGGTGCGGTCCAGGCGCAGACAGGCTTGCCTTTGATGCACCTTCCACACACCAGCTGTCCACCTGCTGTGCGGCCTACATAAAAGGGGGATAGGGAGGGAGTAGCAGCTGGGAGGCGGGAGCGGGGTATCCAATGGGGAGCTGGGTGCGGCTGCGCAGGGACGCAGCGGCGTGAAGGAGCGGAAAACGTCAGCCACACAGGCGTGCGACAGGGAGCAGGCCCCAGGCAGCTGTGGCCGTGTGGCGGCGGTTGGAGCAAACTGCCTGCAAGCAGGGTCTGAGTGCATTTGCAAAACACACAGTGGCACAACAACGTTACATGTAGAACATTTACAAAATTGACCCCTTGCAAACTCACCATGCACATACAAATAGAATGCACAACTACACATATCACTCGGATGCCACATTTTGTATATGCAGCAAATGTCAATGCCCCTGCGCACAATCAGGCATGCCTTCACCAACGTCTGCACAACTGCAGCATTGCACACATGTGTCTGAGTAGTGTCAAAGCTTGTGCAACCATTGCCAGCCTGACACATACACACTTGCCTGCAGACTACTCAAGCACTTGTATCCAATGTCACCTGTGTGCCAATGTCCGAGGCACCATGCCTAATTGTGCACATGAACATCAACATACACAGTGCATCCACAATGTTCTATCACAGTTGCATGTGTCTGTGTGCACACAAATCAAATGTGTGTGGTGATTAAAATAATAGAAGATTAAGACAACACCAGCAATCTCATGCAATGTGCGTCCGGGACGTTCTATGAGATGTGTGGCCACATTACGCAGATTGATGACAAAATCATCCCTGCCTTGCACTACAAAAATGCTAATAAAGTATTGGCAAGAGGTGTGATGAGTTCCCACATAGAATTGTATCCAAGATTCAGTGTATGCTGTAAGCCTAGCCTCATTTGTGTGCCTATCAACGGCAAATTACAGACAGTCATGTACAAAGGCCTGTCTTACCTCAGTAGTCTGTTTAACCTCATTCCACTGAAGACCTCACTCCACTGTCCTGCCACGTCCACAAATACTTACCTAGGACACATTCATGGATTAGCAGAAAATATACCATTCATTGACTATCGCACACCAAACTCATCCACTTTCCCTGGCTTTGACAATCACAATGCCATGTTCCTATGTACAATTTCTAATGTGAAACATTGTGGTGTGCAACTCTGCACATCACACTTCATATGTTGTCCTTTAAAAATTAAATGTCAATAGACTAGGCCATTCCAAATCCTATGTAATCTGACAACCATGCAAGTCAACAGATCCCACAACTATGGTTTACTTAACACTATACATGCATCAGAGTAACAGGTCGCATCCATAGTCACACATACAGGGATTACTCCACAGATGGCCTGAGTAGCATACAATGTATCAAGACCCACACTCTGCATCCTACCTGACATCATTGCAAGCAGTAATAAAATCAACTGTATTTATTCTTACAAAAATAACGTATCAAAAACTACAGTAATCACTACAACTAACACTATATCTAAAATACCTAAACACATATTAAACTAAATTACACATGTAAAACTAACTATCCACTACTACACAAACTAAAAAAGAACATCAACCCACCACCCAAAGGTAAAAGAAACTTAGCCCCAACACTATCTTAACCTATCCTATAAATATGTTACAATACAAAACTAACTATACCTAATATAAAACTAATCTACATCTAATTACAAAAAACACTAATTACACATCTAAGTAAAAGGAACATTGAGGGAAGGCAGAAGAGGGGCGTGGGGGATAACAAAGGAATGTTCAGGGAAGAGCCAGTTTATCACGGATCTCATGGATCTGCCTGTTTAGGATCACCAACTCGTTCTTAACACCCAAGAGCAAGTTATTGTTACGTTGCTTTTCCTTCAACAGCAATATCAGTGTCTCTGAAATTTGAGGCAGAGTGGTGGGTGGGCCAAGATCATGGCTGGTTTGGGTTTGGCCTGTCCCCTGACTTGTTGCAACTGGCACTGGGACCTGGCTGCCTGCTGCTGGAACCGGCCCCTGGCTGCTTGTTCCTGTAATCGCCCCCTGGCTGCATTTTCCTGGAATGGCCGCCGGACTGGTTGGTATTTGAACTGGCCTTATGGCGGGTCTCACCAATGCCTCTGCAAAAGTAATTGGTCCAGCACTGGCACCAGCGCTAGAGGTGGTGCGTTTGTCCTGCACTACAAAAGCCTCTGGCATAGAGTGCCACCTCCCTGCCTTCCTGTCAGACATGTACTTCCGGGCCATATCCCTGTACCCTTTCTTTACACGTCGTACATGCTTCCACCTGTCCTTTGCCACCTGGTACGCATGCAGCGCTTCAGGAGTCATGTAGTCTGAAAAAAAGTTACATGTTAATTCCCACCCAAGGACACTGGGTCATTTGCCAATTATCAATTATTTGCACAAATCCCATACAACATGGAAGGCAAAAGTGACATTCTGTAACGTCTCTAAGTGACCTGACCACATAAATGTCAAGCCATTTGTTTCTCAATACAGGCTATGGATAGTGACATGACAGTGTATGGCAGGTGTGATGTACTGACAAATCTGAAGAAAAATGAGACTGTCATAACACGTCACCATTGTGCATCCTGAGTGTGTGCAACTAGTCCAATTCACATTAGTAGGGCGGCATTACCCCTCCATGACCAGCACCACCCTCATCTGATCCTGTGACACACTGCTGCTACTTCTGTACAATGCACATTTGCAGACATGTGTGTCTACCTGCAAATGGGTACTGTTCATGTAGTCAGTGACAAGACTGGCACTCATTTACATGGGTGCTAGTGTGGCTGTGTGCAGGTGTCAATGGCAACTGATTGTAAGCTCAGCCTACATGCACAGGAACAAGACTGGGACACCCCTACTAACAACGGGGAGCTATGATATCAAGAGTGCGACAAAATATTGCTGCTTACATCGGCAGTAAACAGCTGCTAAACCGGCAATAAAGGGCTTGATAATATGCCCTTGAGAAATCCCATAGCTGGCCAGGGTAAGGTGTTAAGGATCTATTATAAGTCCTATGCTGTTCAATCTATACTTGACCCTACTGGCCAACGTCATTAAATCGTACGGCTTCGAAACCATATCGTACGCTGACGATACCCAGTTACTTTGTACGTGCGGCCCAGACTACTCTGACACGTCTCCGCTTTAAAAACAGCATGATTGATATAAGTAACTGGATGAGCAGCAACAAACTCCAACTAAACAGCAGTGAAACAGACATCATTCTGTTTGCCAAGGCCGAGGAATTTTGGTCACATAAATGGTGGCCGCTGTAACTGCGCTCCTGTCCCCCTCGCAAACCTGCAATCCGCAACCTAGAACTAACAATAGATCATGCCCTGTCCATGAAAAATCATGTCAGCCAAGTAATCGGCATCTGTTACGGGATTATGCATAATCTCCGGAAGATATTCAAATGGCTTCCTATTGAAGCCAGGAAGCCTTTGGTGCAGGGTTTGGTCATCAGCCGGCTCGATTATGGCAAATCTTTGTTTTTTGGACTAAACGAAAAATTGCTTTCCAAACTGCAAACCCTGCAGAATGCGGCAGCCAGACTAACTCTCTACCTTCCGCCTAGAACCCCTTCCGCCCCTACCTTCAAAATACTCCATTGGCTTCCCGTCTGCCAGAGAAGCCACTTTATGAATCTGAGTCTCACGCCTGCCCTCTGTATAACTCTGGTCCTAATTACCTCAGAACGAAGCTTAACTGGTATGCACCAAATAGATCACTAAGATCCAGCAATAAATAATTCCTGATCCAGCCTTGTGTTTGTACCTCTCGAAATGGCCACCGCTCTTTTTCTTATCTTGTCCCTTGGCTGTGTAATAAACTGCCCCCTCACCTGTTATCCATCTCTGAACACAAACTCTTCCGTGCAAGTCTTAAAACCTGGCTATTCCCAATATGATGCTCGCCGTTGCCTGGAACATCTTCAGCACTGTTTCATCTGTTTTTCTCTGGCCAAGGGCCTTGAGACCTTGCGGTGATGAGTTGCGCTCTATAAAAACTTTTGACCCGACCTGACCTTACCCTGTGCTGCTATGGGAATTTTCAAGGGCATATTGGCAAGCCCTTTATCGCTGCTTCAGTGGCAGTTTCCTGCAGATAAAGCGGGGATAAATCTTGCGCCTGTTCTTGATAATATGCCCCCAAGTGTGAAAATCAAGTAGTGTAGTGCCTGCAGGACCCTTGGATCATTGACTAGTTAGCTAGAACCTGTGCTGTATGGCATGCACAGGAACTCAAAACAGTATCATTGTCCCTTGATGGGCAAACTTACAACAAATTGGAATCATAAATAACATCTGCACATTGTGGCAGAGTGACATGCGGTACACACCCATATGGGTATACAACGTTTACAACGCAATTTTTACAACGCACTACCATTACAACGAAACGTTTACAACGCATCATCCATTACAACGCATACATTTACAACGCAGTCATTACAACGCATTACACTACAACGCACACCACTACAACGCATACCATTACAACGCAGTCATTACAACGCATACTATTACAACGCAAAAATTACCATCCAACACTTACCCTACTGTCGCACCCCCTGGAGTTAGAATAGTAATTTTAACCCCTACACTATCCAAAACGTTCCCTACTGTTGCACCCCCTGGAGTTAGAATAGTAATTTTAACCCCTACACTATCCAACACTTACCTTATATGCAATGTAATATAATGCGTTGTAATGGTATGCGTTGTAAATGTAGTATGCGTTGTAGTGGAATGCGTTGTAAAGTTATTTTTTAAGAATTCGTTGTAATGGTATGCGTTGTAATGGTGTGCGTTGTAATGGATGTTGCGGTGTAAAAAATGCATTGTAAAGGTATGCGTTGTAAAATTGTGCGTTGTAACGTCATACATCCACCCATATGGCCCAACAACCATGTGTACCATTTGGTAATGACATTCATGACACCACAACATGGCAATTTCAAATACAAATACTCACCAGTGGCGTTTGGGTTTTTAAATCGATCAATTATGTCACCCTGTGTGATGGGTTGTCGACCATCTGTGAGTGAACAAATGTAAATATATGTCATTACATGCCACCCAGAAACGTTACATAAACATGAGGAACAACATTTCTGTCACAGGAAAAACAACATCACTGTGTAGGTGAATGACAATTTGTACGCATGACCCTGTTCACTTTGACTGCCATGCACACATAGCCTGCGAATGCAGTGGTGGCCCACACATAACATCAGTGCTGTGATACATGCACAAAAGAGTTGTGGAATATAATTTCAATGCACCATGTCCACACTGGCATCATTTCTAAGTTGTACTGCGTATGAGGGCAACTATGCAGTTTGTAAGAGGCTGATATGCAGTCCTTTGGGATGTAAGACACTCTGGAGGAGTAAAACTACTGTAGTGCATTTTCACCTGACAAGGACATTTCTGCACATGACCCAAGTACAGGGGCCGTGTAGGTACAGTCCTGCTGCTCATGGAGTTGAGCATTTGTCACACTGTATCCTGTCCTGCACATAGGTCGCACACATTATGGCTCTGCTCCAATATGTACAGTTACCCATACTGGACACACAAACGGCATCCTGCACACAGTCTCGGCTCACATCTCTTCGAATGACAACACCCGTGACGGACTTATACATGCTAATACCCTCTCTGCCTTGCCACTCTTACTGCCATGTGTGCACTCACCATTACATAGTAATGTTTTGGCAAGTGACACACAGGAGACCTCAGTCCCATATGTGGTCTTCACAGCGCAAATATGTGTACACAGCTCAATTACAACGTGACTAATCACTCCAACTGGCAGTTCATGGTGCTATACAAATAGGGCTATTTGGATTGACTACTCACACACCTACTCTACTGTTGCAGACAAAGGGGCAGATTTACAATTACTGGCGCATCCATGCAAATTAGCAGGGATGTACCAGTAATTGTGCACCCTGCCTCCCCCACCCATGGTGAGTTGCATTTTCAATGCTGCGCACCATGGGGCAAAAACGGCCCAAATGCGTTACGCATCAGTGCCGTAAAGGTGGCGCATTGCTGGAGTTGCGTTGCAGGCGCGAAGCAGCCCCAGCAATGCTCTGGTGGGCCCTATCTTGTCAATGCTGCGTCAATCCTTACGCCTGCTTCAAGCAGGCGCAGGGTTTTGACACAGCATTGGCCTAAAAGTGGCTGAGTGAAAACTTGTAGATTTCACTCTGCCACGTTTAGGAGGCGTTCCTGCGCAGGAATGCCCTCCCCCGCGCCGGAACGCCTCCTGAAGGCGCAGGGCTTTACAATGTGACGCAGCTCCCAGATCCATCACGTTGTCAATACCCCGCACCATGGCGCATCTTTAGCGCTGCGTCACAAAAGTGACGCAACAACCGCACTAAAGAGGCGCAAGGGGCTTGTAAATCTGCCACAATGTGTTTGGAAGAGGTAGTTATTCCGAATCCTAAGTGATGTGAATCATGCGCAAATATTTTAGGCTAATGACATTGTCAGTAACACATTGTCACAGTATCACAGTTGTGAGTCAGCATGTAGATGTCATAAACACATGTCACACACGTTACTCACCTACATACCTATGTTTGTTGAAGTAAAATATTGAGTTTAGTACTTACCACCCTGTAGGCCTGTCATCACTCTGTTGTAGTCTAGCAGGTCGGCCTCCCGCGCAAGCATGTCTTGCCAGCGGTGCTTCCACTGGCGCACATTCCGGGAAATGTTAAAATATCGCTCCATCTGGAGGCTCACCCGCTCCCAGCGCACCTTCCGAAAAGACACAGTATAGCCCTGCAGGATCCGTCCCCCAGCCTACAACATTAATGGTAGGTACAATTTTACCATCCACAGAAACCCCCCCAATGCCCCCTCACTCATCCTCCCTGACCTTCCCACACCAGGCATCTCCCTGACCCCCGTAACCCAATTATTACTAAGAAATATTAACCCACTTAACTAATTATATATTAATAACTAACTAACCCCAAGCAAAACACAACTAAACTGAGGACAGTAGACACACAAACAGTTCAAAATTATACAAATACACCAAACAGACACTTCAGACAGGACACAGCACACAGCACCTCTCTCCAAATCCTATTCCAACCCCAACAACCACCATACACCACCTCCTCTCAGCACATACACAAGCAATGTGCTAAAAAGAGAAAGTGAAAGTAAAAACCACACCCCTGTGACAGGAAGCAGTAATACATCACTTCCCGTGTGTTACGGGAAAAATTTAGCTTTAGCGGCTATAATATGGACGTCTCTAAGCTTTACGTAGTAAAAATGTGATGTGAATGCGGCCCGTTTTTTGAAATGCGACAAAAAAATGCACGCCAATAGGTCGCAAAGGGCCCAATATATTAACTGAATGCCACAATGGTGTATCATCATGGGGATGTTTAAAAGTATGCCTGGACGTTAATGGAATCACTTTAAGACCATTTTAATTTAGGTTAGTGGTCACATTTTTCATTTGTCATGTACATTTGATGCATTGTGTTTTACGTGAAACAGCAGCATGCAGACGTTGAAAGGCAACACACATTAGGGGAGATCAGAACGCCACAAAACATACATCATGGGGCAGATTTACAAGTCCCTTGTGCCTCTTAAAGTCTGCATTTGTGTCCCTTTTTGTGAGGCAGCTGTGGCGCAAAGGATGCCCAATGCTGCGGGCTATCCTCAAGGTCATGCCTCATTGAGATATGTAAAGTCACAAAGGCCTGGCCCCGGGGGAGGCAGTCATGCACAGGAGGTGGTGTTCCAGTGGTGGTACGCCTCATTCTATTGGCTGATTTAAATCTACTAGATACCAGCCACTCACTTTTGGTCCCATGCTGCGTCACATCCCTGCTTGGAGCAGGCGTGAGGCTTGATGCAGCATTGGAAGGAAAGGGGGTAAGCTGGGGGGTAGTAATGTATGGATTACTGAGCTTCCCAGGTATGAAAACATGTAAATGAATGTCAAATTCCTTTTGAGTGCACTGCATCCACAAATGCGATGCAGTGCGCCCTACAAAAATTGTATTTCATTTGTTACATGTTCACTTACCTGCATGACTCCTTAAACCATACATTACATCCTCGTCAGCCCTCCACTTCCCAGTCCTTACTAATGAGCATAGCTCCTCCCACCAGAAACTCACAAGCAACTACAAACCCATCCCTTCCCTCCAGGCCACACACACACCCGGAGGCATATAACCCTGCGACACGCACATCCACATCCTGTTTGTTATGTCTGCGGAAATCATTCCTGGCAACTTTGTCGTGGGGGGTGCTGGTCCTGTGCCTCCGTTCAGGTGAGTGTGAAACAGTCTGCTAGGCGGCCGTTTGATCCCCTGATGTACCTGTAGTTACATGTGATTTTGAGTCCCTGCTTTAGCGGGACCAAGGGGTTGGGGGACCTGGACTGCCTGGTGTGGGGTGGTGACTCCCTGCTGCGGCCTCCCCTCTTTGGTGTTCATTCCCTGCTCTAGCGAGAACACCCGGGGTGGGAGGGGTGGTGTGTTGGCGCGACTGGCTTCTCTGCATGCCGGGGGCGTGACGCTTTGGCTCCGTGTTTGTGAGGGGCTCGGTGCTCATCTCATTTTGAGCCTCTTTTTTACTTAATAATGCTGTTTCTTCTATGTCTGTGCCTGGTGCTTCATGCTCGTGGTCAGTGCTTTGGGATGGCGGGGTGCTGTATACCTGGTTTCACCCGGGCCTCTTTACCTCTTTACTCTTTACCCTGCCACGGGACGTTCACTGTCCGAGCTGTCTGAGATCCTCAGTTGGTGGAGAGTTTGACTGGTGATCTGAATGGTCCCTGGTTCAGAACGTGGGCTTTGGATCAGTTTGAACTTATGCTTTCATTTTTAATGTGCATCTCGTTTATTTAGTGTTGTGTGTGCCCGTTCGTAAGTGGGCTGCCTTTGCTTTCGGTTGCACATTTTACTTTGTCATTACAGGGGGGGTGCCCTGGTGGGGGGTTTCCCAGTGGTTTGAGTCAGTTTTCTCTGATGTGTACTTCCTGCACGAGGTGTCTCTGTGGCCTTGTGGTTGAGGTCTCTGACTCGCATCCAAAGGATATGGATTCATATCCATGGGCTGGTTCCTGTGGCTGGGACTTCTGGGATCCTTGTGTTGGGTTTGCTGTTGCGTTTCCAGGAGGATTTGACCCTCGGTTCCCTTGGTACGATAGCGGCAGCGGCTTGGTCCTCTGTGGCTGCTCGATGGCGGTTGTGCTTTTAGCCTTGGGAGGCGGTTCTGCTTAATAGGCTACCATAATGGAACTTTCCTTCGGGGGCTCTATACAGTTTGGAAATCCATTGGAGTCCTTGATTGGCATGACGCCTGAGGGCAATTTTTTGTTGGCTCCAATCCGTTTCTAGGTATGGGAAGTTTGCGGGTTGTGAGCGGCCTTTTGGTCTGCGTTTCATTCTATTTGACGGCCCAGCCCTTTTGTGGTGTAGCACGTGGCCAGTGGGTCCCTTACTTCCACCTGTCCTAGGTTTCTCTGGTGTTTCCTCTTCTTCTAGTCCCTTCTTGTTGTGCTGGGCTACTGGATGTGGTCTGCGAAGCACCTGTTCCTGGTTCTCTGGTGACGTGTCGGGCTTTTTTTCACGGCGTTCTGGGGTTAGTTTATGTTGGGCCTGTGTTGTGGGGGCCTGTGTCTGCTGGGTTGGGGGGGGTTCTCGCTTCTGTTTGTGGTCTAGAAGCCATTTGGAGGCAACCATCCTGTCCTAGTTCTGGTGGTTGTACACCTGTCTTTCCCTCATCATTCCTTCATGATGGTGTTTCTTCGGTTGTTTCTTCCCTTCCTGTTGGTGGGGGTTTCCTGGCTTCTCTGGTTCTTTGGGACGCCTGCTTTCATATGCCTGTTCCCAAGACTTGATGGTGGTTCCTACGCTCAGTATGTGAGTTATTCATTACCGGTTTTTGGTGCTGCCTTTTGGATGGTCTAAGTCTCCTGGAGAGTTTGATGACGTTTTAGCTCCCTTGGTGGTTTAGTTGCCTGCTCGGAGGTTCCTGGTGTTCCCTTCCTTGAATGCTTGGTTGATTCTTTTTCTTCTTTCCTTCCGGCTCCGGCCCTTTCACTGGGTGTTTGCTGGCTCTTGCGTCAGTTTGGGTGGATTCTAAACTTGGAGACTTCCATTCTTTACATCACTCAGGTGCTACGTTGGGTGGTCTTGGCGCATCGGTTGGAGAGGTATTCCTGTCGTTACCCCAAAGACTGGCTCTTTTGCGAGGACGACAGTGGTGGTTGGGGGCTCAGACTTCCTCTACTCCCTGGCGGCTCCACGTTCCATCAATCAATCACAAGAATTTGTATAGCGTGCTACTCACCCATAAGGCTCTCAAGGCGCTGAGGGGGAGGGGGATGACGCTATTCCTCGAACAGCCAGGTCTTGAGTTGTTTACTGAAGGAGAGGTGATCCAGGGTCAGCCGTAGGTTCAGCAGCTGTTGTCTGCTGCTGTGGTGTTTGTTCCTTGGGCCCATTGGCTCTTGTTTCCCCTGGCGTGTCTTGCACTGGGAATTTGGGTTCCGGCTTTTTTGGGCTGGCCATTGGTTGCGGGTTTGTCCTGATGGCTGGTGGTTCGATCCTCTTGCGGGGCTGTCTTTTTGTGTCCCGAGAAAGGTTGGTTCTGTGACGGTCTTGGATTTGTTGGGTGTTGATTTAAATAGGCGCTATTGCTCTATGTGGTGTCTTGTGCCTCTGCTGGCGCAGCCTCACACTGGACAAGGGTTCATATCCTGCCTCTGCTTTTATAGTATCCCATGGTGGTTTTGGGTTCATGTGGTGCTTTCATTTTGACTGGGGTGCTATTGCTAATGTCTTGTGCCTCTGGTGGCGCTGGCTCGCACTTGTCTAGGGTTTGATTCCTGCCTATGCTTTCTGTATAACCCATGGTTGTTTCGGTTGGCCTGGCCTCTTTCTGCCTTGGGTCCTCGTGAGGTTCATGATGGTCCGGTCGGACTGTGTGATGGTGGTGTGTAATGTCATCCGCCGTTGGTGTGCAGGGTTGGCTTCTCTTGACGGATCAGCTGTTCCGCCGGGGGTGCGGGCTCTTCCTTGTGGTCCCTTTAGGCTTTACGTCTGCTGTGGGTTTTGTTCTCGTGGCGGCTCACCTGCATGGGATGTTTCCCTCCCTATCCGAGTTGAACCTCTTGCTGACCTGCTTCGGGGTCCCGTGGTTGGACCTGCTTTTCATCTGCGGGGATTGCCTTGAGTTGAGGTTGTTCTCTGGTTTGGTCAGACGTTGTCTGGGAGGTGGTTGCCCTGTCATTCTGTAGTACGGGGGCCTGTTGTGTGCTTTTCCCCGATTGCGCTGGATCGGCGTGTCCTGCAGCAGGTTGGACTAGTCGGGCCTCGTTTCTCCTGGTGGCTCCGGTTTGTTCTGGGTCGCCTTGGCTCCCTCTATTGTGGTTGGCAGTGAGGCCTTGCTGGTGATTGCCGGTGGTCTCTTGTTGTTTCACATCTGTCTCGGGGTGTCTGGTCTGCTTGCGGGGTGGCTGTGGTGTGTCTGGACCTCCTGGCTTTGGGATGTTCTCCTTGTGTGGCTGAGTTTTTTTCTTGATTCTGGAGCCCTTCGCCTCTCCTGTCCTATGCCAGTCATGGGGTTTTCATTCCTGGATTGCTGTCCGACACGGGGTGTGTCTGCATTGGATCTGCGTGTCTTAGATTTTTTGGTGGTTGGCTTCGACTTGGGTCGGGCTGTGTCCCCCGTGCGAGCTCTGTGGGCGGCTGTATGGGCCTTTCTGGGTTTGTGCGTTGAGCAGGTGATTCCCTTGGTGTCCAGGTGGTTGTGGAGTTGTTTCCTCCTGGGGCTGTTCTTTCGTTCCTTTGCTCCTTATTCGAGTTTCAGGTTCTGCCTTTTTTCTGTCCTGTTCCTCTTTCTGGGGTTTCGGTGCAGCTGTTCTGTTTGGCGGTTGTGCCTCCTTCCTGCAGTGCCTTTTTTGTAGGGTGGTTTTCCCTTTTTGTTTCCTTTGGGCTGGCTTGTCATGATCTGGGGACTTCTGTGGCTACACTCCATCAGTGGCTGTGTTGGCTGTAGGGCCTGCTTTTGGGCTTGTGGTGTGTTGGCACCTGGGTCGGTTTGAGGTTGCTTGCGTCGGGGGTGGCTGCTTATTGGGCTTGCTTCCGGGGGGCTTCCCTGGCCGTGTTCAACGTGGATGCTGCTGGGTGTTCTCCTCATGCTTTTATGTCCTGTGGTCATTGAGTGATGTGTGGGACTGTGTCTCCTGGGTTTGGGTACGCAGTGTTGTGTTCTGCTCGGGTTGTGTGACTTTCTGCTTGTGCTGCTTGAGTCTGTTTTGCTACTGTGTGAAGGCAATTATGCTTTTCTATCTGCTCATTAGTAAGGACGTGGGCCGGGAAGGGCTGACGAGGAGGTAATGACCGGTTATTCACTGGTAATATTCATTACTTCGAGTCATAGCCCCCTCGTCCCAGTCCAGGTTCCCATCCCTCCCTCGCTGTTAGGCTTCTTGTGCTTGGTGGTACAGGATGTGGATGGGCGTGTTGCAGGGTTATATGCCTCCGTGTTTGGCCTGGAGGGAAGGGATGGGTTTTAAGTTGATTGGGAGTTTCTGGTGGGAGGAACTATGCTCATTAGTAAGGACTGGGACAGGTAGTGCTATGACTCGGAGTAATGAATATTACCAGTGAGTAACCGGTCATTACTACCCCCCAACCTGCCCACGTCACCGCCCTGCAGGTACTCCCACTGGCGGCTGTGGCTGGCTGCGTTGCACTTGCAAACCCACTCCAGCAATGCTACACATTTACTGCATACATGGCTCACACATCGTCTTCATTTTTGGCCCATGTAGAACCGCATTGCATATGCATCACATCCGTGCTGGCTGCGACGTTGTGCACAATAACTGTGGCATCCCTGCAGATATGCAGGGAGGCAACAGTTATCGGAATTCTGCCCCTTAATGTCAGACACTGTGGGCCATAGGAGACATGTAGGACGCCATTACGTTATGCAAGCAACCATATCATAGGCATTGTGCCTAGCTGGACGCATATCAACTCCCCTACTGGAATACTGAAGTAAGAATCGTTGATAGTGTGGCAGAAAGTCCCCATGACACCAGGACACGTATCAGCCTTCCAATACTCTGTCCCCACTAAGGATGTGGCTTGTGCGTCGAGATAGCTGTCTGTAATCCATTTGCTCTACCGCATGAATCTAAAGTGGAACTAAGAAGAGCCAACCACTAAAGGGGAGGGGAAGTTAGTAACAGTATTGTGTGGAAGGATGAGCATATGCGACGATGTCTCACAAGGGCCGCCCGATTGCCTGCGTCAATTAACATCACAGGGCATATAATCAAGCACGGTGTTAACATAATCTCCACTCAAATGGCAATTTCCTTGTGCTAAAGCAGAGCCATTTTGCTATGGCTTCTTGCAAACAGGGCACTGTGAGACCACCATGTACCACTACTACTTCACATGCGCAATCTCATCAAATCTTTCACCATTTGTCAACATGTCCTCTCCTCCAAATCAGTATGATCTGACATTGTCCTGCTGTCTCAAAGTGAAATGAACAAATGCATGATTGTTTATGACAAACAGTGATGTAATTCATCTCCCATATCACATTGCAGAGGGCGAGACAGCACCTCCTGAAGAGCTTCCTGGCCTAGCACCCGCTGATGACACGGACGTGTGTGCCTACATCGATATCGACAGCCTGCAACTCCTGCTCCATAACATCGCCTCGACAGCCTCCAGTGCAGGGCAACCCAGCAGCCCTCGGCAGACCCCACCCCCTGCTCACACCAACGAGCAGCAGGCACGTACCGCCCCAGTTTGCTCCCAGGAGCCAGATCCCATCACCCGCGCACTCTAACTGTGGATCATCGAGCTCCAGGAACGGTTGGGGGAAAGGGTCCGGGTGGGGTTTCAGCAAATGGCAGACCAAATTGCGGGCCTACGTGGGTGTCTCAGTCCCATTCGGGACTGCATGCAGACACTCACAGACACCCACAGCCCCTTCAATGCTCTCCAGCGGTCTATGGCTGACATTGCTGGAGTCATGATCCTGAGGCAACAGTCATTGTCTGCTCAAGGTGGTTCCAGCAGTGTCAGCAAGGATCTGGACAACACCCGCATGATCATGGAGAGCATGGAGCGGATGCAGGGCCAAGATTTGGCTGCCAGGGCTGAACACATGCGTCAGGTTGCTGGGATCTACAATGCCCTGCACCTTCTTGTCGCCTCCTTGCTGCCACAGGGTTTGGTGCAGATGGATGCTGCAGCGGCCTCCACATCCTCAGCTCCAACACCAGGTGTGTCAGTGCCTCACAGTTGTCAGTTGGTGTTGTGGCTGCAGCACTGGGAGGCACTAACATACAAGATAATGGAGATGAGGATGACAGCACATTTCTGCTGAGGAGGAAGCGGTAGCATCCCTCTGTGCCACAGCCCCAGTTTCTTGTGTCTTGCTGTGCTCTGAATCATGCCACACAAGCACTTCTTGCACTTACTTCCACTGTCCCCTGGAACATCCTTGGACCCCCCCCCCCATGGACTGCCATATCACCCCATTCCTTGCCACTTCAACCAGCCTGTGGACTGAACTATGCCTCTTCCCTTGGACCTGATAACATCAATTGTCTCTGTCTGGCCCTCCAACGGGCACCCTCTGCACTTGCCCTATATGCTCACCACATTTTTAAATATTGTAAATAAATAATACTTTAATCACACATATGTGCTTTGGTCAAATGTCGTAAAGGTACAAACTTGTCAAATAGGGTCTGGAGACTGATACATCCGGAAGGTACACCAATGTAAATACGAGCAGTGTACATGTTGAAACAGATCCAGAGATTGTGAAAAATAGGTAGATATGTGTAAACATGTGGTGCCACCATTGCACCAATGCAATGCTATAACAATCTCACGATTTCAATAGCCCATCAAGCAAGGTTATCTATTGCGACATGCCAGTGAGCGAGTATTTGCAAAATGTGATAGGAGAACGCCCCCTGTTCCATGTTTGGCTGCAGTAAGGCAAGTACTACTGGCATCATGTCTAGTATGCCATGCACTGCTATATAACAGGGTTTGATCTCTATATTGACGTCCACAAATTGAAAGGGTACCCCCAGTCTGACCCATATTTGTTCCACTCCTGTACATACTGAGTATCCCGTGGCATCCCACTGTCACAGACAACGACAATGTAGATGTGGCATTTCTGCTTTTAGACATATGATTTTCATGTAGCTGCGCTGGCTCTCTTTGGTGTTGGTTGTGATAGGAGTAAAATTACTAGCCACATGATGGAGTGTGTATGCCCCGGACATTCCATGTGCCCCTTTTTGAGGGAGGTCATAGTAGGTGAAGAGTGTGTTCAATTTGAGAGCACATGTGCATGTATACGTTGAAACGATTACATGTGGTCACAGTGTTGCCTACCATGGCACTGAAATTTTGTAAGTTGGACTTCTACTCATGTTAGATGTCGCTGCAAACAGTTCCAAATGCATAAGTGAACACAAGCTGGCAAATGTGCTACAGTCAATGCAAAAAACCTTGTACAAAGGCAAGATTCGCACAATGACAGAGGTGTGTGTGCAACGCACTGCATTATGGACCAAGGATATGCAAGTCTCTTGACTGGTTATTGTGAAGTTCACAGCTGACAGACAGTTGCAAAGGGGCATGCGCCACACGGTGATACATCCCAGCCTGAAGATACGTACCAACATATGTGAAATGTGTGGGAGCACAGCTTGGGAGTGAGAGGGCACTCTGGCTCGTCATGGAGTCAGTGATCGTGACACAGTAAAAAAACCGGTATATGTGAGTTCACATGGATTGTGATACGAGACAGTAGAGGATATGCATGCCATGACTGCTGGTCCATGTAGTTCCCAAGGGTGTGTCACCCAAGTGATGCACAAGTGCTGCTTTATGGGCAATGTAGCTGCACCTTTGTGGAGTGACATTGGGCAGATAGTGAGAGTATTGAGATGCCTGTGTCTCTTTGGAGGAATGAATGTGGCTGCTCTTGTCCTGTGGGCTCATGGTGGAGCCAGGTGGTCCA
Organism: Lissotriton helveticus; assembly: GCF_964261635.1. Classification (NCBI taxonomy): domain Eukaryota; kingdom Metazoa; phylum Chordata; class Amphibia; order Caudata; family Salamandridae; genus Lissotriton; species Lissotriton helveticus. The sequence goes on from NC_136067.1 coordinate 123,119,503, forward strand.
GTTGAGATCCTGTGATGTCCGCTATGGCCTTGAGTACCTTGCAACATTAAATCAGCGCTTGGATCAATGCCGGTCATGAAGATTATAAAGTGTAAGACTGGCTTTGTGTTTGACCAGCATTGGTTGTGTGGGAGGATGAATTGTGCAAATGCAGTTGCGGATCAGTGGGCACAGTGTCAGTGTTTGCAGAGGCGTATGAGTCCATCCAATATTCAGCCTGTCTTGGATTTTTAAACAAAATGCATAATTCCCTTTGCTACTACACGTAGATATGCTGGGAACAGGATAGGGTCCAGAAGCTTGTCTTGCCTAACACGATCCTTGCCTGTCAGGATTGTGTATCTATGTTTAGTGACCGGTGACGTGTAGTCCAGGAAGAAAATTAGAATGATAGACAACCTGGATGTCTTTTAGTTGGGAAGTTAATTGCATTATGGCAACCCTGTCCCTGTAGTTGAGGATGTTGATCTACAACGTAGGTGGCTTAAATCCTGTTGGCAATGGTCTGGTGGGCACCCTGTTTCCCCGTTCCACTATGACGCATGATGAGAGAGTGACTTTCGGTAGCATCTATTTTGTTGACGTCGCAGTGTATACATCCGGATCTTCACACTCCTGCCCTTCTTTCCAGCCCACCATGCATACATTGTAGCGTTGTGTCCGCCCTTCAACATCGTCAACTCAACGTCAGCACTCAACATGGTTGAGTATGTAACGTATCTGTTGGTCTGCCGATGCAACATGCATGGCAATTTCAGCAATGTCAGCTTCTGTGTGAATGGTGCAATCTACCAGTTGTTGATGATCTGCGCGTAGATGTGTGAGGTCGATGGTCACATTAACAATTTGTTACATTGAGGAAGTGCATATTCACCGTATTGACTCACCCAGCTTTTCAAATGGTACTGAAGCTGTTTCTTGCTTGCCTGAGCCATGATCAATTCTGGTTTGCATTGGCATTGAAGTTGCTTTGCACATGCAGGACAGAGGGGAGGTCAGTGGACCTCCGTCCCCCCTGCACGAGTGGTGTGTGACATGTGGCTGGGGTCTCAGCCACATGATGCCAGCTGGTGTGGGCTGGGTGGGGGTTTGTGATGGCCACCCGTTGCAGGTATATCAGCCACACAAGGGCAGCAGCATTCAGCATGGAGCGCAGGCTGAAGTGCAGGGCAACTGTAGAGCTGCATTGCAGGCGTGACCACAGTTTTGGGTTTGGTGGACAGTGTCCAGCTGGAGAGTGGGATGTTGTTTGCTAAGGCACAGCTCTGCGTGGAGCAATTGTGCGGGTTGTCCTATCCGCCTGCCTCTGTATCACAGGGGTGGAGGCCTTACATGCACTACTATGTAATGATGAACATGCAAGAGCTCCCATCTATGTGCACAACAGTGTGCTGCACATCTGCAGTGTGAGTAGGGTTAGCTGGCAAAGTGTCCATTAAAAGTAACTTATGTATTTTAAGTATGTCACAGGTTCTGAGCGTCTGTGGACACACTTATCAATGTTTCTCACGCATCGAGTACTCACCGTTACACTTGTGCACCCACGACAAAGGCACAGCAGTTGGTGAGTGCAGGGACATGGACGCAGTCATAGCTAGTCCACACAGCATAGGGGAGCATAGTAGGTGGAAGTGGGGCTAAGCAGAGACTGTGTAATGCATCTGGGCCAGCAGAGGCACAACCACATCACCCCAGCATGCAAGATCAAAACGGACCTTCAGTTGTCTCCCTGCACAGACCACTGGATCCAGAGTGGCCAGGATCAGACATTGTAAGCTCAGGAGGGCTCAGGGGTGTGTGGGGTTCTGGGAAGGCCATTTGGGATGTCCAGATGCACTGTGAGTCATCGTGACGCACCACAAGTTTATCCTATGTCTGCGTCCCCACTTTCACCAATCAACATTTTTGCTGCAGGACTCTTTGAGTACGCTGTAGTCCATCTGGCTCTCTCTTTCCCAAATCTGTGAGTGTAGTGTTCCATCAAAGGATGTAGTGTGTGACCATCTGGGTCATCCTCCTGTGATTATGCGTCATTGTGCAGGACCACACAGGCACACGAAGGGTTGGCGTCAGGGTCCAAGTAGCTACAATGTTCCTGTCCTGTGGATTCAATGTCCATGGCAAACTTTGCAATCACCTGTGCATTGTGTCCCTAGTCCTCCTCCCAGTGGCATGGTACTGGTAACTGCACCACTTGTCACAGCCTGGGGGGCAGAGCTAATCCCTGCCCTCACACAGCCTGCGCCTCACATCTGTTATGAGTGTAGTCTGTGATTCATGAGTCTGTGGCTCGGAGGTGCAATGAGCATGCCTTTAATTGCCATTGAATTGGGCTAAGGGCTGCAGCAGGTGTGTAGTTGTGCCACCACTCACCAACATGGGCAGCAGCTCAGCATACTACAAGTGTATGTGCATGTAGGAAGGTAGCTCCCGGCAGCGCCTTGGGCCAAGCACGTCTGCACTATTTGTAAACGTAGCCACCACACATGCCACGTCATGTTGGATTTCTTCTTATTACATGTGCTACTCACCCATGGGGGACACATGACATAGGGGCATCACTTTCTGAACACTTCCTGGTGTGTGTACCTGCATGTGTATTGTCAGATGTTGATGTTACGTAGTGGTTCCTATGCAATGGCAGATGTGTCTCACTGGTAGCTATGAGTGAGCCAGGTGTCAGTGTGTATCCTCATATACTTGTCTGGCCAGCTGTAGGAGGTGTCTTCACCCATGCATGCTGTTCTTTTTTAGATGTTGCTGTTTTGCGTGTCTTGGTGGTGGTGGTGGTCCATTGGTTTTGGCAAGTAGCTGGTCAGCATAGTAATGGTTGCCCTTGTTGATCTGTATGTGGTACTTGTTTCCTGGCTGATGTCTTGTGACAGACAGATAAATGTTGTAACCAAATTAGACGCCACATCTACATGTTACTCCAATTTGTCCCCTATATTTCTTATTGGTCAACATTTCACGCCCCATTTCCATATTTGCACCCCAACTTGATGCCCCAATTTCATATGGTGCCACATTTCACGGCCCATATCCGTATTTCCTGACATTACATGCCCTCTTTGCAGCTCTTACCCCATTACATACATGCATCTTTGAGGCATATGTTCAGGAACCTCATTGACAGTATGGCCATCTGTGCAGATATTAATTGGCAATTATACAGCAACAATAATAATAATAATAATAATCCACATTTGTAAAGCGCACAATCACCCGTTAGGGTCTCTAGGCGCTGGGGGCCGTCGGGAAGATTAAGCAAGCTATTGCCCAGTGTCACATGGTGCTGGGCTAATCTGCCGCCGGTGCCGGGGATCGAACCGTGATCCCCAGATTCCAGCGTCAGTCGCCCTGGCCGCGGCACCACACTATGCAGGATATATTTCTTATTCGGTCCCAGGTTAGATATCCTGCACATCTTGTGCAGACTTCTATAGGAATTGTAATAGGCAGATTATCAAGACCATTTTTCGCATCTTTAGGGACAGTTTATTGCCGCAAAGACAGACATGTTTTGGACAAGTGTCTGGATGATATGCACCATTGTATATTTGGAGGTTGCATGCACTATTGGCATCATTTACACCATTTCACACACTCCTAATTTAGGAGAATCACACAACCTACACACTCCAATATACCTGGATTGGGGCAATGTCAGCAGATTATGAATCTCATCCTCATCTCAAACAACACCCTAGTTTGCCTGTATTGAAATCATGTGACACAACCGTTTGACATAGTGTAGCCTACGTAGCACCATTACAAGTATGGTGTCATACATTTTACACATTGCAGAGCATGTCTGTACTGTGGACACATTCCCAACCTCCATGGAGTAGTGTTTATTCTCACCCCTTGCTGAGCAACGTAACAGTTTAATGGGTACAGTGCCCATGGCAGACAGTGACACGTAGACATGGTATATTTTTGTAACATTTTATTTACCTGTCACCTCGTGTGTGGTCATTTGCTCTGACATGCATCAGAGGGTGAGCGTCACAATGTGACTGACTCAGTCGAAAAATATTGTTAATGATACGGTTCCTCTGTGCAAGTCCTGCAGCATTTGGTGTGGGGTGTACAGCACCAGCCTCTTCTTCATCCTCATCTTCATCAGGTGGGTCTGGCACTTGGATCCATGGGGCTTTAGTACGGACACATATGTTGTGCAACACACAACATGCCAGGATGATATTACTCACCATTTCTGGCCTGTACAGCAGGCTGCTACCTGAGATATCCAAACACTAAAGCCTTGATTTTAATACACCAAATGTCCGCTCAACAATGGACCATGTGTGTCTGTGTACCGCATTGTACTGCCTCTGGCCTTGGGTGGTGGGGTTTCATCCATGGTCCAAGTGCATATCCTTGGTCCCCTGTGACATATAAGGGAAAGCAGAATTAGTCATAGGTTGTGCTGGATGTGTTGTTGATGCACATGGATTTGTGTGTTGGCATTTATGTCAAGTTGTTTATCAAGTTGACCATGTGTTGCTGCAGCATGCTTTAGTGCATGTTTGCAAATGATATTGACTCTCTGCTGTGACTCCATCCAACATCATTTTGGTGTGCAGATGAGTTGCATGTGTGGCTCTTCTCCCATCTGCCACTGCCACTGATCCACCTAATGCACTGTCATTATCATTAGCTATGTTGGAGGCATGATAACCCACAACACACACTTGACATTATGTGCTGCTGCATTCTGCAAGCCTGCAGCAACACACAACACATGCTTTTTCCGGTCATGAGCTGAACCAAAACCACAGTTAGTTACCCCTTACATGCATGGACCATTGTGGCCTCCAACAATATCAATTTCAGCAGATGCAACACCATCCACTGCCTGTACTATGTGCTCCTTCCTGTTTTGGACTCCAACTCACATGCCATGAGTGCTCAACATACCTTGTCCATGTTGCCATATGACATGTCTGACATTAGGCTGACCACGGTTGTCACCACACTGATCCACAATGCAGGGCACACCTTAGACTTGTCATTATGCACAGCTCGGGCCATCACGTTGGCACCTGTCTGCACCCAGCCCGGACCAGGTCAAAATAATCATGCAAGTCATACACACCATCAGAGCATTGGGTACACAGCCAATGAACTGCAGAGCAGGGCTGCAACGTTTGTAAATGTATGTCAGCATTTTTTTAATGTAGACAAGAATACTTTAAATGGTGACACTGCAATAATGACATCACACACTTGATTACGGTCACACAACTGGGTTGAGACCTGTCCTTCCGCAAGCTGAATATTGAAACCATTAGCTTCCATGACTCTGTATGCCACACCATACTCAAGGGACACAAGCCCAAGTGAGATGCTCATTGCCAAGACGTTGCTTGTTGATTATTCCACCTCTGACATTCTTGATGCTGTACCTGGAGTCTATGGGATCACAAGTTAGGATCATGTGTGACAAGGAGGGATGGTCTATCAATGAGTTAGAGACTGTCTTACACATGCCGAATGTGAGAGGCTGACATGTCCAAATGTAAAGGATGTGTGTCCACAGTCAACATCATTGACGAAAACAACATTGCATGCTTCCTGATTTTCCACACCACAGGCCCAGGATCTCACATTCGTTCATTTGCTGTAGGTTTTCATAGAGCTAAATTGAGGGACCCATCACAAATTATTCATCATCTTAGAGTATCTGTACATACACTTTGTAGATTTTGGGAAAACAGAGGCACCATTAGTCTGTGGTGGGCTCATGGTGCAGCACCTGACACAAATTAGACATTGCTCACACACACCAAGCAGTCATCTTCCAGGTTGCATTCTTCACTGACATGACTACCATGGAATTGTTAATGCTGGTGGCCATATCCACGGTCCGACCAACATAGTATCCCTTTTCACATGTCATGTCTAGTTGTAACAACATGCAAACCAAATCAAACAGTGACCCACAGGCAGTAGGATGATTTATGACAAGCACATTTGCTCTGGGTTTACATGATTGTGAAAGCATATTGGTTCAGGACATTGACATTGCCTACAGACAAGTATAAACCTGCTTCACATTGGCACTCAATGAGTTAGCACCATGGTTCACTGACAATGGCAGGACAGCTATGAAGTGTACACCCAAAATCAACAGAAACTCACAATAGGGACTGGCAATGGTGCAAACAGCTGACATGCCAATGGCCTAATACCTATTGTATCATAGTGAAGCTGGCGTACAAGCAATGACAATCCCAGACTTACGAACTGATCAAGACATCACACGTAAGTTGTATGACAAGTAAATCGATATGTCGGAATACTCATCTGCAAACATGTTTAACTTACTGGGAGTCTTACAATGTGATGTGAGATTGACTCAGCCCCCTCATATATCTGAGGGGTTCTGTAATGGATTATTCAATTTAGTGACTGATGAGGTGGAAGAGGTTACTGTCAACTTTAATCAGGAGGATCACCAGACCATGGGCAGCATAACCACAGTGGACATGGCAGTCAAAGGAGTAACCGTAGACACATTTTGAACTCATGTGATAATGAAGCTAGCAAATGTTGGCATTACAGGCTCACTGCAGGAACCATCATACACAGTAATTCAGATGCAGGTAGGGCACTGCATCATGCCATTGATGTCATTCCTGTTCTCCCACTCATTCTAATTATGTACAGTCCCCTTTGAATGTCACCAAGACATGATCTGTACATTGAGATGTTACCTCACAGGGACCATGAGCTGCATCTTTGTTTGTGACCCATTTTGACACTACCTTTCCTGGGGGATAGTTGATGAAAACTGATTGTTATCTACAGCTCAGCAACCATTGCACTTAAAAGGGCCTGCTACACATGTCGCAATCTTTTTTCCAAACTACACACTCCACTTAAACTGCGTTGCTCTTGCCTAGTCTACCTCTGGGACAACGAGCAGCCGTGGGTCAGACTGATGCACGGATACTGTTGCTTTTCAGTGCAGCATTTGCCAACATCTATTATGGGCTGATTCTCCTGTGACTGGAGTCATGTGGAGTAAAGACCTTGGCCCTTAGATGGATGAGTTGTTTCATTACATCAAGGGGCGTTCATGTGGTACAAGCCAGGTTTTCTTCTGGAATTACTCCACTCCTACATGGGAACCCTCATGGCTAGCTATTGGACGCCAGACAGTTTGATTTTTATTTGTTACCACGTTCCAGCATGGTTGTAGGTGCACAGGGTTGCAATTGTATCATACGCTGATGATGCTCTGCTTATCTTCACACTGTTCCAATAACCAGACCTCATCACATGACAATTTGCTTCATGTATGGAGGCAGTTTCTACATGGAGGGCTAATCACTGCCTGTAAGTTAATGGCAGTTCAAAAGAGGTGCTGCTCGTAGAAGGAGCGTCATTCCTATGGACATCTACTTGGTGGCTTCAGACACTTGGTTGACTCACAAATCACAAACGACCCTGGATTTACTTTAAAATATGGCATGATTCCACATTCCATATGTGCGCAGAATGAGTGAAGAAGCAGGGACATGTTTATGAACACTGCAAGTCCAGACTCGGCTCCATATTTGAGGCTCAATCTCCATATACCTACAGGTGTACCAGGTGGTCTGCATCTGCCTCGCATGCCTCAGTATCCTCCATGCAGCCTTCACAAGTTTGCACACATTGTTGTGTGCTACTGGGACAATGTTTTGTAACTCCCTCAAGGAAACTGAGAAACCCGATTCAATTTTGTTTTTGTACCGTTAACATTTTAACCTGCTTCCTTCTGGAAGGTAGGATACATTTTCGACCGTTTCGGCATGTTATACATGACACTTCTCACCCGGTGTCAGAACACATCCAAAACACAGTTATTTTACTGCGAAACACAAGTGTTTAAATGTACCACACACTGAATGGGTCACAAACCAGTGAACTAATGCCATTTAGCATGATTTTTATTGTTTGAGTCTAAGCAAACCACTGTGTTACATCACTAGGATAAACACGCATGTGCTCACAGGGATATAAGGTTTTTTGTATTCAATTGCCTTTGAAATCCGAGAGATGTACAAATGGTTAGAATGCTTTACAATTGTGTATATTTTCCTCAACAGTGTGAAAATGCCCCCGATGAAGGGCGAACTGCCCGAAATGCATTGGGCTATGTCAAAATGAGTATAATGACTACGTATAAAACAGATGTGAAAACAACATCTAAAGAATACCAATGATCTTTGAAAGAAAATTCAAAAAAACGTTATTACAAAAATAACAATCGTCTAAGGAAACTCTTTCTGTGTGCATTTGGGGACGTTATTCCCAGTTGGAATAACGCAACAGCGATCAATTTTTAACTTCCTCCACACAGAAGTAAGCTCTCAAACAGCACCAAAACACTTTGGACATACCGGAATACCGCAGGATCTACAAAGGAGTGCGACCGTTCTTTCCTTTTTCCATTCAATGACAGTAAATGACATGAAGCTGCACTACATTTGCACACTATATGGCATCATGTCAAACTGTGCTGTGGTTTTCATCCTGTCTGTCCAGCACAAGAGATGCAGTGTGGGACTTGTGTTGCAAGTTTATTTGTGAGTGATGTTTCTCCATCACACATGCATGTTTCACACAGCTTGCTTCATTTGCTAGGGGGGCAGGGGTGTACGACTTACTGTGATTTTGGACAATGTATCTAGCTGCAGTGCCCACAGTTCATGGTGTTAATGTGTCTGGTGTGGGGTGATGTTGTTTGACATCTTGTATGCGATATTGTGATATTGAGATTAGAAAATTTCTGTTTTGCATGTGTCTAATGCTGATGCAAGTGGTATGTTGGATTGCTACTTACCAACTAGGACTGCATTCCGATATGTCCCATTCTGGAAGCGCTGGTTAATGACTGACTGCTGGTAGATGTACGAATCATGCACACACCCTGGGAACTAGGCAATGACATTTGTGCACAGTCCACGGTGGTCCACTATCGCATGCACATTCATTGAGTGAGTGTGCTTTCGTTTTCTATATATGTGTGCACTGTCCGCAGGTGGCACTAATCGGATATGTGTGCAGTCTATAGCACCGAGAACTTGTGGGAATCCAGCTATGTCATGGAAACCCTGCCTGACCAGAAGCTGTTCCCGCACAGTGTTGGGGAAGTAGAGTTGCTGGGGTATCAGGCTGATTTTGCCATCCAACACAATAGGGAGAAATCTTGAAAATGCTGCCTGTGAGACTCCGCCGAGTCTGGATGTTGTGGGTTGAAATGTCCCTGAGGCCAGGAAATGCAGCACAGCCAGCAGCTTTGTTTGCGGGGGGATATTAGTTATCCGCTGGGTTAGTGGTGTCAGCCTTTGGCCTATGGGGTTCAGAATGTAGTCAATTGATGTCCGTTTGAGCCTGTAGTGGGCTATGACATCCTGTGGTTGTAGATCTCCAAGCATGATTCGAGTGCGCATTGGCCGCAGTCGTCTTTGGCGCTGCCTTGGTGGTAGTCCAGGAGGCGGTGGTGGTGGCAGTGGGGGTTGTGGCCTTTGTGGGACTCCGAGCTGTATGATTACTGCCTCCATGGCATCTGCAGGTCCTCAGCTTTGTGGCGTGGCTGGGCTGGGCTAGGTCTCCCTTTATATGGTCTCCTTTTTATCTCCAGTTTTTCATTTTTAGTACTGGTGTTAGCAGTTCTTATTTTTTGTCGCTAAGCAAGTCCAGGCAATCATTTCTAATAGTGCGATCATGTGTTAGCGACTTTTTCCATGAGATTTAGCGAGAGTACGCCTACCTCGCATATCATTAGCGGTATTTATCGCTTCCATGCATGGCAATATTTTTTTTACTCGCTATCGCCGGAAAACTGTCGCTAACAGTAGTTAGCGACAGCTTGCTAATAGGGCGATAGTTTTTTCGACGCTTTATCTGGATTTTTTCCTGCTAAAGCTGCGATAGTGCCCTTGATAATATGCCCCATAGATCTATCTATTCCGCACATAAAGCTTAGACATTTAAAACATTGTCATTGTTAAAGGTGTTCCTCATGGTCATTTTTAACAGTACTAACATCTTAAACAAATACACTCTGCAAGATACAGTTCATCTGATAAAAGTTTTTCTCATCACTATGATACTCTTTTGAATCAAACTCCGATATACATCTTCATTTGTACTTTTTTTATATAATTAAAAAGTTATATATATATATATATACCAGTGAATCGAGTTTGTAGATGACGTTGTTGTTTTAGCTCTTTCTGGATAGTTCTGAGACTGTTCAGATTTGTACAAACTAAGCGCAAGAATGGTACTTCAAACTCATAGAAAGCAATTCTAAAATGGCAACCACTTCAACTTTCCACTCTATCATCATGAGAAAGGCAGCAAATGAAATCATGTCTTTCATTTTAGACTACTGCATCTCCACTTGTGAATTGATAGCATCTGTTAAACCTTTCCCTCTCTTTCAAAATGAGGTGTCTTTTAAATACTTTACAACAGTTTATTACATAGTCCTGAGTTGGAAATTAAAGCTTGCCATTACTTAAATTGTGTCATCGCTCTTTAACACCCTTCCTCCAGTACACTTTTAGCTCAGTGTACCTACAACCCAGTGGAACCAGTAGGTCACAAGCTCACAGCACATTCTAGAAGGAACATGTTACTTCAAAATAAGATACAGCAGGCATGCTTTACTCCACCGATTCAAAAGCATATTCATTTCTGTATTTAATTTCTTTTTTTAAACAACATGTAATAAGACATCTTGCTAAGGAGTCCAACCCACTACCTAATTGTATTCACTTTCATACTGACAGCATCCAATGAAATATATATTTTTTTGATTTTAAATTCCTCCATTTTAACTACTTTTCCTTTGGAAAACTACTTCATTCAGCTCCAGCCTTCTCCTGACTACTATTGCTCCTTCACTTAAAAGTATGGATTGTGGGCCACAGCTATATCTATTGGGCTAAAGAGGCTGCAAAGAAGAGAGATATTGACAGGGACCTGGGTTTGCCAAATGTGGAGATTACTTGGTTTGGCCCGAGAAGGTTAAAGTTTCATCAGTTGCTGTATTTGGTGAAAACCATTGTGGATTGCCGAGCTCCTCACCTCATGATTGTGCACTATGGTGGCAATGGCCTAGGTGCACTGACTGGAGTAGTACTGGAAATCCTAAACAACGAAACCTTTGCAGAAATCATGTCTTGTTTCCCTCACACTGTCTTGGTGTACTCTAATATACGTCAAATACTGAAATGGAAGGGGTTAAATCAATTCTGTCCACAGATTGACCAAGCCAGGAAACATGTTATTAAACTGTTTCTGCATTCCTCAGAGACCATCACATGTTCTGTTGCTATAACAACAATCTGCGTTTTGACATGCATGGAATTTATAGAAATGATGAAGTGCACTTTACAGATGAAGGCAACAGGGTGTTTCTAAGTAGCCTGGAAGAGTCCGGTCTTATGTATAGCAGTAATATACTCACAACCAACGAAACAGCTCTCGTCAGAGCCAATCTAGTACCCGAATTATTGTGAAGTTTTTTTCTAAAGTTTTTTTTTTACAATCTTCGCAACAACGTTGCGATCCCCATAGACACATCCCAAAAACCAAAAACAAAAGCAGACATTAGATGACCACCAACCCATCCAAAACTAATATGTAAAAAATATCCAGTCTGAACATTGCTGTACAAATATTACCCACTGGTGGTCACCAGTAGGTAGGTATAGTTAGGACCTGATTTATTTTAAAAAGCTGTTTTTGATTTACCAATAATTTTGGCTTTGTTTGATGAATCCTTGGAAAAGTTTCAAGACTAATACGCCAGTCACTTCAGCTTAACGTTTCGGGGTGATCCGTCAAGCGGGCACCAAGAAAAATGGGGGTCCCAAAATGCTTTTTCTTCATATTAATTTTCAAAGGAAACTGTAGACACAGCTACAGCCCGAACTGTTGAATGGAATTACACGTAATTTGGCAAAAAGGTAGCTCTTGGTCCAGAAAGCGCCCTTTTTGTTAAATTGTGTAAATCCATTCAGTAGTTGCTGAGAAATGAAAAGATTTCTCTGATATACAACTGGGGCCATGTGGCCCCCACGCAGCCCTTGGGATCGTCACCTCCCTGGGGCAATGTAAAAAAATATTGCGTAGGGGGGCTCTAGCTCCTCCATGCAGCCCCGGGGACCGCCACCTCCCCAGGGCAATAGTATATTAAATTATATACAGGGCTTAATTCTTATGAGAGGGGGCCATGCAGCCCCACTCCTGGAGCTGTAAATGTCCCTGGGGACCGCCAGCCCCTAGGCTCAGCTCAAGCAATGTCCCGGGGTACCCAACCCTGGGACATTGCAGTTTGCTGATGCTTGGCAGGAGCACCGATCCCGCCGAACATAGCAAACTCTGGTCTGTTTCATGGAAGCGAGAGCATGGAAAATGATCTTGTTCCATGGAGTGGAGTAGAATTTCTTTTGGACAGAGGTAGTTGCATGTTTGCAGCTCCTCCTGTCCAAAAGCAATGCTGGCTTCCGCAGGAGGCGGGGAGCCAGCAGGGTCCACAGGGGCCATGAGGCTGCCCCCGCTGTACCCAACACCTGGCCATTACCTGGGGATGGGGTCCCGGGGGCAATTTCGCATTGGGTAGGGGAACACACAGGACTCCCTTCCCATTTAAAAAACAAAGATGAAGCCCTGGCCCAAGGTTATGGAGTTATGGAGTCCACAGGGCCGACATAGGCCTGGGGAGGGGGGCCACATGGTTTCCCTCACTTAAAAAAAAAAAAGATAAATAAACACCTGGTTCTGGGGGATGGGGTCTCAGGACCAAAATTGGCCTTAGGAGGAGGGCTGTGCGGGCCCCCCTCTCATTTAATAAATAAAGGGCAGGCCCCGGGTGATGAGGTCCCCGGGGCCAAAATTGGCCCAGGGAAGGGGGGCCAGGCTGAGATGACTTGAAGGTGATACCCCCTTTCTCTACCACTCTGCAAACGCGCTTCCTGGCACACTTCTGGTTGGGAATGAATTCCACTTCACTCTCAGGGCTTCAGGACTAACATGGGCTATTTCCCCCAAACAGAAGTATGTCAGGATGCGCGTTTACAGAGTGGTAGTGAAAGGGGGCGTAGCCTCTGACAACCACTCATCAATCCACCTGTGTGGGTCTTACTGAAGGTGGCAGAGAGGGGTAGTTTTCCCCCAAGGACCCTCAAGAGGCAAGGGGATTTAATTCCCAAACTAGTAATGGGCCAGGAGGCTTATTAAGGATAGCAAATAATTGTATATTAAGGCAGTTGGGCTTGCAAGAGTCCCGCTGGCATCCATCGAGAGCGCAAAATCAAAAATGCAGCCTCTATTTGGTCAAGCATTCTGATTGGCTAACTGTTGACATTTTACAAATTAAATGGTGGGCATTACTGTTTACTGTGAAATATATTGGTGGCATTATGGAAATGAAGTTACCAAACTATATAAGGGGGTAGCAGAAAGGCATGCTATCCACCTACATCTACAGAGGAGGTATCTCAGGGATAAGTACTGTGAAGAAATTAATGTTTATTGTGTTTAACTCATTTTTACGATCTCACTGGACTCCTGCGGAATTATGAGTAGTAAAAAGGAGTAAATGAATTTTCAATACCCTTTATCAGGGGCAATGCATATTGTGGTCTTTGTTGTTTGAGAGGCAGTATGTAAAAGATAAGTACTGTTATGAGTAAATAGTTAATTCTTATTAAAAAATATTACGTTCTCGTGATACTCTTGCGGAATTGTGAAAAGTAGAAGGAATAGGTGACCTTCAAATACAGTGTAGTATGCACACTTGCTACACTATAGGAAGCAGTATTACTGGAGATGGTAAGAGTTGTGAGTAGAGTACAGTCTTTTCCCACATTCTATTACGCACACCTATTATCAGAGACAGGGTGTTAGCATGGAAGACAGTCCCTCTTCACTCACCACCACACACACCCGGCAGCTGAGACAGAGCTCAGAAAGTAAAGGCCAATCCATCCATGCACCCTACTATGCACATTCGTCATCTGAGAGAGTTTTGAAAGAAGTGGTAGTCTATCCACACCCTACTATGCATGCCCATCATATGAGAGAGAGGTCTGTAAGAAGAGGCCAGTCGTTCTCCGCACTCTACTATGAACACAGATCATCTGAAGAGAGGTCTGAAAGGAGTGGTAGTCCATCCACACACCATATTATGGACATTCATCATCTAAGAAAGAGATTTGACAGGAGAGACCATACACACACCCTACAATAAACACCAGACATCTGAGAGAGAATTCTGAAGGGAGAGGCCAGTTGATCCAAACACCTGCTACGCACACATATCATCTGAGAAAGAGGTCTGACAGGAGAGAGAAGCCCTTCTACACTCACAACTATGCATACTTATTGGTAACGTATGTGCAAAGTAGACTATAGGTAGAAACTGTTCTCTCTGCACAGGTTAAAGGGATGTTATGGTTATGCGAAAATGTCAGTTAAAATATATCATTTTAAACTAAGACAACCACTGAAATTCACAAGTTATAGTTATCGCAAGTAAATATAACTATTATATGAAAATAATGATACAGAAGGGAGGGCTTCAGGGGAAAAACATGGCGGCCGGTTAGTACACGGTCGTAGAGGCTGCCGAGCCTGGAGAAAATTGTGCACGAGTAAAATGCCCCCTGAACGCTTTAAATTTTTTTTTATGAAGTGAGTACCTGGTGAGAACTTTGGACGGATTGACTCGAAGATTGGACGGCAGGATCGCGATGTTGGGTCATCGCAGAGGTGTTTTGAAGAGGCTTGCATTTTCACAGAGCAGAGATCTCTCCCTTGCCCTGTGTCTTGTGGCCTCCCACTTTTGTCCGTTCCTCTTTTTCCCCTCGTTGGTGGTGTTTGGGGCAGTGGAGCTAGCGGAGCCTGTGGGGCAGCCCGTCCAGGAATCCTGCTGGGCTTGAGCTGCTCGCACGTGGCAGGGGCCGGAGGGCGGCGGCACAGTGCTCCTTCCAGATCAGATTAGGTAGAGGCAGCATATTCACAAGAGGAGCCAGGTGTAAAGGAGGAGAAGGAAAAGGCAATGAGGTTAACGGTCGTTTGGAGCTGGAACAGTCAGTGGAATCAATATCTAATTATGCTACAGATATAATCTCCAAGCAGGAGGATGCACGAAATACAGGTCAGAATAATATTAAAGGCAGAGAGGAACACTTTGCAGGGCAGGTACCAACTAAGAAGTGTATGGGCAAGGAACTCCTTGAAGGGTGCTCAGAGTAAAATTCAAAATAAGACAACAGTAATAGAGTCTGATCCCCCAAACCCCCTGAATCAAATTGGGCTCGCCAAAGTACAGTGGGAAAGTCAAAAAAGGAGTCGGTTGAAAGGAAAAAAAGTGGAGACTTGGACACAGAACCCAAAAAACCTAAAAATTCCACACTCATTAGGAACCTTTTTTAAGGTGGTACCAAAGATCCTGCTGTTGAAAAATCCAGGTTGGGACAACCCTGGTGTTAGACTGGAAGGTGGCCAAGATATCAGAACTTCAAATAGGTTTCAGGTGTTAGCAAATAACCCTGAGCCACAAGAAATAGACATGTTAAAAGAATTAAAGTAACTAAAGGTAACCCAGTTTGACCAGGAAGAGAACGAGATCTCTCCCCTTTTAGAGCTATGGAGCCCTTTTTCTCTCAAACAGGGTCAGTACACCACGAAAAGTTGTTGCTTCCACCTAAAAAAAAGAGGAGAGGATACTCAAGTAGAGATGACACAAACACACCATCAGCCTCATTTGAAATCTTCTTTCCAACCCCAACTCCAACATCAGTCTCAATCAGTCAGTCATCCTAATACAGTTACTAACCACGGAAGTAAGAAATAGATTCAAAACATCGGAATCAGATCAAATGGAGATTAGAGTGGCCTTCAATACTTTAGAGAAAAAAACTGGATGATCTTGCCTCTAGGAAAGCGCAGTAAGAAACTTCTGTGAAAGATCTTACATTACAGACAATGGCAAACACAAAAGAGATTACACTCCTAAAAGGGAACGAGGTGCTGTTGAAGGATACGTTGGAGTCATTAGGAAACAACGAGAGAAGATGTAATGTTCGCATTCTAAAAATCCCAGAATGGACCGAAAGAGAAGACATAAGGGCATTTGTGGCAAAAATGATCAAGTTGAGTATCGATATTGATCGAACAGAAGAAGATTTAGTGAAGGATATACAGAGAGTCGACAGAGACCCATTCAGGCGGAACCCGAATGAAACAAAACCAAGAAAAATTCTGGTTATTTTCAGTATGTATAAGATTAAAGAAGAAATTTTAACCCTGGCTCTAAAAAAGAAAACCTTAACAGCAGATGGGATAAACTTCGAATTCAGATCCAATGTTTCACAATAAGCAGTGGGAGTTTGGAAACATGAGCCCTTTAAATGGCTGGGCGTAACAGCCCAGTTAAGATTCCCTGACAGTT
Source organism: Lissotriton helveticus (assembly GCF_964261635.1). NCBI lineage: Eukaryota > Metazoa > Chordata > Amphibia > Caudata > Salamandridae > Lissotriton > Lissotriton helveticus. The sequence continues at coordinate 123,135,971 of NC_136067.1, forward strand.
TACGAGTAATGTAAAATAACAAGAAGCAGAATTTCCGCAGAACAGATGAGGCCGAAGAGTTTCTTAAATCTTTCTCAGGTACTGGGTTGGAATAGGCAAGGCAAAACGCAGTCTCTTTTTGTATATTCTGGTCATGTTACATTTCTGAAACATTCTTTTTCTTCCTTCTCTTTCTTTCCTATGAGTTCCAGGGTTAACTGAAGGATTGTTTAAAATGATGATTTTAATTGGGGGGTACAAACTTAGAATTTTGATATCTAGTCTCTCAACCTTGGGAGGTTTCTATAGGCTTAGGCCGTAAAAAAGAAGGAAGAGGTGGGTTTTCCAAGGGGGAAACGGGGGGGGGGGCATGGGTAGGTTTTAGTACACGGGTGGGGGAGCAATGGGAGAAAATAAAAATAAAACTTTGTCCTCATAGAAGTTATGTGAACTCAGGTCTTAACTGGATATTGAATATCAGGAATGAATATGATCCCTATTCAGAGGGAGCAGTTAAAACTGATATCATGGAATGTAAATGGGCTCAGAATGAGAAATAGAGGAGAAAAGATTCTGCAATATTTAAAAGATGTTTCAACACAGATTATTATCCGTCAAGAAACCCATTTAGCTAGTAAAGAAATGTGTGATATCTATAAAGCTAGAAAGTGGCTACAGAAAGTGATATATAGTGACCATCATCTTACTATAAGAGGGGTAGCCATATTGGTTAAAACAAATCCTCTAATAACAATTGAGGAAATCAGGGTGGATAAGACTGGTAGATGGGCGAAAATAAAGTATTGTAATCAAGCCTATACTGTGGTTGGGTATTATGGTCCAAACTTGGATGATCCCACACCATTTGGGAGCTTACTCTCAGATTTCCCTGGTCCAATCATAATGCGGGGGATTTTAATGTGCTGATGGAAGGCAATCTGGATTGCTCCAGCAAATGCAGAGTGACATTACATAACAAAACATGTTCTTTAATAATAAATTCAATAAAGAAACTTGGTTGGTGTGATATTTGGAGAGAAAGGAATCGAACCCTTAAGAGTTTTACTTTTAATAACAAAAAATATGGGCACCAATCAAGAATAGACCTCTTCTTAATCAACCAGATTATAAAAGAGCAGTTTAAGGATGCTATCCATGTAGGATCACATATGTCAGACCATTCAGCCATAACCCTAGTTCTTGTCCTGCCAAATGTCGAAGTGCAAAGAAGGTGGACTATGGATCATACCATACTATCAGATGAGGACATGATAGCAAAACAAGGGATGGAATCCCGAGAGTTCTTTGAACATAACATAGATATAGCACCATTGGCATAGTTTGGGACACATATAAAGCCTTTTTGAAAGGGAAAATAACATCTAGCCAATCCCACAAAAATAAAAGACGAAGAATGGAGATTACGAATATCGAGTAGGGGTGGGTGGAATTTGCGTAATTGCATTCTGCAAATCTCCACGAAACGGTAAATAATCTCTGCGAACACACAGAAATTCCACGAACATGCGGTATTGCCTGTTCGCGAGGCTTTTTTCCTGTTCGCAATCGCTGTTTGCATGCTCTGGGGGAAATATCTCGAACACGCATTTTGAGAACGCGAACAAGCAAAAATGTTGCCAAGTCACGGAACGCAGAATTTTGCCAATTTTGCGTTCTCTGCGGAACGCAAAATTACCCAAATTCCACAAATTCCGCGAGCGGAACGGAATTTACCACCCAGGCCTAATATCGAGAATAAGTTTCAGCAGCTGCAACAATGCCTCAAATAAGCGTTTTCCAGACTAAGAGGCGTCAATTTTTTGAAAAAAGGAGTTAAAAGCCACTTAATATACTTTAAATAATATTTACAAAAAAACAAAAAATTTAAAATAGTTTGGCCACTCAGGCCATTGCACAGACAAGGTAAGTAGTCAAGATTTGTGTGATGGCCAAGTGGAAAGCAAAATGCAAATTTTACAGTACCTGCCCTAAGGCGAAAGAGAAGACTCCTCTCCCAATGACTCATTGACCTGGTAAGATAGCTGGCCAGGGGATGCATGGACTGTTCGATGGTCATATACGTAAGGGCGGAGGATTTCTTAGATTCCCTTTTGATCCTTTCCGTACTGTAAAGTAAATAGAGTGCGTTCCTAAGGTCATTTTTGTGCACGGTCTCAGAGTGCTAGGATTAAAAAAAAAAAGACTTCCTTTGTTAACATTACATAAACTTCGGTACACTCCTGACAGCCATGGGATATTTTCCCTTTCGCACACCCAATGCAGTCGCCTATGATCTCTCTCGTTAGAGATGTAGCCGGATATTTCAATAGGGATAGACAAAAAAGAGCAGGGCGAGCCCTGATAAAATCCTCTATGAAATTTGAGTTAAGTTCCTTGTGGCTAATGCACTGAGCTGTAGAAATTGGTATGCCTAATAGCTTCCTGCATTATCTATTCTCTGCTTGTTGGATACCCCAGACCTCGGAGCCATGCGTGGCCGTTGGTACACACTGTGATTTAAAAAAATTTAAAATGGCTAAAACACCACCTGTTCTCTTTGGGCGTGGGAGGCTAAGGATCGAGTTAGAGGCCTTTGATAACTTGCTCCTGGAGTGAGCCATATGTTCAGTCCAGGAGCCGTTTGCAGAAAACACCAACCCAAGATAAGGAAACCTACTAGTGCTTATCAGTTTCTGGTCTCCCACAGAAATAGAATTAAGATGGCGTTTCCCAGGTCCACACAACATTATAAAAGATGTTTTAAAATTAGTGCTTTGGTCCAGGCTATCCATATGGTCAACAAAACCCTGAACTAGAATATGTAAGGAATTAGGAGTGCGGCCCATAAGGACCGCATCATCCGCTTAAAGTAGTACAGGGAGTGTTTTAGGGACGTCATAGGTCAATGATTTAAGTGTATTATGCAGATAATAAAGAGGAGGGGAGCTAGAACACAACTCTGTCTAACCCCCCTACCTACTTTAATTGCTTCAGTGACCTCACCCCTGCTGCTAATCCTGACCCGGGCCTTAAGATCTTGGTGGAGATATGCTAAAAAGTGCACCAAGGGCTCATCCAGTCCATAGGCCATAAGGATACCAAACCTTTGACCTATTGACAAGGTCGAAGGTGGAGATCAAATCCATAAAGGCCAAATAGGTTAGTCAGGCCTGCACTATGGTATATTTGCCCATAATTAAATTAAGATTTAGGCATTGCTCATTGGTGCCTACTTTGCTTCAGAAGCTTAATTGACAAGGCTCTAAAATGCTGCTTTCCTCAGTCCACTCTAATATCTTTTTGTATAGGACTCTGACCTAGATTTTGTCTATTAAGGAGATAGGCCTATAGCAATTGGGTGGGAGCGATCCCCATTTTTTAAAATCTGAATGATTATATGTGGGGACCAAGTGCAAGGCAGCGGAGCAAGCGTTAAATTATTAAAAACATTTAAAAGAAGGGGCGCACCAGAAGTGTGGTTTACATTTGATAAGGTCAATAGGTAACCATCTGGGCCCGGAGATTTATTGCCTACACTCTGTTGACTGGCTTCCTCTGCCTCAGACAGAGTGATCTGTATTCTAGTTAGTGGCCCAGGCTCAGAGTAATCTGCCTCTTGTGCGGGGGCAGCATAAATCTTTGCAAAGTGGTTTTCTCATGACTCGCTCATAATGGTGCAGCTAATGGGAGTTAGTAGCTGCCCTATGGCTCTCAAGTCCTTCACAGCTGTCCAAAATGTATTACCCTTTTATGTGATAACGGCTTTGGATAGTGATTCCCAACGATCTTTAAGGATTTCCCCTTTCCTGCTAGTGGTCGCAATTTTGTACCTCTGCCTGGCCAATTTCACATCTAAGTTTCACCTAGGGTTGGATGACAAGGCTCTGCGCAATTGTCTATTTGCCTAAGAGAACTCGTGGTCGAACCATCTAGGTCCACGTTTAAATAGGGCATGATTTAAATGCCGTTTTCACGTAACTATAACTTCCCTTTAACTTTTGCTTTTTCAGTGAATTTGTAAGTTTTTTTTAATGCATAGTAACATATTATTACCATATATACTGCCAACTCCACTCCGCGCACACCCTGCACAGCATGGAGTTGGCCATTGAATGTCAAGCTCATGCCTCGCAGGTCTACGTCCACTCCTGTGGGCAGCCAGCCCAGTCTTTGGCCATGCATGGCATGGGGTTGGACACAGGACAACAATCCTACACTGTGAATGGCCTTTGGTCATGCACTGCATGAAGTTTGGCTGCAGGGTCTGGTGGTGGGATAAATCCTATCCTCCAGGGGAGCTATCACCCTGCTGTGGGGTTGGCTGCTGGCAGCCAATGCCTCAACACACACAGCCAAGGGCTACATGGTCAACAGCTGCTGCATTTGGGTGGCACTCCCACAGGAGTTCAGGGACCCTCTGGCTCGCATAGGGCACCTGTGGGATCATAGAATTCCACTATTTCTTTTCTTACATTTGGGCCCAGGGGGTGGCTCACATGTGTCAGAGGATCAGAGTAGCACTTTCCTGGCCCCTTATATATATTTTTTTAACAATTACAGGACACAGGGACCCGCATCCTGAATCAGCAGCTGTTAGATTTGGCTCTTTCTGCAGGGTCAGCCCCAAAACCTTTGCCTTCATCCTCCTATTTTCTGAAGCCATTTTTGTTGGTTTTAAGACTGCTCACTTTTCTACTGATAACCAATGCTAAGGTGCTTGTACTCTCTCCCTTATAACAGGTTATTCCTGAACAAACAATAGTATACTCTCTTCACCTGCAACCACAAGGACAAAATGGGCTAATAGATATGCGGGAGGAAGAAACCACCGCGGTACTAAAAGAGGCAAGCGGCTCCATAGATACAGTGTGTTTCCTGTAGAGTCTTAGAACGGACTGCTCGAGAAAGGCCCCAAGAAGGTATTAGAGAAGTAGTCAGGACAGTAATACCCACTCCTACTTCACTATGACAAAATCCAGCTAGAATAAACCAAATAGAACTTAATCCTAGACGCAGCGCATGTGCTCCTGGAATATAAATAGCCTAAACTCCAAACTAGCCGATCCAGAGTTGTATAATTACCCATCGTCCTTTGATATAATTTTTCTCAAGGGAAACGTGGCAAGTGGAGACTGTCTTTATACATGGATGTATCGGTTTCTTCACACCAGCAATAAAACAAAATATGGGCATCCCTTAGGAGGACTGGCAACTTTTGCTTCTATAGGTAGTGAAGCTTCAGCAACAGCTCTAGATCTTAAGGTCATAGGCATGAATGCAAAAAAATGTACCATTAACATCAAAGATGTTGCGACAGATTTAATTATGATCAATACTTTCACCCCAAAAACAAACTTAACGGTAGCAAAAAGTTGGTGCATGAACTAATGAGATTGTTGGAGACGGTGAATACAATCCACTTTATAATATCCGGGGACTTTAATCTATACTTAAGGGGCTTTTGAACGAGTAATCTATTAATCTCCCAATCTGCACTTTGGGAAAACATGGATCAGGGCAGCAACTCACTAGAAACAGATGAAAATTGGGTGTCAACTTCTGTAGGATCTCTTAGGGACCTAAACTGTAGGTTTCAAACAGATAACCAGCCTATTGCTACATTTCAATCTAACAATATTAGTACATGTTTGAACTAAAAATGTGTCTCCCTGACCATATTTCAACACATTTGGTCATTTCAAATTATGGAAGATCTGGCAATGATCATCTTCCACAAGAAGTTATGTTTTGTCCATGTATTACCTGTTCAAATCATATAATGGAGATAACAGACAAAACATACCTAATAAATTGTAGACATCGTAAGAGCACTACGGTCGGGCATGCGCAATTGCATGAAACTATAATGGATACACTCCAGGAAATCTCAAGCAATGAAAATACAGTGGTGTAGCATGGGTTTAGTAACAGGCCGTAGACCTTTCTTGGGCAAAGCAGGTTTTATTCTTAACAGAGCTTTTCTGCTGCGGGATGTTAGTCTCTCTCTAGCGAAGTGTGCAGGATCCGTTGTGACAGCCCTCGTTATACACTTTAGGCGCGGGGTATTCTTCTTCAGCTTGCGTGGTTTGTTCCTCCCTTGGACTCTCGAACCGCCAGAAAAGAGAACCAACAAAAGGGAATGCCGTCAGTGTATACCTAACACAATAGACGCCCTTGGGGAGGCCCGGAGTGCATGGACACCGCTGGATAGTGCTATCTAGAGGCGATAGTGAAGGGTTGTGAGGAAAGAGTGCACGGGACACGGGGGAAGGAAGACAGGGGAGGGAAGTCGGCTACGGGTAACTGGAAGTATCGGGCAGGAATACCGGGAAGGGGAAGGCTTGAGGGAAGGCGTAGGGGTCTGTACACAGGTTATTTACACGGGAGGGTCTACTCTCCTTCTCCCCACCCAGGTCGCAAAACGTCTCCGTACCTGGGAGAGCCACACTCCTCCCTCAGGAGTGTGGCATGGCGCTTCGCAGGGACGTTGGCCTCCTGGCTTTTCTTCTCCGTTTTCCTCGTTCCTCCGCTCTCCACTCGGTTCGCCTCCTTTCACGTCCGTCTCTCCTCGACCACCTCTCTCCTCGTCTTCTTCCTCCGGGGTGACGTTGCACACCGTGTAGAGGACTTCCTGCCTTTTGTCCAATCCCGATCCTTGGACGTCCCACGTGGGTGTGGTTTCGCCGTCCTCTGCGAACGCCCACTTAAAGGCGTCCTCTCCCTCTTCTGAGTCATCGGAGAGTAGCGGCTCCGGGTCCCAGGGTTTCTGAAGGGATGGAGGGAAGGCAGAGTCAGCGGGGCCGGATTCAGCGACCCACCAGTCCTTCTGGATACGCTCCCTCCCCACCTCGCTACAAGTGGTTAATATGTGGGCAAGACTCACTGGAATACTCTGGGAAAAACATTGTAAACCAATAAATCCAAAAGGTGACAACAAAGTGTATAAGGAAGCTACTACTGTGATACATGAGATCAGATTTCGGGTGTACACAACTTGAATTAACAAAGCCCTTAGGACACTAAGGAAGAAGCCCTGAGATTTAACAGCCTTTGCAGCACTGAAGTCAAACAAAAAAATAAATCAAGAAGCTAAAATGGAGAATTCAAAGAGATAATGATAACGATTTATGAGCTAAACTACATACCAATATAAAATGTAAAAACGGCATTAGATTCTGGACCACAGTGAATCAACTCCTGAACCCAGGCAATAGAAGAGTAAACTCATATATTACAGAGGCTTTATGGGTCTGCTACCTGAAAAACTACTTTAACAAATCATCAGAAGAATCTTCGCAGATACATTTTCAGAATATTCCATCAAACATGCAATATAAAGGCTTGTCGGAATCAAATACAGATAATATTAAAAGACAAATAATGAAAGGACAGAAAGAGGGAGCCCCTAGCCCAAACAGCGTACCCCCTGCGGTCTTTAAATATGACCCAAGTTTTTAGGCCGAAATTCTGGCATCAGGTTGAATAACTTTATTCAGTTGTTGTGCTTTAAAGCATCAAAAGTATACTAAAAGAAGCAACATTTTTGAAGTCTTAAACATAGGAATAGGATTCTTGGATTACATGTAAAATGTACTATTAAAATAGCAGGAATAAAATTGTTAAAACAGGTGGGCTTCCAGTTAACAGCCTTACAATTAAAACACACACCACTTAAAAAATATTGGAACATAATCTGATATACAGCACACAATTCATTTACTCCAATAACCAGCATTTCACAATCACAAGAATTCAGTTCTGATAATAACAGCCAACGCAGCCTAAGATAAAAATTTCTGTCTATTAACCCGAGGAGAATAAAAAGTGACTAATTGCAAAAACTATTGGCCCAGATGTATCTGTTTTTATAATTCTGTAGGTAACCTGATAATGCCTGACTCCAAGATGTAAACAGATTGGTCGTATCCCACTACAGTGGATCAGTTGGTATTTAATAAAAAAAAAAAAGAGTATGTGCTCTTCTGTCTCTTGTACTCTATCACAGGCAGGGCATAGTTCTAATAATAGCCCAGTAGCCTGATTGTTGGGGAACCGTAGGAGTAGGTTGATATACCCGAAACTAGCATATATACTTTTAGCAAGTGGGGATGTGATTTGATCCAGGAAAGGTCAAATCTGGGGCATGGCTTAGCACTTAAGAATTGTGTTGTTAATTGGCCATTTGCAGATCTAGTGGTATAGTGCTCTTCCACAACTGCCCAATTCATGGCTTTAAATCTTGATAGATCTCCTCTGGTTGCCCTTTCTGGGTGTTCCCATAGTTCCTACATATCCAGTGATTTACACCAACTTGCAATATGTTTTACCCAGGGTAGGTTTTTAGTACCACTGATCATCAAAATCTCCCTCAAGGAATTACAATACTCAGAGAGCTGCTGTGTTGTCCACATGCTTGGCCAGTTCATTAGGGGTTTCAATGAGGCCGTATTTCCTATTCTTTTCATCCCTTCATAAAAAAAGTGGGGTCAGTGGGGTAGCGATACGTACTGTGGTAAGGCATCTAACAAAGATGTTTTTGCATCTCGTCAATTTATTTGTGTTGGTATGTCCCCATATCTTTGCTCCATACAAAGCTCCACTCTGGGCTTTAGCACAATATACATCTAATGCTGGGGTCAGTGATCAGCTGTGTGACTGCCTGTGGTATTTCAGTATTGTTTTTGACCTGTGGCATAGGATAAGAGAAGTCTTATCTAATTTTGTGCCCAGGCAAGTAAGTCGCTTTATCTTATCCAAAGATAGTCCAGGTTTTTCACCCTCTCAATGGGTTCACATGCAATCCTAACCTCATATGATTTCCCCTTTGGTTTCACAAACACCATATATTTAGTTTTGGCAACGTTAAGTTCCAAACTCCTGTCCTTGCAGATATCTAGAAGTTTGTCCACTAACGTTTGCAGGCCAATTGGTGTAATAAGTAAAGAATCTTCTGCAAAGAGCAGGATTGGGACGTTCGTGCCATTCATAATAGGAGAATCGTTCCTGCAGTCCAGTAATCAGCTACCTACATTATTAATAAACAGGGAAAATAGTGTGGGAGTTCACTGCTTTTTCCCCATCTATCCTGGGTGCAGTTGAATTTGAATTTGAATTTAAGGGTATTTGTTGAGCGCACGTTTACCAGGCGGTTTCATGGCGCTGTTTGAGGAGGGACCCTGAGTTAGATGGTAGGTGGATTAGATATTGAAAGCCTGTGAAAACAAAGTAGTTTTCAGGGTGCTGCGAAGCTCCAAATAGGATGGCATTGCTCTCATAGGGAGAGGTAAGGAGTTCCAAAATTGCGGGGCCAAGACAGAGAACTTAGAGCCTCCCACTCTGCTCCTCCTGAACCTGGGGACCACCAAGAGGGACAGAGAGGAGGAACGCAGTTGTCTGCTGGGGATGTAGGGTTCGATTTTGGACCTAATAAAAGATGGAGCTGTTCCCGCAAGGGCCTGGAACGCAATACATCCCATCTTAAAAAGGGCCCTTTCTCTGATAGGGAGCCAATGGAGGGATCTTAGAAGGGGTGTAGTGTGGTGTGATTTAGTTAGACCATAGACCAAGCGAGCGGCTTGGTTCTCTACCAGTTGGAGGCGCCGGAGGGCGTAAGCGGGGGCACCATTGTACAGAATGTTGCCGTAATCTAAACGGGAAAGGACCACAGCCATAAGGATCAGTTTGAGGGCTGAAAAGGAAAAGAACCGTGAAATTTTTCGGATATTGCGCAAAATGAAGAAACAGGAAGAGACCACCGTGTTGATCTGGGAGTGTAAGGTGAGATGTTGGTTGAGCGTGATCCCCAGGGTCTTGACAGAGGGAGAAGGAGAGGGGGGAGGACCAAAGGAGAGGGGCCAAAAAATAGAAGACCAAGGGTTAAGTTTACCACCAGTGAGGAGAAGCTCGGTCTTATCAGGGTTGAGCTTAAGATGGTTAAAGCTCATCCAATCCCTGATAAAGACCATCACCGACTGGAAATTGTGGATAGAATCAGGAGAGTCAGAGAGGTTAAAAATGAGCTGGAGGTCATCGGCGTAGTTAAACTCCGTGACCTCCATCCTCTGCAGGGCAAAAATAAGAGGGAAGATATACAAATTAAAAAGAAGGGGGGAGAGAGAAGATCCCTGGGGGACACCACATTGCACTTTGCGGGCAGGGGAGGAGAAGTTCGCCAAATGGACTGCCTGTGAGCGGTCGCTCAAAAATGAGCTGAGCCAGGCCAGGGCAGAACCTCCAATGCCTGCCGCCTCGACACGGGAGAGAAGGATGGTGTGGTCCACCGTGTCGAAGGCGGCTGACAAGTCAAGAAGAACCAGTGCCTGTGGAAGGTTAGCATCTAGCCCCTCTCTAAGTGTGTCCATGACGGAGACCACCACTTTTTCAGTGGAATGGAGAGGGCGGAACCCTGCTTGGCGCGGAGCAAGGTAGCCACTGTCCTCAACGAAAGAGCTGAGGACTTTAGTGGCGTGGCGTTCAAGAACTTTGGCCAGGTAAGGGAGAGAGAAATAGGCCGATAGTTTGCCAACGTTGTTGAATCTACGCCTGGTTTTTTTAAGATTGTGATAATGGTGGCTGAATTATGACAGGGAGGGACAATTCCTGATTTGAGGGTCTCATTAAGAAAAGTGAGAGAAGGGGAAGGGCAGGTCAGTAAGATGTCGCGCAAGATGTAAGCCGGGCAGATGTCAGAAGGGGATCCAGATTTGACGCAGGGGAGCAAAGAAAGGAAAATTTCTTTAGACAGATGAGTTATATGATCAAGGTGATTGGTATTGGGTGGTGGGTCAGAGTTTAAAAAAGCTGGGGAAGTAGGGGGAATGTTGGCCTTAATGTCTGGAATTTTTTTAATAAAGACATTATTAAGCGAGTCACACAAGGGCTGGGAAGGTACAGGCTTGGAGGTGGTCCTGTCCGAAGAGGCTAATTCAAAGACTGTGGCGAAGATTTCTTTGGGTTGGTTCTCTGTGCGGAGGATCTTATTGGAGAAATAGATCTTAGAAGGGGTGTAGTGTGGTGTGATTTAGGTAGACCGTAGACCAAGCGAGCGGCTTGGTTCTGTACCAGTTGGAGGCGCCGGAGGGCGTAAGCGGGGGCACCTTTGTACAGAATGTTGCCGTAATCTAAACGGGAAAGGACCATAGCCATAAGGATCAGTTTGAGGGCTGAAAAGGAAAAGAACCGTGAAATATTTCGGATATTGCGCAAAATGAAGAAACAGGAAGAGACCACCGTGTTGATCTGGGAGTGTAAGGTGAGATGTTGGTTGAGCATGATCCCCAGGGTCTTGACAGAGGGAGAAGGAGAGTGGGGAGGACCAAAGGAGAGGGACCAAAAAATTGAAGACCAAGGGTTAAGTTTACCACCAGTGAGGAGAAGCTCGGTCTTATCAGGGTTGAGCTTAAGATGGTTAAAGCTCATCCAATCCCTGATAAAGACCATCACCGACTGGAAATTGTGGATAGAATCAGGAGAGTCAGAGAGGTTAAAAATGAGCTGGAGGTCATCGGCGTAGTTAAACTCCGTGACCTCCATCCTCTGCAGGGCAAAAATAAGAGGGAAGATATACAAATTAAAAAGAAGGGGGGAGAGAGAAGATCCCTGGGGGACACCACATTGCACTTTGCGGGCAGGGGAGGAGAAGTTCACCAAATGGACTGCCTGTGAGCGGTCGCTCAAAAATGAGCTGAGCCAGGCCAGGGCAGAACCTCCAATGCCTGCCGCCTCGACACGGGAGAGAAGGATGGTGTGGTCCACCGTGTTGAAGGCGGCTGACAAGTCAAGAAGAACCAGTGCCTGTGGAAGGTTAGCATCTAGCCCCTCTCTAAGTGTGTCCATGACGGAGACCACCATTTTTTTGGTGGAATGGAGAGGGCGGAACCCTGCTTGGCGCGGAGCAAGGTTGCCACTGTCCTCAACGAAAGAGCTGAGGACTTTAGTGGCGTGGCGTTCAAGAACTTTGGCCAGGTAAGGGAGAGAGAAATAGGCCGATAGTTTGCCAACGTTGTTGAATCTGCGCCTGTTTTTTTTAAGATTGGGATAATGGTGGCTGATTCATGACAGGGAGGGACAATTCCTGACTTGAGGGTCTCATTAAGAAAAGTGAGAGGAGGGGAAGGGCAGGTCAGTAAGATGTCGCGCAAGATGTAAGCCGGGCAGATGTCAGAAGGGGATCCAGATTTGACGCAGGGGAGCAAAGAAAGGAAAATTTCTTTAGACAGAGGAGTTATATGATCAAGGTGATTGGTATTGGGTGGTGAGTCGGGGTTTAACAAAGCTGGGGAAGTAGGGGGAATGTTGGCCTTAATGTCTGCAATTTTTTTAATAAAGAAATTATTCAGCGAGTCACACAAGGGCTGGGAAGGTACAGGCTTGGAGGTGGTCCTGTCCGAAGAGGCTAATTCAAAGTCTGTGGCGAAGATTTCTTTGGGTTGGTTCTCTGCGCGGAGGATCTTATTGGAGAAATAGCTGGTTTTAGCGTCTAGAATGGCTTTCTTGTACTCAGCCTGGATGGAGGAGTACAGTGATTTAGAGACAGGACAGTAAGTGCATCTCCAGGCACGCTCTGCTCGGCGGGCAGCCAGTTTTTTCTCCTTGAGCTCCGGGCTGAACCATTTGTTGACGTCGTGGGCGCGTCTTACCCTAATACGCCTTAGGGGGCCACCTGATCACAGGCTTTGGACAGCCATTTATTTAAGGTGTCTGCTTGAAGCGGTGTGGAAAATTCCTCTGTAGCTGGACTAGAGGCTAATAAAGAGTAGCAGAGAAAGGGAATGTCAACTTTGCCCCAGTTGCGAGCCCAGGTGTTCTTGGGCAGGGGAGGTTTTGTGGCTAAACTTAAATCCAAAGAAAAGGAAATCAAGTGATGGTCGGACCACAAACAAGGGGTGACCGTAGAAGTAGGGATAGGGATATTGAGAGACCAGACTTGGTCCAAAATATGACCCTGAACGTGAGTTGGAGTATGAATATGTGATGTAAAGTTCAGACTGTGAAGTGAGTCCGTGAAGTCTCTGGAGGGGGCGTCTTCAGCCGGGTCAGATGGCCAAAAATTAAAGTCTCCAAGTACCAGGACCGCCGAGTTATTCACCGCCAATGTGGCTAACAGGTCCTGAAAAGCCGAGAGGAAATGAGGCATATTTTGGGGAGGGCGATACATCAGCACACAAGTGATTGGTGTCTGAAAGGAGTTAGAACGTACGACCAAGTAGTCAACTGCTGAAATTAATGGGTAGGATAATAGTTGAAAATGTAAGTCGGAGCGAATAATCAGAGCCACTCCTCCCCCTGCTTTGCCAGGGGGCCGGTCTGCCCGTAAATCATAGTATGAAGTGGGCAGGGCCGCGAGTAAATTGGGCAGGGAGTCTTGGCAAAACCAAGTTTCCGTGAGGAACAAGAGGTCCGGTTTTTGAGTGTCCAAGAGAATGAACACGTCGAGATGGTGTTTTACAGTCGACTGTGTATTTAATAGGAAGGCAGAGATGGTCGATGTATCGCTTGCTTGGGGAGAGGGAGAACTTGGGCAGGTGAAAGGTCGGGATAGTGAAGGCAGGTTGGGTGGTAGGAAGGGTAGGGGATGAGTGCGTGAAATCCCGGCATCCATGACATGCCCCAACGCTGCTTGATTCAAGTCCCAAGGGCCTTGTTATGCGCAGAGTATGCCGGGGGAGTAGGAAGTGAAATGGGCATAGTGCAGTGCCCCTGACCCAGCCCGGCTGCGGACGGGCGCAGATGGGCTTGCCTTTGGCGCGCCTTCGGCGCGCTGGCGGCGCGCCCGCTGCGCTCGTCCGCTGCGTGTCCGAGAAATGCACATTGTTATAGGGGTAGACAAGGGGCGTATCCTCACGGCAGTGGGTGTGGCCTGTGGGCTTCGTAGGTCTGTCGGGTATTCTTGCATCGGCGGCTGGGGCCAGGGGTTCTGGCGCTGGGCTCGCTCCAGGCACGGACGGGTGCAGACGGGCTTGCCTTTGGCACGCCTTTGGCGCACAATCGGCGCGCCCGCTGGGCGTGAATGCTGCGCGTGCGCGGGGGTGACATAAGAGGGCAGCCGGGAGGAGGTTCGGCGGCGGGTCGGCCAATGGGCTGTCGGGGGGCGGGGCTGCAGGGAGGCAGCGGCGGGAAAGTCTGGTGCTCTGGCGCGGGCGGGCGGCTCGGCAGCGGCTGGGTCGCCCGGGCGAAAGCAGGCAGGCAGGCAAGTGAAGGCAGCAGGAGGAGCGTGGGGGCGACCAGGCCACAGGAGCAGCATGGCAACTTCTGGCTAGCGCTCCGCCTCGGCTGTTGGAACTTACGTTTCCTGGAAGAGCCTCGCCGTTTTCAACGCTGGATTCTTTGGTCGGAAGCGGGTGAGCATGCTTTTGGCTCACTTCCGACGCTGTTAAGGCTCTTTTTATAACTTTTTTCGGCAGAATAGGTCAGGTCGCGGCTCTTCAACGGCCGCGATCGCCATTTTTTTTTTCCGCGAGGCACCGCGATGTGTGTGTGCCCTTCCATTCATGATGCCCTATTTTCCAAATGTGCTGCTTAACACGCCCTTTCCATGACTGCTACTCCATTGGGCATTTCTCATGGCATTTCGCTTAAACCAATGAACTAGGTTGCCTATTCATGATTGCAGTTTGCTTGTCAAGATTGTCCGGCGGCCATTTTAGGTCCTTCCACAGCTTTTCTTTTTTTTTCCTCTCATTTGCTTCTGGATTATGCCTTTTGGTTCCTGAAGGTGGCATTTCTACTTAACTTACATTTCCTTGTCAGTTTTGCTAGCTTTTTTCATTGACTTTGTGGTTCTTCAGCTCGTGTCCCTGCCCCACGACTTGCCTTTTTTTTATGGGCAGGATTGGGCAGCACCTAATTTCTACTGCACCTAAGCGCACTTGGCTTAAAAACTCTAGGGTATTTTCAAATTCGAAGCATCCCAATTGCCTCCTGTTCAGGAAGTTATTCCCACAATGGAATCTGCTGTACCAGTCTCCGGTAAAGCTACTTCTAAACGACTGAAGAAGGATCCCCCTTCTCCGCCTAAACCACTATCCTCTGTTTCTATGGAACTGTTACTAGAGGAGATTAGGGCTCTTCGTCCATTCGTGGAGGAAACAAACACCAAATTACAACTGCTTACGGATAATTGGTCACAAATGGATGCAAGAGTCTCCTCAGTAGAACAAAGCATTTCCTCATTACAAGAATCTTCCACTAAAACTTCGAACTTATCCTCGCAGGTCTCGTTTCTTCAACAACAGGTGGAGGAACTTGAAAATCGTAATCGGCGTAATAATCTGCGCCTTTACGGCCTGGTAGAAGGTTGCGAGGGGACTGACCCCATCAAGTTTTTTCAAGTCCTTCCTGCCGAAGCTATTACACTTGCCAGAAGGTACTTTGCTCAACATCCAACGTGCGCACAGACTTGGTAGACCTTCATCATCTTCTTCACCTGCTTCAACACCGAGGGGAGTCATTATGTATTTTCTAGAGTATACAGACCTCCTGAAGGTTCTTTCAGCAGCTAGAGCCTCCCCTAGGCTCACCTGGTCTGGTTCTTCCTTGCTTTTTGCGCAGGACTATGCTAAAGCCACGGCAGCTTGACGCAAGGCCTTTCTGGACATGAGACCTGATCTTCAATCCATTGGGGCCAGATACGGTCTTTTTCATCCATGTCTTTTTAAGGTCACTTATAACAACAAGACGACGACCTACGATGATCCAGTTCCAGTTCGCCTTCGCAGCTTTCTGAACTCATGCAGAACAAATGCTATGGAGCTCTCTGAATCTTCTTCCTCCTTTCCTCCTTGAATCTACTGGCTTTACTTTTCTCTTTCATTACTATTCTTTCTCTTACATTCTTTTTGCCTAAATCGTAGCTCTGTTCTTGTCATACTTCTTCTAACCTTTTTGCAGTAATCCGCTTCCTCTCTTCCTCCTTGTTTCATCTTTTTCTGCTTTTCTTTCCTGCTATTATTACCTTTTTTGCATTCCCTTTTCCTAATTCTTCTCTCTTCTCTCGTTATCTCTATTCCGTTATTATTGCAGATTTCTACTGTTATTTCATGTTGGTATTGTTGACTTAGATTCTGTCGGTTCTTCTATTGTTCACTGTTTGGCATTCTAACATATTTATTTCCTCATGTTTTCCGCAGACTTACCTCCTTGTTTCGTTGGTTCCCTCGGTTGTGCGTTTCGCTGATCTTGGAGGTCACGCCTGTTCGATGTGGCTCCACCCCTCCTTCCCTTTGTTCCCAATTTTGTTCCTGCTTCTCCTCATTTGCCCACCCCAGTTTGTAGGTATGTTTTTCTTTTTATTAATCTTCATCCTTTTTCATGTATTCACTTCCATTCCTTCCTTCCATTTACCTCGTTTCTCTTTCTTACCAGGTGTCATTCTTCGTTATTTCTCCTTTGCTTTTCTATTGTTACCTCTACTTGATCATTTGCCTTTTACATTGTTTATGTGGTTTATGCTCCTCCTCATTTTATTCAACAACTTCGATATCTTTCCTTTTCTCTTTTTTACAATTTTTTCCTTCATTTTTCAATTCGCATAGTGTTTTTTCTTTGCATGTTTTTCTTTCTCTCCCCTTGTACTATCTCTCCAATATCTATCTCTAATCATTCTAGTCCTTATCTCCCTTGTGTCTATTCCATTTGGTTTCCTTTTTTGAGATTGTTATCTGTTTTATTATGTTTGATGTCGGTCAGGATTGTTACATGGAACGTTAAAGGTCTTCATTCTCCTATTAAGAAACAAAGAATCTTAACCCATTTTGCCAAATTGAACGTAGACTTTGCTTTCTTACAAGAAACCCATTTGTCTCAGGTTGAATCTGTCAAACTTAAAAGAGGGTGGGTGGGCAAAGTTTTTTATGCCCCTGGGGATGGGAAGCGGAATGGTGTGATGATTTTATGTCGTAAGTCCCTTTCTTTTTCTTTGGTCGATACAGAATTTGATCCCAAAGGTAGATGGGTTTATGTCAAACTTTCTTTAAAGGGTGTTCCACTATCTCTTTTGAATATATACGCTCCCACAGGTGGTGATCCTACTTTTTGGCATAGATTGGCCTCTTCTATCACTAAAGTAAAGTAAAGTCCACATTTGTAAAGCGCACAATCACCCGTAAGGGTCTCTAGGCGCTGGGGGGCCGTCGGGAAGATTAAGCGAGCTATTGCCCAGAGTCACATGGTGCTGGGCTGACATGCCGCCGGAGCCGGGGATCGAACAGTGGTCCCCAGATTCCAGCGTCAGTCGCCCTGGCCGCGGCGCCACACCTCTTCCACTAAATACTTGGATGATAACTTCATCCTGGCTGGAGTTTGTAACCAATCTCTTGATCCCTTTTTGGACAGGCATTCCAAGACCCCTTTCGTCCCTAACAAGCCAAACAAGCTTTTTACCCAGGCAGTATCACAGCACAAGCTTGTTGCTGCTTGGCGTTTATGCAACCCAACTACTAAGGAGTTTACTTTTTATTCTCCCTCCCATCATTTGCAATCCCGGATTGATTATATTTTTGTTTCTCACCACATTTCTCAATCCCTTACTAATGCAGAAATTGGTCCCATTTTGTTATCTGACCACGCTCCTGTCTCGATTAATATTGATATTTTAGCAATAACTGTGGGGCCCAAAAGATGGCGCTTTAATAATTCCCTTCTCTTGGACCCAAAATGTATTGCTTCCTTCTCCGATTTCTCTGCCGAATTTTTTGAGTTTAATGATACCCCTGATATCCCAAACACACTATTTGGGACGCTTTCAAAGCTGCGGCAAGAGATTTCATAATTAATTTTGTAGCTAAGAAACGGAAACTTGCCCGCAAATCTACTGGGGATCTTCTCCGCACTATCAAGAGACTGGAACACTCCTATTATACCTCTTACTCACAAGACAGTTTGACCGCCCTTGTTGATGCTAAAATGAAATTTAATAAGCAATCCACAGAAGATGCTTCTTTATATTTGTTGAAATCTAGTGCGAAATTTTATGGGGGCAAAAATAAAGCAGGGAAAATTTTGGCTAATTACCAGAAGGTTAAGCACAATAAGTTAAACATTGAAGCTATTTTTGATCATGCCTCTGTTCTCAAACATAAAGATGATGACATTTTGTCTGAATTTTCTCGTTTTTATGCTAATCTGTATTCTTCTGATACTCATCCCACTGATCATTCCTTGTCCACTTTTTTCTATGACATACGCACACCTCACTCTTTTCCCCTTGACCTAACCTCTTTGGAATCTGATATATCCCAGCATGAACTACTTACGGCCCTACAGCATCTCAAAAAAGATAAGGCTCCTGGACCTGATGGTTTCACGGTTGAATTTTACCTTCAGTTTTCCAATTTCCTTTTGCCTAAGTTGCACTCGCTCATTGACTCATTTGTCACCTTGGGTACTTCATCTGGGACCTTCTCTGACGCTTACATTTGTCTCATACCAAAGGAAGGGAAAGACACCAGACATTGCAAAAATTATAGACCCATATCGTTGGTTAACATAAACTTTTTTTTGCCAAAGCACTTGCTGCGAGGTTAGACCCCTTTCTACCAGATTTACTAGGCCCAGAACAATCTGGCTTTGTCAAAGGACATTTTATATCTGATAATACTAGACTTTTATTTAATGTTCTATCTCAATCTCCACGCATCCAACACTCCTTGGCAGCTATTGCATTGGATGCTGAAAAAGCATTTGATAGAGTCGAATGGCCATATCTTTTTTACACACTCAAATGGTTCGGTTTCGGTCCCAAATTTATTTCATTAATTTCCTTCCTTTATTCTAACCCTCGGGCCGCAGTCTGCGCTCATGGTTTAATATCTTAATTTTTTAATTTAGCCAGAGGAGTTCGTCAGGCTGTCCCCTTTCCCCGTTTCTCTTCAACTTAGCTTTAGAACCCTTCCTCTCTAAACTCCGTCAACATTTGGACATATCTGGTTTTCAGACACCTCTACGTCATATCAAACTCGCTGCTTATGCAGAATATATTTTACTTTTCATGTCCAACCCTACTGTTTCCGTGCCTGCTTTTCTCCAGGAAGTCCATAATTACTCTCTGATTTCTGGTTATAAATTGAATAATGACAAATGTGAAATTTTACCCTTAACAAAATGTACCTTCAAACCTGATTTTGCTGCTTCTAATTTTACTTGGAGTCCCTCTCATATTAAATATTTAGGTTTGTATTTTACTCCTCTAGTCGCAGACACAGTATCTCTTTGCCTTAATAAATGTATCCAAAACTTACAGACTTAACTACCAAATGGCACCCCCTTTATTTGTCCTGGTGGGGTCGTCTCGACACCATTAAGATAATGCTGTCCCCCATAGTCCTCTATACCATCTCTAACATCCCAGTTCTTAACCTTGCAAAATTAGGAAAATCAACTCAATCCTTTCTACTTTCCTTTGGAGTAATAAAAAACCTAGAATGTCCGTTCTTAGGTTAATACGCCCTAAGTCAGAAGGGGGTGTTAACTTTCCAAATTTCCCCACATATCATAAGACTTTCCTTTTGCGGCAAGATTATTTTTGGTTACGTGACCCGGTTGATGTATCGCCTTTATGGGTGTCACTTGAGCGTCTCTCCCTTTCTCCTTTCTCCTTTGCTGAATACTTATCTTTCTCGCGCAAACCACTCAAAGTATCTGCTCCTATAATTAAATTCACTACTAGGTTGCTTTTATCCTTCACCCCTGATCCTCCTGCTACACTCACTGACTTTCTCAACTCTACCATCTGGCATAATAAATATCTATTAATAAACAACAAACCCTTTTACTGGAAATCTTGGAGGCAGAAAGGTTTAATTTGGATTTCTCAGCTCTTCTCTAATTCCACTTTCCTATCCTTCCCGACTCTTCGTAGTTCTTTCAACTTGCCTGCTTCTTTTGCTCGCAAATATCTCTTACTTCATAAAGCGGTAATGGTGCATCACACCCATTTTGCACACCTCCCAGCCCATCACCCTCCTCTTACCCTCATCTCACGACTTCACTCCTTTTTACACACCACTTCCAAAGCACCTCTCATTTACAAACACCTTCATAATGTAGAATCCGTCAGGCCGAAGTCCAAGGTGGAACAACAATGGGAATCTGATTTTGTTATTTCCTGGCCCATTTCTCTGTGGGACAAAATTTGGACCAAACTTCGTAAATCATCCAGAGCAGCTAACATAACCCAAACTCTTTTCTTCATTTACAACAGATTGCTCTTTACCCCACATACTTAGAGCAAGCAGTTTTCCGTTGTTCCGTACGTTTGCTGGTCTTGCTCCTCCCCACAAGCCACTTTATTTCACATGTTATTTTCTTGCAAGATTGTTCATGCTTTTTGGATACAAATTTGGTCCCAAATCAATACAATTTTTCATACTCATATTCCCTTTTGTTTTATCCACATCTTTTTAGGTAGTCTTTCTTCATGTTGGGATGATGTTACGCTTAATGTCAAGATTGTTGATTTACTAATAGCTGTTGCTTTTCAACAGATTACAGCTAATTGGAAGAATTTTTCAAACATTTCTTTTAGGGCATGGTGGTATAATGTTTGTCATAATCATAGACTGGACACTTCTTTTGTATTTCCTATTCATTTTGTAACAAAACTTTTGAACCTATTGCTTCCTATCACTTTATACCTTGATGTTTGTGCTAAACGTTCATTTCAATTGTGCCCAACTCAGCAAGAAGTTGCTAAGCCTCCTTGATTGACCTACACGTTCCTTTTTCTTCATTACCTGCTGTACTATATTTTTCCTGTTCTTTGTTGTATTCGAATTATTATGACTCGCTCGTTTCTTTGGAGTTTTTTGTAATCATTACTTTATTGCACTGCTTTATTTGATTGTTATTATCTCTCTTTTATATTGCTTTCCACATTGTAATGACACCTGTCATTTGATCAATACACTTTTTATGAACTAAAACAATACATTCCCTACTTGATTGACTTGAGGGTTCTGATAGGATAATCTCCAGAGCGAGATTAAGAGGTTGGACAGGAATTTTTAAGACCATTAATCAAACCATCAGTTATGTTAGACAGTGGAGAGAATCGATTGCTACAGTGGACAATGTCAGCTATAGTAGATGGGTGAAATAGATCTGGTACTTCTGGAAAAAGAAATTTACTCTGGGTTGCAGCCATGTCCATAAGCTGTTTTGCTGCCTTTCCGAACATGCTGGGTATATGCGGTTGTGAGGTAGAAATACCCAGTGAAGTAGGGTCCAGAGTAGATAAAGTTTCCAATACCAGTGATTCAGAGTGTAGCAGGTCCTCACATTCAACAATAGGGTTGTCGATTCTATCAATTACACAGTTCCCACCGGCAGATTTGGCTATTCTTTTTGATGTTTATGGTTTTGTAGTGACAGAGGACCCCTCGATTACCTTCGTCTTTCCCATGATTATGGTAATAATTAAAACGAAATACTGCTGAAGTATACTAGAGCAAAAAACATAGAACCCAAAATATAAACATGAAAAGATTGAAACAATGGTATCAGTGGTACCCCCAATGAAGACCCTGAATCCAAATCAGTCAAACAGTCAAAGTGGACTTGAATATAGCAGCCAACAACAATATGGGATAAACAAAATGAAAAGGCTGGCGAGCCTCCAGGAGTTCAGATGTTAGAGGGTGGACAGACATAATATCGACTACACAATATCGAATGGATAAAATATAGAGTAAAAAATATCGATTATGATAAAATATCGATAACAAAAATATCGTTGTGAAAAATATCGAGTACAATAATAATAATAAAATATCGAGTACAAAAATATCGACTCAAAAATATCGACATGACAAAATATCGATTATTAGTCAAAGGAAAAAATATCGATATAATGTTGAAAAAAGGTAAAAAATATAAATAAAATTTTATAGTAATATAAATTGTAGTTAATGTTTAGGAGCGGGATGTTGGGTTAATAGGGGATAAGGGTGGGGAGTAATTTAAAATATATAAATAATTAATATATGTTTTTAAATATTTTTATAATTTAATTAATTGGGAAATAATTATTAATAATTAGTTAATTTATTTATATAAATTTCTATACATTTTTATTTACTAATTAATTGGTAATTAAATATTATTAATTAGTTAATTGGAAATAAAATAATTATAATTAGTTAATTAATTAATATAATTGGAAATAAATGTTTAAGTAGTAAATAATTGGAAAATAATTATAAATAATTAGTTAATTTGAAATTGAATATTATTAAATAGTCAATTGATTCATAGAATTAGTAAATACATTTTAAGTAGTCATTAATTGGTAATCAATTATTATTAAATAGTTAATTGGAAATTGAATATTAATAATTAGTTAATCAATTAATATAATTGGTAAAATAAATTTCTGTAGTCATTAATTGGTAATTAATTATTATTAATTAGTTAATTGGAATTTGATTTATATTATTTAGTTTTTTAATTAATATAATTGGTAATAAAATTTTAAGTAGTAAATAATTGGTAATTAATTATTATTAATTAGTTAATTGGAAAATATATATTATTAATTAGTTAATTAATTAATCTAATTTAGTTTAATTTGTGCGTTACTAATTAATTGGTAAATAATAAATATTAATTAGTTTATTACATTATTTAGAGTAATTGTTATATATATAAAATTGGTTATAGTTTGTTACATTATTGGGTAAAAAATCTTTCATAATTACATGACATTAATTACAGTTAATGTGCAAAGATATTTTCATCGTTGTTATGATAGAGCGCGCGAGGCCACCCGACCAATAATTTTCGCCGTTTCCGGCTTCAGGGCCCATATACTTTCAAAATCACCATATACATTGACCAGGTGACTTCACGAGCTCTACCAATTTGTGTGTGTGTCCCCTACTATTATTTCTCAGTGCACCCGACTTACCATCCACCGATGCGGGTACCTAATGACCACAATGAATCAGGGAGCTAGCTGTAAAAGGAAAGGCAGCAAAATACAAACCCAACCAATAACATTCAAATACTGTTTGAAATGACCATGGACAACGGGAAGTTTTAAAATGTTTATCTAAAGTTCATTTGCTTCATGTATAAGGTACATCAATATAAGGCAATCAATAACCAAGATAACGTAAATGATATAACTGTAAAGAAATAATGACAGAGTAATCATTGAAATACTGATATAAATGTAACGAGAAGATACTATGCTATTCAATAATATTTAAGCATGGGCGGATTATGTAGGTATAACTACAGGAGGGCCTATAAAGAGTAACACGCTTCACTTAAGGTGAACGGGCCTTTAAACAATCTAGGCAATGAGGTTCTAGACCATATCAGAAAATGACAAACTGCAATGCAAAATATAATTTCTAACAAGTGAGAAGACATAGGAACAAACTTATGGAAAAAGGCAAATGACTTTCAATAGTTGCGGAAAGACATGGAAAAATAACATGTGCAATGGTAAACTTTATTGAAGCAAAAGTTAGAAATTCAGAAGGTGCAAGATTTAAGAGGTTCAGAGCAATATTTACCTAGAAAGGTGTGGAAACCAAACCCTGGCCACGGGTCAGTTAAGGACAGGAAACCCTCAAGGAAGGATACCCCTCAAAGGACAGCAGGTGCAGAATGGACACCCCGGATAGGACAGAATACCCTCGGATTAGGAATCAGGACAGGACCTCAGGACAGGACAGCAAACCCTCAGGACAGGACCGCTCAGGACAGGACCGGAACCCACAGTTCGGAAGCAACGCCTGCGCTCCACCCGCTCTGCAGTTATCGATCAAGACCCCGATTGGGTCAGCGAACTTCCAGCAAAGTGCTTCGCCAGCACTTTAAGGTTCAGTAGAACCTTAGTCTATGGTCAAATTCGGACAGAGTGCTCTGCAGCGCTCTGTATCTTCATTCACCTATTGAGTACGATGGGTCAGTGACAGGTCAGCTAAACCAGACAAGTCGGACGGTTCCCTAGGTGAACCCAGGGTAGATATACAGTTTGGGGACAGTGTACCACCCCCCAATGTTGCAAAGTGTCAGAATCCCTCAATTTCGATTGGTCCTAAGGTAGGATTTGGGTAACACACCAATCACAATTCAACATTTCAAGCCTGTATTTGCATGTTTGGGCACCGCCTAGTAAGATTGGGGTTCCCATGAGAAGCTACACGGCAAACAGTAGCGTAATATTACAATGTAACATATAAGGAGCCACATTCGCTGTTCTCGCAGGGCAGAGGTGACTTTCTCAGGAGCATCTCGCCCATCGCTGCCAACTGGCTATGTTCCATCAGTCAAGGTCTACTGTGCTGCCAAAGTTGCGCAGGCGCAGAAGGGACCTCCAATATGGCTCTCCTTTCACTCAGACCCCCATTCCCCGCGGTACATGAAAAGTAAGCGAAAACAAATTAATACATAATAATGTCATCATGAAAACACATCACAGGGTTTGTACTTTCTACTTATCATTATAAAATATACTTATGCAGGTTAAATGTTAGCTACATTGATACAGACACAAGAGCAGTGGCACGAGCAGTACCACATGATGAGCACAGCTATGGATTACGCATGCGCATAAATTTCCCTCCACTTCTGCAGACGCGTCAGGACACGTGAGTGTGGCTGACGCATGCGCAGTAACTAAAATACAAGCGGCGGCCATTTTAAAGTACACGGGTTAAATGTATTAGAAATACACGTAGGCAAGCTTCGCAAACTTTGCCTAAACAAAAATAAACGTTAGTAAAACATACGTTTTTGTTACCTTATTACACATAAACGAGGTTCTTGACTTCGGCAAGCCGCAAAATATGCGAAGCTTTGCTTCATCAATCCCCTCTTTGATGATATTTACTATCATCACAAAAATGGAACCAGATGCCAACTTTCTTTCACACTTTATATAGCTCTATCTCTTCCAGCAATCGTTCTAACTTTTCTCTCTCAGTTTTAGTAGGGTGAGAAGTCTTCACCTTTTTGTATATCTGATCATTCACTTCCTCCAACTCAATCTCATCCACACTCCGTTTCAACCCTCTTGCATTTACCTCGTGCTTCTTGGTGCGCTTACGGCATTTACAACAGATAAAAATGAGAAATATAATAAGACCTATAATACCAATTGGCATCAGTATCTTGAACAATAAGCTTTTACCTACGCTAGCAAGCCAATGACCTACATTTGAGAGACCATCTACCAGTCTCTTCCAGGCACTATCAACCTCGAGTGGTTTGAGTTCCTTTGTCAAATTAGTAATGTTTTTCACATATCTTTTGATCTGTACACTTTTATCCGGAATATAAGTGCAACAATGTTGCGCCTTCAACATCCGGCAGACTCCGCCCTCTTTCGCTAATAAGGTGTCAAGAGCAAGTCGATTCTGCAAAACCATTGATCTGATCGCAACCATTTCGGTATTGACCAGCAGAAATCCATGAGCTGTTTCAGTAGACAGCACATCCACTATAGTAGACAATTTGCAAATTCTGTGAGTGTTCAGAACCACTCCCACTCCAGGTATCAGTGCACTGAAAATACTACCCATAATTTCACCTATACTTTCTCTTTTACTACGCACTAAGCCATTAGTATCTTCATTGCTTCCAGCTTTCCCATTCACATGGTATATTTTCGGGAAGACAATGCCAAAATAGCAGCTTCCATACCAGTGATCCGGCAATTTGAAATAAGCATTGTCCCCACAAATATAATAAATTCCAGGAAACACAGGCTCTGACCCATTTTTGAAACCCCAACCTCCAATTACATTGTAATTATGTTCGCATTCACTGGAACCAATGAAAACATTATTATAATAGCTAGTCTTCTCGCGGTGAAGACATAGCTTGCCTTTCTTTTCAAAATCCAGCAACAGAGCAGGTCCCGCCCCACCATTTGAGGTGCCTTCCATGTTCTCTGCCCACTTTGGCTTTTTCTGACTTTCGTCATTAGCCTTCTTTTGTATTTTAATTCTTCTTTTCTCTGCCATGTTCAGGAACATCTTTTCCTGTTCACGCAAAGAACAAGTCAAGTTATCTCTGTGTGCATCAGCTATGTCAATGTTACCTATAGTCAAGAAGTAGTCTCCCATATATCTTATGGTGTCGCTTTTGGTATGTACAGGATTCAAGTTCCCACGTATAGGAAGTTCAGAAAAGATTACGTCATTATTAGAGTAATAGTACTGTAACGGTCCTCTTTTGTAAAATAAACTAGCTAAAATGCTACAGGAGATTCCATATGTCAATGGCAAGTGATGGTATGTCACGCCTTCAGCCACAGACGTAGGTAGCTTCATGCAGACATAGCAATCTTCAATTTCCATAGTCTCTACATAGTGTATTAACAAGTTTGCAAAAACATTTAAGTGTGTCCTGTTCTTAATTCCATGATAATGTAGTCCTCCCTCATCTGATGCTTCTAAGTCTCGTTTTGTTTGTCTCAGTGCTCTCTCATGTCTTGCTACACTCTGTGTTGTCAACTCCTCACTGTCTGTAGTTACAATTTCAGTAGGGACAATGTTAGTATCTTTACTTACAGTGAAGGGTATAAAGATTGTTAGTCCTATCCAAATTACTATCAGTACTACTATACTACATATACACACCTTGCAGCACGTCTTGAAACGACTGCAACTAGGTCTACCATTCACAGTTGAATCAGACATTTCGTCTCTGAAGAAGTTTCTCGACCCCTCTTTGTGTCTTTACACAGCTAGCTTACTTTGTGCAAATTCACGGTGGTTCGTCTTCTTCTTCAGCAGAGTACTCAGGGACGGGCTCTCCGTCGCTTACGTCAGTTATATCAAGATCTTCAAGTTCTTCCAAAACGAGTGTCCATTCAGGAGACTTGTACTTCTTGTTTTGTCTTTTTATTCGCTCACTCCTTCTTTTGGAAGAGTTTTCTTCTTGCTCTGCTATCCGTGCACTTCTCCTTGCTTCTGCACGTTTTTCTTCCACCGTCTTTATCCTTAGCCTTAGTCTCTTTACGAACCTAGGCTCAAGGTTGTTTCTTTTCTTTAGTCTCTTAGTTGGTACTTGGACTTCGCTTTCTTCTCTTATCCTCTTATTCTCTTTAGCTTGTGGCAATTCTGCTTCACTTTCTTCTTCTTCTTCCCTTATCTCGCTAGTTCAAGGGCTAGCATCAAATTCTTCTGCCTGGTTACTAATCTGGCCTTGTTCAGGAATATGTTGTTTTTGGCTTTCGATTGTCTCTGTTTCTGATTCTGTTTCTGTTTCCTGAACCCGTTCTTCTAACCCTATCTGATCCTGTTCAAGCACTTCGATCTCTTGATTTTCTTCTGCTCGAACTATCACTCTATGTCTAAGCTGTCCCTTATCCACATCAGGAGTTAGTGGAGGTGTATCGAACACCTGTTCTGTCCCTGTCTGACCTTCTCCTTCCTCAGTTTTGATGTGAATCTCAGGCGGCTGAGGTTCTTCGCCTGTGCCTTGCTTTTCCTGACTAGTCCACTCTCTACCTTCACAAAGTCGCTCTCTTGTTCTGATAGGATCTTCGGTCAGATCAATCATCGGTATCCATTCTTCTGGCCATATGCTTGGCAGCTCGTCATCAGCTACTCCTGGCTCAGCTTCCTGGACCTCTTCAGCAGGCTGGATTCTTGGCAGTTCGTAGTCAACTACTCCTGGGCCAACGTCTGCTGTTCCTGCAGCCTGACTGGTGCTGGGCTGTTCGTTGTCAGCTGCTTCTGGTCTGGCTCCTGCAGAGTCCTCTGCTGGATGCCCTTCTTCTTCAAGTTCTTTGTCTGGTAATACCTTCTGGGTGTGGCCAGCGTGGATCCACTGGGGAATACCTGCGACCTTCACTGCAGTGGTTGTTACCAGGATTACTTGGCGTTTCTTTCCCCACCTTGGTGCCAGACAGCTTGATCGAGTGTGTTTCTTTATTTTGACCCAGTCTCCTGGAACCAAGCTGTGGAGAGGAGTCGTTGGATTGAGGATGCCGTCGTCTCCAATCTGGCGAGAGATAGAACGCACTTGGTCACCCAATCTTCTGCAGTATTCAAGCACCAAATCATCAGTAATACTCAACAGTTTGCTTCCTGGCACCCATGCTTGTCTCATCACTCTTCCCATAATGATTTCATGGGGACTTAGGCCTGTCTTGCGGTCAGGAACACTTCTCAGTCCCATCAGGACCAGGGGCAGGGCCTTCACCCAGGTCATGCCAGTTGCATCAGTCAGCTTTGCTAGTCTGTTTTTGATAGTTCCATTTACTTGTTCCACTATTCCAGAAGCCTCTGGATGATATGCACAGTGAAGTTTCTGCCTTATTCCAAAGGCCTTACAGAGTTCAGCCAGTATTTCATTCTGAAAATGTCCACCCTTATCTGATTCAATAATGAATGGCACCCCGAATCTAGGTATCAGTTCTTTTAGTAAACACTTCGCTACTGTCAGTGCGTCACTTTGGGGAGTAGGGTAAGCTTCTACCCATTTTGAAAATACGCAAACAATGACAAGGACATATCGCTTCCCTTCACAACGGGGCATGGTGATGAAATCAATCTGTATCCTTACAAAGGGACCCCTGATCTCCCAATTTTGCTCAGCTCAACCATTGTCCTCTTGCCTGGGTTCATCTGTTGACATGACAGGCACCTCTGGCAGAGGGACTCTGCTACTTTCCTGAACTTCTTACTGTACCAAGTCTGTTGAAATACCAGAATCATGGCATCCCTACCAATGTGTGATCCTTCGTGTATTAATCTTGCCATTGTGCCAAGCAAATGTCGGGGTAACACAGGCATACCAGTTGGGCCCAAAATGACACCATCCACACGTCTCGGTCTACACCCATCCTCCTTCCATTTCTCTCTTTCTTGCCAAGGAGCCGACTCCTGCCACTCTCTCACTTCATCCCAAGTAGGCACTTCCTCAAACACTTGAAGTTGGCAGCTGGTTCCTGGCCCCCCTCGTTTTGGATTTACGATATACCGATCTCTGGCGCACCATTGGGCCACTCGATCAGCATAATCGTTTCCCATTGATACTTTGTCCATGCTCTTCTTATGAGCAGCACATTTTACCACTGCCAGTTCCTTTGGCAATTGGATGGCCTCTAAAAGGTCATGAACAACTTTTGCATTCCGAATGGGAGTACCTGAGGAAGTCAGGAATTCCCTCTGTAGCCACAATTGGCCAAAGTCATGCACAACTCCATAACAGTACTGACTGTCAGTATACACTGTTATGCGTATGTTCTTCCCAATTTTGCAAGCTTTTATCATAGCAATCAATTTGGCTACTTGTGCAGACTTGATGTTATATAGGTAACCTGCTTCTTCAATTTTTGTTAAAGAGACTACTGCATAAGCAGCACTCAGGCCTCCTAGTTCATGTCTTAGACAGGAACCATCTACAAACAGCTCTTTATCATGCTCAGGCAATGGCGTTTCTTTTATGTCTGGGCGTGGTTTGGTGCTGAACTCTGTCAGATCAATGCAATCATGTTCATCATCATCCCCACCTTCCATGTCCATGGGGTCGGGGAGTAAAGTGGCAGGGTTCAGAATACCGCACCTAACAATGCTTACATTTGCTGCACCCACAAGAATCCTCTCGTATTTAGTCAGCCGACTAGGGGTGAGATACTGCGTTTTAGTTCTGGTCAATAGAATTACCACTCCATGTGAAACATACACAGTCACAGGATGTCCCATGACTATGGACTCACTCTGTTCCAAACTTGCACAGGTACTGCTTTCAGACAGCCTGGTAACCCAGCAGCTACTGGGTCCAGGGTGGCAGAGAAATAGGCCACAGGCCTTCTGGTCGTGCCATGTTCTTGAGTCAGGACTGACAATGCGCAATTATCGCGAGTGTCACAGAATAGGGCAAACTCTTTGGAATAATCTGGCATTCCCAACGCAGGGGCTGTACACAGACAGTTTTTCAGTCTTGTGAAAGCCATTAGGCTTTCATCGTCCCATTCTACAATGTCTGGCATTCCTCTCGTGGTCATTTTTATCAAAGGCCTGGCTAAGACTGCAAATCCCAGAATCCACTGCCTGCAGTATCCTAGTACACCCAGGAACATTCTGACGTCTTTTTGAGTACGGGGCAACTGCATCTTTTGAATTATTCTCACTCTTTCTGATGTGACTTTTCTGACACCCTTTTCTATCTGGTGTCCTAGATATTTCACTGATTTTGCACAGAACTGTAGTTTGTCAGGGGCCACTTTATGCCCTTTCTCACACAGATGATTTAGGAGGGCAATGGTGTCAACTACACAGTCCCTATGACTTTTAGACGCCAGTAGAAGGTCGTCTATGTACTGCACTAAGACAGAGTTCCCAGGTAAGATCAAAGTCTCTAGACATTTTTTCAAGATCTGATTAAAGATAGAAGGGCTCTCTGTATACCCCTGAGGGACCCGGTTCCAGCAATACACGTGACCTTCGAAGGCAAACGAGAAAAGAAATTTGCTGTCGGGGTGCAGGGGTATCGAAAAGAATGCATGACACAAATCAATCACAGTGAACCACTCAGCATCCCAAGGAATCTGGTACAATATCACTGCTGGGTTCGGGACAATAGGGCAGCAAGGAACTACAATTTTGTTTACCTTTCTCAGGTCTTGCACTACCCTATACTTGCCACTAGGCTTCTTGATGCCCATAATCGGTGAGTTGCACGGGCTGCTCATCACTTCCTGTATGATGTTTCCTTCTAATAATTTTTGTATTTCCAGAGTGACACCTGCTTTCACTTCAGCATTCATTCGGTAGGGCTTAGTGTTAGGATATACTGCATTGTCCTTGATGGCTATCTGTATGGGGTCCACATCTTTCATTAATCCCACATCTTTTCCAGTGAAATCCCACACCTCTGGCTTTACCGCTTCCTGGAGTTCTTGGGGCAAATCCTGCAGGGTCAATCTTTTAATTTCTGAGTCAGGTCTAAGTAACAATAGTTTATAAATGCCATCTTCATCCGGGGTCTGTATTTCAACACCTTTTGGTGTGCAAAAGATGGTACAGTTCATTTTGCACAGCAAATCACGACCCAGTAGATTCACTGGACTGGTGTCACAGACGACAAACCTATGCATTTGTTTAAAATTTCCAATTGAAATCTCCATTGGTTCGGTAACAGGAGTACTAATCAATTGATTAGATACACCCACTACTTGGATATTTTCTCCCGAGAGGGGTAGGTTTGGAACGTCCACTGTTCTTACAGTAGAACGGGTAGCGCCAGTGTCCAATAGAAAGGTGACATCATTTCCGTCAACCTTTCCTTCAATGTATGGTCCAGACTGGTCTACCGGCAAGGAAGCGCCAAGTACGCACTCCTCGTCCTCCCCTCTCAGGCCCCGTCAGTACTGATCATTACAAAGGAAGGTATCATTTAGCAGATACTGCGAAGTTGCTGTATTTCTGTTCTCACCGCTTTCCCAAACTTCTATCTCCTCACCCTCTCCCTGTTTTCCCCTGTATACTTGCTTTGGCGCACGAGGCACCTGAACTGTTTTTACCTGCGGTTGCGTTTTTCTTGGTCTTTCTTTCTGCGTCTGTGGAGTTAAATCAGGTGTTTTGGGGTTATCATCTGTCAGTTGGGGACACTCGTTTCGCCAGTGTCCAATTTCGCCGCACTGATGGCAGGGAAATTTCTTCATAGCCTCTTCCCTGCTAAATTTGGGCCGGGGCTTTCCTCCACCCCCTCCCCCAGGACTTTTGTTCTCAGCATTTTTAACCATGTTACTCAATTGTTTTTCCTGCTGTTCTGCGAGCTTTACTTGAGCCCACATCACTTTTTCCTTAAGGGCCTTTTTCTTTTCTGCCATCTCGTCCTCGCAGTACTTAGCGTACCGCAGGACCTCATCCATTTTCTTTGTATGCCAACAGATTTTATTATCTTTTATCCACTGACAAATTTCAGGTCTTAAACCATTTACAAACCTGTAAATAAAGTGCGTCATGTCCTTCAAATCGATGTTATCAATACCACTGTATGTTTTAAATACCTGCAATAACCTCTCATAGAAGGAGTGCACTGTCTCGTCCCTTTCCTGTGTTGTTCTATCTATTTTTGTCCAATCAGTTTCTTTTGCGGGCACCTTTTCTTTCAAATGCTGAATTACCTGCTCATATTTTCGCATGACATCCTTTGATGGCTCCCCTGTTTCCTTATTTCTTGGGTACTCTTCAGTAGGCCAGTCTATGGCTATTTTACACTGGGTCCATAAATCTACCGGAACCACAATGTCGAAAAACCCATCCAGGTCTTTCCACAGACATTTCTGTACCTTCACGAACCTTTCCACCTGCCTGTACCAGTCTACTGGTTTCTCTCTTAATTTTGGAAAATCGTTCGTAAAGGACACAATATCCTGTCTAGACCAGGGGACATGCACATATTTCCCTCCAGGTACTTCGCGCATGGGGCATAACTGCTCAGGTTTCTCTACCTCCCTTAAAGCAAATTCAGGAGTCACTTGTCGGGAGCGAGCCTCTTCCCTCTTTTTCGCCCACCTGCTTCTCCATCTTTCCACATCTCCCCATTTCTGCAGTACCCCCAATAATTCTTTAATCTGCAACTTTTTTCCCGCCACATTCAGGTGCTCTATATCTTTGTCTGAGAAGTCTGCTCTGTACGGTTTCTGTAAGGGCTTGGATTTCGAGATATCTACCCCCATACTAGCTGCGGTTTCGGTCAGTTTTTCGTGGAGCACTCTGGTGTTCCTTGTAAAGCTTTTACATATGAACGACAATTCTTCTTCAGAGTAGGTATTCAATCGATCCAACCCCACATTTCCTGCCATTAATTCTTCTATTTCTACCCTCAGCTTGTAGAGATCTAAAGGTTTCGTTTGCGGAGTCTGTTTCTCTAATTCACGACTCCAACTCTCAATTTCATCCGGAGTTACCAGAGAGACATTCCTAGTGCCTGTTGCTGACTCTAATTTAATTTCTTTCGCATTAAAAGGGTTATGCCTCTGCTGCATTCCCTTTCCGGTCGGTTTGTTTGGCAAGTCCAAGAACGCAACTTCAGACTCGCACTCACTGGACTGATCATCTATGATTATCGGTTCCTGTCTCGGGGGTGCCATGACTGGGGTCATAACTGGAGTAATCGGATTTCCCTGACCATTTCCGTATAACGGGACCACTGGTCCAATAGTTACTGGAATAGTCAATGCCTCAGGACTGGTATTTAACTGGGAGATTTTCTGAATTATTTCTGTCCTTTGTCTAGCTAGGGCCTCTTGCTCCTTTTCCACTAGTATCCTTCTTAAAGTCGTGTCATGTAATATCTGTGGGGTCAATGGAGGAGTAAAACTCGGGGCAGTAGGATGCGTTTCACTTGGTCCTCCACCATAATTTGGTTTCGGGAATAAAGTTCCAGTGTTAAAGGACCTGCGTTCTTCCTCATATGGAGGTTGAACAAAAGGCAGTCCTGAATTCGATGGTTTCTCTTCGTTTTCATACAGGGGTCTGGGAAAGAAAACTTTCGTGCGTGAATATTTTTCTTCCTGGCTTGCGGGCACTTTGGGATATATATCCCTTGTTTCCGCCGGTTCGGGTTTCTCAAAATAGGGCAATACTTGACCACCCCCTCCCAGTCCTAGGGATCTGTCTTCTTCCTTGAGGAAGTGGCGTCGGGGAGCATCTCCTACACTGGAAGGTCGGGTTCCCTCGTTATAAGGTGGCGGACTTCTGGTACAGATGTCATCTATCAGTTCATCATCTGACTCCCCAGGGGCCCCCCAATGCTTACACTTTTCGGTACTTTTCTCACCCGCTGCAGGGTTATGACATGCCGGCATCATGGGAAACAGACCCTCAACAATCATGCTCTGCCTCCACTGTTTCATCCTTTTATCCCTGGACTCCTGTTTCAGCCTGGGGTACCACTTGGTCAAACCCTTGTCCATTCGGGGTCTTTCTCTTTCAAAAGCCTCAATCTCCCATTCCTCTAATGCTTCATACTGCGTTAGTCTCGGTCTGGGATGCAGTTCATTCATCCGAGTTCTTAAATTAAATAGGATCCTACCATTGAAAGTCCCTTCTAACGGAAAAGCCAATACTCCGTCATCTTTTGTGTACTTCACCCAATTCTCCAACCACACACAGGTATTGTATCCTCGGTCAAACATCATGAATGAGGCGGGAGTATTGGGTGGTGGGACAAGAACACCTTCTCTAGATTTAATTGGTTTGTCCGTTTTAAAATAATTTTTCACCTTACTTACAAGGGACAATTTTCTCTTTGTTCCGTACATAATATCGTATCTATTAGTTTTCCACTGATCCCTTTCAAACCCTAGGTGCCTTGGATCAGGTCGAGTTCCTGTAGTCTGCGAGTGCCACATACGACTTCTACGCTAAACTTTGTTTACAAACTACCTCCAATCAGAACGCGCTTCAGAAATCTGTGCAACCAATGGGTGCGCGACTCTAAATAATCTCCGCCAATGGGTGCGCGGCCCCTTCGTGAGACAGTTCCCACGCTCTGGCGCTCACCCCTCCTTTACAATCTCAGCTACGCTACCCGCCCGCTGCTTCTACCAATCCCAGCGCGGCACAGAGTGACGTCAGAGGCGCTTCGCGACTGACTCCCTCCCTTCACAAGGTAACGGAAACTTTCTTTCTTTTAAAGTGCTCAGTGCTTGGTTATTTTACAACAAATACACATTCGCCACAGTGCTCAAGTGTCTAGACAGAGAAAGAATTATTTTACTGCAAGTAAACTACTTCCATTTACTTTTCACTCGCTGCGGGTAGATCTCTTCCGCCTACCCTTCACTTTAGCATCGGTGAACCTGTTATTCCCCTAAACTCATCCACTTCTTTCCGGGATATATTCCGAGTTTAAGGTTTCCCAGCGGACCCCTCTGCTTTCACGCTAGCTCCGAGGAACCTGCTACTCTTCCGATGTGACCCTTACCAGGTTACGCCACTATGGGAATTTTGCCAATGAACCCCGTTACTGACATTTATTCACACATGTATTCAGAAAACCCTAGTTAGTGCTTCCCGGTTATCTTAACCTGCACCTAACTTTCCTCGAGCCTGTGACCTCAGGACAATGGATTCTATTCACCACTTGCCCTTTCAATTCCCCGGGGAGTTCGGACAACAAGAAACTAAACGGTTGACAAACGCATGGATTAATACATATAACAATATAAGAACAAGAATAATAATGAAAAAACACAATTCATGAACTGTTTTTACAAGAGATTATTCGTGCGTATTCACAAGAGATTGATCAGGTCTCTTAGAACAGCCGCTCTTATAGCAGCATTAATGTACTAGCAGCTTCCGACTCAACTAGTCTAACTAATCCTGCCTAACCTTTAGCTAGTCCCTAACCATACCTCTGCTACCAGTAAAACTGATAGAGCGCGCGAGGCCACCCGACCAATAATTTTCGCCGTTTCCGGCTTCAGGGCCCATATACTTTCAAAATCACCATATACATTGACCAGGTGACTTCACGAGCTCTACCAATTTGTGTGTGTGTCCCCTACTATTATTTCTCAGTGCACCCGACTTACCATCCACCGATGCGGGTACCTAATGACCACAATGAATCAGGGAGCTAGCTGTAAAAGGAAAGGCAGCAAAATACAAACCCAACCAATAACATTCAAATACTGTTTGAAATGACCATGGACAACGGGAAGTTTTAAAATGTTTATCTAAAGTTCATTTGCTTCATGTATAAGGTACATCAATATAAGGCAATCAATAACCAAGATAACGTAAATGATATAACTGTAAAGAAATAATGACAGAGTAATCATTGAAATACTGATATAAATGTAACGAGAAGATACTATGCTATTCAATAATATTTAAGCATGGGCGGATTATGTAGGTATAACTACAGGAGGGCCTATAAAGAGTAACACGCTTCACTTAAGGTGAACGGGCCTTTAAACAATCTAGGCAATGAGGTTCTAGACCATATCAGAAAATGACAAACTGCAATGCAAAATATAATTTCTAACAAGTGAGAAGACATAGGAACAAACTTATGGAAAAATGCAAATGACTTTCAATAGTTGCGGAAAGACATGGAAAAATAACATGTGCAATGGTAAACTTTATTGAAGCAAAAGTTAGAAATTCAGAAGGTGCAAGATTTAAGAGGTTCAGAGCAATATTTACCTAGAAAGGTGTGGAAACCAAACCCTGGCCACGGGTCAGTTAAGGACAGGAAACCCTCAAGGAAGGATACCCCTCAAAGGACAGCAGGTGCAGAATGGACACCCCGGATAGGACAGAATACCCTCGGATTAGGAATCAGGACAGGACCTCAGGACAGGACAGCAAACCCTCAGGACAGGACCGCTCAGGACAGGACCGGAACCCACAGTTCGGAAGCAACGCCTGCGCTCCACCCGCTCTGCAGTTATCGATCAAGACCCCGATTGGGTCAGCGAACTTCCAGCAAAGTGCTTCGCCAGCACTTTAAGGTTCAGTAGAACCTTAGTCTATGGTCAAATTCGGACAGAGTGCTCTGCAGCGCTCTGTATCTTCAGTCACCTATTGAGTACGATGGGTCAGTGACAGGTCAGCTAAACCAGACAAGTCGGACGGTTCCCTAGGTGAACCCAGGGTAGATATACAGTTTGGGGACAGTGTACCACCCCCCAATGTTGCAAAGTGTCAGAATCCCTCAATTTCGATTGGTCCTAAGGTAGGATTTGGGTAACACACCAATCACAATTCAACATTTCAAGCCTGTATTTGCATGTTTGGGCACCGCCTAGTAAGATTGGGGTTCCCATGAGAAGCTACACGGCAAACAGTAGCGTAATATTACAATGTAACATATAAGGAGCCACATTCGCTGTTCTCGCAGGGCAGAGGTGACTTTCTCAGGAGCATCTCGCCCATCGCTGCCAACTGGCTATGTTCCATCAGTCAAGGTCTACTGTGCTGCCAAAGTTGCGCAGGCGCAGAAGGGACCTCCAATATGGCTCTCCTTTCACTCAGACCCCCATTCCCCGCGGTACATGAAAAGTAAGCGAAAACAAATTAATACATAATAATGTCATCATGAAAACACATCACAGGGTTTGTACTTTCTACTTATCATTATAAAATATACTTATGCAGGTTAAATGTTAGCTACATTGATACAGACACAAGAGCAGTGGCACGAGCAGTACCACATGATGAGCACAGCTATGGATTACGCATGCGCATACATTTCCCTCCACTTCTGCAGACGCGTCAGGACACGTGAGTGTGGCTGACGCATGCGCAGTAACTAAAATACAAGCGGCGGCCATTTTAAAGTACACGGGTTAAATGTATTAGAAATACACGTAGGCAAGCTTCGCAAACTTTGCCTAAACAAAAATAAACGTTAGTAAAACATACGTTTTTGTTACCTTATTACACATAAACGAGGTTCTTGACTTCGGCAAGCCGCAAAATATGCGAAGCTTTGCTTCATCAGTTATTGGTATAAATTGTACTTAATGTTTAGGAGCGGGATGTTGGGTTAATAGGGGATAAGGGTGGGGAGTAATTTAAAATTATTAATTAATTATGATATGTTTCTTATAAATTTTAATTATAAATTAATTGGTAACTATTAAATATATTTTTGTTAATTAAATCATATATTTTGGTACATATTTCTCATTTGTAAATATTTTTTTTATAATTAATAATAATTATTTAATTCAATAATTAATTACAAAAAATGTTTATTTAATAATTTGTCATTATTAAATATTTGTTTGTGAATATTAATAAAAATAATTACATTCTATTATTTACAGTTACTTAGCTAATATATTAACTTATTATTTATAGTTAATAAATCATTAATAGTTAATTAAATAATATTATTTACATTTGGGTACAGGAGGAATTTTTATGTTCTGGGTCAGTGTTTTCTCTTTAGGTAAAGGGGTATTTTTATGTTTCAGGGTCAGTTTTCAGTTTGTGGGTAAAGGGCTATATTTAAGGTTCTGGGTCAGTTTTTAGTTCGTGGGTAAAAGGGTATTTTGTGGGTTCAGGGTCAGTTTTCAGTTTGTGGGTACATGGGTATATGTTATGTTCAGGGTCAGTTTTCAGTTTTTGAATAAAGGGGTATTTTTAGTGTTCAGAGTAAGTTTTTAGTTTGTGGTTAAAGGGGTATATTTGTAGGTTCAGGGTCAGTTTTCAGTTTGTGGGTAAAAGGGTTTTTTTGGGTTCAGGGTCAGTTTTCTCTTTGTGGGTAAAGGGGTATATGTAATGTTCAGGGTCAGTTTTCAGTTTTTGGGTAAAGGGGTATTTTTAGTGTTCAGGGTAAGTTTTTAGTTTGTGTGTAAAGGGGTATATTTGTAGGTTCAGGGTCAGTTTTCAGTTTTTGGGTAAAGGGCTATATTTAATGGGTCAGGGTCAGTTTTCAGTTTTTGGGTAAAGGGGTATATTGTTGGGTTCAGGGTCAGTTTTCAGTTCTTGGGTAAAGGGGTATTTTTTGGGTTCAGGTTCAGTTTTTAATTTTTGGCTAAAGGGGAATTTTTAGTGTTCAGGGTCAGTTTTCAGTTTTTGGGTAAAGGGGTATTTTTAGTGTTCAGGGTAAGTTTTTAGTTTGTGGGTAAAGGGGTATATTTGTAGGTTCAGGGTCAGTTTTCAGTTTTTGGGTAAAGGGCTATATTTAATGGGTCAGGGTCAGTTTTCAGTTTTTGGGTAAAGTGGTATATTTTTGGGTTCAGGGTCAGTTTTCAGTTCTTGGGTAAAAGGGTATTTTTTGGGTTCAGGGTCAGTTTTTAATTTTTGGCTAAAGGGGAATTTTTAGAGTTCAGGGTCAGTTTTGGGTTTTTGGATAAAGGGGTATTTGTTAGGGTTCTGGGTCAGTATTGAGTTTTTGGGTAAAGGAGATTTTTTTGGGTTCAGGGTTAGTTTACAGTTTTTGGGTAAAGGTGTATGTTTTTAGGGTTAAGGGTCAGTTTTCTGTTTTTGGCTAAAGGAGAATTTTTTGGGTCAGGGTCAGTTTTTAGTTTTTGGGTAAAGGGGTATTTTTAGGGTTCAGGGTCAGTTTCCAGCTCTTGGGTAAAGGAGTATATTTTTGAGATCATGGACACTTTTTAGTTTTAGGGTAAAGGGGTATTTTTAGGGTTCAGGGTGTGTTTGGGTATATGAAGTGTGAGAATTTTTTTATAAATATTACAAATATTTGAAATTTAGGAGTGACTAATAGTAGCTATTTTGTATGCTAATAATATTTTTTTGAAGTACTCAGCTAAAAATATACGCAAATAATATGTTTATAATATTTATACAATATATATAAATATTTGACAATTTTTACACAATAACATTATACTAAAGTAGCTATTCGAATTTATAAATGGTCAGTCTTCAACACCTTTCAAGATATTATTTTCACTTGAGTAGGAATAGTAAATAATAATTGGTCACTGTCCAGCAACTTCTCTGATAATACTTTGAGTGGAGTAGGAATAGCAATTATTAATTGGTCAGTGTCCAGCACATTTGCATATAAATTTATTTAGTGTGTTCTTATATTACAAGACAATGCAAAATGGATGTTTTCACAAATCTTTATTACATTTTTTTATTTTTCATGTGTAATACAATACAATCACTATCAAATATAACATAATCATTTTTGGAAATGTTGTATTTGCAGACTAAAACATCATCATTTATGTACATGTTTTATTTTGTCAAACAATAATTTTTCACAACATGTTTTTATGTCAAAACTAAATCTTATTATCAATCACTTTCTGTTACAAGTATTTCTATTGAAATAAATAAAATACCAGTAATGTTTCTGTTTCTACCATTTATATTTAATAATGTTAATATTATATATTAATATTATTACATATTTAATTTTAATATTTACATTTGTATACAGTAACATGACATTTATTATATTTGCTCAAGATATGGAAATACAAATTAACACATTTTTTAACACATATTTATGACAATGTTGTTTTTAAATTATACATATAAATATATTATGTTGTAAAATTATTAACTGTAAAGGGGAATAATATGTTTAATAATAATATCTGGTATTGGTAAAAGATTATTTATGCAATTATATACTTTTATAATACTTAGACATTATTATAAAATTTTTATAATTAATTAATAAAAATAATAACAAATATATTTATTATTATTATTATTAATTAATTAACTTAAACATTTATCTTTTATTTTAAGACATACATATATTCAGAGAAATAATAATACATTATTTAAGGCCATTATTTATATAGTAAATGGTTATTATTTTTATATTTATAATAATAAATAAGTAATATTATTTATTATTCTTAATTATTAACAAAACAGTAAATAATGTTTAGTTATAAAGAAACACACATTTTTTCCTATAAATTTACACAAAATAATATTTTTGACATATATTATTTCTTGTGTTACATACTTATTTAATATTATTAATATATATTAAGTACTATATATTAATTAATATTAAATAAATTTAATTTTTTTAAACAGTTTAAATTATAATGAGTCTACTGTAATAATTTGTTACAATAACAATGTGTATGTATTATATTTTTAGACTATAACATTGTATTTTCTATGATACCTTCTCAAAATTGGTTTAAGGGGACTACTTTTTTACCGCGTAAGGTTATTGCGCTTCATTCAGGACTGGAGAAGCTTGCGGTTGGGTGTTGCTTCGTGTGGAGAGAGGTAAGGTAAATTTTATATATTATTTATGACTGAATGGTAATGTTTGAGGGTATATTCCAACTGTGTAGTGTTTTTGAGTGTATGTATGAATTGTTTATGTAGCGTTTAGGTGTAATGTCGTCGTTAGAGATGCGTCGTGTATGTTTTAGTTCTAGTGTTATTTGAATTGTTAGGAAATGTTTTCTTACATGGTTAAAGTTAATTGTGAGTGTATTTACAAATTTTATGGCCTATTTGTGGGTGGGTTTCGTTATGTATGTTTTTTTACAGGTTCCGGTTCCTCGCATGAAAACTACATGGAAGGAAGCGTGTTTTTTTTCGGAGATACTAATGTATGACTTATTATGGTTATATTTTTACGTGTATCTCCTATTTTTCGTGTTTGCCAGGAGCGGTTTTTACTAATTTTTACCTTTTTTCGGGTTTTTTGAGGGTTTCGTATTGGATTGATACATTGGTATGTGTCAACGTTTTTTTTTAATTTGTGTGTATATCACTTTAATTAATAAAGTGTCCACACTACTGTTTTCGGGATTTCCTGGAGCGTTTATTTTATTTTTACATTATTTCGAGGTTTTTGATGGTTTCGCATATTGGATTTCTCTCACTTTGTTATGGATTGTATGGATGGTATTTTGCTTCATTACGTCTCTGTCATCTACAACAATTGTAAGTAAATTTATATTTCTATTTATTGGGTGGGAAATGTCGATCTTTATGTAATGTGTATGTGTGATGTAATTATAAATATTGCATATTTGTTCTGAAATAATTTCCAAATGTTTGTTAAGTTTGTAAAACAAATATGTATTATTTATAATTGTTTATAAATGTTTATGATTGTTATATGTACCATTATTGTAAGAACATATTAGTATATTTTGTTGACATTTTTATAGTAGGGTTTTAGCTATTATTGACAGATATTCTAATCCTCTAGTTGTAGGGTATAGTGTGACTTGACTTTGCAGTAGTCGGAACATTTGTTTAGTTTGTTT
Source organism: Lissotriton helveticus (assembly GCF_964261635.1). Taxonomy (NCBI): domain Eukaryota; kingdom Metazoa; phylum Chordata; class Amphibia; order Caudata; family Salamandridae; genus Lissotriton; species Lissotriton helveticus. The sequence continues at coordinate 123,177,615 of NC_136067.1, forward strand.
ACTTAGTTTTGGACCAATTTGGGTCACTGATTGGTCCATTCTTAGTTCTTGATAGCTTTGTTCTTTTATCAAAGCTTGTAGTAGGTTATGGAATGTGGGTCTTGTTCTGCTTGTGGTAGCTTGGAAAGCATTATGCCACCCTTCTACACTGTTGTTGGTTTTTGCCTCTTGGTTTAAAGTACTAAGATAGACATTCCACCAAGGGATTTGGAATTTGGGTTGGCGTCGATGTCCAGATCTGTGCAACCTTCCCACCCAAGTATCTTCGAAATAATCCAGTAATGGGGTTAGTTTATCTTCATTTCTCTTGTAATATGTGCTGTCAATTAATAAATTATAGTGTTCCGCTACATCGGTAACAGGAACGTAGGCCAGTGCTATCAATTTTTTAATTTGATAGGCAAAGGTGCTATCTGTTGAATACAAAATACTTAAAGTTGATTTTTGGAGATGTCTCCATATGCTCTGATTGAAATGATAATAACAACCCTGGATTGCTGTGTGGGGAAATATTTTCAAAATGCTATTAATCATAGCTAATTCGAAATCAATAATTATTTTTTCTGGAAAATAATTATTGATTTCATTTTTTAGAACATTTAATATTTCTGTGTAAATGTTTTGCTGTTTGTTTGGTAGCAAACAGTAAATGAAAGGGATGTTATAGTTATGGTATAACCCGTGGATGGAATAGAGTTGATAAAAAGGTTTTGGGCATGGTTTAAATGTTCCATCCATCATCCATTGGGGACACTGTTGGATTTTTCTTAAATTACTTGCAGTTGCAAACATTATGATTCTGTTTGTACTGCTTTCATTGTCAAAAAGGATAAATTTGTCTTTATTGTGTGTGATGGACATTTCTGGTGAAATAATAATTTCCTCAAAAGTAGTTGGGTTGGGTGGAGTTGTGGAAGTGCGTCTTTTAGTGTATGCAATTGTGCGTTTTAGGGAGTCAATAGAGGGTAGTTGACCTGAAGCATGGGCTGGGACTTTCAACAGTTCCTCTTTAAGGATTTGTGTTGTTGGTCTATCACTTTGTGTGCTAGCAGTCTTTATACTTTCTAAAGCATCTCTTATTTCAATTTCTGTGACATTGGGGGGATGATTGTGTTCCCTGGTAAATAGCACATTAGTTTCCTCTGTAGTAGCCCTTCCATAACATTTGTTTGAGTAATATTTTGTACATTTCCCAAAAACTTTTCTACCACTTTGTCTTTCCTGACTATAAACATAACCCATATAACATAACAGTAATTTATTTTTTCTGACATTACAAATTCTGCACCTTCTGTCATTTTGTTTTACTTGTTCTAGGAAAGAGTAGAAAAAAACAAAATCAAATAACATATATTTCACTTAGTGGTGCAAACATAATTAATGTTCTATTTATACTTACGTTTACTAAATGTAGTAATCACAAATGCAGAACTGTATTTTGAAGGACTTTCTTGTATGTATGTCTTTATTTACTGTTGGTATGAAAATATAGAAATGCTAAGTTAATGTTTATACATAACACACGTTTTTCCTAGGAGAAAGCAGTTGTTCAATTTGCTTAGTACTACATTTGATATCAACATTACATATACTTACTTGTTTAAATTGTTGAGTTGTAGTATTTGGTGGAGTACATCAAGGTAGTCAAGTTTAGATCTGTAGAGAAGATAGAATAAATACATGTCACATATTATAAAATTTAGTTTTAACCGTTGGGTATTTGGAAATATTTAAAAGTATACTAACTTCTAAATATGTACTTTTCTTTGCTGTAGGTAGAATAGATGTATGATGTATTCACAATATCTGTAGAGGAAATATAAAATAAATAACATGGTGTTAGGAACATGATTCTTTTCTGAAGTTTTAGACAAATTGATGTATACTTACATTTTTTACAAGGGTAGTCTTGTCTTTTGGTATAGTTGATGTTGGATGTTTTTATTGGATCTGTAGGGAAGATGTAATATGCAAGATATGTTGTTTAGAAACTAGCATTTTAAATGTTGGTTGTTTACTAACAAAAACATATATACTTACATGTTTAATTAGTGTAGTTTTATACATTTGTAGTGTTGAAATCGGAAAATCCCTGAATATCTGTGAATAAAATGTTTTAAATAAAGTATGAATCTTGTGAAATAGTGTTTAAAAACAGCTGTTGTTGTAGAACAGAGCATTAATATATACTTACTATCTTATTTTGCAGGGGAAGAAATAGGAGCAGGTATTAGGATTTTGTTTGTAGTAGTTTCTATTCGAAAAGTAGGAGGAGATAAAAATTACATAAGTGTAAGAGTTAGGAGATATAAGTAAAATAGTAGACTACTAATTTAGATTTTTAAATAATGCAATGTAACTTACTTGAATTATTAGCTAGTGAGCTGGATCTTTAAAGATGTTTGTTCAGGAACAAAATCTTCAGAGTGTTGGCATCTTCTTTCTATAGAGTTAGCAGCAGCAAATGGTAGAATGGATTTATCCCTTTTGTAGTATGTGTATTTTGTGTGCTTGGATTTGATTGGCTGTAGGATGAAAGGAAGAATTGTATAGGCTAGTTTGAATTTTTTTAAAGTTAATTGGTGTGTTTGTTGATGTGAGAATGGTGGTATGTGGTGGTTTCCGCATTAAAGCAGGTTAGTTGTAAAATAAAATAGATGTGTAAGTATAAAAATATAATGATAATTTTAGTTACATGTAAATATTCAATTTTAAATGATATAACTAATTTAATATAATGTATAGGAAATGATTATAAATAGTAATGTTATAAAAGTAACAGGTATTATATGTAAAATGTTTTTTGTATAGAGCAATGACTTTTATAGACGATTAATATGGTATTTTAGACATGAAAGGGGACAAAAAATAACTCGATATTTGTTTTGAAACGATATTATTGTACTCTATATTTTAGTAGTCGATATTTTGGTAGTGTTAGGTGTAATTTCATGAACAACAATATATTAGTAGTCGATATTTAATAAGACGATATTTATGTACTCGATATTCTAAGTACTCGATATTTTTTAGTCGATATTTTAGTATTTTATGTAATAAGTATACAAAGTCGATATTGTTGTCGTTGATAATTATTCAACGATATTATTGCTAGTCGATAATGTGACCGTCGATAATATTTCAGTGATCCATGTTAGAGGGATGGCCGAGCTCAGCCCTTCCCAGCCCAGCCTCCTCTGGGCGCCAACGGGCGTGGATGGGCCTTCCCCTGTACGTCCTATGGTACAAGAGCCCCAAGCTGGTTATGAGCGCCTCCTGGTGCAAACAATGCTGCGGCGGCCGCAAGGATTGACAGGGGATGGAGTCCCCTGCCCCTGGCTGTGGTGGCTGTGATGGGCTCCTGCGCTGCGGGAGCCCCGAGCTGGTTATGAGCAGCTCCTGGCAAGGACAACAGTGCAGGCAAAAGACACACAATTGATGGACGGAATGCAGAACAAATCAGAACATTCACCACCAGTCAAGAGATCTGGGTTAAATCCATCATTCTTTTGCTCCCCATGCCACACAAGTTTAGACCTGGCCATATGCAAATCAGTCTTGACCCTGTGCCCCATGGGAACAGTCAAGCCTGAACTGCCAAGCCAGGTCCTCCCTGGACCGGAAACAAGCATCCTAGGACAGGTTTCGGGGTTTCCCCCTCATCAGCCAGGATAGCTTGAATCTAGTGGCAAAGTGAGCCCGGGACCCACGTCTGGGCATACCCAGCACACTTAGGGCTAGGAAGCAAAAAGACAGACAATTAATGGAAAGAATGCATGATAAATCAGAACATTCACCATCCGTAAAGAGATCTGGGTTAAATCCTTCATTCTTTTGCTCAACATGCCACCCCAGTTCAGAACTGGCCATATGCAAATCATTCTTGACCCTGTGCCCCATGGGAACAGTCCAGCCTGAACTGACAAGCCTAGTCCTCCCGGGACCGGAAAAAATCATCCTAGGACCAGTTTCAGGGATTTCACCCCTCAACAGCCAGGATAGCTTGAATCCAGTGGCATAGTGAGCCCAGGACCCACGTCTGGGCATACCCAGCGCACTTAGTGCGAAGAAGAAAAAGAGACACAATTGATGGATGGAATGCAGAAAAAAATCAAAACATTCACCACAAGTCAAGAGATCTGGGTAAAATCCATCATTCCTTTGCTCACCATGCCACCCCAGTTTAGACCTGACCATATGAAATCAAGTCTTGACCCTGTGCCCCATGGGAACACTCCAGCCGGAACTGCCATGTCAGGTACTTCCTGGACGGAATCAAGAATCCTAAGATTGGTTTCGGGGTTTTACTCCTCATCAGCCCGGATAGCTTGAATCCAGTGGTGCAGTGAGTCCGGGACGCACGTCTGGGCATACCCGGCGCACTTAGGGTGAGAAAGCAAAAGACACACAATTTATGGACAGAATGCAGAACAAATCAGAACATTCCCCACCAGTCAAGAGATATTGGTAAATCCATCATTCTTTTCCTCACCATGTCATCCCAGTTTAGACCTGGCCATATGCAAATCAGTCTTGACCCTGTGCCCCATGGGAAGACTCCAGCCGGAACGCCCCAAGCCAGGTCCCCCCCGGACCAGAAACAAGCTTCCTTGGACCGGTTTCAGCCACAAGGCATGACATGGATGGAGTCCCCTGCTCCTGGCTATGGCGGCTGTGACTGGCCCCCTCGCTGTGGGAGCCCTGAACCGGGTCTGGTTGTTCAGTGTACTAATGCGTCCATTGCATGGGCCTGTGTTTGACCTGAAGGTCACAGGTTCAAATGCCGGCGGGTCCACTTAGCCTTTCACCCATCTGATGTCGATAAAATGAGTACCATTGAGTTGGGTAACAATGAACATCTGCTATTCAGCGCCAAGGGACCTCTGGTGCGCTTTACAAATATACATGTTATGTTTGAGCGGCTCCTGGTGCGAACAACAATGCTGGCGGCCGCTGCAAGGTGTGACGGGGGATGAGTCCCCAGCTCCTGGTTTTGGCGGCTCTGACGGACTTCCGTGGTGCCGGATCCCCGAGCTTATTATGAGTGCCTGCTGGCATGAACAACAATGCTGGCGGTGACCGCAAGGCGTGACGGGTATGGAGTCCCCTGCTCCTGGTTGTAGCAGATTTTATGAGTGCCTCCTGGCACAAACAACAACGCTGGTGGCAGCCACAAGGCGTGACGGGGAATGGACTACCCTGCTCCTGGCTGTGGAAGCTGATGGGCTTCAGTATTTGCGCAATTTACGAGCACACAAATTATTCCTGAGTCTTGGAAGGAGTCGATTATATCTGCCATATTCAAAGGAGGGAAAAGATCCCTCCCGGCAAACTACCGCCTTATAACATTAATGGAAGTTGATGCAAAATACTGTGCTGGAAGAGTTGTCATCATGGTCTTCTAATAATAACATAATTTCTTATAATCAGACTGGGTTTATAAAATCCACCAGCATGATCATGAACATTTTGGCAATTGCCTTACTTGTGAACGCTGCCAGTGCTTCCAAAACATCATTATAATTCTGCAATATTGACGTAAAATCAGCCTTCAATTGTGTAGACCGAGAGAAACTGTGTTGGAAGTTAGCCAATTGGAGCATACCACAGAATCTTTTGAACATGTTGATAATGCTGCATAGTGACACGTGTTCAAATCAAAATAGGAGCAGGCACACATCTGTCTCTGAAGATTCAAAGTACCCGAGGCCTAACACAAGGCTATGTTTTGGCGACAACCCTATTTAATCTTTTCTTGGTGGACTTGATGGAATCATTACAATCATGCAATCCTCATGCTCCAAAGCTAGGAATAAAACCAATATCAAGCTTCTTTTATGCTGATGATGTAGTATTGGTAAGTTGTACTAGGGTGGGTCTCCAATGACTCCTCGACACAATGAGGATTTATTCACAAGCCAACGGCCGGCAGATCAACTTTGGCAAAACAGAAACTAGGTGTTATAACGTTACAAATAAATAAATAAATAAATAAAAGTCTTTTGCTAAAAAGTATTTGTGGTATTGGTAGAGTGTTAGTGGTTTGTAGTGAGTATGGATGTGAGGCTGCTGGAATGAGTGTAAGAAGATTGTAGAACTGCGAAAAAACAGAGGCAGTGAGTGGAGAGAATATAAAGGTTTGGATTGTGGTGTGAGATATATGTTGAGAAGTGATATTCAGATAAAAAGAAAAAAAATGTGTATGTTGATGGATTTTAATGATTTTGAATAATCCATAGAAATAACTATGGGCCCGATGTAGGTATCCAAATACCGGTCGGTAACGGCCAAAAATACCGATTTTCGGCCGTTACCGACTGGTATTTGGATACTGAGATGTAGGGGCATAAGAAAATGCAGATTCGGTAATTTTACTGAATCGGTAATTTACCGTATCGGTAAAATTACCGAATCGGTAAAATTACCGAATCTGCATTTTGATATGTAGGTAGCACTGTAAACAGTGCTACAGTGCTTTCAGGATTCGTTATTTACCACGAATTATTAATTGGTGGTAAATAACGAATTCCTATGCAAATGCAAATATGTGCATTTACACCTGTGCCATGTGGCACACATACATGCCCTTAGGCATGTATGCCTAAGGGCATGTATGTGTGCCACATGGCACACAACCCCTAATCAGGGATGCAACAGGGTGTCAAAGTGACACCCTGCCACCCTTGAATTTTTCGGTATTTACCGAATCGGTAAAATTCGGTATTAATGAATCGGTAAATCCAAATTACCTACATCTAGCCCTATGTGGATAAATACATTTTGATTGATTCATACAAAGACAGAAGGTCTTGTGGTCGCATTGTTTGATTTCAATGTGGCTCTTATAAGGGATAAGTCTTTATCAGTATGGGCATTTTGCTGTTTATTGGTAAGTTGGGGGTCAGCCTTACTGATTTCGAGTCCAAACCCTTGTTGGTATATGGTTCTAGCTACAGCATTTTAATATTTGCAGAAAAAGTTAGCTGGACCTTCCTTGATGCCACTACTGAAAATTTAAAGAGAAAAACTCCATCCAACAATTTCATATGGAAGAGGGGCTTTAAGAGGGCAGGAGGCAAGCACTTTGGATAACGTAGTCTCTCAAGATTATAGAATCATACTCTCATTGCCAAGTTACACCTCAGATAAGGCTAGAATTTGGGCTGGTCAAGAATGTCACTAGCTAGACGCAGTGCGTACATAATATGCTGGAATAAAATCAAGAAAGCTGAATCGAATACACTGAATCATATGTTGAGGGATGAACTACAGCATCGCCATACATCACTGGGAGAGGAGTATTTGCAAGAGGCTTGCACAGCTCTGGGATATGTCAATTGGCCTACAGGCCTTTAAGCGTTTGGTCAAGAAGTCACTTAAAATTCAGTCAGCTATAGAAGATAAAGCTGCATTGGCACAAAGGACACATGGGTGGATCACATTAAACAATTACAAGTCTAATGGCCCTACAAGATTATTTTGCCAAGTGTTACCCAGCTTTCATTAAGCAGCATTTTTTAAGATACCGGCTGCGGCTATTACATTGCCACCTATCGCCTCTGTGGGAGCTGCACGGAAGATCTGTTGCACTTGGTTTGCTCTTGTAACACTGTAATTGCAGAAAGGAAATAACTGTTAACTAAGGCTTTTAAACAAAGAGGAAGTCGAACAAGAAGGCAGGCAATTTGAGTCCGTTTTGACCCAGGGGATCCTCAGCTAAATTGCTGTTTTGTCAAATTTCTGCTAAAACTGGATCAAAGATTACAGAACATGTAAATTGTTTAGAGAATTAGATACAAGTAACAATTCAAGGGTAATATCATCCTCCAGGAACAACATAGCGTTCCCCCAAGCACTATTAGGGGTAGACCTGTTGACTCTCTTTGAACTTAAATTCCCCTAAGGATGATTAATGAACTGAAAGATTTCCCTTGAGTGCTCTTCCAGAAATAAAATTGTGACCTTTACTTGCCTCTTACTATTGGAAATATTTTATAATGAAACTAACGATTTTGCCGTTGGAATTTAACTTAACTGTGTTTTATCATGAAATTATGTCTTCTTAGCCCCTTCCATGCTCATGACGGAACGGTTCCGTCATGAGCGTCGGTTGAGCTGTGCTCATGACGGAACCGTTCCGTCATGAGCCCATAGGCTCATTAGAACCTTCAGCACAGCGCGAAAATTCGCGCCGCGCTGAAGGGGTTAATATGTAAAAGTATAAGTTATTATTCAATGGTATACTATCTTTTAGGAATAATGTAGTGTTTTTATTTTTTTAAGATTTTGTGTGGGGCAGATTTTCCGATTGATGAATTGAAATGTTCTTGTGCAATAGCATCCCCAATTTTAAAGCTGTGAATATCTGTCTTCTTTTTTATCTCTCACATTTTAAAAACTGATTCGTGAGACTTTATTATTGGAATTATTGATTATCTTATTATGTAAATATGTATTATCTTGTATATTTTTATTGCAATTGTTTTAAGTAACCTCGCAAATGTATGAATAAACTTAAACTTAAACTCTCATTTTTAACATAGTTAAATTGGCTTACACCCAACAGGCACATTTTAATTTACTTGTAACTCCCAAATAAAGTGGGAATACATGTACCCCGGGGCTGTAAATTGAATACTACTAATGGGTCAGCAGTACTCATTGTGCAACCCACTTATATAGACTTTTAAACAAATGTCAGGTTTGCCATGGCAGCCTGTGTATGCAGTTTTAAACTGCCATTTCGAAGTGGCAAAAGAAACCTTTTTCCACGCCTATACCTTACTTTTTAAGACATAGAAGTCACCCCTAGGGTAGGCCTTAAAAAGTCCCAGGGCAGAGTGAACTGTTTAAAAAAGTTGTATATTGTTTTTTATCACTACTGAAAGGCCTACCTCTCCCATACAATAACATTGGGTTACCTTATTACATTTACTAACTGATAACTTTTTATTGTGATCAGGTTGAAATTTCAAATTTGGTGTTTAAAGAATTGTAATTTAAAACCCTCTTTAATGGTAAACTCATATTTTAAGTCACAATTCTGAAAATGCCACTTTTAAAAAGTTTGCATTTTCTTGTTCTAACCATTTGGTGCCTGTGGCCTGAATCCTCGGTCACATGACTAGGTGTTGCTGGCAGTTGTCCTTTGTATAGTGCTCCCAGACAGAGAGACAAAGGAGGAATAGATGTGGGCAGGATGGTCCATCTATGACATGATAGGGGGCAGAGGTTTCACCTACCACACTTCTCAGATCCTCTGCCTGAGCACACTCACAGAGAGTTTGACACTGATCTTTTGAGCCCCGCACAAGCTGGGGCTAGGTAAGGAATGCAGGCCATTCTAAGTGCCTCTGGGGGAAAGAAACATCAAGTGGGCGAATTTGCGTAGTCGAGCTACACAAAGCTCTGTGAAACGGTAAAAAATCTCAGTGAGCATGCAGAAATCCTGCAAACACGAGGAATTGCTTGTTCTGCCAATTTGCGATGCTTTTTTTCTGTTCGCGAACACTGTTTGCGTGCTCGGGGGTAAATACCTCGCAAACACGCATTTTGAAAGCGTGAAAAAGCAAAAATGTCTGCGAAGCCGCAGATCGCCGAATTTTTGGCAATTCCACATTCTCTGTGGGTTGCAAAATTACCCAAATTCCTCGAGCGGAACAGAATTTACCATCCAGGCCTACTCAAGAACCTTCTCCTACTTTAAAGTGAGCACCAGGTATAAATAGTGGACCGTCAGATCCAACTCTGCAGTACACCTTTGGACCAGTGGACTGCTACTCTGTTTGCCCTTCTGCCTGAGTGAAAGAACTGGACCTGCATCTAGATCCCAGGAACACCAGAGAGGTTCAAATGGCTAGTTGACTGGCCTCCTATTCAGAGCATCAGGAACAGAAAAGGCTACAACCACCTTCAGCCCAGCCCCTGGACTCTGCCTGCTGTAAGTCTTACCCCTCATTGGGTGACACTCAATTCCTGCACCCCTGGAAGTAGGCCTGAAGGTGCTCTACTAGCCCAGCGGTGTTCCCTTGGGCAATGAATCACCTCACAGTCCTGCATCGAAACCACCTAAATGAGACGCTTCCCCAAAGTAGGACCCCGCTGGTCCTCGGCACCACCACTGCTCAATGCATCTTCAATGCAGGACTTCACATCACAGCCCCACAGCTTCTCGGAATTGGCGTTGTGAAAAGCATCATTGATGCAGGACCTCACAGCTGCCACTGTGTGACGCATTCTTGGCGCAGGTTCACGCAATGCTCTGAAAACCGGATTAAAGGTTATTTGTTCAGTGGACATAACTTGTCTCATGTATATTCAGTCCACAGTCCAATTTGGGCAGCCTGCACTTGCCATTTTCTGACCAGTCCAGTACGAGCAGATAACCACAATTGCCACTTTGTGCTTCCAAGCACTATTCTATACTTAAATCTTTAAAATTGTGCATCTCATTTTTTTCAGATTAGTTTATTGTTGTTTTGGTCTCAAACCATTTATTACATTTTACTCTATTTTTCTAAATTTGTGTGGGGTTGTTCTTGTGTTGTGTATTCACTTTATTAATATTTGAAGTGCTGCATAAATACTTTACACATTGCCTCTAAGTTAAGCCTGACTCCCTGTTGTGCCCAGCTACCAGAGGATTAAGCACAGCTTAATTTAATGACATCTGTGATTCACCAGATGGTGATTTTTGTGGTTGCATAGGAAAGGCTCACACCTTCCTCAGCCAGCAACCCAATTTCTCACATTCATGTTCAGTGATGGGATACAACACTTGTGTTTGTACAGTGCCATACAGTGATCAGTGCAACACTAAAATCCAGGATAAATAATTTGACTGCAGAGTTAGTCTCTTTTCAAATTCTCCTTAGTTTCTGATTGGCTATTTTCTCCTTTTCTATATTTAAGTACCCCACCTCCTTTTTACTACAATGGAAATGCTCAGCATTGATGACCTCAATAGAGCTGAGATGCACAGGCTCTGCAAGGAGAGGGGGCTCAATGCAAGAAAGATCGCTACAAAGCTGGACCTCCAGATAGTCCTCTATGCCTATGAGTAAGTCAAGAGGATGCATGTCACCCCTGAGGATGGCAACTCTGAGTAAGGGAGAAACTAGTTGTAGATGAGGCCTAAGCCACAGCTCCCTGAGGAGGAGGACAACTTGCCTAAGTAAAAGGAATATTTTCCGCACACAAGGAGCAATGTGTCCCCTGAAGAACTGGCAGACAAGAAGACTGAAAGGTCCCGACAGGTTGCGGGTGGCTAACCTGCAAATGGAGGAGAAGCTGGTACTGGATTGAAAGAATGTGTCCCTGGAGGAATGGAGGTATGGCTATGGAGGAAAGGGGACTGGCTCATGATAGGAGCCTGAGAGAGCTGGACATCAGAGCCAAGCGAACAGAGTTCCAGCAACAATGGTGGCAGCAATACATTAGTGACCACTGGAGACGAGACGGTCCACATTCCAAACAATCTGGACCTTAACAGTGTTGTGGAGGAAGAGATAGATAAATGGCTTGTGGTCTATGAGATTGCCATAAAGATGCTCAGGTCATTGAGGAGGATTGGAGGGGGTCAGTATCTGGATCTGCATTCCTACTTATGGGAGGAATACCAGAGGGAAAGTGGACAGGATGAGATATGTCCTCATGAAGAACACTACTACCAGGAAGTATGGCCTTATCCTAGAGAAGTATAGACAAAGGTTGAGGGACATCAGAAGATGCCCCAGCAGTCCTGGGTGGATTATGTGGAGTACATTTGCAAGGCACTGGATGGTTGGGTGAAAGGCAGTGATGCAAGTGATTACAAGGGGCTGTACAATGTGTTTAGAAGGGAGCACATGTTCATGAATTGTTTTCCAGAGCTGCACCAACACCTAGTTGAGAGTAGGCTCTCTGACCCAAGGAAGATTGCTATGGAGGCAGACACCTGACTTAGGACCCAGGGGCGGCTCCTCCATTAGGGTGGAAGAGCGTTGCCCACCACTTTCTCGCAGTGCGAGAAGCAGAAACATAAAATGGTATTTTAGATGCCATTTTATGGTTCTGCTTCTCGCACTGTGAGAAAGCAGAGGTGTATGCCTGGTTGGGGTTGGGCGGGTCAGGGAGGAGTGCCTTGCCCAATACTGTGGCCCCAGAGGGCCGACCAAACCAGTAATGCGCACTCTTGGTTTTCTCCATGTAGGCTTCACAAAGCCTACATAGAGAAAATTGCCTCCCCATAGGCGCCCGGCTGGGCACCGTACTCACCAATCACACTACTGCCTGTGCAGCGTTGTGATTGACTTAGTGGAGGGTAGGGAGGCTGCCTTCTTCCTGTGTAGTACCTTCCCGTAAGGTATATATATTTTTTTAATCCCCCGCATGAACCCCCACGCGACCCCACCCTACTAGTCATGCCGGAGGTGACTGTCAGGACCAGGGTCTAAAGAAGGTATCTGGAAGTGACCCCAAGAAGGGTGGTTCAGGATCCTCCAAGTGGAGTGAGAGGTAGGTCCAGGAAGATACAGCCAGGTCCTGAAATAAAATGAGCGGGAAGTGTTTCCATGCCCCTTCTGAAAATCAGGGAGGGGGCCCGGGTGGGCAGTGGCCCATGGCACCCTATTCCCAACTCCACTGCTTTGATTGTTCTGATTTTTCTCAGCTAGGGCACAAGCAGGGGTACTCTGTCTGTCCTAAGAGCCATCCACTGGTGGCAACTCTAAAAGTGAGGCCAATATAGCCTTGGGGGAAAGTGTCATGGTTCACACCAACTCCCACACCTAATGCACCCTCTATGGCACATGGGCAACCGCATATTGGCCACTAGGTGTGACATTTGGCCCTCCCCAGGCTATTTCTGCCTCTTCCATATATTCCTGGATGGCGAGTGACTTCCTAGGCCATTCCAACCTCGCGCATTTCCTCGCTAGTGTCAGCCTGTTTTTAGTATGCCCTAGAACCCTTTTCTCCCTTTTGTCGGAGACAGTGTCCTCATCTTCTGAGGTTGCAGCTGAAATCTCAGGAGATTTCAACTCAACCGACATTTGGCAGCCATGTTGGGAGCAGTATTATAAATACCATGCCCCTCCACAAGCCCTTGCTGGGCTTTGAGTCTCTTCTTCAAACCTGGTACCTAACACTCCCTCTTCTCTGTGAATTTCAGTCCCCACCTGCTTACCTTTCCTGTGATCCATTGGAGCCTGGGCAAACTTCCTGTGTTTGGTTTGCCTCCTCTTCTGCGACAGATCCAGAGCTTTAATCTCTGTGAAGAAAGCAAAAAGGAAAGGAACATTAAAACACATTTATCAGGTCATTGATAAATCTCTCTGAGAACCTTCTTGAACACAATTGTTTGCAACAGCAAAGGATACAGTTTAGCTGCAAAATAAACTTATTACGTTTTACTGTTCAACAAATCCAACTGCACTATGAGGCATTAATGAAGTTATTGAGACTGAACTCAGACTAGGACTAGGAATACTTATAGAACTCTGATATAGTTATGGCACAGGCATAAGTGGTGAGTAGTTTTGGAAATGAAGTATTGGAGGGATAATAGGACTGCAATACTGTAACTGTTGTCTGTAATGAAAAGGCTATATGTTATTCCCATACTAGGGATATAAACACAAGGAGAAATCACGAAACCAGGGAAAACAGTGAACTTAGAATCCAGAAAACTACACTTGGGCAAGGTCTCTCTTTCCCTTTAACCTTTACCCTAAACCTCTTCCCACCAATGCATCAGCGGCAGTGTAACCAGAATGAACGCCCATCTTCTAACCAACATACACAACTTTGGATTGAGGTACCATGGAGACAGCACATTTATTCCACGTTTTCCCATACTCTAGCACCCCCATGTGGTCTTTCACCTCCCTCACTTTTACCAGGGCTGAGAACCAAGAAATCCCCTTGAGAACAAAACCGGGCATTTTGGTTCTCACCCAGTCATCAACACAAACAGGGAAAACTCTCCTTGAAACAGTTGCATACTTAGATTGCATTGCTGCTCTCACATCTGCTACTTTTCCTAATTTACACTGACCAACCTCCTTTCTAGACATCCAGTCTTTGTTTAACTTGGAACCCGCAACCCTCCCCCTGAGAAGAGTGAAAGGGGACATGTCAGTACTGATGTGAGGGGTAGTCCTCATTGCCCACAGCATGTTAGCAATGGCCGTTTTCCAGTGCAAACCATTCACCAAAGCTAACTGCAATTAGTATTTGATAACACGGTTCATGCGATCAACACGACCATTTCAGTGGGGCTGATAAAGAAAAGCCAAAATGTGTTTGATACCATGTTTCCTAAGAAAGTTTTGCATTTCCAAGGAAATCAACTGGGTGCCATTACCAGTCACCAGTTTCTCTAGAAACCCTTCATGGAGGAACACTCCTTTGAAAAAATTGATGACACACTCCACAAACTTCACCTTGAGCCATTTGGAAATGTAATCCACCAACACTAATGCACACAAAGGAGAATTTCCAGTGTTTCCAAAAGGACCAGCCACATCAAAAGCTAGTTGGCACCAAGGTGAATCCTTCACAACAATAGGATCGATGGAAGAGAGATATGTTACTTGAGTTTTGTCACTCAGGACACACGCACAACAGTCCTGAACATAATGTTCAAGGATCTGTCCAACCCAGGACTTATTTTGAAGTTGAATTTTAAATTGCAATTCTGAATATGCCACTTTTAGAAAGTTGGCATATTCCTATTTTTAGCCGTTTGGCGACTGCTGCCTGTCTCTGATCACATGTTCGGGGTGGGTCACAATTGAGCTTTGTGTGTTCCTCCTAATAAGCCAAAAAACAACGGGAGCTTAGGTGTGATTTGATGGGCCATCCTGGCAGGATGGGTGGGAGGAGTCGGACCTAGCCTCACTTGCAACTGGTTATGCTATGTCCTGTCCCCACACAAAGGGCTGCATACCCCCCCTTTAGTGTGTCTTGGTACACTTCAAAGGTATGTCTGCCCCACTTCAAAGGCACAATTGGATATAAGTATCACTGCCACTTCAGTACACATATGGACCTGGGGATAATCTGACAGGAAAAAGGATTGCTCTGCTGCTGAAGGACTGCCACTATGCTGAGCGCCTTTTTGCTGTACTCCTGCCCTGCTGTTCCGACCCCTTCCCTGCTGCCCTCTTGCCTGGGTGAGGGAACTGGACCTACACCATTTGAACCCAGGGTGACACCAAAGGTTAGCTGGCTGGCCTTCTGATTTGAAGGCTAAGGGCCATAGAAGACTTTGAACCACCTGCTTCTGCACCTAGACTCTGCCAACTCTAATGCCATCCCAGTTCTGGACACTTAGAAGTGGGACTAAAGTGCTACACCAGCAGAACTGACGCATCCTCTTCTGAATGATTAATCTTCGAACCAATTCATCCACTCGACTGGGTGGCACATTGCTGCTGTTGCGGGATGTGACCCGTCACACAAGACTTGCATTGCTGCTGTATCCTGAATCTGGGATCACTATATCACCCTCGGAACCAACACTGCAATACACTTTTACTGACACAAGTTCCTCACATCTCTCATCAACGGCAGCCTCGATGACAGCACCAGACCTCCGCATCGCAAGTTCACCTCTCATCAGAACTGAAGCATTGTCTTTACTGCGCCTCGCATACTTGACACCTGCATTCATATCGCAAGACCTGTCAACAGAATTCTCGACTGTTGCCCTCCACTCTCAGAAAGTTCAGAGGTCAGAGAACCTTGGATGGGCTAAGGCTGGGCTCTTGACATTGCCAGCTGCCAGTGGTCTCTGTTGATTACTGTCCTTTTGGGCACAGTTTTCCTTAGGTTGGGGACAGAGCCCTGACCCACCAGGTGGAATAGGCCACATTACTTTGTTGGCCATGGTGGTTCAGTCTGACTACTGGGATGCATCAGTTAGCAAGTTGAAGTTATGAGTTAAACAGATGGGTTCCACAAGTGGAACCCATGGTCAGTCCTGTGGCTCGGGAGACTGTAGACAAAGGGATCCAACCGAGTTCAGGTGGGCATAGAACAAGCAAGAGCCTCTGCAGTGGAGGGCTAATGTCCATGTTCTATCGCCTAAGCAGGGAAGCCCATAAAGGAATTGATTAGTCTCCCCTGGCTTTTAGCTGGAGAAGGGTCATGTTGGACGTGGCCCTCTCTGCAGTGTCACCCCCAACCTTTTTGTCTTCATTCCTTCTATTTTTCAGAATTTTGTTTCGTGGATTTAGGCACTTTACCACTTTCCTATGCTCACTCCCCAAAACATGGCAAAATTGGCTTACAGATGATTAGACTATTTAACTTAATGTAATTATAATTTAATTATAAGACCCTAGTAAAGTGGTATGCCATATAAAGTGGTGTGCATATACACAGGGCCAGAGGGCCTACACAGGGTCTACAAATGAAATGCTGTTAGTGGGCCTGCAGCACTCATTGAGCCACGCGCTTAAGTGGCCCTTTAAAAACATGTCTTAGGTGAACCATTGCAGCCTGCCAGCAGTTGTAAACTACCAATTCAACTTGGCAAAATGGCAACTTTGTCAAACCTAAAAAACTATTTTTTTACACAGATAAGTCACCCCTAAGGTATGCTTTAATCAGCTCATAGAACAGGGTGCCTTGTAATAAAAAATGTGCACATGTACTTTTAAGTTTTATATGTCTTGGTTGGATGAAACTCACAAATAAATTTTTTGGTAATGTGAGGTCTACTTCTCCCATAGGATAACATTAGTTACTTTATTACATTTAATAAGTGCTAACTTTGTAATGGGGGCAGGTAGGAAAGTCAAGTTGGTGTTCAAATCATCTTTAATATTAAAGTCGGATGTTAACTCTCAGTTCTAAAAATGGCACTTATAGAAAGTTCAATAACTAACTAGTGGTTTGGCCTATTTATTTTTTTGTAGATGATTTTTACTAGTTTTTACATAATGATATCAGTGACGTATGCATGACAGCATAATCCAACATTGACATTACAATGACAATAAATATATTTAGGGGCATATTACCATGGGTAGCGATAGGCAATTATCGCCGGTTTAGCGGCGATAATTCTATCGCTCTATTAGCAAGCTGTCGCTAACTGATGTTAGCGACAGCGAGCGGTTTTGGGCCCGCTTTTCATGTCAGCGATATTTATCGCTAATGACATGCAAAGTGGGTGTACCCAACCTGTTAGTGACTGAAAGCAGTCGCTAACGTCGCTATCGCCTATTAGCAAGGTAGGCGTAGCGATGGAAATATTCCTGCTATTGCCAAAAACCAACGCCTGCTCAGACCAGTTCTTAGCCATGTTATCCAATGGGAGGTGGATAACATGGCTAAGAGCATTTTGTCGCTAATGCGTGAATATCGCTGTATTCTCAGCGATATTCACACATTTCGCTGCTATCGCTGGATATTTTAGCACAATGGAGAAAAACGTTGCTAATAGCATGTTTTCTCCGCTAACATATCCAGCAATAGGCAGCGATAAAACAATCGTCGCTAAGCCTATTTAGCGTTAATTATCGCTACTTGTTGGTAATATGCCCCTTAGTGTCTTACACGGGATGCCAGTAGAATCCAGTTCAATGACAGATAGAGTCCACCTTGTCATCTGTGCCTCCACACATTTCCGTGACATGGTACATGTACCAACAGTTACATGAGTCATAAGAGTTAAAAAAAAACTGTCATTATTACACAGATCAGTTCCATCTTTGAATCATCTGTAGACAACAAAGTGGAATAACATGAAATAAAAAATGAAGAACTAAAGGGTGATCTCTATGCGTAGGCACAGGCCAAAGCGAGTATATCGGTGAAGCATGGTGGTGGGCGTATGTAGTTAAGTGGTTGCAGCGACCCATCTGAAGGGGTGAGCTTGGGGAGCGGGGATCAGGAGGGGTGGGGGAGAACTGGACAGGAGTAGAGGGGGCCATCGAGGTAGAGGAGGAGAGGCGGAAGGTGGGGCAGTGGCCCTGTATGTCCAAAATCCGGGAAGACATGTGTCTATGTGTATGTATAAAGGTGCGGGTCCCACTAAGTGGAGAGAAACAAAGCCCCCTGCTAATGTAAGGGATTAAGGGGAAGGGTGCAACGCAGCCAGCCTGGCCTCGATTAGTGTCAAATACTCCTGCCATTGAGTAGGGCTTGACCTCGGGGGCGCCGGCGCTTGTGCAGCCATTGCCATCTGGTTTGTATGCTCCGACACTAGCACCCCGCAAAGGACGAGCACCCATGACTGCATGTTGGGGCCCAGACACGACTTCCATGCCATGGTTATTGTACATTTGGCGAGACCCACTGCTAGATCTGGGAACTTGTTCAGACCCTTTCGAGAAGCTGTGCACCTCGTGATGCCCAGCGGGAAGTGAGTGGGCTGCACCTCCACTTGCGTGGCTGCTGGCTCTGTGAGGGTAGTGGCTACCTCGGCCCAGTATGTTTGAATAACTGCGCAGGTCCACACCACATGTGTAAATGTGGCCCCAGAGGCGTGGCCCCTGGGCCATCTCTCCACCGTTGTTGGGTACATATGTGCTAGTCTATGAGGTGTGAGGTAGGTATGATGCAGGTAATTAAATTGGCTGTACTTCAACCTAGCATTAGTCGAAATATTGTTCGGGTGACCAGTGCATTGCGTCCATTGTTTGTCAGGAATGGTTGTGGCCAGCTCCGTGTCCCAATGCGCGTATAATGCTGTCAGAGAGGGTGGGTGTAAATGGCTATTACAGCACGTCTACCCCATCCATGCATCAGCAGCATTTGCTAGAGGTGCGAAGTGGGGAGTTCGGTATGGTTGTTCTCCCATGTCTGTAGAGAGTGACGCATGAGCATTGCTTGCAGCAGGAATGAGCCATGCAGCACCATATAAATCTTCGCTAATGCCTCAAATGTTTGTAGTTGTGAGTCTATATACATGTCCCCCCATGTGTCCAGACCCCTCTCCTTCCAGAGCCCTAGTTCCATGCGTCTCTGACAAGCCAACATACCCAAAAGAACCTCTAGCTGCAGGCCAGGGGCATACAGAGCTGTCTGACCCTTGGGCAACATGTATCTGAGCCAGTTACTTCTGGGTGTCACCATTAAGATGTTGCCACAGTTGATTCCAAGTCATAGCCTCCGTGCTCAACTTGGTGAAGTTGCTTTCTGACCTTTTCTAGCCTTTTCCCTCCAATATCAAACTTGGTTTTATAGTGTTGAATTATTGACTACTTGATTTTTAAAATGTCAAGTAAACCTGCCAAAGGGATATTTGTTAGCAGTGCCACTCACCTGAAGACCAGGTCTTCTGCAGGGGCAATGAAGGCCCACCCATGCCCCCTTGGGACAACTCGCAACAAGTATTTTATGAACTACAAAGAGGCTGGCAGTTGTCTCAAAGGGCAAAGAGAGTTGGGATAGGGAACAGAGAGAAAAGACCAGGGTTGGTTTCTCCATTAGGGCTGTGGGGCCGTGCCCCTCTAAAAATTCCTGTACATTTACATGAAAAAATATAAAATTGATCTATTTATTTAGAGATACGATCGTCTGGGTTGTCTGTTTCAGGCTGCCTGCCCTTCCTCGCTCTGAAGCAGGAGACAGAAGACAGGCAGTAAATCAACTTTCTTAACGTGACGCATGATGCAGGGCTTTCTGTTTTAAAGCCCTTCGTTACCATTGAGGTCTCTGGATATATGCAAACTGTAGGCCAGTGACGTAATAAGCATCACGGTTTCGGGTGTAGGAGACTTTATCCCTGCGTGATTTCAGACGTCCGTCATTCAAAGATTTAGATCCCACCCTTTCCTCACAGTCAGAGTGGATGCAAGCATTTCTGATCCGGTGCCTTGTTCTCAGCAATGGTAAGTGTTTGCAAGCTAATGCTGTGTTCTGTATATTGTGCTCAGACTCCTTCTCGCTCTAACCTCCCCCACTGTGATACCCCAGGGCCTTGCTGCACATTGCTCTCTACTTTAGAAGTGGAGCTGCAGCATTTGCTCCCTTGTGAAATGGATCCAAATAAGGAGCAGAGTTCGATCTTGTTCCCTTGCCAAATATCTGATCAGGCCCAAATTGAGAGATATGTGCTTACTGTATAACATGTGCTTATAGTGGCCAGTTCTCTGATGCGTTGCATTAAAACTGGCCCTAGGTACATGCCCCTAAGGTAACACTGATGCTAAAAACATAGATTGACTTGCAAACAATGAATGTTAATAACGCAGAGGGAATGCATTTCAGCGATTTAGTTTCTCTCTTATTTTACATGCTTTACTTAATCTTGCATTCCCCACGAGTTAGCTATTTTATAATGTTGTTGTTTAACTGCTTTTTTTTCTGTGCATACTTTGAAGCTTGGTCCATGCCAGGTGTTTATGAGGGGCTTTGATTGAGCTCGCATACACTAAGGCTAAAGTCAAACAAAGTGTCTGTAATTGGGTTGGCCTCTCTGCAGAGCACACAGAATAAAGTTTGTGTATTCCATTTGCAACTGACATTCTGTGGATGTGTGTGTGAAGGAGGTATACTGATGTCAAAATATTTTTAAATCAAAAGTAAGAGAAATTATAGGGGCATATTATCAAGCACAGGCGATAAAATGATCGCCGCTCTATCGGCAATAATGGGCTTGATAATATGTCCTTGTGAATTCCCATAGCAGCTCAGGTTAACACCAGAACCTAGGCTGCTATGGGAATTCACAAGGACATATTACCAAGCCCATTATCGCCGCTTTAGCAGCAGTTTCCTGCCGATAAAGCGGCGATAATTTTATCGCCTGTGCTTGATAATATGCTCCATAGTTCTTAAATTTGAGGGAGTGTAGTGCATGTTGGGGTGGTGAAGTGATAGAGATGCGAGGAAAGGTATTCGGGGAAGAGTCAAAAGAGGATGCTGAAGATGTGCAGATGGACAAAATATGCAGAGAAACAGAGGATACGTTGCTCACATATTGCACACATAATTAAAGGCCAAAACTCCTTCCACAGGCCTCAATGCTATTTAATTCACAAACTCACTATTTCAGAGTTTAAACATTTCCAATGTTAATTATTTATAAGAAATCATTGTTGTTACTCATTTATCTCAAACAGCTAACACCTAGTGACAAGGCCAATATACTGACAGGCTTTAGGCTTATGTCAGTTGCTGTGCCATTTTTGTGGATCAAATTACATCTCAGAGAGAAACCCCAGTACCGGTCTAATGGCACACTATGGGAATCATGGAAATGTATTTGGCATGTTCTGTTATAGAGAGCACCCACTTTTTTTTATCTCACTTAAAGACCTGTCTGCACATATTTCTATATGACTGGTTACAGCTAGCATTTGTGGGTGATTATCGAAGTCTGGTTAGAGCATATTTTTCCAAAGTTAATGCTACATGCAGTGCAAGACACTGGGCAAGCCTATATTTTAAGGGGCTAAAGTTGTCATGCAGAACAATTTACACATTACAGTAACTGTTGAAGAAAAATAATGCAAGAAGATATGGGGCTGTTTTTAATGTGTTTAATATTTCAAGACTGAACATATCCTCGAAGCCCGAATTCCCCCAAATATATTTTATGGAACGCACGTTCACTTGTCAAACATTCTATAGAGGTACGGGACATGATTGTTTCCCACTCACCCAATGTTTGTTTTATCACGGAAACCTGGATGACATCGACTAATCTCCCGGCAATCTACCTGGCTAACCCCGAGGGATACAAAATTATTCACTTAGATAGAGTGGGTAAAATGGGTGGCGGAATTGCCATTGCCTTTAAAAACCATCTAATGGTTCAATGGCTGGCCTCCATTACTAAGGACACCCTAGAACTAGGGATTTTTAAAATCACCTGGTCCCCCTCAGGGGTCTGGAATGGCGCCTTAGTTTACCGTCCTCCTGGCCCAAAATTGAACTTTGCAAATCACCGGATCGAACATATAGCCATGCAAGTACTTGCATCCACAAAATGTATCTCACTCAGCGATTTCAACTTCCATGGTTAAGACACAATAAATCCAGAGGTTAATAAACTGGTCTCCAGCCTACACCAAATGGCTTGGTCCATAAGGTGGAAGGCCCTACACACCAGGCAGGCCATACGCTGGACCTTATTTTTACCAACATGGAAGGTATAAGCTGCCTTTCCGTTTCCCCTCTTACCTGGACGGATCACTTCATGATTTTATTTTCGAACGAAATCCAGCCTGCCCCCTCTCCTCTCAATCACTCACGACAGGAAAAGAAACGCCGAGGTAGACCATGGCATAAACTCACTTTGGAGGCATTTAACATGGCTACGTCGCGAAATAAGGAAGAACACAATAATACAAATAATGAAGACAGGACTTATGAAAGTGTAACGGACAAGTTGGCCAATTTGAATTCAATACTGACGACCTCACTTGACCTAGTGATCCCCCAATCCAATCTCAGCATGATCCAGAAACAACTATCTGCCCCCTGGTATGCAGGTGAACTAAAAAATGAAAAAGCTAGGTGCAAGCACCTGGAGAGACGCTGGAGAAATACAAAAAATCATGAAGACCGATTAGTATACAAATCGGCACTTGCCAATTACCATCAAAACATCAAGACAGCAAGACGTTCTTATATTTTGAACCAAATTGAACTTGCAACCAACTCCTCCAAAGCCCTATTCAACATAGTCAAAGACTTTGTGGTACCTCAGGCATGTAAGGAGACACCAGCGGAGTCGCAGACACTCTGCAACTCTATTGCAGATTTCTTTCATAATAAAATCGAATTGATCTATGCTAACTTCCTCCCTTGCGGCTAGATACTATAGCCACCACCTCCAGCCAAGAGGTGGAGAGGGCGACATCGCCCGCTGGGTGTCTCGACCAGTTCAGCATCATCTCACCGGATGAGATAGAGACCCTCCTGAAATCAGCAAAATCAGGTTCGTCAGGGGACCTCTGCCCTCCAAAAATTATAAAAACGAAAGGTGATGATGGACGGAACGTTGACAATACAAACACTCACCCCCTGTCAACTGATCTGGGTTTAATCCATCACCGTTCTTTAGCTCACTCCGCCACCCCAGTTCAGACATGGCCATATGCAAATCAGTCTGACCCTGTGCCTCATGCGTACAGTCCAGCCCGAACTGCCAAGCCATGTCTTCCCTGGACCGGAATCAAGCTTCCCAGGACCGGTTTCTGGCATTACAGCCGTCTCAGGCCGGACTTGCTTGACTCCAGTGGCAAAGTGAGCAAGGGACTCACGTCGGAGCATACCCTGCCAACTTAGGGCGAACAAAGAAAAACCAAAGGTGGTGATGGACGGAGCGTTGACAATACAAACACTCACCCCCAGTCAACTGATCTGGGTTTAATCCATCACTGTTCTTTAGCTCACTCCGCCACCCCAGTTCAGACATGGTCATATGCAAATCAGTCTGACCCTGTGCCTCATGGGAATGGTCCAGCCCGAACTGCCAAGCCATGTCTTCCCTGGACCGGAATCCAGCTTCCCAGGACCGGTTTCTGGCATTACAGCCGTCTTCAGCCAGGCTTGCTTGACTCCAGTGGCAAAGTGAGCAAGGGACTCACGTCTGAGCATTCCCTGCCAACTTAGGGCGAACAAAGACAAACCAAAGGTGATGATGGACGGAGGGTTGACAAGATCAGATCAGTTGACTGGGGGTGAGTGTTTGTATTGTCAAAGCTCCGTCCATCACCACCTTTGGTTTTTCTTTGTTCGCCCTAAGTTGGCAGGGTATGCTCAGACATGAGTCCCTTGCTCACTTTGCCACTGGAGTCAAGCAAGCCCAGCTGAAGACGGCTGTAATGCCAGAAACCGGTGATCTTGTCAACCCTCCGTCCATCATCACCTTTGGTTTTTCTTTGTTCGCCCTAAGTTGGCAGGGTATGCTCAGACGTGAGTCCCTTGCTCACTTTGCCACTGGAGTCAAGCAAGCCTTTCTGAAGATGGCTGTAATGCCAGAAACCGGTCCTGGGAAGCTTGATTGCGGTCCAGGGAAGACATGGCTTGGCAGTTTGGTCTGGACTGTTCCCATGAGGCACAGGTTTAGACTGATTTGCATATGGCAATGTCTGAACTGGGGTGGCGGATTGAGCTAAAGAACGACGATGGATAAAACCCAGATCAGTTGACTGGGGGTGAGTGTTTGTATTGTCAACGCTCCGTCCATCACCACCTTTGGTTTTTCTTCGTTCGCCCTAAGTTGGCAGGGTATGCTCAAACGTGAGTCCCTTGCTCACTTTGCCACTGGAGTCAAGCAAGCCCGGCTGAAGACGGCTGTAATGCCAGAAACCGGTCCTGGGAAGCTTGATTCCGGTCGAGGGAAGACATGGCTTGGCAGTTCGGGCTGTACTGTTCCCATGAGACACAGGTTCAGACTGATTTACATATGGTCATGTCTGAACTGGGGTGGCGGAGTGAGCTAAAGAACGGTGATGGATTAAACCCAGATCAGTTGACTGGGGGTGAGTGTTTGTATTGTCAGCGCTCCGTCCATCACCACCTCTGGTTTTTCTTCGTTCGCCCTAAGTTTGCAGGGTATGCTCAGACGTGAGTCCCTTGCTCACTTTGCCACTGGAGTCAAGCAAGCCCGGCTGAAGACGGCAGTAATGCCAGAAACCGGTCCTGCGAGGCTTGATTCCGGTCCAAGGAAGACATGGCTTGGCAGTTCGGGCTGGACTGTTCCCATGAGGCACAGGTTCAGATTGATTTGCATATGGCCATGTCTGAACTGGGGTGGCGGAGTGAGCTAAAGAACGGTGATGGATTAAACCCAGATCAGTTGACTGGGCGTGAGTGTTTGTATTGTCAAAGCTCCGTCCATCACCACCTTTGGTTTTTCTTTGTTCGCCCTAAGTTGGCAGGGTATGCTCAGATGTGAGTCCCTTGCTCACTTTGCCACTGGAGTCAAGGAAGCCCGGCTGAAGACGGCTGTAATGCCAGAAACCGGTCCTGGGAAGCTTGATTCCGGTCCAGGGAAGACATGGCTTGGCAGTTCGGGCTGACTGTTCCCATGAGGCACAGGTTCAGACTGATTTGCATATAGCCATGTCTGAACTGGGGTGGCGGAGTGAGCAAAAGAACGGTGATGGATTAAACCCAGATCAGTTGACTGGGGGTGAGTGTTTGTATTGTCAACGCTCCGTCCATCACCACCTTTGGTTTTTCTTTGTTCGCCCTAAGTTGGCAGGGTATGCTCAGACGTGAGTCCCTTGCTCACTTTGCCACTGGAGTCAAGCAAGCCCGGCTGAAGACAGCTGTAATGCCAGAAACCGGTCCTGGGAAGCTTGTTTCCGGTCCAGGGAAGATATGGCATGGCAGTTCGGGCTGGACTGTTCCCATGAGGCACAGGTTCAGACTGATTTGCATATGGCCATGTCTGAACTGGGGTGGCGGAGTGAGCTAAAGAACGGTGATGGATTAAACCCAGATCAGTTGACTGGGGGTGAGTGTTTGTATTGTCAATGCTCCTTCCATCACCACCTTTGGTTTTTCTTTGGTCGCCCTAAGTTGGAAGGGTATGCTCAGACGTGAGTCCCTTGCTCACTTTGCCACTGGAGTCAAGCAAGCCCGGCCTGAGACGGCTGTAAAGCCAGAAACCGGTCCTGGGACGCTTGATTCCGGTCCAGGGAAGACGTGCCTTGGCAGTTCGGGCTTGACTGTTCCCATGAGGCACAGGTTCAGACTGATTTGCATATGGCCATGTCTGAACTGGGGTGGCGGAGTGAGCTAAAGAACGGTGATGGAGTAAACCCAGATCAGTTGACTGGGGGGGAGTTTTTGTATTGTCAACGCTTCGGCCATCACCACCTTTGGTTTTTCTTTGTTGGCCCTAAGTTGGCAGGGTATGCTCAGACGTGAGTCCCTTGCTCACTTTGCCACTGGAGTCAAGCAAGCCCGGCTGAAGACGGCTGTAATGCCAGAAACCGGTCCTGGGAAGCTTGATTCCGGTCCAGGGAACACATGGCTTGGCAGTTCGGGCTGGACTGTTCCCATGAGGCACAGGGTCAGACTGATTTGCATATGGCCATGTCTGAACTGGGGTGGCGGAGTGAGCTAAAGCACGGTGATGGATTAAACCCAGATCAGTTGACTGGGGGTGAGTGTTTGTATTGTCAACGCTCCTTCCATCACCACCTTTAGTTTTTCTTGGTTCGTCCTAAGTTGGCAGGGTATGCTCAGACGTGAGTCCCTTGCTTACTTTGCCACTGGAGTCAAGCAAGCCCGGCTGAAGACGGCTTTAATGCCAGAAACCGTTCGTGGGAAGCTTGATTCCGGTCCAGGGAAGACATGGCTTGGCAGTTCAGGCTGGACCGTTCCCATGAGGCACAAGGTCCGACTGATTTGCATATGGCCATGTCTGAACTGGCGTGGTGGAGTGAGCTAAAGAACGTTGATGGATTAAACCCAGATCAGTTGACTGGGGGTGAGTGTTTGTATTGTCAACGCTCCGTCCATCACCACCTTTGGTTTTTCTTTGTTCGCCCTAAGTTGGCA
Source organism: Lissotriton helveticus (assembly GCF_964261635.1). Taxonomy (NCBI): domain Eukaryota; kingdom Metazoa; phylum Chordata; class Amphibia; order Caudata; family Salamandridae; genus Lissotriton; species Lissotriton helveticus. Next base: position 123,204,078 of record NC_136067.1, read on the forward strand.
GGGTATGCTTAGACGTGAGTCCCTTGCTCACTTTGCCACTGGAGTCAGGCAAGCCCGGCCTGAGACGGCTGTAAAGCCAGAAACCGGTCCTGGGAAGCTTGATTCCGGTACAGGGAAGACATGGCTTGGCAGTTCGGGCTGGACTGTTCCCATGAGGCACAGGGTCAGACTGATTTGCATATGGCCATGTCTGAACTGGGGTGGCGGAGTGAGCTAAAGAACGGTGATGGATTAAACCCAGATCAGTTGACTGGGGGTGAGTGTTTGTATTGTCAGCGCTCCGTCCATCATCACCTTTGGTTTTTCTTTGTTCGCCCTAAGTTGGCAGGGTATGCTCAGACGTGATTCCCTTGCTCACTTTGCCAATGGAGTCAAGCAAGCCCGGCTGAAGACGGCTGTAATGCCAGAAACCGGTCCTGGGAAGCTTGATTCCGGTCCAGGGAAGACATGGCTTGGCAGTTCGGGCTGGACTGTTCCCATGAGGCACAGGGTCAGACTGATTTACATATGGCCATGTCTGAACTGGGGTGGTGGAGTGAGCTAAAGAACGGTGATGGATTAAACCCAGATCAGTTGACTGGGGGTGAGTGTTTGTATTGTCAACGCTCTGTCCATCATCACCTTTGGTTTTTCTTTGTTCGCCCTAAGTTGGCAGGGTATGCTCAGATGTGAGTCCCTTGCTCACTTTGCCACTGGAGTCAAGCAAGTCCGGCTGAAGACAGCTGTAATGCCAGAAACCGGTCCTGGGAAGCTTGATTCCGGTCCAGGGAAGACATGGCTTGGCAGTTCGGGCTGGACTGTTCCCATGAGGCGCAGGTTCAGACTGATTTGCATATAGCCATGTCTGAACTGGGGTGGCGGAGTGAGCTAAAGAACGGTGATGGATTAAACCCAGATCAGTTGACTGGGGGTGAGTGATTTATTGTCAACGCTCCGTCCATCACCACCTTTGGTTTTTCTTTGTTCGCCCTAAGTTTGCAGGGTATGCTCAGATGTGAGTCCCTTGCTCAGTTTGCCACTGGAGTCAAACAAGTCCGGCTGAAAATGGCTGTAATGCCAGAAACCGGTCCTGGGAAGCTTGATTCCGGTCCAGGGAAGACATGGCTTGGCAGTTCGGGCTGGACTGTTCCCATGAGGCACAGGTTCAGACTGATTTGCATATGGCCATGTCTGAACTGGGGTGGCGGAGTGAGCTAAAGAACGGTGATGGATTAAACCCAGATCAGTTGACTGGGGGTGAGTGTTTGTATTGTCAACACTCCGTCCATCACCACCTTTGGTTTTTCTTTGTTCGCCCTAAGTTAGTAGGGTATGCTCAGACGTGAGTCCCTTTCTCACTTTGCCACTGGAGTCAAGCAAGCCCGGCTGAAGACGGCTGTAATGCCAGAAACCGGTCCGGGAAGCTTGATTCCGGTTCAGGGAAGATATGGCTTGGCAGTTCGGGCTGGACTGTGCCCATGAGGCACAGGTTCAGACTGATTTGCAACTGGCCATGTCTGAACTGGGGTGGCGGAGTGAGCTAAAGAACGGTGATGGATTAAACCCAGATCAGTTGACTGGGGGTGAGTGTTTGTATTGTCAACGCTCCGTCCATCACCACCTTTGGTTTTTCTCCAAATATTATGGCCCTCCTTTCCCTTAGTTGTGCACAGGACATTGCAGAACTATTTAACTGCTCAATACAATCGGGTAGTATCCCTGCTATCTGGAAAGAAGCCTTTGTTCGCCCGATCCTAAAGAAAGCAACCGCAGACTCCCAGGTGCTCACTAACTATAGACCAATATCACTGCTTACCCTTCTCGGTAAACTACTAGAAACCTCAGTAAATAGACAACTTAGCTCTTATCTGGAAACAAATGGGATCCTTCATCCATCTCAATCTGGGTTTTGCCCGGGGTTTAGCACAGAAATAGCAATTCTCACTGTAACAGATTTTTTGAGATGGTGTCTGGATGCGGGTGGTTCTATGGCAGCATTCGATACTGTCTCTCATACCATGCTTGCGGAGAGACTATATGCCTGCGGCATACGAGGAAAAGCCTCAAAATGGCTCAACGACTTTCTGACAGACCGATGGCAAACCTTCATGTTAGGGCCCTATCGATCAAAAAAATATTGGCTGGACAAAGGGGTACCTCAAGGCTCTTGCTTGAGCCCCTTGCTGTTTAAAATGTATATGACCCCATTGGCTTCCATCATCGAACCTTTTGGGTTCGAAATTGTCTCATACACTGATGATACGCAGCTACTGTTCCCAGTCGGTTCCAAACCAGAAGAGCAGAAAGTGCGTTTCTCACAGGGCATGCTGGCCATCTCCCAATGGATGACTGAAAATCGCTTACAGCTGAACCCTGGGAAAACAGAGCTAATGCTCATGGGAAAAGCAGCTTCCTTTTGGGATGAGACATGGTGGCCAGACCTTCTGGAAAAATCCCCTGTTCCGTCATTTTCAGTAAAAAATGTGGGCCTAAAATTAGACCAAGCCCTTACCATGAAGGACCACATCTCAGCCACAGTGAGCTCCTGTTATTACAGCTTACGTCTTATGCGAAGAATAATACCTTTTCTGCCAGATAGCCATCGTAGAACCGTGGTACAGGCACTGGTCATCAGTCGCCTTGACAACGCTAATGCCTTATTGGCGGAAGCGGGTGAGACCTCACTGGCCAGACTACAAGTCATTTAGAACACGGCCACCAGGATGACATTAAATTGCCCCCCTGGCTCTCCATCATTCCCCCTACTAAAGAAACTACATTGGCTGCCAATAAAGAAACGTTCATTCTTTAAAATCTGCTGTCTGACGTTCAAAGCTTTGGAAGGCAGGGGTCCTAAATACCTTCAAAAGCTGCTTGTCCAACAGACCTCGGGTCAAAATCTGAGGTCCAATTCCCTAGCACTATTGAAAATTCCACGCATTCGTCTTGCGCGCACTGGTGACTTGATTTAAGTCCTGCCATATGAAACTAACCCATTGAAGATGTTGGAAGTGAAGTCATTTTTACTGTCAGATTATAATAAGCCAGTGATTGTGTTGAGTAATACTTCTGCAGTTCTGCCAACATGCTGATGGGTAACTCAGGGCCAACACCAACACCCTGTCCAGAGCTTGAACTTTGTGCTTCACTTCAGCCTTGGCCTTGTATTTGCAATTCTTCTTCTTTGAGATCATCCGCTTACTGACAATCCTGTTCTTGTAAATTGAGACATCCAATGTTGAAAAAGGAATGGAAGTGGTAAGCTCATTTTTGTATTGTGGAACTAATATTGTGGCACAGATGTACAATTAGGAGGACGCAGTATCTTTTCGCAGCTTTGATTAATGTTCAAACAACTGATGAGGCTATTTCTTCACTGAAATTGCTAAATGTTTGCTTGACCTTTTCCAAATGTTTCTACAGCAGATGCAACACCAAGATTCCTTGTCTTATGGTACTCTACCACTTGCTGATTTCATGTGTCATAATCTCAAAATGGAGTAGCCTCTGGATCAAGCACTCCACTAGTACGATTCATTTGTCCACCTCAAATTCAAATTCAAATTCTGCAACACTTGACCAGTATGTTGTTGACTATTTCATTTTATTGGAGGAAGTGCTGCACAGTTAGGTTTATGCAATGTGCTAAGCATGTGACGCCAAAATGTCCTCCACAGCCATATCTTTCACAATATTACTGCCCTTATCAGAGGCAACAAATTCAAATACTGAAACATCCTGGTTGAAGCTATATGTAGAGTTTGGTATTAAATTTATCCAAGATGTTGGCAGCTATATGCAATTTTTCCATGGAGAATATGACAAATGTTGCATGCTGCTGAATGCCCTGATAAGCATCATCAGAGGTAAGGCCAGCAGTTTGAGTTGCTTCACCCCTTCAAAGGAGATCCAGTGTGCAGTGAAGCAGATGTATCCTGTTGCATGACAACTAATCCACATGTCCATTGTGAGGTGGATGGACTGACCAGCACTCTCTTTCATAACTTTACCAACCAATTGCAGCACTTCATGGTGGTGCGCTGGCTTCCAGCTTGGAACCTTTAATTTGGACAGGGTCCATGAAAGAAAAAGGAGGCGGTCAAGTGCTAACATTTCAGCAAGCTTCCCACAGCATAAATGGACTATCACATGGATTTCTTCTCTCTCAGTACCAGCAGCTATGTGTTTGTGGTGCTCTTCTGACACAATTGCATTTTGATTTTACAGATGGACCAGTTGGCCTGTGGTCCCAACGTCCACCTAATTTACATCAACAAACTTGTTTGTGGAAAAATGAGCATTCTGCGATTTGCTCCTCCTGCGGGCTGAGCATAGAAACTGGAGTGGAGAGTTTCCTTATCCAGTAAATGCCTGTAGAGTTTGTTGAGGTGGAGCTAGGCAGGTGAGTAGGCCTTTCTCTTGGTTGTGCTGTGGCTGCAATAGGGGTGGTGGTTGCTGTAGATTTTTGAGATTATATTTAAAAAATGGAAGCAGGAAATACTAGCGGAACTCCATGACTTAGAGCAGGTTAAATAGAGGTGAGCTGTACCTCTGTGCCGCTCTCTACTCTAGCAAACACTGGCTCATCCTCATCTTCATCATTTCAAAGTATTTTTGGAACATTCTGTTTCCCTTTTCGCTTACGGAAAGTCTTGGTCCAGGTCCAATCCATGTCAAGATCATCAGAAGGGTGTTTGGAGAAGATGGGGGAGGGACCTTTCATTATTTATACAAGATCATGAGCCTGATGTGTCCATTATGAGAGCAGCAAGCTCAGTTTCCCACTCTGCTCCTGCTTCTGGAAAATCAGATGTTGCAGACTATGGTTCCTGTTGTTGACTTTCCTGTGAAGATTCCTTATGCTGCAGAGCCAAATAAATGTCATACTTACTGCTGGGCTTCATGACTGTAGTCACTGCGGGTCTGAGAGACCAATGTTTTGGTTTTTGTGGTGATACCACTGATCGAGCGGTAAGCCTCTTCCAGACTGTACCTGACCAGAGGAGGGTGCCGCAAGTGTGTTGAGTTTCTGGAAAACAGAGGAGGGATTGTTGCAAGTGGTGGCAACAGACTTCTTTTCCTTACTGGGTACTTTCTAGGTAGGAATTTCCTTTATTCCTTTCTGCATGGGTTAGCACATAGCACAAGCAGAATCACTTACAAGAGGACTCAAGTGTCACGGTCAACAAATTCACAGACATCTCTCCATTTCAGTATTGTGTGTTGCATGTTGTTCACCTGCAGTCAACATAAATAAAACAGGAAGTCAGGCTCGGTAAGTCAATGCAATACAAGTCATCATCAATCATCACAAATGCTTAACAATAGTGTACTCATGCTTAAATAAACGTTATCATTTTTTGCTAGACAGTACACGGGAAAAGCTAAGCTGGTGTTGCTCAAGTGTCCATGGGACCCACTAGGTAAGCAAGAGGAAACAGGCAAAAGCTGAAAAAAAATAGCTGTTGTCTCTCCAGGGCCAAAGGAAATCTTATAGAGGGCAAAAGGAGGCTGGCAAAAATCAAATAAGTTAATTAAATAATCTCTAGTGTCCCTCTGGAGGCCATTGGGACCCTACGGAAGGCTGGGGAGGAAGGCTAAAATCAAAGAAGTTAAAAAAATAGCTAGTGTCCCCCCATGGCACATGGAGACCCTATGGAGGTGGAGGTAGACAGAAATGAAATACATAAATTAAATAATAGCTAGTATCCCTCCAGGGCTAATGGTTACCCTATGGGACGAAGGCAAAACATTGATATAAATATAATAAATAATAGTTGGAGTCCATGCAGGGCAAATCGGAGACTTGGGTAGCCAACCAAAAATCAAGTAAATTATTTTAAAAATTGCGGGGACCCTATAGGTGGTGCTTGGCAGGAAAAAACGAATACATCAACTAAATAATAGGTGCTGTCTTTCTAGGGCCCAAGGTATTTGGACGACAAGTTGAGATAGGAACATTTTTTTTTTAATTAAAATTATTATACCTGATATCCTATCCTTGCTGAGCACATGGGAGGCAGGCAAAATCAAATACATTAATCCAAAACAAAAACTATGTAAAGGAGACCACTAGAACCTTCAACAAGCACAAATAAATATACCAGGAAAAAGCAATAATAAACAAAAATGATTGAAGCACCCATGAACTGCACACATTGGTGGTGTCTGTCTACCACCTCATGGCCAGCAAACAAGGAGGCATGAAGAACAAGGACAAAATGGCCATCTCACACCCACACAATCATATTCACACACGTACACTCAATCACTGGCTCCAGAAAATGGTGGTCAGTGCACGGGCAGCAAAGATGGAGGCATGGAAAATAAAAACAAAATGGCCACCACACACACACACCCCGACACTCACTGGATCCAAAAATGGGGTAGTTACATGGCCAGCAAAGGAGACATGGAGAACAAGCAAAATAGGTGCTAAAAAAAAATCATCTAGCAATGCAGTGAAAGGACTGCACAAAATATATACACCCAAAAGGTGTAAAGACCTACCTAAGGGCGGTCAAGGGCCACATCTATGACCAGTAAATCAACAATCAGATAAGAACCTACACTTTCAAAATGTTATAATACTTTTAACGGTTATAGAAAAGAATACACTAATCATCTCACAGTTGCATAAACCTCCACAAAATGATGTGCAAGCACATGGGAGGAGGGTAGCTCAAAACACAGGGAAATTAATGTCTGGCTTCATAGGCCTGAGGTGCAGGACCCCTCTGGTCATACCCAACGTTCACATGCAGAAAAAGAATAACCTACTTTTTACTTGGATACAAGGCCAGCCACAAGCCCTGAAAATGATTAAACATCCTATTGAACTGCAGCATTGTGAATGGATAAAATGCATTAATACACCCAGTGCCTACTGAAGGTCAGACCAGGCCCCAAACAGTAAATCAACACCACAGTAAAATGATTAACACATCTACATAAAAACATAAAAGCAGGTTCTCGCACCAGCTCACCCTGCCACCTTGGCCAGGTCTCCTCTGCCTCTGCTGCCTCAGCCTGCCGACATTACCCCGTTTCCACCTTCTGTTCTGCTCCTGTCGCGTTCCAGTTACCTATCCTATTTTTGCTGCCTACAGTCAGCCTTTGCATGACTTCTGGCAGCTCCATTAGCCTGCTTTACGTGTGCTGTACGTATGTAAGGTTGCATTGTATTTCCTATATATTCATTGTGGAACTGGGCATTTCATTTTTTATATTATCTTAGTTCATTCATGTAATATTAAACATTGTGCTACAATCAAACAACTAGAGAGGGAAAGAAAAATGGAGCCACTCTTACAGCCTGATTCATCAAGCCGAAATCGGCTCGCAAAGGGCCAGATTCTGAGAATCTGGCCCTTTGCGAGCGGTATTTTTGCATTTGGGATTCATCATCCCAAATGCAAAAATCGGTAATAGCGATTTCGCTATTTTGCGAGGAATTACATTTAAGGAATCTCTATTTGAGATTCCTTAAATGCAATTCATCATCCATTTAAAAATTGCGAATTCGCAGTTTCGGCCCGCTATTTACCGCGAGGTCAAACCTCGTGGTAAATAGCGAAAACTTAGAAAAATGCTTTTAAAAGCATTTTTCTAAGTTGCATGTTGCACACACACATGTCCTTTGGACATGTGTGTGCGCAACACCTGTTTCAATTTGCATTTAAGGGGTGCTACAGGGTGTCCTTTGGACACCCCTGGCACCCTTTAAATCGCTATCTTATATGCGATTAGCTAACTGCTAATCGCAAATAAGGAATACTCCCCATTCATTCCTATGGGCCTTTTGGCCCATAGGAATGATAGGGGAGTTATTCCTTATTTGCGATTAGCAATTAGCTATTCTCAAATAAGGAATGTGTAGGAATCGCATTTCTTTATGCAATTCCTACATGAATCCCGTTTTGCAAGTCCTTAATAGCGATTCGTTATGAATCGCTATTAGGGGCTCGCAAAACGGGAGATTGATGAATCAGGCTGTTAGTCCCCTAATGGACTACCAAATAAACAATAGAAGAGTGAAACCGAAATGAATGATGAGCTTGCAAGAGGAGTCACTCTTGTTCATTAAAGAACCCTCACTCACCACACACATTGTGCTAGTCAGCTTTTTAATTCCTGTACTAGTTTAGCCCCTTGTGGCTTCCCTCTGTTGTTTGCTGCCTTTGATGAGCCTGCCCCCACCACCCAGTGCCTCTCCCTACTCCAGGACCTACTTAATGGAAGCTGAAGCACCGCTATGCAGCGGGCACAGCTAGACCGCGTTCAGTGCCAGGAGCCATTTCCCTCCTGCTATCCTCCACTAGCCCACCACCTGACTCCTAGCCCTAGCCAATGGAAGCCATAAAAACAACTCCTTCATCTCCCCCCGCGATCCACAGAAGTACCTTTTGCCAGCCACTGCTGCTGTTTCACCTGCAGCACCGAAACCCTCGCTGTGCCCACACTGCCAGCCTCCAACCCTTCAGAACAGCTCCAGGGCATGCAGCTCAACATCCAATACCTCTACAAACACGTCACAGAAATCTAGGACACCATTAAAGTATCAAAATCGAAAGACCCAACCTCCTAAAGAAGTTTAGTCCATCCAGCATTACACAAACCATAGTCTCTGCAGTTGCTACACAGAATATAAGCGGAACAACCTGATGATCTGAAAATAATTAATGATCCTCCCTGGTATGCATTTAGAAACCAATGTCTTGTCTTGTAAGCACAGTTCCTATGGAAAGAACATTAAGACACAATGAAGAGACTCAGGCAATTTAGGTGATTTGGTTATTGTATTAAAGATCCAAAATCAATGCTATACATAACATTATATGCAATTTAGGTCCATATGTAGGTGGCCGAATACCGGTCGGTAAAGCCGAAATTTGGTCAATTTTGGCTTTACTGACCGGTATTTAGCCCTGTGCGATGTACGTATTACCAAATGCCATCGGTAATAACGAATCGGTAAATCGTTACCGATTCCTTATTTACCGATGGGTGAACACCGAAACAAACAATACCTAATCGGTAAATAATGAATCAGTAAAAAATCAGAAATGCAATGTAGCAAAATTCGGTAATACCGAATTTGACCAAAATCGGTATTAACGAATCGTTATTTACCACTGATCCAGAGCAGGTGGTAATCAGGTGCAGTGCATAAAAACAGCCCAAAAATGCAACAGTGTGAACACAATGGCGGCCCTCTACATCATAACAAGGCGGCAATGTTTAAGAGCAGCAGGACTGAGGATTTGGAGACGGGAAGAGCGTGTGAACAGACTGCGTGTCACATTGTTTCAATTGACTGAACCAGAAATACATGAGAGGTACAAGCTACACCCACACACCATCCTTGACCTGATATGGGACCTGGAACCATATCTTGAGCATCAGACACCAAGGGCGAACGCAATACCCACCCTTGTACAGGTGCTCTGTTGCCTGCACCTCCTGGCATCAGGAAGTTACCAGGGTGTGATAGCCGCAGTAGGTGGTGTGTCACAGAGCCGCCTATCCCGTTTCCTCAACACCTTCCTGGACGCCATGATGGACAGAATGCATCATTACATAACCTTCCCCAGCACACAGGTGGAGCTGCAGAAGACCAAGCTGGAATTTTACCAAATGGCACAGTTCCCACACGTAATAGGCTGCATCGATGGGACCCACATACCAATCTGCCCACCAGCAGCAACAGAATACATTTACCGCAACCGTAAATCCACTCACTCCATAAACGTGCAGGTGGTATGTGATGCAAACTTCATCATCACTGACATCGTTGCCAAATTCCCTGGGAGTACCCACGACTCATACATATTCAGGAACAGTGGCATCTACACACGTCTGGCTGCTGGTGAATTCGGAGAAGGATACCTACTAGGTAAATCAATGTCACACACCCTGATGTATGCCTTAAATTTACCTATTGGTGACACAAAATAATTGCACTTTCTTTCACATGTAGGTGACAGCGGATATGCCCTCCGGTCTTTCCTACTCACCCCATATCTCAACTCATCCACCCCAAGGGAGAGGAGATACAATGTGGCACGTAAGGGAACACGCAACGTGGTGAAGTGCACCTTTGGTCTACTAAAAAGCAGGTTCCGTTGCCTCCACGTCAGTACAGCCCCATCAAATGTTGCAAAATAATAGCAACTTGTGCAATGCTACATAACCTTGCCACAAAAAAAGGAACAGCAGTGGAACTAACTGACTCTGAGGATGAGGGCGAGGACAATCCCCAGGCAGAGCCCTGCGCAGCTGGTGTGGCAGCAGAACAGGATGGGAGACACAGCCCGGCTGAGATAACATGCAACTATTTCTGAGTAAGGAGACAGAGCCAGTTACTGTATTTGTGTGATGGTGTTTAATTATCACACCACCCGGATCTAAACCAGTGTCCATACAGACATGGGTTACATCACCCATCAAATGAGTCACAAATCCCAGTAGGATCTATTTCCTGTGCCAAAGCGCTGCATTTCCACGTTCCCTGGCCACACTGTCTGTACTGTTGGTATGTTCCTGAGCAGCCCTGTGGCGTTCGCTGCGCCTCCTGCCCTCGGTGGGAGAGGGCGTAATGCTACCATGGATAGTAGCCTCCTCACTGTCCCCCCCACTTCCATAGTGCCCACCTTCACATTTTGCAGCAGTTCCAGTGCAGAGGTCATTGACACCATACCCCTGGCCACATCCCTACTACAATGTGCCATCTCCTCCTGCATGGCTATTGACCTTCTGCACATTAGGGAGGTAGCAGTGGCCAGCTGGTTCACTGCCTTGGTAGAGACCTGAATTCTCTGCCTCTCTCTGCGCCTACAAAGACGGTCCTGCTCCAAGTGGCTGCATAGCTTGTCCATAGACGTCGCAATGTCTCTCATGCCCTCAGACATGTTGTCGCCCACTGTTCTTATGCCCTTTTCAATTCGGTGCATGTGCTTGTTCATGTGAGACACCTCTCTATGCAATGACCGCATCTCTCTCCATTGCAGGCGTTAGACCTTAAGCATGTTGCCTTTCAGTCCAGCGAAGACACTTTCACCATGTTCCGAGCCTTGAGGACTGGCTGGCCTTGCCCTGCAGCGTCTTGAGGATATGTGGGCGCGCTCTGATGGTGTCTCAGCCCTCACCATGTTGCTGTCCTCATCGACTGAAGACTGTTGGCCCCCTGTGCCCTCCTCCTCCGACTCCTCCATCTGCTGGAGGGTGGCCACGGCATGCCTCCTGCCTGACTGTGGTGGGGGTGGTGGTGATTGTGGCAGTGGGGATAGAGTTTGGGGAGATGGCGGCGTTCTCTTGTGCTGTGGTGATGTTGGTGAAGGAGAAGTTGTTGGTGGTGGTGCGGTGATTGTGTGCCCTGCAGGCAAACTCTCTTCCTTCTGTTGCCTCCCCTCTGGCCTGGGTGCCTTTGCTCTGCTCACCTCTGCAGCCCTGCGAGATGTCTTGCTTGTAATGACAGAATGTAGATATACTCACTTCTCTGGCTGCATTTGCATTGCATTAAACATCATGCCTACAGATCACACTGACTGTCCTATGCTTGCAACTTTCTTTCAAATGCTATTGGGTTTGTTAGGCTGACTGTCCTATACATCTGTTCCCTTAGACTACATCTCCCACAATGCATAGCAGGTAATGAGTAAAATGTGGAGTGGGAGCCCCTATGCCTCTATGGGGATTGGGGTTGGGGAGGGGGAAGCACAGCATGCTGGGCATGAATCTTACCTTGTTTCCTTGCAGCTCTGGCAGAGGTGTCTGCGTCTCCCACGCCATTCACACTCTCTGGCTGGAGGGTAGACTTCCAGTGGTGTTGGTGCAGGTGCTGTGTTCTTCCTTCCACCAGTTTTGCCGGCCTGCCTCTGCCTCTCAGCCATCCTTGCCTTCGCCGTCTTCCTAAGGTCGTACCACCTTTTCTTGATGTCCTCTATGGAGCGCTGGGTGACCCCAATAGAATTTATTTTTGTCTGGATCACAAGCCAGATCTGTCTCTTCTGAGACTCAGGCACATGGAGGGACTGCTTTCCAAAAAGCTTATCATGGTCCTGGCTCACGTCTTGGATTAGTGCCTCCAGCTCCTTTTCGCTGAACTTCAGCTTCCTTTTTCTTTCTGTTCCCTCCTTCTCTCTCTCCTGGCTTGCCATTTCCAAGGTTTGTTGCTTTTGATTTGTAGTTCACATGCTTTGTTGCTTCTGGATCCTCAGCTCACCTGCCTCACAGTCAGCTCCAGGGTCAGTGCAGCTGCCTGGGTGTGGCCACTTCCTGTTTGGGAGGTAATTGGGATGCACAGGATTGGCTGATTCATCAAAAAACGATTTATCGAATTGGTATTTTTACCGATTCGGTAATGGATTCGGTAATGCCGATTTTTTACCGAACTTTACCGAATCAGTAGATTTTAACTAATGTTTACGTACATCGGAAATACCGATTCCTTAATACCGAATCGGTAAAATTCGGTGTTAAGGATTCGGTATTCCACAATTACCTACATACGGCCCTTAGTCATGTCTTTCAGCCTATAGTATAAATCCACACATTTATTCAAAGTATTCTAATAGAGAATTCATACAGAGGATGGTTAAATTTACAAATTCCTACCACCAACAAAGGCGGAGCATGGTTCAAAAGAGTTTTCACATAAGGGACAAAGGGTTCAAATTAAAGTCCACTAGGGAAAAGTCGATAGTCATTGTGAAATGGGATATGGAGCAAATATCAGAAAGTTCTAGTCTAGTCTCTCACCAGACAGCTCCAAATAGTCCAGCAATCAAGTTAATTAGCAAAGGAAATTAGGCATGGAGCATAGTAGGATAATTGAATATGCTGTCGTCAATGAAGGATTCCAATCAATCTGCTAAGAGCAGCAGCATCAGCAGAAGACTCAATTTAAGAAAAAGAAACCCAAGTAGAACCCCTTCCTTGTTTGAAGAGTCGCTATTTATACTTCAAAATCATTCATTAGTGACATCATCAGTCAGCCTACAATGGTCCGATCATCATGTGACCATTCTTTCTTTCATCTGGTACAAAGTTTTTGCTCTAGCATATTTTCCCATGTAGCTCATAAGAAACAACTGTCAATTCCATCCTCACACGGTATTTGACAAGGAGATATATACGTTGTTGCTCTTCATGGTTTCATTCCAAAAGTCAAGTTCCCACAGATTCACTCGCAATTAATACTGGTTTATTGATTAAAGAATGTTGCATAAACGGAACAGATAAAGCAACATTTGAGGAAACGTAAGAAATGCCCATTACACCAGGCTATGAAATAATGCAGCTCAAGGGAAAAAAGCAATTTAATGCATTTAAAGTTAGCATCTCTTATTTAGTCAAATAAACTCATAATTAGATTCAAACATAATAAAAATAAACCAAGCATCTCTTGTAGAGAAATAATCATAACTTTGTCAGTGATTAATGTACAGAAATGTCTAAGAGGCTGATTATGAGTGCGTCGGTATTCCGCAGCAGTGGCGGTCCACCGTCTGCCGGATTACGACTTTCAAAGTCATACTGGTGGTGGACTGCCACCTGCGCCAGGGAACCGCCATTCCCTTGTGGTGGCGTGGTGCAGGCCAAATGTAACATGCTGAGAGGGACAGGCGCAGTCCAGCTGAGCATAGGGCCAGTACCTTCACTGCTGCCATTTCATGACTGGCTCCCCACCATTAAAAGACTGGCAGTGTAGGAACAAACGGGGCTCTATAGGGCACCCATGCCCCCGTCATGGGGAGGCATTCAGAGGGGCACAACATGTGCCGCCCTGTATGCTTGCACTCCTAGTTTTAGCATGGCATGGGCATCACTGTTCATGCCATGCTTGAAAAAGTTTCCCAATCCCATTGCGGTGGATATTTTTCTGGCACCATCTTTTGAAAGGTAAAAGGACTGTCCACCGCCAAGAGTTGAACTGGTAATCAGGCCGGCGGTATTTGTGCAGCTTTGGCGCAGCCCTGCCTTTGGATAGCCGGCGCAACTGTGCCGAAGTCATAATCAGGCCCTAAACCTGATTATGGCCTACTACCAAAATTTAAAAAAGTATGTACTTGTAAATTATACTTTAAAATCATTATAATACTTTTTTTGTATTTTCACAATTCTAATACCATCAAGCATTTATATTGAAAATATTATCCATTATCCCGTTGCGTATTATTTTTGAACCATCTTATACTCTAATGGTGCATTACGATGGAAGCAATAGAGATGCTAAAACTCATCATTAAGAATTGCACTATTTTGTCAGTAACATTATTCTCATCAATAATTTCATAACTATTCTGTTATAATACTCGATTAATAAGCATGTTAAACGTATTGCATTTAAATTCTTCCATTTCCTAAAAATGCAAGCACACTTTTGTGGTGGTGGTACTTCATCTTTTCTCGGTTTCGTTGTTGTTTTCCAACACGTGCAAAATGCGGGAAACATCCTTTACAACGAAACTTTTACAACGCAGTGCTATTACAACGCAGGTTTTACAACGAAAATCATTACAACGCATTGCACTGGGGGGCGCTCTAGGATAGGGAATAGATTTAATTTACTATCCAACACCTTCCCTACTATCCACGGGGACTGGAGTTGGAATAGTAAATTAAACTATTTACTATCCAGCACCCCAAAGCGCTATGCATTGTAACAGCATGCGTTGAAAAAACTGCGTTGTAACAGCATGCGTGGTAAAAGCATGCATTGTAGTGTCATACATCCGCAAAATGCATGTTAAAGATTCTGTGTCTTAATCAGTGTTTGTGTCCTGTAAAGATTAATCAGCTTTCACACTGCTTCATGTGTGAGAAAATGGCACTCACACCCACTCACACTTATGGCTGGATTACGAAGTGGGCGCACTTGCGCTGGCTTTCAGCCAGCCTGGCTGTGCCACAGCCGTGCAAAGACCTCCCTCCTGATTATGAATTTTTCTCGTGCAGGCGATGGCCTTTTTGCCATTCCCATAATGGTGCCAGCAAAACAGGCACTGCAATGGGAACAGTAAAAATGTGCCAGCATGGCATGGACAGTGATGTCCATGCTGTGCTGGAACTGGGGGTGCAAACAGACAGGGGGGCATTTGCTGTGTGCCCCTGAATGCATCCCCATGGCACAGGGTATGGAGGCCCTCTAGGGACCCCTTTGTTTCTCCACCACCAGTCTTTTCATGGCAGGGAGCCTGCCATGAAATGGCTGGTGGTGGAGAAACTCGTAATATGCTCAGCAGGACTGCACCAGTCCCACTCAGCATTTTCCACTGGGCCATCGCCATAGAATGGCAGTCCCTGGCACAGGCATCAGACCACTGCGGGTACGACTTTGAAAATCGAAATCTGGCAGATGGTGAACCGCCCCTGCTGCAGCACTGCAAGTGCGGCGTTCAGAAAATTGCCCCACTTGTAATCAGGCACTAACAGCCTGATTCATGAAGCTAAATTGCGCCCGCAATAGCTGCGAAAATGCAATTGCGGGCGCAATTTCCCTAATCGGCATTCATCAAGAAAATATCTAAAGCGCAAACAAAAAATAGCGAATTCGCAATTATATTCTCAGATTCCCGGCAGGAGTGCGCCAAACCACGGAGTCTGAGAAAAAACTTTGCGAATTCGCAAATAGATTCTCAGATTCCCGGCAGGAGTGCGCCAAACCACGGAGTCTGAGCTGCTTAGTGCCCCTTAGGGCGAAAATACTATTTGGTGCCCTGCTGCTGTGAGCGCTGGTCGCGCGCCTGCTCTGCTGGCTACTTTTAAAATTTCCCGTTTTTTCTCCTTTTTTTGTTAATTTTAGTGCCTTCTCCCCTGCTTTTAAGCGCGCTTTCTGGCCCCTACCTTGCACCTTAAACAGGAATCACCACCGCTGTTTGGCGGGTCCGGGCTTCCGGGAGGCGGAGGGTTTGAGCGCCATTTTGCGTTGGGAGGAAGCGCGAGCGCCATCTTTGAGCGTCCAGGTCACCTGGGACGCCGAGACGACGCTATTTAGGGCGAGCTGACCGGAAGGTGAGCCTGCTTAGTGCCCCTTAGGGCGAAAATACTATTTGGTGCCCTGCTGCTGTGAGCGCTGGTCGCGCGCCTGCTCTGCTGGCTACTTTTAAAATTTCCCGTTTTTTCTCCTTTTTTTGTTAATTTTAGTGCCTTCTCCCCTGCTTTTAAGCGCGCTTTCTGGCCCCTACCTTGCACCTTAAACAGGAATCACCACCGCTGTTTGGCGGGTCCGGGCTTCCGGGAGGCGGAGGGTTTGAGCGCCATTTTGCGTTGGGAGGAAGCGCGAGCGCCATCTTTGAGCGTCCAGGTCACCTGGGACGCCGAGACGACGCTATTTAATGCTCGCTGGTAGCGCGCAGCGGTAACGCGCAGCGGAGCGCCTTCCCTGCGCCTGAGTCGTGCCAGAGTCCTGCCCGTCTGCGCTCGTCCGCGTCTCGGAGGCGGACGGGGCCGGACTCTGGCGGTCGGCGCTTGTAGCTTGCTTGTCTACAGGGTGCCTTCTCGTAGCTTGAGGATGTTGGTGTACAGCGCTGCCACCTTGTATGCCTTGCGCCCCTCCTACTCGACCTGTCCTGCTCTTTTTCCTGGTGGCCGCCGCTTAGGCAAAGGCTGCCCCGTGTGCAATTGGCACTCAACAGGATCATCTACCTGTGCTCTTCCTACCCCTCCCCAATATTGTCACTGCGCGTTGCTTAACACCAGGTCCCTTCCTCGTCACACCTTAGATATTTGGGATCATCTCACGCAGTCCAAGATCTCCTGCCTATTTTTAACTGAGACTTGGTTGGGAGTGGGTTCGGAACCCGACATTGCCTGTGCCGTTCCGCCCAACTATTCCATTTTAAGGAGGGATAGAACGGAGGGAAGAGGCGGCGGGGTGGCCCTGATAGTGGACAAGGCTTTTGGTTGCTCCTCCTTTGCGGTCGACAACATTGCCGGCTGTGAAGCCTTAGGTTTTACGCTCCACATATCGGCGTCCCAGACCTGTACTGGCATTCTCCTCTACAGACCTCCTGGTCCTATTGGGTCCTTTTTTGAGGATTTGCAGTCGGCCCTCTCTGTACCATGCATGCGCTCGGCGCATTGCATGCTACTAGGCGACCTAAACTTTCATATGGATTGTCTCACTGACGCCGATGCCGACAAACTTCGCGATATTACGGCGATGCTAGGGCTGGCCCCTTTTGTTCACAGCCCCACTCATGTGAAAGGCCACACGTTGGATGTTATATTTTCCTCTAGGCCCATTGAGGCGTCCCTTCCACTCCCGGTCTTGTGGTCCGATCATTATCTGCTAAACTTTGCCTTAATTTTTGATTCTAAAGCTAGCCAAAGGGCTTTTAAGGTAGGGTCTCGGCAGTCCAGAGCCTTCCATCTTGTGACAGCTGAAATGCTCTCCGACGCTCTTGGCCAATACCCGTGCCAATTGACCGGGGACTTGGAAGCCGACTTAATCCTGGTCCAGAATTGGATGCAGGCAAGATTCGAGGAGCTGGCCCCTTTGAGGGCTGCCAAAACTGCCCCTGATTTGAACTCAGCCCCTTGGTTTTCCTCCACTCTCCGCATAATGCGTCAAGATTGTAAGAAGCTGGAAAGGCGCTGGCGGCGTAATTATGAGTCGGTGGAGAAAACGAAATACAGAAACGCGACAAAAGCGTACTATAAACAGATTGCCTCAGAAAAAAAGAGTTATCTTGAACAGAGAATCGACAAGGCTGATAATGTCAGCCGAGAACTCTTTAGAGTTGTGAAGGAGTTTGTGAACCCAGTGGTAGCCTCTCCTGTTCACTCACATACGGAGGAATGGATTAAACAGTTGGCCGACTTTTTTGTGACCAAAATCCTAAAGATTCAGGCCACCTTTCCATCGGTGGACTCCCGTATGGTAGACGCCTCTCCAGACCTCTGTAGGGATGACTCTGGGCCTATATTATCTGTTTTCCCTCAGTTGTCCTGCGAAACGTCGCTGGAGTTGCTATCACGACTGAAATCTGGCTCGCCACTGGACGCCTGTCCGGCGCAATGTCTGGGCAGGGTGGCCCCAGCGTTGAACAGCTTGCTGAACCCCCTGCTGAATCTTTCATTGAGCTCGGGGGTTGTCCCACGACAGTGGAAACACGCACTTATCCTGCCGTTGATTAAGAAGCCTCTGTTAGACCCCCTGCAATGGGCTAACTATCGTCCGATCTCCCTCCTCCCTGCTCTGGCAAAGGTGTTGGAAAAACATGTTCAGCTCACTCTTTCCACCTTTATTGAAAGCAACAACTTGTTGCATGACTCCCAGTCCGGTTTTCGTGCAAACTATAGCACGGAGACCGCTCTGGTAGAGGTCACGGACACCATCAGGGAGACACTCGATCAGGGGGGACGGGCGATGTTGGTCATGTTGGACCTTTCGGCGGCGTTCGACACCGTCCCACACGCAGGCCTTCTCTCAAGACTCAGGGAGATTGGTCTGCGAGGGACGGTGTTGGACTGGTTTCAATCCTTTCTTGCCGACCGCCGACAGGTGATCTGGGCTCCGCCGTTCTCGGCGGAAATGCCTGCGCTAGAGGTGGGGGTGCCTCAAGGATCTATCTTGAGCCCCACCATTTTCAACATTTACATGGCCCCTCTGGCGGAGGTAGCGGAGGCGTTCGGGGCCCGGGTCATCTCTTACGCTGATGACACCCAGCTTCTGTTCACTTGCAGGAAGGGTGAGGTCTTCAACGGCGGCAGAATTAAGGACTGTTTGAGCGCAGTCTTTGCGTGGTTCCAGCGGCACAGCCTAAAGTGCAACTCAGACAAGTCTGAGCTGCTCTTCTTTGGCTGTGCCCCAGACGCAGACTGGAAGTCGTGGTGGCCCCAGGACATGTTCCCCCCTGAGGCTCCTTCAGCTCAGGTAAAAAATCTTGGAGTGGTGCTTGACGTTGATCTATCTTTTCGTCCCCACATCCTGGGACTTGTAGGGAAATGCTTCAGCATCCTCAAGATGCTTAGAAAATTTCTGCCCCTGCTCTCTTTGCAGTACCGCAGGAATATAGTTCAGGCGTTGGTGGGTTCTCGCCTGGACTATGCAAATGCGCTCTTCGCGGGCCTACCTAAATATTTGATATCTAGGTTGCAGGTCACACAGAATTCGGCGGCCAGAGCCATCTATGGCCTGCCGAGGAGAGCAAGAGCCTCAGTGCTCCTAGCCAGGCTTCATTGGCTACCAATCGCGGTGAGAATTAAATTTAAACTCCTCACATTGGCGTTTAAAGCTCTCCATGCGACCGGCCCTTTCTACCTTAGGAAGCGCACTGCTTTCTATGTGCCACGAAGGTCTCTGCGGTCGGCGGACCTGGCCAAAATGGAGGTGCCTGTGGTCAAACGTGTGCGGATGGGAGGTCGCTCTTTCCAACACGTAACAGCTTGCCTGTGGAATGCACTCCCTCTTTCCCTTCGGAAAGCAAATAATCTCTTGGCCTTCAGGAAGGAGCTGAAGACTCTGTTCTTCACCGAGTAACCCGCGTTTCTGCAGACTGTATACCTTTTGGTTTTTCTGTTTTTAGGGGCATCTTTGCTAAAGCGCCGGGACACCCTTTGGGGTAGCCGTGCGCTCTAAAAGTGAGAAAAAAAAAAAAAAAAAAAAAAAAATTTTGCGATTTCGCAATACAAGCGCAATCGTATTCATGAAAATTCTCTAATAGCGAAAAACCACAAATTCTCTGTTTGCGAGGCGCAAATTAAGGACAACCCAAAGCAGGTGGTAACCATAAAAGCCATTAGAGTTTGTTTTTGAAAAACCGTTGGCCAATCAGGAACAGGTGCAGGCCTGACCAAACACACATAAGGAGATTCAGCAGCAGCAGTTGGAGTCTCACAATGCCAGGAATGTACATGGTGGTCAGGCGGCGAAGGCTACAGCGAGCAGCACGGAGGAGACGCAGAATACAGGACAGGATATTCCGCCAGCGGGTCACCCTGCTGGGCCAAACCAGGGAGCAGATATATGCTAAGTACCGCCTGAATGGGGAAATGATAATCCAGCTAATACTGGACCTTGACCCCCTGATGCAGCACCCAACAAGGCGGACCAATGCTGTGCCTACACATGTACGGGTATTGTGTAGCCTGCACCTCCTGGCCTCTGGGAGCTTCCAGGGGATAGTAGCGGCTGCTGGGGGGATATCCCAGCCCACCATGTCACGCTGCCTCAGGAGTTTTGTTGACGCAATGCTTACCCAGCTACACCGACACATCAAATTTCCCACCAGCCAACAGGAACAGGACTTGACAAAGCTACAATTCTACAATGTGGCCCATTTCCCATCTGTGATAGGATGCATAGACTGCACCCACATCGCCATCTGCCCACCAGCTGCGACGGAGTACATGTACCGGAATCGCAAGTCCTACCACTCCCTCAACATACAGATGGTCTGCAATGCCAAGACATTCATAACTGACATTGTGGCCCAGTACCCAGGGAGTACCCATGACTCATTTATATTCCGGCACAGCGGCCTCCACACACGACTGGCCAGGGGAGACTTTGGGGAAGGACACCTACTTGGTAAGTACACTTTGTCAACAATGTCACATTGCAATGAAGTAGCTGCGCAGCACAGGCACTCACCCTCTGCTCCTCTCATTCGGGTCCCTTGCTCATTGCACCATCAGGATTCAAGCAAGCCGGGCCGACGACGCCTGAAATGGCAGAAACCGGTCCCCGGAAGCTTGTTTCCTTCCCAGTATAAGAATTGGCTTGGTAGTTTGGTTTGCCCTGTTCCCATCATGCACTGGGACAGGAACAGACTAATTTGCATATAGCCAAGTTCTGAGCTGGGATGGTGCAGTGAGCTAAAAAACGGTGATGGATCAAGCCCTGATCTTTGGACTGGGTAAGAGTGGTCTGCTTAATTCAGGCACTCTGTTCATCACCACCCCCTTTTCTGAATCCTCTCATTCGGGTGACAGTGGCTACGTCCTCCGGGAATACCTCCTCACCCCATACCTCAACCCTGCTACACCACAGCAACGGCGGTACAATGTTGCTCACATACGGACAAGGAATTGTATAGAACGGACTTTTGGGCTACTGAAGAGCCGGTTCCGCATACTGCGCAAGACAGGTGGGGCCATGTATTACAGTCCTGAATTGTGCTGCCGCATTGTGGCTGTCTGCGCAAGACTCCAAAACATTGCCACCAAGCGCAGGATACCTGTTGACATCTCTGGCAGTGAGTCAGAAGGGGACGACCAGCCACCTGCACATGGGCGTCATGCACACGGGGAGAACCCAGCTGAAGGCCACAGACGCCGCAACCACATCACAATGAACTGTTTCTAGTGAACCCTCTCCACTCACCCAACATATCACAATTGCATGCAAACGTTAATAATGACACTACGCCAATGTGTGCTGCCAAATTAAATCTTATTGTTTGAATCACAATAATGTTTGCAGTAGACATCCTTTCATTGCAAACAGTATTTCAGCATACTGCTGCGTCCAATACACAGGGCAGGCTTATGTTCAGCCTGTGCCTGTAAAAGTACTATTGAGTCAGGTGCGCCTCCGGCGCGAAGCACCCAAGCGCCTCTCCGGCTCCTCCTCATCTACCGCACGTGTCCCTGCATTGGGCCTGGTGCTGCGTCTCAGCGCCCCTACGTGTGAGGCAGGGTGGCTGCTCACACTTGATGTCCCCTCACTGGCATCGTCATCCCCGACAGTGGCAGGTACAGCAGGGTGAAGTGCCATCACGGCAGTGGTCAGGCCCTCAAGTACCCTGGCAACATCCTCGCAGCATTGAATGAGCTGCTGCTGCTGCGCCAGGCACCGGCGCGATAGCTGCGAGGTGGCATTGCCAATCACATAGTTTGACCGGGTGTAAGCCGTCAGCCGGGTCAGTAGCTGACGGTGGCGGCGCCGGTCCGTGTTGCGCTGTTTAATCATTGCAGCTGTGTTGGCCTCCACGGCTGCAGTCATGCGGGTCATCCCCTCCCCCACACCTGCAATGGCTGCCATCATGCGGTCCATCCGGTCCCCCACCCCTGCCACATTGGGGCCCAATGTTATGCAGCTGCAGCTGTATGGCCCCTTGCCGGCGTGCCTGCATCTGGCGAATCCGGAGCATGCGACGTTCGACACTCATGCTCGGCAGCCGCTGTCCATTCCCCCTCCTGGTGCTGGGAGCATTGGTCTGCAGGCGAGCCCTGCCACGGCTGCTCTGCTGGCCTGCCACAGTGGGTGGCCGCTGTGTCGCCGCTGTTGCGGGACCTGATGTTGGTGCCCCAGCTGCTGGTGGTGTCAAGCTAGGCATTGCTGGTGGGGCAGAGGCTGGAGGCACAGTGGTGGTGGGCCGGGCTGCAGGTGTTGGTGCAGCGGCAGAGGCTGGAGGCACAGTGGTGGTGGGCCGGGCTGCAGGCGTTGGTGCAGCGGCAGAGGCTGGAGGCACAGTGGTGGTGGGCGGGGCTGCAGGTGTTGGTGCAGCGGCAGAGGCTGGAGGCACAGTGGTGGTGGGCCGGGCTGCAGGTGTTGGTGCAGTGGCAGAGGCTGGAGGCACAGTGGTGGTGGGCCGGGCTGCAGGTGTTGTTGCTGCGGCAGGCGCAGGAGGCTGTGTGTGTGACTGCTCCTCCTCATAATCCTGTGCATCCTCATCTATGTGCAGCCTCTCGCTGTCGCTGCTGTCAGCGCCACCTGTGAGGGGTAGTGGACGTACATTAGTTGCATGTATCTGTCACACGTGCACTTGCTACATGCATGCTGGGTGACATTCCCTGACTGCCTATAGCATTGCGTACTTTTGGCCCTGTCTGGCTGCATTGGGGTACTTGTACATTGTGGCCACACTACATGTCCCACAATGCTTTAGGGCATTAACTGATGTGCACCGATGGCATGACTTTGGAACATTATGGGAGGCTATAGGGTCAGGGCCATTCATAGGGGACAGGGTCGCAGTCGCATGCCACTTACCTTGGCTCTCTTGGGTGGGGCGGGATGAGTCCATTCGGGTGACTCCAATACACGCCTCTTCCTCCAGCGTGTCCTCAAGGCGATCCTCCAGGGCGGTGTTTTTAGGGACTGTAGGTCCTTCCCCTCCAGTGCCCAGGGACTCTCCCAGCCTCTCTGCGACCCTCTCCTTGGCACGACCTCGGAGGTCGTACCACCTTTTCTTCAGGTCTTCCAGTGACCTGTCGGCCACACCCACAGAGTTCACTGCGGCCGCTATCCTGAGCCAGATCCTGCGCCTCTCCTGCTCGGGCACCCTCCTTGAGTCTTTACCAAAAAGTTTGGAGTGGTTCTCCACTACCCCTTCAATTAGGTGCTCCAACTCTTGTTCCGAAAACTTGAGTTTCCTCTTGCGCCCGGGGTTGCTGGGCCCAAGTACTGCATCCTCTGCCATTGCTGCAGTGGTATTGGAGGTGGTAGTCCAACTTAGCAGGTGTCCTTGCAGGAGCTGTCTCTGTTGCTGCCTCGAGGTCTGCCTCACTGTGGTGAATGGGGGTGGGAACTGGCTGCTTCCTGGTTGTGATGTCATCGCTGTGCTCCAAATGCGACTTCCCGTTTTCCCGATCTCGCGCTATTTGCGGTCCCGCTATTGACGATCTCGCTATTAGAGATATCGCTATTAGAGATATCGCTATTAGAGATATCGCTATTCCGACACGGATGTTGCCGGAAATAGCGTTTTTAATGCGAATTTCGGCCGCGTGCGATTCGCTTTTTATTCTCTAAATACATCATGAATTCCGTTTTGCGTGTCCTTAATAGCGATTCGCTATGAATCGCTATTAGGGGCTCGCAAAACGGCCCGTTGATGAATCAGGCTGTAGGTTCCTTGCAGAGAAAGAAGGGTTGAAAGTTATCATGTAGTATCCGTGCCATCCAGACAAAGACACAGAGAACCTACTATCCAGCAGCCTTCTGGAAATGACCTACAGTTCAAAGCAGGCCATGAACTCTCACTTATTTAAAACAGAAAGCAGGAGAGATTTATTCAGAAAAGTTGTGTCGTTGAGTAAAACAAACTTTGAAGTATTTCTTGAACATTTAACTGAACTTTTCTAAGGCTAGGTTTGTCCTCTGATGGAAAAAGAAGGATTTTAGACTGGACTATGCTACACGTCTATAAGAATGTCATGGGCAAGCTATAAAATTATTATATACACTTATAAAATTCTGAAAATAGAGAACAACTGGATGTTAGCATTATTGGGTATATTGCAGTTCTATAGAAGTAGAAACTATTTCTGACCTTAACAAAAAGAGTGCAAGGTGACAAAGCTACCACTTGCTAACATAAACCTCCAGGGAGCTAGTTACAAATTGATAAGTTACAGCCATTCACTATTACAGTGATAGAACATTTTATTGCAAGTTTCTTATCTTGTAGAAATCAACTACATCCTGCAGACATCCTTGGACAGAGGTGAAGAGTAAGTGTCTCTGTGTTCTCTCTTATCAAAGTCCCTTTCCTACTTCCAGAGACCTTCATTATTCTGCTATGTGGTCACAGCTGTGAATGGTGGGAGACAGAAAAGTGTGTCTCCCCTGTTCCATTCAGAGAACAAGATTCAGAGAATCCTGAAAGACAGTTTACATTTTAGACCACTAAGGGCCAGATGTAGGACGGCTATTACCGGTCGGTAATGGCCGAAGTTCGTTAATTTCGGCCGTTACCGGCCGGTAATAGGCTTTAGTTTATGTAGGGGGCCAATTTACAGATTCGGTAAATACCGAATCGGTATTTACCGATTCGGTGTTTACGAATCATCATTTACCGATTCGGTATTTACAGAATCGGTAAATGACATGTAGGAAGCACTTTAAACAGTGCTCATGTGCTTTAAGGATTCGTTATTTGCCACCAACTATTAGTTGGTTGTAAATAAGGAATACCTTAGAAAATGCAAATCAATGCATTTTCAACTGTGCCATGTGGCAGACATACATGCCCTTGGGGCATGTATGTGTGCCACATGTGCACACAAGCACTAATCAGGGGTTCAACAGGGTGTCAAAGTGACACCCTGCCATCCTTGACTCTTTCCCTATTTTGCCTTCAGGCCCATAGGAATGAATGGCAATTACAGAATCGGTAAATACCGATTCGGTAAATACCGAATCTTAACGATTCGGTAATTTTTACCGATTTGTTACCTACATAGCAATTACCGATTCGAAAATACTGAATCGGTAAAATTCTGTATTTTCGAATCGGTAATTTACAATTACCTACATCTAGCCCTAAGTCTTTTCATCCTGAAATCTAAATCTGTAAATGAATGACAATTGAAATCATTGCTAAATACAAGAAATACATTTAAAAGTGTGTTTCTCTCTGCAACTGGAATAACAAGGTTTTTTTTCTGCCAGACAATGTAAAAAGGTTTTCTCTGTGTATATGCATTGAAAAGGACTGTTGTTGAGATTGCCTATTTGTTACTTCTTCTGGGTGTGCCCAGTAGGAAAGAGCGTTATATAGTGTTTTGACTGAAGAACTCAGCATAGGTATTAAATGATGCAAGGATTTGGGCACTCACAAATGTTCTCAGACCAACCAACCTCTTAAGCAATGCATTGGACCTGATTTGGATCTCGGTGGACCTGTCCATAGGATATAATGGGATTTATATGTCACTGAACAGGATATCCGTCACCGTTGTAATGGAGTAACCCATCTGCCAAAATCTAACTCATGCCCATTGACTCCAGTAAAAAAGGTAGTTAATTAGTGTGTTACAATCTGGCTAGTCTGTGACAGTTTTATGACCTTAGACAATTGATTGATGAATTACTTAATCCAAACATTCTAATTAATAGAACGTAGTGGCTCTTTAATATCTATGGAGTTACTCAAACTCATCAATTGTAATCAAATTGTATTGAAAATATAACACATACACTTGAATTAAATACATTGTTATTAATTATTCCAACTTTATTGAAAACCTGGTAATTATTTCAAATTTTCTGCCCACCCACCCTTTTCTCCAAACCTAGGGACTGGTCAAGTATTTGAAGAACTTACAACAGTTGGTTCTTGAGTGTGGTAAATACCATAAACATGCACTGTAAACCAAAATGCATATTGATTATGCATGTTCTGCTAAAATAACTAAAAACAATAATAGCTAATATGACATAAGTTGGACTGCAACATTAGTTGATGGAGTAGTAGCATAAAACATAAATGTAGAACACAGGAGGTTTTATGCATTGGCAGCAGTTAATGACCCATAATATCATAGAACACACCAAACCGCATACTTGGGCTACTGAAAGGAGGTTATTTCAGAAGACATATGATATAATAGCATTGCAGAATAATCGTGAACAGAGAACTCTAGTTGTGCCCTAGTAATTACTTCACAATGGAAGGTAAATGTAAGCCCCAAACAGAGGGTCCAGACATTCTTCAAATGCATGTTTTAAAGGTAACTGAAAAGTTAAAACAAGCACAGTTAGATATTGGAGTACTAAGAGATTAAATCAAAAATTTAGAACAACTCTAGGATGTAAAGAAGGTGTGATAAATGATTTATAGGCGTACAGATCAGTTAAAACAAGAACATAAAACACGTAGTAAGATTAAACATAGTTTTCAATTGAGGATGGCAGAGAATACCATCCTGGCTGATGGTAATCTAAAAACATGTGTAGGGATTCGAAAATATATTAAGGAAGTAGAAGAACCCTGCCACGATTTGTGTAATTCGATCCTGTCTGTGTAAGTGGAGTGTAATCAAATGATGAATGAAATTAGACGAGCTAAAACAAATATTCACAAGGGAAACTTGTGAAAGATTAGGACACAAAAGTTCACTTTTTGATAGTGAACAACTACAGAGGAAATTAGCAAGACCCCAAGGGAAGGATAGAAATGATGAAACAGGCCTTTAAAGAGTCTGAAGTATAACAGTGGAGAAGGCTACTACTTGTAAGAAATGGATTATTGATTGAGGGAGGTGGAAGCCCCACTCAGACAACAGCCACAATCCTTGTCAGGGTGAACCACAAAAGTCACTAAATTAACTTGTGTTCCACCATCTGGTAGCTTGGCACAAAAGCAGTCAGACTTAAGCCAGAGGCAACGTGTAAGGTATTTATGTAGCACACAAGCCATAATAATGTGAAAACACAACACAAGAACAATCTCAAGCCAGTTTAGAAAAAAAAATACATCTTGATAAATAATGCGACACCAAAACAAATTAAATAAAGTAGACTCAGAGTTATGAATTTGTAAAATGTTTAGACTAAGATAGCGCCTAAACAATCAAAGCACTATAAAATTATATTTTGATAAACAATATGACAATAACACAAATACAATTCAATAAGTAGACTCAGTTATGAATTTGTGAAGTTTTTAGACTAAAATAGCGCCTAAACAATCAAAGCATTAACCTCAGTAATTTGGTCGCACAAGACTAGGGCAAAGTCAAATTTAAGGCCGACCGCGATGAAACGTGGTTCAGATACACAAGGGGGGCTGGCCAGGTCCCAGTTTACCTTCGGACTTCGAACATTTTCAGAAGAGAAGTCCAGGAGAAGAAGACAAAAGGCTAGTCGCAGGTTGCTTTGAATGTGCTGAAGGCAATCCCTTTGATGTGTGAGTGGGGCAAGTCACAGCTCTGCCTTCAGCCATTCTGGTATAAGGCCTATGCTGCCTACACATATTCCCCTTTGTGTCACAGTCTGAAAAGAATACACAAACCCCAAAAGCAGAGACATTATCAGTCGCATGACCAAGGACACTGGAGGAATGCACAAATGGTTAATACAAGAAGATGCCAACTTTTCAAAAGTTTATAGAAAAGAAATTACCTGGCCACCAGTTTTTAGTGGCTGCTATTTATTTCAGCAGACTGAGGAGCAGTGCATTAAGTCACTGCACCCTACTTCACTACTTTGTATTATTCAAGACATGTGATGCAACCATTTCATTATTCAGACATACAAATAAACAATGATATGGAAATTAAACAGAAATGTGAAAATGACCTTCATAACCGTATAAAAAATTAAACAAGTCTATATTAGTTGAACATAAGCTCTCTCAAAGGGCCTTATACTTGGCTTTTAATTAGAGACAAGCTACCTTTGGGGAATAAAGAGAAATTGGAGTCTGGACCTGTAATCCTGAAGCATGTGACCTAGATGATGACTGAACAGAGGATGAGGAACATGTGCAAGAAAGGGAATTAACTTCACAAGAAGTAAAAAAAAGGCTTCCTTTTTTACTGGAGAAAAAAGGGGGATTAGAACATTACCAGAATCTTTATAGACAAGATTTCCCAGTGTCCCAAGACTATCAGTTGATGTCAGAACCAGGATTACAATGCATGAAGACCTGGGGACCCAGAGTCAAGAGAGACGGTCTTTAATGGGTAAAGGAAAGCTACCCATGGAGAAGGAAGTCAACACAGTCTCATCCAACTGCTTCCACACACTTTGGATGCCCCACAAGATCTTCAGGTATCTCCCAGAAGACACCAGAAGGAATGTCAAGCAGGCCTTCATCACCAGCAGACTGGACTATGGAAACATGCTCTATTTAGGACTTATTGAACACATCATGAGGAGACTCTAGACAATTCAGAACTCAGTAGAAAGACCCATGCTTGACCACCCCAGAAGGACAGACATCAAACCATATTTCAAGAAACTATACTGGCTCCTGATTCAGAAGAGATGCCAGTTCAAGATGCTGACCCTTGCCTACAAGGGCCTGCACAACAAAATACCAGTATACATCAACAAATGACTGACCCTCCACCAGCAGACCAGACACCTTCAATCAGCTTCCCTGTACCTTGCAGACACCCCATGGATTTGTCGAGCCAACAGCTGAGAGCGCTCTTTATCGCACCTGGCAACCACAGCTTGGAACAACCTCTCCCTGCAACTCATGACCACACTGTCACTCCAGCAATTCAGACGAGAACTAGAGACCTGTTTGAATGATCAAACCTCCATGCAGCAGCAAACAGCTGCAGTGCCTCGAGACCCTCGCTGATTTGCCCCGCTCTATATATGTTTCATTGATTTATTGACTGATTAAAGGAAAGACCTGGGTGGAGGTAGGGGAGTTTCCTTGAACTTTCCTAGAGGCCAGCAGAGGGTGGAGAATTCCCTGCCTCCCTTGGAAGAACAAGAGAGAGAGAGAGAGAGAGAGAGAGAAAGAGAGAGAGCGAGAGAGAAAGGAGAGAGAGAGAGAGAGAGAGAGAGAGAGAGAGAGAGAGAGAGAGAGAAATACTTGTCTCTACACAATGAACAGAGAACAGTGACTTTGGACAGAGAGAGTCAGTAGTCTCATTCTCAATCACAGTATTGGGAGGAACAAAGAGAGGTTTTCTCACACTTTGAATCAAGGGCTCCCATTTAATACCTCTCAGACCAGGTCCAGCACATGTTGTCGTGTATTTCTATAGGTTCTGAATCGATCCCCCTATTCCTGACCCTATTCTGGTTAAGCTACCTAGCTAGTTAACTAACAGTCAGCCCATGAGGCAAGAAATTCCCCATGATGCAGATACCGTTATCTGACGCAGTCACACTACGGCACAGGAACGTGTTATCTGATTAGGTCATAACGCTTGAGATCTAATTAGACAAGCGATATTCCTCCAGCCCCTGATAAGGCATACGACGTTCTCATAACAAATCAAACCTATGACAACCTGGATAATCCGTGCGGCCATTGTTTTGATTTCACAGAGAACTTTAGTAAAGAATGTGCTAACGAGCAAGTCGTATGACATCTTTATTGACGTACCTATGTCCATCCTTACGTCAATCCCGGCACCTTTAAGGTATAAATATTGCCGACCTTGCCCTATGCAAACACACGCGTGGTGACAAGACGGAGCAGCCATACTTGCCGAAGCCGAGAGCAGAAGCAGACCCCGCAGGCAGCAGCCCCGCCTTCCTGACGCGCTGAGAGACGCGCTGCTATCTCAAGCCGAGAGACCCAGCACCGGCGCTTCTGGGCAGCCCTCGCAGGCAGCCTGGAATATCGAGAGCAGAGAAAGAGATACCATTCCTCATTCATCCTAAATTCCAGGTACAGAACTGAATAACCCCTCCTAGAGAATTCTTTAGTTATTCACTTGGCAAAAACAAACTTAAACTAAACTGTAACTTTCTATTCCCGCCCACGCATTAGACTTAGGTCAGGTACACGGGGTAGGCGTATTTAGAAACACCAGTTGAGTACGTTTAGTCAAATGTATATGTGTATGTAAATATATTTTATTCATTTTAAACATCATATGGCTCAGAAACCATATCAATGTTTTTACAGTATTATTTTATACTATTGCTTCTAATGTATGCACTTTACTTAACTATAAGTATTGCAATAATATCGATCCATTTCTCTTGTACGAGAAAAGAGACTGATCAATAAATAACATCTTTTATTGAACACGCCCATCTCTTCCTTTTCTCTACATTCTGATGAGACTAAGAATGCACGTACTGACTGAGTAAAATAATTGCCTTGTGCTCACACGACTCTCGAGATTGACTCTTGATTAGGGGAGAGCAAAGTTGTCATGTTCTATGGTTGTCAGAAACTAAATCCCTTCTTGTCTAATCAGGGGAGTTCATCCTTCCTTGAACATTCGAGAAAGTTTCTAGCGAACTCTGAGCTTAGCTGGCAAACCCAAAAATTAAGTCTAGTATCGACAGTAGTAGACCTAGTTAACGTCTGGCCTAGGCCTTTACTGCTGTAGGCACTATTCCAATGCGCAGAGCCTATTGGGAAAATAGGAGCTACACTACATGGCGCCCAACGTGTTTGGAAAGGGCGATAAAACTAACGTAAGACATTTAGAGTAACTCAGTCGTGCTTTCTCACTCAGACCCCTTTTCCCAAATACTCCAAAGACGTCTGGAGTGGGTGAAAGGATATAATATCCTCCAAAACCTCGCAGGAGGGAACTCCTATGTATGGTTCTTGGTCTAGTCAACGTTGAAGGATAAAACAGTTCCAGAATATTGTGCATCTAATCTCTGTTTCCATAAGAAACCTGATCTGCAAACAAACATAATACCGTCCTGTCTGTAAAATGGCAGAGAGTGATGATGAAAGAGAGGCAATTAGATTAGCTACTGAAATAGCAGCAGCTGATACTACAGCACTCGATGCAGACCCGGATATAATACTCATCCAGGTCGCCAAAAGAAGAGCTATAACTCTAAAACTTATAGAAAATGGACTGACACCTAGAGGTGGCACAGTCATATTCGTAATTGAGGCACACGAATATCGGCAGACAGAGGTATACTATACATGGATAAATTTTCCAGCAGCAAATGCTGTAACAAAGTACTTCCACTATTACAAAGTAGAGGAACCTCCTAATGAGTACACTCCTTTCGAGGAGGTGGAAGTACCACTCAAATTCCAAGAGCATTTGCTCTTATTTGATGGCGCCCTAATACATAACAATCACATTACAAGGCTCGGTCCTTTAGGAAGACCAGGAGCAACGTGGCCGGTCCTAGCCGGATACACACCACATCCAGACATCGAAAGAATGCCTGCAGCAGAGCTATTAATACAGCTAAAACAACTACTAAAAATTCATAGACAATTAGTTCAGTATGTAATGCGGACTTCAACAATTCAGCCAGCAATTAAAATTCCACAGCTGACCCCTCACCAGGGGAACACAAATAAAATCACACCACAGAACATCCAATCCTGCCTAGGTAAAGTTCCAGCTAAACGGGAACAAATACCATTCTGGTTGGCACAGAAAATTACCCAAATAGAGGCGGTGTTTCCTGACACCACCCCATTAGAAAAACACAGGATTCTGACTATATGTCTCCCAATGGGAATCGCACCACACATTGAGGACTGTGACACTTGGGGTACAGTCTTTGCTTCCATCTACACAAAAACGCACGGTGTCCCATCCATTTCGGTGATACCAGATGTGCTAAAACAAATTCAAGATGAATACGGTCCAGAACCTGCTTTAACTCTTGGTATGAAATTACTGAAAGACTTCAAGCAGGTCTCGGCTATATTACTAGCCAACATAAAGGGTGAAGCAGCAAACGTGGCGATCCGCCAGAGGTTAAAAGAGACAGATATAGCAGACCAACCAGCTGAAATTGCCAGAATCATAGAAAAATCCTATGAAGAACTAGGCAGAGATAGTCTAGGTGGAATACCAGTAAAACCGCAACTGACTACAAGTCCAGAAAAAATATTTTTTAATAATAATTCACCAAAAAAGAACTGGGATGGAAATAAACAGTCCAATCCTAAAGAAAAGAAATTCCAGTCCAGAGGAAGGTCTCCTAGGCGAAGAGAGAAATCTCCGAACCCGAGACAAAGGTCACCTCAGAGTGAACCCTCTGGGAATAGATATAACCTTAGAAATAGGGATAATATTAAAAAACCTGATAGATATCAAGACATTGATACACGTCCCTCTCAATCTTTTCAGAATTCCTCGCAGAAATCGGAAAGAAGAGGACGATCAGAAGAGCACGCCAAGTCCAAAGACAAGGAACCTGCTCAACTGAAAAAGAAATCACAATTTCCAAAAAAGAAGGTAGCCAGTATCAAGGTAGTTAACAATGCCGAGAATACTGAGGACACAACTGAAAAACGGAGAATGGGCTCAGACAATGCTAGACAGCGCAGCAGAGGTGAGCATAGCTCGCAAAGTCCTTATGAATCATCTGGAGACAGTGGACACGAATGAATACCTTCAAGTGGAAACTGCAGATACCAGAGTTAGCAAGCCCCACAAAATATACGAGATAACATTACGTATAGAGGGAGATAAGACTAGGAAAATAAGGGGACTATTTTGGGATAACCTATCCAAGGGCTATGACATCCTTCTAGCTGAAAAAGACTGGCCACCAGAGTTTGTCAGGGAGTGCCCTCATGGCGAAGAAGTAATTATGCCTGCCTTCTCGAATCAAATACCGATTCATAAAAAATATACACTTGCTAGAAAGTGGGCAGTGGCCTTAGCACCTGCTTTATATAAAAATCATGTAGGATGGGATGAGGATTCTCCTCCTCACAAAGTCCAGTTAAAATCACAACCTACTGCACAAAGGCAGTACCCAATTAAGCAAGAAGCTAAAAAACAAGTAAATGAAATACTAGATCAGCTAGAATACCAGGGGGTGATTGAAACTTGCACCTCACAAATGAACAATCCTTTGTTTCCGGTCTCCAAACCAGACAATTCGTACCGTCTAGTTTTGGATTACCGACACCTTAACACATGTTGCAAAACTTTTGCAGTGCAAAACTCACACAGTGCTGCACTAATGAATAACATAGTGCGCAAAAAATACAAAACAACCTTGGACATCTCCAACGGATTCTTTTGTCAAAATATAGCACCAGAGAGCAGATATTTAACTGCATTCTCAGTAAATGGCACTCAAAAACAATTCTGTCGGTTAGCCCAGGGGTACAAGAACAGCCCGGGGGTATTCTCAGCAAGAGTAACAGAATTACTACAACTATATGATGATGAAGCATTATCTTATGTCGATGACATTTACTTAACAGATGATGACTTGGAGACTCACTTGAAAAGAGTGAACACCATAATACTTGGTTTCGCTGCAGAGGGTTACAAATTCAACTTCAAAAAGTCCAGAATTGCCCATCTGACGGTCCTATTCTTAGGATATGAGTTATCAAGTGAAGGCAAAAGCCTGGCAGACAATTTCCTAGAGAAATGTGCCGTAATCCAAGCTCCTAAAACGCTAAAAAACCTACAGTCAATTCTAGGCTTCCTAAATTTCGGAAGAACTTACATTGCAAATTACGCAGAAAGGGTCAAACCCCTTTACGATCTAATTAAACCAGACTTTAAAAGATCCAGTTGGACTCAAGCACACACAGAAATTTTGAGATCCTTACAAACAGACATGCTAATTAAAACAAAATTAGAAACCCGTGATAATACACGCAACCTTGTGATCCGAGTCATCCCAGGGAGATACGGATTCACATACCTAACCTCTAATGAGGGAGATAAGGTACCAATTGCATTCAAATCACATTTGTACACAAAAGCTGAACAGAGATTCAACAACAAAGGAAAAATTGTTCAAGCAGTTCAAACCGCAATAGCTAGAGAAAAAGACATAGCTGACGGTAGACATATCACAGTCAGAACAGCAGAATCAGCTTTTGAGGCATTAACAACACCGTGTAATTTACCAACAACAACATTGGATCCAGAATGGTTACAATGGGTAAATTCAATCACAACGGACAAAGTATATTACTTCTTTGATCCAGAACTAGAAGAATTAAAAAATCTAAAATATGAAAAAACGTATCCTCTGCCAATCGACATTCTGCCTCTACGACATTACGCCTGTGTAATCTATACAGACGGACATGCTCAACCCTCCGTTTGGGGAGAACATGCATACAATCCCACATGTGAGATTACAAAAGAAGTGTGGCACGGAGGTAAACTAAGACCTCTATTAACAAAATCACACTCAGTAGAAACTAATTCAGAACTACAAACTGAAATATTAGCTTTGAAAATGGCGCTAGATAATGCGGATCGCGAATTCCCGACACTTATAGTGTCAGATTCATATTTCTGCGTCAAAGCATATAACAAGGATTTGCAGACCTGGATTCAGAACGATTACAAAGATGACACGGATGCACCAATAAAGCAGAGACTTCTCTGGGAACAAGTAGCTCTTTTGAAAAAAGAACTACCAAAGACTCACGTGACACACTCACTGAGTCACCAGCGTGATGGCGTTCACGTTGTAGGGAATTCATTGGCTGAAACAGCCGCAGCGGCAGCCAGTAAACCGGCTCCCGTAGATCGAAAAAAGCGTACATTAAAATACATTGACGGCGAAACATTGCTGGCAGTAAAAACGTCATCAAAAGGCGACTGCTCGGCGTTACCGATCAACTATCCACTCAATTACACATACATCATAGATGCAAACTCCATTCCTTTTGCTCGAATCCCTGGAGTGGGGGATAGAGTGATTCCAAACATGGACAGGAGAAACTTGTTAATCGCAGACGCACACATGGGCGAGGGTCTCAGACACCTTAAATTAAAGGATTCTCTGGAAGAATTACAATCACGGTACTGGTGGCCAGGCATGAGCCTGCACTACACCATGTTTGTAAAAAACTGCCCAAACTGCAACAGAGATCGCAGTGGGGAGAGAAGCAGTTTAATACCTCGTCGTATCAAGGCAGATAACATTACCACTAAAAAGAATGGCTTGCGATTAACATATACAGGCTAGTTCCCACTTATAATGTAGATCCACAACACTCGGCTGACGTCCGGACTGTTATACAAGATTTGCGAGTCTAAATGGCATATACGCTAAGAGCATGCTACGTTCGACCATTTTTTTTTTACTTTTCTCAGGCAATCCAGCCTGGGGGGGGAAAGAATGGCCAAATGAGCACAGCCCAGCGGGAATCTTCTCACTTCCTTCCTGAGGGTATGGGATGGTGTAAAGAAAAAACCAAGACAGAAAGCAATCTATAATAGAAAGGATATTAGGTTCGGGAGCTGGGTGGGTCAAACATCTAATAAGTGTCCAACGTAGTCTTAATAACTTGCCAAGAAATTCTCTGAAGGGATTCAGTCCGTACGAATTATTATTCGGAACTAGGATGTTGATCTCTGACCTTGATAGTCAGACTTCAGTGGTAACAGAAAAAAGCTTTGATGTCAAAGACCGTTTGGCTATTTTGCAGGACTTAAACAAAACAAGAAAAGACCTGAGCAACATACAGTTGAAACAACAGCCAACGACCACTGAAGAATCACCACCTGTCCCAGCAAGACCTGTCTGGATTCCAAAAGTCGGGGATCTAGTCAGGGAGAAGATCGCGGTAAAGAAGGAATTTGGGCCTTCTTACAGAAAAGCAGTTCCTGTCTTGTCTGTCAACGGGACAAGATCAGTTGTACTACCGCCACTTGCTGGAAAAAAGGAGAACCGAGTTGTATCCATCGACCTGGTAAAACCACAACATGTGGCCGATAACCAACAGTAGGCCAAGTGGACTCCCAATAAGTAGCAGAACACCAAGGTTTGCTACCAGTACAGAGGTCCTACCAAAGAGGCTCATCACATTCGAAACACCTACAGAAGAACAACAAGGACTATGCAACAATGCAATAGAACTAAGACCTCTAAAAACCCAAATAAAGACATTTAGCAGAGACACACCAATCTATACAGAAGTACCAAGTGAAAATGCAAGAAACAAAAATCCTGAACCAATTGGAACAATTGACAGAACTGCATCCGGTTACTTCATCAACTTCGATGATTCCTCTGACGGTTTCAGCGAACAAAAGACACAGCCATCATCAAAATCCTTTAAAGACAAAGCTAAGGAACTTTTGAAACAACTGAAAGAAACATATCTGGTTTCTCCATGGATTGAATTTTGGGTGGGTTTTGGGGCATTTATCCTCATACTTTGGCTCATCATGGTATTTACCTTGGGACGCTTCATTGAGGGAAAATATGCTAAAATGGACACAGCAAGTCAGAACATCAACTTGGTCCTCAAACCACACACATCTTCACACGTCGAGAAAAGAGAACTTTCTTCAGAACTTTCTTCAGCCAACTTCACAGCAATTCCAATACCTGGTGGGGTAGCCTGGGACAACACTGACTATGAAATTTATGGTCCGGTCGAGATCCTGAAATATCCACACCAAATCAAGATCTCCTTGAGTGACTTTGCAAAACCAAACTCATTTGCTGATGATTGGGACTTTGAAAGTATAAACAATATGATGTCTGACTTAGTAATGTCTGCTAAATTTACAAAACATGATTATTTGCAGGGTTCTACAAATTATGACAGCATGTACTGCTATAACCATTATGGTAACCATTTCTTGCATAAATCTGCACAACCTAGAAATGTTTTAAATTTTAATCAATGGGAACATTGTGCTACACCTCCAAGAGGGAGCTCTAGAACCGTGTATGGCAAATATTCATATTTTTCAGGTTTTAACATAACTAATGCTGAAACATTTTATTACAAATTGTCAAACAAGACAGGGATGAAAACCATGATAACCAACACAAAATTGATATATTCAGATTCTTTCTTTGAAAAAATGAATACTTTTGGATTTGATTATTGGGACAAACATGTTGATTTGAAAAGTGTTTGGGGTACAAAAGAATGGCAAGTACAGGGTATAGAAGCTTTGTTTAGAGCCTGCATGATCCCAGAACAAATGATATTTTTAAATGACACCGTTCAACAAACCACCTGTCTTGGCTTAGCCAAAATCAAAGATTTAAATAACCTGTCTATTCCAAAGCCAACAATGTTTAGCAATAACTCTGAAACAGATGAAGAAATAGACATAAACCATATACTTAACCAAAACAGAACACATCCTGATTGGAAACAATGGTTGATC
Organism: Lissotriton helveticus; assembly: GCF_964261635.1. Classification (NCBI taxonomy): domain Eukaryota; kingdom Metazoa; phylum Chordata; class Amphibia; order Caudata; family Salamandridae; genus Lissotriton; species Lissotriton helveticus. Next base: position 123,241,491 of record NC_136067.1, read on the forward strand.
TGGCCCACAGATACAAATAACTGTCAAGATAGATTCCTGAATAAAACACAGGGTTTCAAAATAAACAGGCCAGACCCTAGATATCCCCAAAGACATCACCCAGGGATAATAACAACCTACAGTGTGGGCAAATTATGCCTTCAATGGCTACAAACTTCCACACTGCCTGAAATTAAGCAACACCTAACTTTACTTACTGATGGTGCTGACTTGCGTGATTTCATAATGGGACCACGCAAACAGCGTCAAAAGCGTTTCATAGCAGCCTCTGTATATGCAGCATACAATGAGGCCTGGAAGGTTACTCAAATTGAGACAGCAGAAAGAATACGGGAAATTGACCGTATTAATTTGGAAAAATCACTTTCTGTAGTGGACAATGGGTTAATGACTCTGTCCTCCAGAATTTTTTCATTGGACAGCATTGTGTCTTCAGCAATCGATATATTATCGCAAGACTTACTGTTATTACAACATGGTCAGTCACAATTGCGTTCTATTGTACAGCTTGGCTGGACGTTACAAAATCTGCGTTCAGGCTATGTGCCTTGGCGTTTAATCAACACAACGTCACTATTCCAAATCTTTAACCTTACTGATAGACAAATCGGTATGGCTCAGAAGGGTGCTGATTATACAATCTTGAGCATTGAAAAACTAGAAAGATTACCGTTGACAATGTCAGAACGACCTGTCAGTGAATGGATAATCCACGGAATCATAAATATTCCAATCTCAACCTTCAGGTTTCAATACTGCCAAAAATATATACAGGCTGGCATGTACGAGAAATTGGGAAAGGGGTACCTTAAAACAACATGGAACCTGCCCTATTCACATGCATGTGTCAGTAACAAAGGACAGAAAGTGTTTCTTAGTGGCAACAATTGTGCTATGTCACTAAGCGGCACGCTTCTGTGTAACGGTATTAGTTTGCATGGAGCCTGTGAAGGGAATTCATACAACCTTTCATGTCACCAGCAAGGCGCACCTGCAACTGAAATAGAACCATTCTTTCAAAGACTCTATAATGGGAGTTACATTCTTATTGTAGACCGCAGATGCTGTAGTCTTATGCCCGGGACTCCTTATCTCGTCACTACGACGGCGAAGGTCAAGTGCTGTGGACGTTCTTTGTTTCCCAGCTCCCTTCCAGACAGGGAGGCAAGGGCATGGCCCGGTTTGAAAATTACTTCTATTCGAATAGATACTTTAAGCAGAATGAAAACAGTGCTTCTACAGACGCCTACAAGGCTCACGTCATCTAAAGAAACGTATGATCTACAAGTCGCAAGGACGACTGCAGAGATACATACATTATTATCAACTAATTTCCCCGTACATTTCGCGGAAATCCTGAGCGAAATCTTAAATATTTCTGATACCACAGGGGTCTCAAAGGTATTTAAGACAGTATTTTCGATGGCATTAACACCATTCAAAGCCATACTGGGTATTTTTCCAGACTTCGTCCATTCGATTTTTGGCGGACTTCCCTTGATCCTGGGACTAATTGCAGGAATCCTATTCCTAGTCCTTATTTTTCGTTATGGCAACCCATGTCACAGATCAAACTCTCGCGACAATGGAAGATACGATCCTAGCCATTGGATACCGGGACCGGATATCAAAAATCCTGGGACTATCCCGGCTTAGAGACCTAAACATGACTTGGTTTCTATCATTTCGACCAATGTGGCAAAGGTGTGTTTTACCTGTACTAAGGTGTCTGCTATGCGGAGAAGAATGCGTGTTAGACACCTGTCTGACGCTACAATCGGATGCGCCGGTGGATGCAGATACACTGTTGGTTCCTACCAAGGTTCACGCACTGTGCTGCCCTCAAAGGCTGCCAATTCTGATGACGGCATTCCTGGAATCTTCACCACTGCGATTGAAGAGTAGTGAAGTTCAAGATGAAAGCAGCATCGAACAGGTACGACCTTCTGTCAGCAATGCAAATCAGAATGTCAATGGAGACAATCATGCGCATGAATGCATGGTTACCCCTATTTCCGACTTAGAGGAACTTTCCCATGAAGCTGTTGACAGTTTTTTCGAAAGCCTGAATGATATGATGTTCTCTCCGGAACAGAAATAGAGACTTTTGAGTAAACTCGCACACGGCGTTCCCTGAATTCGGCCTTCAACTTTAAAAATAAAGTCACATGAACAATTACAATCCAGTTCACGGACAGCAACTTTTTTCAGCAAGCCCCTAAAATATTTTTCTATATATTTTTTCCCGGGACACTGATTTTCTGCTTAAAGTAAGAGACTATTCCTAGAGAACTAAGATTTCTATTTTAGATAATTTATAGACTTTATAGACTTTAGCTGCCCGCTGGTATGTTCGCAATAGATTTTATGTGATGAAATGGTTTCGACTTTTTTTCTGTATAACCATATTAAGAGCCATTTCATGTGTATTTCTCATATACCAACAAGCAATAATGCATAACAATGCGTGTTTACTTTTGCATTTAATTCATAGCTTAAGTGCATACAATATATATGACTGCAATTTTTTCAGTATATTTGAAAATTTCGAAATGCATTTATGTATTTTGGGGTGGTAAGGTATACACTATACTCTATAGTATGTTGTACTATGTTATACTATGCATAGATTAGTAGATATGACCATAGTTAGCGTGGAGTGGGTGTCGTGTATTTCTATAGGTTCTGAATCGATCCCCCTATTCCTGACCCTATTCTGGTTAAGCTACCTAGCTAGTTAACTAACAGTCAGCCCATGAGGCAAGAAATTCCCCATGATGCAGATACCGTTATCTGACGCAGTCACACTACGGCACAGGAACGTGTTATCTGATTAGGTCATAACGCTTGAGATCTAATTAGACAAGCGATATTCCTCCAGCCCCTGATAAGGCATACGACGTTCTCATAACAAATCAAACCTATGACAACCTGGATAATCCGTGCGGCCATTGTTTTGATTTCACAGAGAACTTTAGTAAAGAATGTGCTAACGAGCAAGTCGTATGACATCTTTATTGACGTACCTATGTCCATCCTTACGTCAATCCCGGCACCTTTAAGGTATAAATATTGCCGACCTTGCCCTATGCAAACACACGCGTGGTGACAAGACGGAGCAGCCATACTTGCCGAAGCCGAGAGCAGAAGCAGACCCCGCAGGCAGCAGCCCCGCCTTCCTGACGCGCTGAGAGACGCGCTGCTATCTCAAGCCGAGAGACCCAGCACCGGCGCTTCTGGGCAGCCCTCGCAGGCAGCCTGGAATATCGAGAGCAGAGAAAGAGATACCATTCCTCATTCATCCTAAATTCCAGGTACAGAACTGAATAACCCCTCCTAGAGAATTCTTTAGTTATTCACTTGGCAAAAACAAACTTAAACTAAACTGTAACTTTCTATTCCCGCCCACGCATTAGACTTAGGTCAGGTACACGGGGTAGGCGTATTTAGAAACACCAGTTGAGTACGTTTAGTCAAATGTATATGTGTATGTAAATATATTTTATTCATTTTAAACATCATATGGCTCAGAAACCATATCAATGTTTTTACAGTATTATTTTATACTATTGCTTCTAATGTATGCACTTTACTTAACTATAAGTATTGCAATAATATCGATCCATTTCTCTTGTACGAGAAAAGAGACTGATCAATAAATAACATCTTTTATTGAACACGCCCATCTCTTCCTTTTCTCTACATTCTGATGAGACTAAGAATGCACGTACTGACTGAGTAAAATAATTGCCTTGTGCTCACACGACTCTCGAGATTGACTCTTGATTAGGGGAGAGCAAAGTTGTCATGTTCTATGGTTGTCAGAAACTAAATCCCTTCTTGTCTAATCAGGGGAGTTCATCCTTCCTTGAACATTCGAGAAAGTTTCTAGCGAACTCTGAGCTTAGCTGGCAAACCCAAAAATTAAGTCTAGTATCGACAGTAGTAGACCTAGTTAACGTCTGGCCTAGGCCTTTACTGCTGTAGGCACTATTCCAATGCGCAGAGCCTATTGGGAAAATAGGAGCTACACTACAATGTGTTTGCATCACCCCAATGCCAAATAAAAAATGAAAAAGCACTTGGAGTGCTTTAAATGTTTATTGATTCACATTTGACTCAAGGATTACTGGGTGAGGTAGGATTATATCTCTTGTTTCTCTCCAGAATTTTCAAGTTTCTTTACTACTTTAAAGGACCAGAATTTGAAAACTAAGAGTGAATAGAAAAGGGATTTGTTACAGGTGTTTTAAACTATTGCTGGCCCAATGAAGCCAAAATGGCCAGCATACACTCTGATCTGTGATGTGGATGAAAACCAACCAGAGTTTTGAACCTCAATAAAGCAGCCATTTTCTCAATTATAGAACAATGTTGTTATGTTGATGTAGTGAGGTACAGATTTAAAAATATGCCTTTTTATGCTGTACCAAATAATATTCAGCAGCATTTAGTTCAAGGCTGTGTCCCTGCAGTGAGAGATATACATCACATCATCACCCACGCTACTCCAGTTCAAAATTACTAATGGCCTCAGTTTGGAAGCAGGTGAACCACCAACTTATAGAAAAGGCTCCTGGCATGAGACGAAAACCACCACAGTACAAAACAGTACTGGTTTTAGGGAATTTTAGGGAATTTCTGAAAGCTGAGACAACCAAACTAAATGATGAGTCCAAAATATAAGGGAAATAATCCAAAAGCCACAGCCCCCTTTAAGAGCTTTAGAACCGAACCTTCTGAATAGGACCGTGAACTCATTGAGTTGTCCTTGAGGGTGACCTGTACTTGAAGATACAACAGGTAGTTGGTCCCAACCCCACTTATACAACATATATTAATGAGTCCCAAAATAACTATGATGCCATTGATGTAAATATGCTGAAAAACTCACCTTTCCCTAGCAAATTGACTGTGAATAGAAAAGGTTCTATGTTTCTATGACTCTGGAAGGTCAGGTGTTGATTAATATTTTATTGGATACAGGAAGGGTGTCACCCAGTATAGGCTGGGATGAAGCATATATTTGGGGAATTACCTCAATTGTCTATGTACAGGAGTAAGATCATGAGTATACTTTCAGCTACAATAGGGTGCAGTGATCTGAACACTGCTCTTTTAGGAACTTTTAAAAATGATTCAAATCTCGAAATACCAAGTTCAGATTCTTGATTCAACAATTTTAGTAGCCAGGAAATCCATCAAATAAAAGTGAAAAAACCTCTGTCACCATCAGTTAAGCAATGGCTTGGGTCAGAGTTATAATGGATAGAAGCTAAAAGTGTGGCCCACCTCAAAAAGGAAGCAGAAACGTTAGGAAACACACCTTAAAAAGTCAGTAGACTGATCCAGTACACACAGTTGGAAAGGAAATAAACAACCAGACCTCCCTGAATCCTTGACGAATAGCAGCAGGTATTACTAGGAAACACAAATTCATGAGTTTGCGTAGACACATCACCCTGGAAACTACAGAGCCTAGTTCAACCAATTAAACTGTCTGAGTAAATGTCATGTGTTTTTCTCAAGTGTTAGATACTTTGCCATAGAAGCATGACTACATGATGGTACTGAGTATAATTGAATGGATGGCCAGAGTGTGAGACATCCTCTCTTTGGTCCTCAATGTGCCTTTGTTGAGCTACAAATGTTTCAATGCATACCCCTGTACAATAAGAACTTCTAAAAACGTAACTGTGCTTTAAACAATTTTGTCGCTAAATGTATCCCTATGTGGGAAGAACTAAACGTAATGGAACCATTATGTAAGACTGATTTGACTGAAACAACTATGAAAAATTAAAATCAGAATGATAAGCTACGTTTATATCCAAAGAGTTGTTTGACCAGCTAAACCGTGTGCACAAGGAGGGAATGAGCTTCCTCTTCAGCATATGATGGGGGTTGTCTGATTGAATATCAGAGCTAAAAATATCACGTTAACAGAATATTCTGTCAAAAATATGGAGGACCAAAATTTGAAACAGTAAGTGCAAATAGGTAAGTAAAGATTTGCTATTCGTCATCTACCTACCTTGAAGATATATATTTCATCAAAGTACATATAATGTGGAGTTAAGTATAGTAAAACTTTGCTTACCCATAGAAACTTACCATCATGAGTGATGAGTCTAGTATGAAGCTGAGGTTTCGTGCATGGTCTAATAAATAAATTCAAACAACCAGAGAGAAAGGGTCAAAGGACCACTCTTCTACCCCTTCCAGTTATACATAATAATCAACGTAAGAGTGTCAACAAATATCATAAAACAAGAGCCATGAAAGTTCAGAAAGTCATAGAATTACATTTACCAAAATAGATAACCAGTTAATAAGAAGGTGAAATACACGTGCTCAGTGTGAACTAAAAGGACCCTCAGGCCCCAACTGAAAGTTGGTAGCCAGTTGTCTTCATTGGGTCCCAGATAGTAGAAAGGAAAATCAGACTTAGTGAGTGAAGTGATTTAAAAAGAGTGTTGACTACTCTTCAAACAATTCATTTTAATGCGAGGGTAGCTCTAACTCAATTAAAACCAGTGAAACAAAAAAGGACTAATAAGTGGTTGTGTTAATTTGAACCAGTAAGTCCTAATAATAGTGAAAAACAAAAAGATATGCTCAACATGTTTCTGCTAAAGAGCTCAAGATCAGCTCAGCATTCATCAGGACCGAAACAATCATTCCCACTACCTAGTGGACACACCCTAGAGTATCCAGACCTACAATGTGAGAAAGGGAACTAATACAACCTGATCTTGTAAAAGTTCATGTGGATAATTATTCCCAAAGCCTCTCCTCATTACGGGAGACCGAAAACATAAACACATTTTTGTGTAAGAACGCCATGGGCTGGCGGCAGGGGGATTTCTTCACGCCCAGATAATTTGCATCTAGACGGCTCCCCGCCAGTCCACCTACTGCATCCACATCCGCCGCCCGGGACTACTTTATGATATTTGTTGACACTCTTACGTTGATTAATATGTATTCGTGCATGGTCTGTCAGGTGGGGGGTTTCCGAGGGCGGGGGGGTCACCAGGTGTCGTCCCATGTGGAGGGGGTGGAGCCAAGGATGAGGACTTCTATTTTCTCAGAATTGAGTTTCAGGCAGCTTTTCTTCATCCAGGCAGTGACAGCTTTCTTCCCTTCTTGGAAGCTGTGCCGAGTGATGTTGGGATCCTTGGTGAGGGAGAGGATGAGCTGGTTGTCGTTGGCATAGGAGACGATGTTGAGCCTGTGGTTTCTGATGATGGTTGTGATGGGGGCCATGTAGATGTTGAAGAGGGTGGGGCTGAGGGAGGATCCCTGGGATACTCCACATCTGGTCCCTGTTGGTTTCGATAGGTAGGGTGGGAGTCTCACTTGCTGAGTTCTGCCTGTGAGAAATGAGTGTACCCAGTCGAGAGTCTTTGCATGAATGCCAGCATCGTGGAGTCTGGTGGCTAGTATATGATGGGAGACAATGTCAAAGGCATCTGATAGGTCCAGGAGGATGAGGGCTGCCATTTGGCCTTGGTCAAGGAGGGAGCGGAAGTCGGTGGTGGCGGCAAGTAGGGCGGTCTCAGTGCTGTGGTTGCTGCATAAAGCAGAATCCAGATTGGGAGATGTCCAGGACATTGTTGGCTTTCATGAAGTTTGCTAGCTGGGTGTTGACGGCCTTTTCGATGAACTAGGCTGTGAATGGAAGCAGGGAGATGTGCCTGAAGTTTTGAGCTCTGTCGGGTCTGCAGAGGGTTTCTTCGGGAGGTGGCTGACTTCGGCGTGTTTCCAGTCATCAGGGAATGTGGCGGTCTTGAGGGAGCAGTTGATCATGCGGCATAGTTCAGGTGCGCTGGCAGAGGCGGCTCTGTGGAAGATGTGGGGAGGATAGGGGTCTGAGGGTGCCCAAGAGTGGATGCTCCTCTTGGTCTTGAAAGGGGTCCAAGTGAGCAGGGTCTGTTGGGTGTTATCGCTGGGGGCTGTAGCGATGCAGAGTTCTTGGTTGTCGAAGTTGTCATAGAGATTCTTCATCTTGAGGTGAAAAAAGGTGCTGAGTCTGTTGCAGAGGTCTTGGGAGGGTGGGACGTCTGTTGTTTCACTGCCAGGTTTGACAACTTCCTGGATGATGGAGAAGAATTATTAGAAGTTCTGGGCATTAGTGAGGATTTTGTCTTGGAGGGACTTCTTTGTGGATTTGATGAGTTGGTGGTGTGCTGTGGTGGCTGTTCTGTAGGTAGTGCATGTTTATAGGGTGTTGCTCTTCCTCCATGTATTTTTGAGTCATCAGCAGGAGTGCTTGGATGCTTGATGTACAGGGGTGAACCTGCTTGCTTTCTTGCTGTCTCGTCCTGTAGCTTTCTTGAGGGGGCATGTGTTGGTGAAGTTTATGACCCAACTGTAGAGGTTGCATGCAGTGGTGTTAGCGTCTGGCATCGTTGGAGGTAGAGTGGTGATGATGGCGGAGGTGAGCTGTTATCCGGTGACTTTGTTCCAGCTTCTGCAGGGAAGGTGGTGTGCGTGCTTGTGTACGGTGTATGCAGTGGTGGTCAGTCCCAAAAAATGTAGTGGCTTGGCTGTAGGAAATGGTATTTCCTTCTGTGAAGATGGGGTCGAGTGTGTGTCCCGCTGTATGTGTGTGGGCAGTGACAAGTTGCTTCAGTCCTATGTTGATAAGGTTTGCTACGAGGGCGGTCCAGATGGAAGTTTAGGTTTCTGAGTAGGATGTAGTCTGTGGAGGTGAGGGCATGAGGTGCGATGAGGGAGGTCAGTGATGGTGTCTGTGAAAGGAGCAAGGGGGCCGGGCAGTCTGTAGATAAGGGTTCCATGGAGAGTTGTTTTGTGGTTGGTCTGGATCTGGAAGTGGAGATGCTCCATGAGGGTTGTTGTGTCATCCGATCTGGTGGTTGTCATGCTGAGGAAACTTTTGTGGATGATGGCGATACCTCCTCTTGGGTGTCTTGGGCGTTTTTTCACAGGATCTTGTATCTGTCTAGAATGGCAGTGGCGATGTCGGGCACAGAGTTGGCAATAGTACAGATTTTTGTGGGGAAGGCGACGTCGGGTGCAAGGATGTTGAGGAGGTCCCAGATTTCCATGGTGTGCTTGTGCAGGGAGCACCCGTTGAGGAGGATGCAGTTGAGTGACTTCTGAGCAGTGATGTCTGCTAGGCTGGGGGCTGCTGCTGGGGTCTGGCTGTGGGTGAAGGTGCAGCGACAGTGTCAACAGGAGATCGGGCTTTGTGTGTTGCTCGGCATCAACAGCTGACAGTTGTTGCTGCATACGGGGTTGACAGCATGTAGGGTGCTGGAGTCATAGTGGAGGTGGGTCGGAGGAGCAGGGTCTCTGGCTCTGGTCACGGTTGGGTCGTGGACAGGTGCAGATGGGCTTGCCTTTGGTATGCCAGTAGCACAACCGCTGCGTGGCCGTGCAGCGGCCTCCAATAAGTAGGGGTCAGGGGGCAGGTGGTTAGCTGGGAGGTGGAAGCAGGGAGGACACGCTGGAGCAGGGGAGGGGCCATGGGGGCAGCAGCAGCCAAAAGAGAAGAGGGCAAGGAAAAAAGAAAAAAAGACAGAGAGTGGAGAGAGCAAACACGAGGTAAAGAGAGCAAAAGACAGTAAAAGAGAGTAAAAGAGAGCAGAGAGAGCAAACACGAGAACAAGATGGAAAAAGAGTAAAAGAATACAGAGAGAAGGCAGAGAGAAGGCATAGCAAAGACAGGAAAAAAGAGAAAAAAAGAACAGAGAGCAGACAGAGCAAACACAAGGAAAAGAGGGCACAGAAAATCCAAGGGAGGCTGAATAGCAGAAGAGCAGAGTGCTCTCCCACTGGACTCCCTGGGATGAGGTGCAGGCAGGAGCCTGGGGGAGGAGGAGCACCTCAAACACTTACCAGAGCGGAGAGTTCAGGGTTCAGAGGGCAGCAATTACTGGTGGAGCGGGGAATCATTTACCCTAAGCATTAGAATTCAATTCAGAACATTGGGGGCATATTTATCAAGGGTTTTGTGTCACACTGATCTGGCGCATGCAGGTGCAGGGCGATGCAAAACTTATGATGTGATTTACAAAGCAAGCAAGGCCACCTTCTGTGGTCCTGCGTTGCTTGGTAAATGTGGAGTAATGCAAGGCAGCGTATGTTCCTGCCTCACATGACTCTGCCCCAGGGAGGCATTTGAGGGGTGAAGCACTAGTGTTCCCACGCATCCACCCAAGGATTCTAAAGCATTCCCCAGTTTACCAATACTGTGAAAACATGGGAATGCATCAGGATGCTATGCCTTCCCAGTGGAGGCGTAACAAGTATTTTTATTTATTCTCATTTTTACTGTTTGTATGCATGCTGCATTCTTCAGCACAAATAGAAAGAGGGAAAAAGCCTGAGAAGATTATTTGTGCACCAGCTCCAGGGGAATAACAGGCACTCACTGGGAGTGATATGCACTGTTATCAGTGTTATCAGTGTGCATGACAGTGTCAGGCTTGCCAAACCGCCATGGGCGCTTTACATGTTCTCCACCCAGGCTGTATTATAGCCTGGGTTCGGAAACATGCCCAGGCCGGCAGTCCCCATCTGAGTGCAAATCACAATGCTGCAGTGCAGCATTGTGATTAGCTGAGTGGAGCCTAGGTGCTTCCTGCTTCTGGCCGGAGCAGTGCAACGTTGAGGAGGGATGACGAGAAGAGACGCTGCAGTGGCTGCAAGGAAGTACATTTATTATTTATTTATTTTTCTATGCCCCCTCTGCTCCCCACTCCCAATTTATTTCACCTGCCACTGTTTGATAGGTAACTACTCTCGATCCGCTCATCTTCTTAAGAAATTGTGAGGTGATTGAGGTAGATGCTGGACATAGACATGGCAGGGGTGGCTAGTTTTGTCAGGATGGGGGCAATGCTACTGCACCCCACATTATTTGTTGTAATGCACTAGTGACAAATTAAGTGCTCCCATGGAGAAAACATTTTTTTTATATTTATTTCAGGATCTTTACCACCAGAGGTGAGGACCATTTTCATGTTCAGCTTTCTGCATAAGAAAGTGGGAGATTGTATAGCTGTCATCCAAAGTAGCAAATAAAGCAGTGCAGGCATGTTCTGATAGGTAGGTGAGCCCTCTATTTCTTTATTAGTACCCTTCAATATGAACAGGCAAATTTTATGTACAGAAGGCTAAGTGGTGTATGGCTAGATACTGTAATATAGAGCATTAGCCTACTGCTGAGGGCTTTATACTGGCTGTCTAGACCATGAACCCAAGCTACAGACCTGAAACAAAGGCCTGGATGTATAACGGGAGTGAGGTCCTTTAGCAACTCATATAGCCTGAGGCAGAAAGGATATAAAGCTATTAAATATTCACATTTTGTATCCTTTGCTTGGAAGCTGAATGAATAATGACTCGATGCTGAAAGTGCATTTTACCACTGCTTGTGCTTGTGCTCTCTCTCTTAAGCATGGTAGAATTGGCTTGTCCCAATTTGGCACATTTGGTTTACTTGTAGGCCCCCACTAAAGTGGTACCCACCATACCCACGGCCTCTAAATTAAATGCTAAATAGTGGGCCTGCAGCAGTGATTGTGCCACCCCCTTAAGTAGCCTTGTAAAACATGTCTCAGGCATGCCAGTGCCGGCAGTGTGTTCAGTTTTAAACAGGCGTTTTGACTTGGAAAACTAAAACATTTGCTAAGCCTTTCTTCTTAATACATATAAGTCACTCCTAGGTGGGCCCTAAATAACCCCATATGGCAGGGTACAGTGTATGTAAAAAGTTGGACATGTACTTTTAATTTTCACATAACTTGGTAGTGAAAGATTGTTAAATGTGTTTTTCACTACTGTAAGGACTACCTCTCCCGTAGGATACCAATAGTTTTCCAAATTACAATTAATAAGTGATAACTTTCAATTGGGAGTAGGTGGACAGCTAAAGTGTGGTATCTAAAGATTTGTAATTACGAGCCATCTTTAATCGTAAAGTTAATTTTTGAGTGACAATTCTGAGAATGCCACTTTTAGAAAGTTGCCATTGTTGTACCCTAACTATTTGGTACTTACAGCCTGTCCCTGGGTTATATTAGTAGGTGTAGCTGGCATTTAGTCTTTGTGTATTGCTCCCAAACAGTGAGTCAAAGGGACTTAAGTGCTGGCAGGATGGGCAATCTCTCACTTGATTACGGGGAGAAGCTATGTAATCTCTGACTTGATGAGAGGGAGGAGCTGTCATCTTCCACACTTGCAAATCACAATGGCTCTGACTGAGTATACTCACAAAGGGTTTGACACTAGTCTTTTGTGACCCCAGACAATCTGGAGACAGGGCAGGGAGGCAGGAAATTTCAAACACCTCTTGGGGATAGAAACCTCCAGAACCTTTTCCTAGAGTACACGTCTAGACCTGTGGAAGACTCAGGAGAAGGAATGCTATGCTGCTTTTCTGCAAAAAGGGCTGCCACTTGGCTGACCTGCTGTGCTGCCCTGATGCCCTCCTTCCTGAGTGAGAAGGACTGGATCTGCATCTTGAACCCAGGAACACAAGAGTGACTCCAAGGGCTATTGGCTGGACACCTCATCAGAGCCTCCGGGACAGAACAGGCTCCAACAACCTTCAGCCCAGCACACAGACTCTGCCAGCTTGAGTTCTGCCTTCACAAGTGGTGCCACCCTAGTCCTAGAACCTTGGAAATGGGCATGAAGTTACTCTGCCAGCCCATCTGTGGTCCCAGCAGAACCGAGGCAGCAAGAGGCATGGCCTTGCAAAACTCTGCATCGGAATTCCTGCACATCGCATTCCCCGACGTAGGTCCTCACATTGCAGCCCACAGTCTCCTTGCGACTATGGCTGAGTGACGCTTGCACCAAAGCCTCGCAGCTCCTTGGTACAGCCACTGCGCAAGCATCCTCTTCGGTCTGCAACCAGGATTTAAGGTACTTTGCTCAGGAGGCCTAACTGGTTCCCTGTAGACAGACTGTGCTCCATCATGCTCAGCCTACACTTGTGACTTTCTTGCGGTGTATTATGATCAGATAAAGACAGTGGGCACTATGAGCTTTTTGGTGCTTTTTCCACTTAAATCTTTGAAATTGCATATCTCTGGTTCAAATTATTGGATTTTTGGCATTCTGGTCTTAAATAATGCATTAAATTACTTTATTAATTTAAATTGGGGTGGAATTTTTCTAGTGTTGTGTTTTCACTTCATTACTGTTTAAAATGCAGAATAAACACTTTATAGATTTCCTCTAAATTAAGCCTAAGTGCTTGAGCAAAGCTACCAGAGTGTTAAGCAGAGGTTAATTTTGGGGTTGCTTGTAACTTCACACTAACAGAGAATTATCTTTGCCCCTTTAACAGGGGTTTACCCAGCTCAACCAGTAACCAAACCAATAACCCAATTCCCTACATAGGTTGTAATTTCACACATGGATCTAAATGAAGTGCCAAGAGGGGTGATGAATTATGCCACCGTTTGGGTGGGTGAGAGCTTTCTGTCCTGTTAACAAAAAGACCAACCAAAACACAACAGGTTTGAGTCATTACCTCTTTGGCTTCCAAGCAAAGGATACCCAGTGTGAGTACTGGAGCATGTGTTTCCTTGCTATACTCTCCTTCCTTTGCCCTCTTGTAATATGATGATGTAAGGCTAGTGGAACATCCCACCCCCGAAGGGAGGAATGTTCTAAATCAAAAAGAGAGAAACAGAAAGACACCCTTTGGAATTTTGTAGTAGAGGGCCTACATAAGCCACCATTAATGGCCCTTAGCCTCTCCATTAACTTAAATTAAGCGCTCGGGCGTATGCGATAATGACAATTGTCTCAGCTACTAGCTATTAAGCTACAAATATCAACCGGCTAGGAGCCAATCAAAATGCTGCGTTTTGGCAATGAATTTATCTGATCTACAATAGGTTATATGAAGGTGAGCATGTATACAGTGTCAGGGAGCAACTTTAGATCAGTTACACTTGTAAATTGTATAGGAGCGTGGAGAAATCAAATTCCCTGACCAGAACATCACCATGCCCCCGCACCAAAGCACCTTCGCTCACCGCCCGCAGGATCCCTTGCGCTCTAAATACATTCAAGGAGATGCCAGACCATATAGTATGTCAACTACATGTTACTGGAACACATTTGTGTTATGGCGTGAGAGATAGCGAGAGAGTCAGAAAAATAGAGAGAAAGACAAGAAAGTGGGAGAGAGAAAAAGAAAACAGTACATGGCATGATAAAGTCGTGTAGACAGTCTTGGGTTTTGGTAGGCATATTTAATGTGTTTACTTTAATTTTTCATTTTGACTTGTTACGATTTTATTATATATTGTTTGTTTTTCTCTTCTTAGCGACTGAAGTTGATATTAGGATATTTTTTCGCTCTTAAAAAAAAAAATCAAAAGCATTCATTCAAACAGTTGTTGTAGCTCTCAATTTGAGGATTTTGAATGACTCCCGTGCTCCATGCTTTCCAATATATGTAATAGCTTGACTTTTTACGATCTTATATGCAAATCATTGATAAGATATAGAACGTACATTTGTTTGGATGTACTGAGGTCATCTATTATTCAGTAGCATCAGATAGAAAATATATTTATGCACCATGTTTAAAACTGATTTCATCATTTTTTTACAATACGTTTTGATATTGTCACTTACAATTCAGCACAGAGGGTTGCCTGCGACGATGTAAATCAATATAAATAAAAAAAGAACAAATTGGTAAGACGGTCAGAAATATTAAGCACTGCGGATAGGAAATACGGAATTCGACCTTTTTCATGATTATTTTATTGCCACTTCTGTTCCTCATAAAGTTTGCATATGTTAAATATTCATCGCTTCCCTGCACGCCGGTCCGTCTGTAATGCGTTTCTTCCTAAGCGTGGCATGTCTGGTTTTGAGATGTTAATACTATCTACATGGTTGAATAGGGGAAAACGACAGGAATCTTAATAAACAACAGATCGGGCGCCGCTCTCAGGCAGAAGCAGCAAACGGTCAGTTCTTCTTTTCCGATAAAATCGTACAACTCCTTACAGATTGCTACCTATTACCGTCTCATGGGGCGGACTGGCCTATAGCACGATCAGGCAAAGGCCTATGGGCTGGTCTAATTGGTCAGTGTGTGGGCTGGTTTTTTGGTGCTGGTGGGCCTGTTTTAACGTCTGGTTTACCTGACATTAAAACAAACATTGCCTGCAACAAGTTCAAAGACATGCAGTCTTCCACAGTTTGCAACAGACTTGTATAGCATATCTTTACAAGTTCGCACACATGGGCTACTTTTTAGCTATGTAATTTTGGTCCACTTTTATTTTGGTGCCTGGTCCTATTTCCTGTCCAAGTTCGACCCTGCAGTCCAACCTGGAACAGCAATTGAAATCAGAATATCTCTGTAACTCAAAAAAGCACTTTTGTGCTGCGGTAAAATTGTATAAATACACCAAACTCAGCCCCAGGTTCCAAGGTTTCAATGTGCTCTAAATCCCCATTTTCTAGATGGATGCTTTAGCATTCCTTTGAGTTTTTTCTTGACCTACGTATATGTCTTTCAAAGTTTGTCTTTTCTTCCACTCACTGAACAATGTATGTTTCTGCCTATCTTGATTAATGTGTTTATTTCTATAAGTAGATTTCCATCACTAGAGACTGACTTTGTGTGTTCGCAGATCACTGCACATGATATGCAATGGGTGGATTGCATGGGAAACAACAATTTGGTTACTATAGGAAATCAGTCATTTCTGCATAGTCACTGTAGATTTTTCACCTTTTGTGGACCTTATTATTGCTGAAATTAGAACTATGTGCATTGCACCCTGGCTACACAGGAACAAGTGCCTGTACTCCCCATTTAAACATTGTTAAATTAGCTTATCCTTGATTGGCATGCTTAACTTGGCTATAAGACCCTAATATATGGTACATCAGCCATACCCAGGGCCTGGAAGTGTAAGAGCACTTGTAGACCACAGCACCTATTGAGCCATCCACAGAGTGGTCCTTACAAACATCCCTTGAGTCATGACTAAAAACCTGCTGTCAAATTTGTCACAATATCTCTTTTTAACAGACAAGAAACTCCGCTTTTAAATATTAATGAGCAACCCCTAAGCACACATTGTAACATTAAAGGTGGCATATTCATAGGCCACAAAAGCTATCTTCACATGCAGGGCCAAAGCTAAATCTTGAATAATGTAAGCATGCAAATTATAAACTTCATTCTATAACTTTTGAACGGAACCATCAAACAAAGTCATTCAAAGACTATTTGTAATGCTTGCTAAAAGCCCAATTCAATGGTGACGTCAGATTTTAAATTATTATTTAGGGAAAGGAACATTTAGAACATTACCTTTTCTCTGTCCTGAAGCAACACTTTTCCATTAGCTCTCCAGCAGCTGCCCAACCTTCACTTAGCCTTTAATGAGGTGTGAAATTCCTCTCAGTAGCCACACAATAGACCACTTTGATTGAGATGTTCATCTGAATGAGCAGCTCTCAGCCCAATTGGACATTCAGGATAGGGTTGCTGCCCCACCTGTTGGCATAACAGTTCTAAATTCTGCCCGGAAGACATGTCTGAGGCACATGTAAATCTGTTGCACCTTTGAAAGGGATTAAACAAAACCCAAATTCAGTTCCTGTGTATCCCCTAGCCGATTGATGAAGGACTACGCTTTGTCATACTAGACTTCTGTCTCATGTTTTATTGTGGGTCCTGTGCCTGGTTTTAATATGATTTTAATGTTAGATGAGGGGGGACACTTGTAATTTCCATAATACACTACTCTACACACCCCCAGCTGTCAGAGCCAAATTTTGACGTGGTTGGAGACTTTGGCCATCTTGGAACTCCCCTAAAACATTATTGTGGGCTCGTTTGCAGTAAGGTAAAAGCAAACTACTGAAAAGGTGAACAGGGAAGGGCCTGGGAACATTTATCCCATTAGTTATTGTTATTGTAATTGAAATCGTATTTATATAGTGCTTACTACCCCGATGAGGGGTCAAAGAGAATTTCAGCAAGTAGCACGCAATGCCAGATCCCAAAAAGGATTAGTGTTGAATTAGTATAGAGAAATATGGGTTAATTTAGCAGGGAAATGTGAGTCTGGTATTTGGATTGAAACTGATAATGGAAGGATAGTAGAGGGAGGAGCCTTCAAAGTATGTATTGGGAGACCATAGTAGTAAGATGAGGTTTAGGATGTGTGAAAGGAGAGATGGGGGAGGGAAGAATCTCTAGAAATTGATTAGGGAGATCATAGTAGTAAAAAGAGTTTTGTGATGAGTCAAAAAAAGGGATGCATGAGGAAAGAATTTAGAAAGGGTTGAGTGGAAGATCACAGAAGTAAAATGAGGTTTATGGTATTCTAAAGAGGGATAGAGGAGGGAAGAGTCTAGAAAGGGTTATTTGGGTGGGTATCATAGTAGTAGAATGAGATTTAGGGATGAGTCAGAGGGTGGAGGTAGGAGATGTATTGAAAGAGGTATAGGGTGAAACGTGGTAGTGCATTGGAGTCCATTTTGTTTTTAACAGTAAGAGTAAAGTAATAAATAAATAGATACACAAGTACATCAAGAGTGTATATGTATAAGGGATATAATATATAAAGATTTAAGTTGTAGTTAATAAACTTACATTTTCAAGTTTTGCTGTACTTTAAGCTAACTTATTTGTGTATTTTTAACTCTCTATTCCAAATAAAAAAAATCTCAATAGTGAAGCACATTGTAGATAAATTAATTATGATACTAATTACATATTGTGATAAATAAATAAGACGGAGAACCATAAGCATCTAATCAAATAACTTTTATGAAGACTATGCAGTGACCTTTAAATATGTTAATCATAGAATTATATATATATATATATATATATATATTTAACTATAAGTAATATGTACATTTGTTAATCAGACCTGAAGAATATCTATATACTTAAAAAACAATTATTATACATATCTATATCAAGAAATTCACATATCTAGTTTATGTAGTACCCAGGATGCTCGATGGTTGACAATATTTACTAGGAAACATCATAATTAGTATGCAATTGTTTTAAAATTTTCCAGTGCTTTTGACAGCATTGATTATGCTACACTAAGCAGCAAACTGTAGAAAAAGAATATCCCTGAGTTGCTGATTAGGCCCATGAGAAAACTATGGGGCATATTATCAAGGGATTTATCTCCACTTTTTTGGCTTTAAAAGCCAAGAAAACAGAGATAAAATTATCTCCCTATCAGCAACAGGGTGCTAACACGCAAATTCGCATATTAGCACCCTTTTTCTCTACGCTTCCCCTTGCATCTCTAATGAGATGCAAAGGGGGCATTCCAGAGAAAAATGATAGGAGAAATGTTGTTAAACGACATTTCTCCTATTATCAAGGATTTCGCTAACCCTGTTAGTGATAAAAAAAAGCAGCGCTAACCACGGTTAGCGCTGCTTTTTTTACACCTGGTATTTTCCTGACTTAGCCATGATATCCTATGGAAGGTGGATATCATGGCTAAGTTTGTGAGCCCCTATCATCAAGCTAACGCCAAACTTCGAGAGATTATCATTGGTTTTCCAGCGATAATCTCTCATTTGGCAGTTAGCGCGAGGATTTGTATCACTTCTGAGATAAACCTTGCTAATAGCAAGTTATCTCTGCGATAATTTCCGGCGATGCTTAGCGTTAAAATATTTGTTGTTAAGCCTCGATAGCGATAAATATCACTAATCGTTGGTAATATGCCCCTATATTCCGATACCTGGATTAGATTGTTGTAGCAATAAATAATGATTTGACAGATAAGAAGCATTGTTACTCAGTCTCTAGGCATTTTTCTTGCCGCATTGAAAATTTTCCACATTTCTTCAACGTTTTCAATTGTTTTCCTCTAAAGGTAGGCAGAGTTAATTTGTCTATTTTAATAAGAACTCATGATTGACAGTTAACTGCTCTACTTAAATATGCTGTGGATTACAGTCTAAAAGCAAATTAAAGTCTAAGTATGAATTTTGGCTCAAGAGCTCCATAGTCCCATTCCAAGTGGATTATAAATAACAAACTTCTAGCATAAGGTTATCAATATTTAGGAATAATAATGACCAATAATACATTTTGGTCATCTCACCAACGGTGGTAGCTCGCATCTCTGTTGAGTACTGTCTTTGTCAGTTCTTTAAGGCCCTTTAAAAAAGGATGGAGTATCTTGTTTGAAAGTTTATGCTTAGAAGATTGCTGCCTTAGCACTTTATGGGAAGGAAAGATAAAATCCTAATTTTCTTAAATAATGGAAAAAATGTAATCCCATCTTTGAAAACTATTCTCTAGACTGAAGAATGTTCATCAGAAGATGTCACAGATTTTAAAGTTGATTTCTCTGAAATATATTATAAAGGTCAAGTCAAAGTCATATGTTACGTTTATTAAGGTCTCTGGAAGAACCAGTGGAAGCATTAATTCTGAAGGAAAACTATGTGAAGATGTTAATCTAAATTCTTCTTTCTCTTAACACCTGACTTTGAATTAGAATTACTCACACTAACCGAGGTGGGGATATTGGACCATTAGGAATAAAAACATAGTGGAGTTCAGTAATAGTAGAAATGAGTTATAAGAATGAACTTCAGTATTTATTCTTACATGCAGAGGGTACTAGCTGTTGTTTTGCTTGTTAAGGTCTCTTTCAGTTTTATATACAAGCAAAAACTGACCCTGACTAAGGTAAATGTATATGAATTTGAACATAGGGTTTTCTCCAAATCGCAGACAATATTTGTTTAAAAATTAATAAGGATGCTAGAAATGCATCTTGCTCTATTTGCCATAGCTCAATACAAGTTCTGAATTGTGTTTGTTTCTTGTTCAGTCTGGTAATATATTCACATAAGATATCCAATGTAAATGTTTACATATTGAAATATTTGCTTAATTTCTGATGACTTTAGAACTAAGATATTGCTCCCATTCAGTAAATGTTTGTTATCCCTTATTTACCTTTTTTTAAAAACTTTATTTAATTTAATTTAACTGTTACTGTAACTTTTAGTGCTATTTTCGTATTATATATATATATATATATATATATGGTATATGTCTGTGTAAATATTACCAAATGAATACAAATTCAAATGAAATAAAATGTTTAAACATGGGGACTCAGTTAAAAGCACTAAGAAATGATGCGTTAGTTTTGTGGCAAATGATGTATGAGGTCCAAGAAGAAAAATCTGCATTCTGTCTGGCAGATAAGCAATAAACAAGTCCAAGACACTGACCCCCACCCCTCCACTCATGTCGCAGCCAAACGGCATAAGAGGGGATGGTGGGAGACAGTTATGGCCAATTTACCACAATCTATTGTGATTATGGGGTCATTTTGCACAGAATCATTCCGTCCCTTGCCCTGGTGATTTTCTTCTCTTCTATCTATGGGCTGTGATTTTGCAACCAGAAATGTTAAGTCTCAAGCAGCTATGTTCTGAGGGAGCGGCAATATAAATACTTGTAAAGTAAAGCTGTAGGAGCGAGCTTCTGCCTTCTCGCTGAAAAACCAGGCATGCTCAATTAACTTGTAAAAGATGTTTGCTGCCTACATTTTAAACACCATTCACAATGTTTTTTTCTTGCATTTACACTGCACTGATTGAACATCACTGTTGATCCCCTGCCTGGCTTTGATGGCAGATGTTTGCACCCTGTGTCTAGGGACCCTGTTGCTCATTCAGTAAGTCAAATTGCTTGCTTCCCAATTTTGGGAATTAAAGAGTGTTAGAAATGGGGGTCTCTAGTTGGCAATGGTTTGCACCTTTGCCCAAATAGGGACCCTTTCTTCTAGTGAGGATAAGGGGGATACACTACAGATATAACCACTGCTCACCCCCTTGGTAGCTTGGCAAGAGCAATCAATCTTATCTTAGAGGCAGTGTGTAAAGCATTTGCACATAACCTACAGTAATACAGTGAAGACACTACAAAAGCACACCGCACCAAGTCAACAAATGTTAGGAGCAGTAGCTGGTTTGTGGACTGTTAATGCATTGTGATGTAGTGCGTTTTAAATAAACGAGTCTTTAAATTCTGTCCTCAAATGGAGCAGCATTGGGGTAGTCGAGATGGATATAGTTATGCTCCAGATCCTGAGCCCCACAAAGGGTTCACCATATTGGTTGCTCTCTCAATAAAGTCACTTTTATGAATAAAAAACAAAGGCTTTCATCAATATGGTATCCCCTGGGGTCCAGTACAAACATATCCTTCCGATTCACTAAGTGGGTAAAGGCTTGATGGGTCATATTTTGTGATCTGGATTGTGGAGTACCCATAAAGTCCTCATTTTACCACATGAGTGAGCAGTGGTACATTCTACACATACACTACTATCTTATTAGTTCTGCATTAGACCTGCTCTCATAAATGATGTAAAAAGGCTTTCATTGTGATGGTATCCCACTTTGGCCCATTAGAACTATCTGTACCTTTGATTAACTGGACCCAGTCTTATATGTTCTTATAGATGAACCCTATATTTTTAAACCCCAGGATTTCTATTGTGGATATAAAATATTGTTTTCAGAATATCCTCTGGCATTAATATTGTGTTCTAAATATCTTCTACAATAATGTTGCCTCTTGAAATTAATAATGAAGAATCTATTCAAATTGAGGCAATAAACAATACCCAGAACACCACAAGTAAGTCAGATCACATTTCAGTATATAATACCTTGACATACAACTGGATTGTCTGGTGTTACCACTTGAAAGAAATATCTGTTAATGAATAATATATATGGATCTCACCTGGCAACCGTAATGAGGTAGCATTTTGGCTTCAACTACCTCTACCTATAATAGGGTGGAATGTGTGGAAAACGATTATAACAGCATGGTAATATGATGAAACAATGGTGCTGCCAGATCTGGAAATTTACTAGCAGGCGACTCATTTAATTCTGCATCCAATTGGGGTGCTCCACATCACACAAAGGAAAGAAAATTACCAGCTAAAGGATTTTCCCCAGGCACAGTTCAGGGTTGGATGCACCAAATGTCAATATAGTATTCTTGCCCTGGGTACCATTGCTGGGTGTGAGTAGACAGCCTCGGCACAACCAAAATTTAACTATAGATTACAGAACTTTGCTATGCCTGTTAAAAATCAACACCAACATCCAGCTCTCTCATGTTTATAGCCAAATAGACAGGTTGTTTGTAGTGCTTAATTTGTAAAAACGGTTAGTGTGGCAGGCTCAATGTTAGTAGTCTTGATTACACCTCATGTCTCGTTCTTCCAATGCCTACATTTCCTGTCTTTTAATCTCATTCTTGCAGGCTCTTTTTCATCCATGTTTTCTCTCTTTGACACTTTTTAACTCTTTCGCTGCGGCGGCAATTCTACGCGGTGGGCCGCGCGGTGCTCCGTCACGCCCCTCGGGTGGGATGTGCTTGTGACGGAGCGGTTCCGTCACGGCCCCGCCCGCTCAATAGAATGCACCGGCAAGGCGCAAAATCAGCGCCGCGCAGGCACGGCCAGCGGGCCGTGACGGAACCGCTCCGTCACTAGCACAGCCCACCTGAGGGGCGTGACGGAGCGGTTCCGTCGCCAGTATGGGAGGGGTTAAGATCTTTTTCTTCATCCTTCTTTCTTTCTCTTCAGCCTGTGTCTCTTTTGCTCAGGGTCATGATCTCATGGTTAAAAGTATGTCCCTGTCAGTAAAAAAAGAGTGCCAGTGCCAACCACCTGGCACCAGCGGCACAACAAAGTCAAAACGTTCTCCATACACAAGGAAGAAGTTAACATTCATCCAGGGTCGTTCCTTCCAAAATCAGAAATTAGTTCGAATAGAATAGCTCTATTGGGTCTGATATTACAGTAACTTGCAAGAAAATACTTCAGTTAAGACACTGATCATTGCCATGGAAGTAAATGGCTTATTTCAAGCACTAATCACCACCACCAGTGAAGCCAAAAATATGGTCAAGTATACATATATGGCCTTCTTTGGAGTTAAGCAGATGGGATACTGTGTCACAAACATGGCAGTTATCCCATATTCCGAATTAGAAGTAGACACAGAGGAAATGTTTGTTATTCTGGCATAATCGAGCATAATTTTGCTAATTTTGTGTTGCTCTTGTTACGCAAAATTCCCAATAATACTATATTACGTCACATTGTGCAATTACATTGCATTCGCTGTAGATATTTACCTGGAACACAGCATTCAGGGTAAAAATGCACAACTCGTACAACAGAACGTGAGCCATTGTTGTATGTTTGTTTGTGGTGCTTTTGTTTTTTTTTGCACAATTTTTCCCCACAAATTAATCCTCGCACCCAAAGAGGCCAATAGGATGCAGTTTGCATTAAAATACTGCACCAAATCCCAGTTTGGAATTCTGAATTGGCACACATTGGGGCATATTACCAATGGTGGCGATAGGCAACTATCGCCGGTTTAGCGGCCGTTTTCGGCCGCTAAGCAGCAATAATTCTATCGCTCTATTAGCAAGCTGTCGCTAACTGATGTTAGGTGATAGCGAGCGCTTTGGGGCCCGCTTCGCATGTCAGCGATATTTATCGCTATTGACATGCAAAGTGGGCTTACTCAACCTGTTGGCGACTGAAAGCAGTCGCTAACGTCACTATTGCCTATTAGCAAGGCAGGCGTAGCGATGGAAATATTCCCGCTATCGCCAAAAACCAACGCCTGCTCAGACCAGTTCTTAGCCATGTTATCCAATGGGAGGTGTATAACATGGCTAAGAGCATTTCGTCGCTAATGCGTGAATATCGCTGTATTCTCAGCGATATTCATGCATTTCGCCGCTATCGCTGGACATTTTAGCACAATGGAGAAAAACGTTGCTAATAGCATGTTTTCTCCGCTAACATATCCAGCGATAGGCAGCGATAAAAAAGCAAATTACCCGCATGTCACGCTCCCAAAATTAGAAGAGATGTATAACCTATTACACTTTTAATAGAGTTGATAGGATATCTGTCACACTTTGACCCAGTATGTCATCCTTCAAACTCTGAATAAAGCCCATGATCTTCATATATAGATCCCAGAACAGTGTTGGAGCAGCTTACATAGCAGGTCTGTTTAATACTATAAACATGACCCTCAAATGTACCCATTGTGTAGGGCGTATTAGATCCCTGTTGCACAGAATAAATGCAAATATCCTAGGAGGAGACCTAACGTGCAATAATGACACAGCAGCCTATATTTATGTGCCCTAGAATGGTGCTAAATTAAGAAAAAAGTCTGAATGCAGAGAGTGGAAAAAATATTAACGTATAGACTTGGGCACGGAAAGGGCGTGTGACTTAGGACAGTTCCCTCAGATGAGGCATAGGAAATAATTAAGTAAGCCTGCCTACTGGTGCTACTAACCCAGAGAGACCTACTGTGACAGAGACAGTTTCACTCCCAGAAGCTGCAAAGTCATGTACACCTACAGCTTGATGGACAATTCACAAGCACAAGCAGCTAATTAGAGGCATTAGCAGGTGGGCAATTGCATTCCCTGATGACCTGTCTCTGTGAGCTATTATCCAGTCAGAGATAGTTTAAAAAGGTAAAAAAAAAGCCAGGGAATGAATTTGGGTAAAGTGCAGTGCCTACAGACAGCAAAGTAATGGGAGCACACTTATGACACATTCTTGGTCTGTCTGGTGCCTTATGAAGTTCACGAGCTGCAACATGTTTTTATTTTACCACCTGCATGTCCCAGAAAACTTTCAAGGGAAGTGCTATTTTGGCTGGAAATGTACCATCATTTTCTAATATGTCTAAAGTAAACAACATACGAAGGAGTGCAAGAAGGGCTTGCACTGTTTCCAAGGGCACTCACTTGTAAAGTAAACAACATAACATAATGGAATATAATAGAATACACAAAACAACATAACCTTGTAGGAAATCGCACGATCACCCTCGATTCTTTGCCTTTACAGGACCCTGGGGCATATTACCAAGGGTGGCAATAGGCAATTATCGCCAGTTTAGCGGCCGTTTTCGGCCGCTAAGCGGCGATAATTCTACCGCTCTATTAGCAAGCTGTCGCTAACTGATGTTAGCGACAGCTTTTAGGCGATAGCGAGTGGTTTGGGGCCCGCTTTGCATGTCAGCGATATTTATCGCTAATGACATACAAAGTGGGCGTACCCAACCTGTTAGCGACTGAAAGCAGTCGCTAACGTCGCAATCGCCTATTAGCAAGACAGGTGTAGCGAAGGAAATATTTGCGCTATCGCCAAAAACCAACGCCTGCTCAGACCAGTTCTTAGCCATGTTATCCAATGGGAGGTGGATAGCATGGCTCAGAGCATTTCGTCGCTAATGCGTGAATATTGCTGTATTCTCAGCGATATTCACGCATTTCCCCGCTATCGCCGTAAAATGTATCACTTTGGAGATAAACGTTGCTAATAGCAAGTTTTCTCAGCGATAAATTCCGGGGATGCTCAGCGATAAAAAAATCGTCGCTAAGCCTATTTAGCTATAATATCGCTACTTGTTGGTAATATGCCCCCAGATTTTGTTTGCTGGCTGTAGAACTGAGGGGCATATTAGCAAGACAGGCGATAAAATTATCGCAGCTTTAGCGGCAGAAAACGGCTTCTAAAACGGCGATAATGGGCTTGATAATAGGCTCTATGGAATTCCAATTGAAGCCCATGTTAGCTGTTAAGGACATCAAACTGGAGCTTCAATTGGAATACCATAGAGCATATTATCAAGCCCATTATTGCCGTTTTATCTGCAGTTTTCTGTCGCTAAAGCGGTGATAATTTTATCGCCTGTCTTGATAATATGCTCCTATGTGCACTTAACCCCTGCTAACCTGTAGTAAAGTGTGTGTGCTCCCTCCTTAAACATGCTTGAATTGGCATACTCCTAATTGCTACATTAATGTGCCTATGACTTCGTAGTATAAGGTACAGGATGTACACAGACCTGTAAGGTAAATGCCACCAGTGGATTGCAGCACCTATTGTGCCATCCACTACGGTGACTGAGTAAATGTGGCTTCAGGACTACCATTGTAGCCTGAATAGAACAGTTTAAAAACTGCAATTCTACCCGTCAAAATAAACCCTTCTGACAGGTCTAAACCTACCATTTAAAAATTATTAATATAAAATATGAATAATACATTATATAGTTGATCAACAAGACAGCCTCAGTTACATACATTTCAGTGTAAGGAGGAAAGACATATGTTGATACAAGTGGTGCATGTAAATGACATAACTAGGAATGAAGATGAAAGAAGGAAAAGAGAGAAAAATGTATTCATTAGACAAGAAGAGAGAGGAAAACTAGGAGAGGAATCCAAAAGCTTTTCAAGTACATCAGGTTGGAATGGGTCAATAAAGAAAACATAGGCGGGAAGGGTGTGGGAGCTAAAATGGAAGGAGAGAGAAGATTTCAATATGGAGGCTAGGAAGTGTGCTATTGTAGCTTGAAAGCAGGCTGTCACAAGAAGTGAAAAGCGGAGGTATAATGCCCCAGACCCCACGCTTTCAGTAACATTTATTTGTAGTTTTTTTTTTATTGCACGCAAGCTTAGTGTTCTTCAGTATTAATAAGGCCTATTATGTGGCCAGACCACTGGATGGTGTGAAAAACCAGAGTGTCCGATTCACAAAGGTAAAGTTACACTTTTGTGTAAAATTACTCTTTTTTGCTACTCACAAACAAACAATTTAATAGTAACTTTAAGACTGTGGAGACTCCGCAATTGGGGCGTATAACTCCACACATACAAAGACAGGCCTTTCCTATCTTTTTATGTGCCTAGTACTCCGCCCCAGCTACGGAGTGTCCGCAGTCATAAAGTTACTATTTAATTGTTTATTTGTAAATATCGAAAAAGAGTAAACTTACACAAAAGTGTTAGTTTACTCTTGTGAATCGGGACCCATGTTTCTCTTTCCCTGGAGTACAGTAATTGGTAACATTTATAAACAGGGGCTTGTGGCACTTCAAAAAAACAGAAGCAGCGTCCAGAGGGCTCCACATTAACTTTTGGCCCAGACCTCAGAAAGGTATCTCCTAAGTCTGCTTGGTTGGGACGTTTATGACCGATATCTTTTTTTATTGGATTATGGTTTTGGTACCTCAGTTACACATAGGAGCGCACTCACATTTTGATAGTCATTTATTGTTTTGCTCAAATGGGGGGTCACTGTTATTCTCTTTGGTCCAGCTATAAGTAGGTGAGGTACTTATAATGCACAACGCTTTCAGAGAAGCAAGTAACTGTAGTTTATTCCAGTTCTCGCAAAAACCGTGAACACCAGATGAAATAGCCATGGTTCAGTGTAAGGGGCCCTTCTGCCTGAAAACATTAACTTTTTAGAGCATTTTTTATGCGAGTGTTTTTTGTGATGAGTCAGTAGCGAAGAATGTCCTATTACGTATGGTAATCTTCATTACTCCGGGTCCCGTAGTCCTCAACACCTGCATTACAAATGAGATTTACATATCACCGACAGAAGAAAAGAAAGAAGGAATGCTGGACCTACCCCCACCCCCCACTCCCGCCGGGAGTACAAAAGGGTACATGTCCCAGAATTCCCTCTGAAATACCAAGCCCAAGATGAAGGCCGGCACAAAGGGAGGGAGGGAGGGAGGGAGGGAAGTCATGAAGGTGTCGAGGACTACGGGACCCGGAGTAATGAAGATTACCATACGTAATAGGACATTACCCCCAGGTCCCTCCGTCCTCGACACCTTCATTACAAATGAGACATACCAAAGCAGCAACCCGGCATTCATCCACAAGAAAAAACACAACAAACCACCAGCACAGCAAAGAAAACCCAGAGATTTATTGTAGAACACAGAAATCAAGGGCGAACACAACCCAACACCCCCAAAGCAAAACCGCCCTCCTCACCCAGCAAATTGGGAAGGCGATAATGCCGGATGAAAGTATTGGGAGAAGCCCATGTGGCCGCCCCACAAATCTCAGAGAGAGGAACACCCCGGACCTCTGCCCAAGACGCCGCCAACCCTCTGTTAGAACGACCCTGGACACCCACTGGAGGAGGGGAACCAGAAAGCGAGTAGGCCAAAGAAATGACCTGTTTCAGCCAGCGCCCAATCGAGACAGAGGAAGCCTTACGCCCACGGGAGGCAGCCCCAAAGGAGACAAAAAGGGAATCAGAAACACGAAAGCCAGAAGTGCGCTCCAGATACACACGCAGAGCCCTGCACACATCCAGCAAGGACCAACAAGGATCGCCCGGGGAATCAAAACCAGGGCCCAAAGCAGGCAAGACCAACTCCTGGGACCGGTGAAACTGAGACGCGACCTTAGGAACGAAGGAAGAATCAAGGCGAAGAACCACCCCATCCTCCGAAAAGGACAAGAGGGGCTCACGCGCCATCAAGGCCCCCAACTCACCAAGGCGCCTAGCAGAGGTGATGGCCACCAGAAACACAACCTTCAAGGTGACGAACTTCAAGTCCACGTCCGACAAGGGCTCAAATGGAGGATCAAGCAAAACCCGAAGGACCAAAGCCAAATCCCAAAAAGGAAAAGAAGGCCTGGACACAGGACGAGAAAGGGAAAAACCACGCAGAAGTCCTCATCATCCGACAGAGTACCCCAAGGGGAACGGAACACTCTCACTGCCGCCCACTGTGCACGCAAAGTGGCCACAGCCCAACCCTTCTCGAAACCATCCCACAAAAACTGAAGCACAGCCTGTAAGGGACACAACAAAGGGGAAAGGCCCAGCCCCGCACACCAACAAGAGAAATTACCCCAATGACGATCATAAGACCGGAGGGTAGAAGGCCTACGGGAACCCTGAAGAGCCACAGCTAAATGCTCAGGGAAGCCCCGTCGCCGCCACCCCTGCCTCTCAACCTCCACACTGACAGCCGCAACCGGAGAAGAGACAGGGACGGGGACGAACGCAGGGGAGATGGGGACAGAGGGAGAAACCAAGGGCCCCGGACCGCCAACAGACGAACCGTTGGAAACCAAGACCTCCGAGGCCAAAATGGCAGGACCACAATCACATCCAGAGACTCTAGACACAGGCGGGACAGAAACCGAGGGCTCAGAGCCAGGGGAGGAAAGGCATAAAGCAGGCGAGGCAGCCAAGGAATCAACAGGGCATCTACGCCCCAACAACCCTCCTGCTGGAACCAGGAGCAGAAGCGAGGCAGCTTCGCATTCTGCCGGGAGGCAAAGAGGTCCAGAAAGGGACGCCCAAACCTCACGCACACAAGCTGAAACGCAACCCGGGTGAGAGACAACTCCAACAGCCCCGGAAAGCAACGACTCATGGCATCCGCCACAAAGTTGTCCACACCCTGAATGTGAACCCCCGTCAGAGACAGAAGATGACCCTCCACCCAACAGAACAGGGGAACCACCACAGCATTCAGAGAGGCCGAACGGACCCCCCTTGATGGTTCAGATACGCCACAACCACCATATTGTCGGAACGGACCAGAACGTTCCGACCCAGGAGCAGGGAACGAAACCCCATCACAGCCCGACAAACCGCTGTCAGCTCCCTCCAGTTGGAGGAACTTCGATACTCCAGGACGGACCAACGACCCTGAAGGGAGCGAGACCCCGAGGTCGCCCCCCACCCCAGGGAGCTCACATCCGTAGTCAAGACCAGAGAAGGGGAAGGCTGCAGAGGGAGACCCCGAGACAGATGCAACCGAGTCGACCACCAAAGAAGAGCCGGGAGGACCACAGGAGAAACAGGGGGAAGGAACTCCAAATTCCCAGACAACGGATTCCAGTGGTACAGAAGATGACCCCACAGGGGGCGGAGGTGGAACCAAGCCCAAGCCACCGTAAAGACCGTCGCCGCCATCAGACCCATAAGACGCAACCAGAGGCGCACAGGGAAACAACCCCCAGCCCGAAACAGCAGAGCCAGGGACACAAGGGTCAGGATACGAGGGACAGGCAGGAACACACGGTTGAGGTTCGTACAAAACCGGGCCCCAATGAACACCAAGTCCTGAGACGGGGACAACTGACATTTCGGGTAATTGATCAGAAACTCGTGCTGACACAACGCAGAGCAAACCACCTCCCTGGCCGCCAACAACAGGACCCGGGATGGAGCATGGATCAACCAATCGTCCAGGTAGGGATACACCATCACCCCCTGGAGATGAAGCCAAGCGACCAAAGGAGCCACCACCTTCGTAAAGACCCTCGGGGCAGACCTCAGACCGAAGGGCAACACACGGAACTGGAAGTGACGCCCCTGAACACAAAACCGCAGGAAGCGACGGGACCGAGGATGCACAGGGAAGTGGTAGTAGGCATCCTACAAATCGAGGGTACACATGTAGTGACCCGGAAGCACCAAAGGAATCACCCGCTGCAGAGTTTCCATGCGAAAGGGAATTTTTAGGACCCACCGGTTCATAACTCTCAAATCCAGAACCAGGCGGTAACCCCCCGTAACCTTGGGCACAAGAAAAATCAGGGAATAAAAGCCCGACCCCACCTCCTCCGGAGGGACCTCCTGAATGGCCTCCTTCACAATAAGAGCCTCCACCCCTTGAGAGAGATGACCTCTTTTGGACCGGCAAGCAGGCCAGGGAGTTGGGCACCGGAGTCTGGAGGGGGAACAGAGAACTCCACCACATAACCCTCGCGCAGGACGTCCAACACCCAAGCGTCGGAACAGGACTGAACCCAGGCATCCAGGAAAAAGCGCAGCCGCCCTCCTGCCAACAACCCAGGAACCACAGCCAAAGAGTCAGGAACGAGGCTTAGCAGGAGGAGGGGACCTAGCCTTACGATCCCGACCCCGACCAGAAGCAAACCGTCCCTGGCCCTTCCGAAACTGCCTACGGGTGAAAGGGCAGAAAAAAGGCTTAGTCTTAAAGGAAGCAGGAGCAGCAGGAGAAGCTTTAAAATAAGAAGAGTGCTTCTTTTCCCTTAACAGTTTGTGCAACTTGTCTTCCAACTTCCCCCCAAACAGCATAGAACCCTGGAAGGGCAAACGCAAAGCACAAGCCTTCTGCGCAGAGTCCGTCTTCCAGTCTTTCAGCACAAGACTGTGACGAGCCGCCACACAAGCACCACCAGAGAGGGCAGCCGCCCGCACAACATCAAAAGAGACGTCCGAAAGGAGCTCCACCTGACGCTCAATCTGCCCAAGAAGAGCAGAACAGTCCGTGGCATCATCCATCGACTGATAGAGGGACTTAATGTCAGAAAGTAGCGACTGCGATACATAAGTACCATATACACCAGCCCTCAAGGCTAGATGGGAGACAGAATACACCTTCCTGAGAGCCCCGTCGGCCTTCTTGTCCACAGGATCCTTCAGCACAGCGTCCTCCAACAAGGAAGTGCGACCCACCAAACTTGCCACAAAGGAGTCAATGGGGATCGAATGCGGGAGCTCCATAGCCATATTCTGCAGGGGGTAAAGGCGGGCCATAAACCATGGAACCAGAATACGATCCGGATCAGCCCACTCACGCTTCAGAACATACTTAATAAAAGGATGCACCGGGACATCCACCGTGGCAGAACTCTGAAATTGCCGCAGCAAAGAACCACCAGACGTACTGGGAGTCGCCACATCCGCGAAACCCATGTTCTCCTCGACATGCTGCAAAATCTCAGGCAGAGCGTCCTTGTCAATATACTTCCCCTTGAGGTCAGAGTCCCCGGCCACCGCAGACTCATCACCAGAGGAATCAGAGGACATAGGAGCAGAAACTGCCCCCTTGCTGCGAGCCCTGCCAGCACCCATCTCAGTGATGGTCTCCCGAATCAAGCGCTTCAAGCGCGCATCGTCACCCCCACCATGGTGCCGGGACCTGGCAGGAGAAGGAGAATGAGAGTAACTGGACGAAGAGGAAGAAGACCTCTCCCTATGGCGCCGTTTCTTCGAACATTTGCTCATCCTCACAAAGGCACAAAACACCCACAGCACGAAGTAAGAAGCAAACAGCAGCAATAAACAGCAAAAACCGCTATGCGGTACTTACCACTGCCCCGAGTTTTAAACCGCGAAAAAAAATGCCGGGACAGCAGCGCCTGACCGCCTCCAAGACAGAAGTCAGGCAGCGAAAACCGGAAGGCATCATCAGCCAGCAGCCAATCCGGAACCGCACAGATGGCCACGCCCCCCAGTAATCCCGGCAGACGAGGATGAGCGGCCATCAGGCGAACGCCAAGCCCACGCGGTGCAGACACCCACGCGCGGCTAAGGAAGCGCAAGAGAACAGCCCCCGCCACTCCCCCCAAGCCCGGCAGGAGGGGAGAGGCCAAAGATACACGAAGAATCCAAAAAACGTAAGTCCAGCGCGGGAGCGTCTTCTAGCTCCTCGCGCTCCAATCCTTCCTGTCAGAATGTCAGAAAAAAAGAACAGAGGGAATGCTGGGACATGTACCCTTTTGTACTCCCGGTGGGAGGGGGGATGGGGGTAGGTCAAGCATTCCTTCTTTCTTTTTTTCTGTCGGAGATATGTAAATCTCATTTGTAATGAAGGTGTCGAGGACGGAGGGACCTGGGGGTAATAGGTAAGAAAGGTACACAGCGCTATACACAATATTCCCCAGTTACCAGTGTGACATACTTTCATGGGACTAGTGAGAAGAACCTAAGCAAGTAATGCACTTGCATACAAAATGCTTGTGTTACCAGTCCTAATCTCATGCAGAAGAGAAAACTGTGCCAGTGCCCATGCATACAAAAAGCAGGCAACTCCCACAAACTATGGGTTAGCCAATAATCAGCTGCTCCCAAGTAACTACACTCTATTCTCAATAAATGTAAAAATAAGACCCACAAATGACCCTGGTATACAAATCTACAGTTGATGCTGTCAAACTTTGCTAACGTAACCAAGAATATGTACAGTTAAAAACAATAAATTATATTATTTGGGGTGAGTGACTGGCCACCTCACTGAACAATAACACTTCTTGTCAGGGTGAACACTCAAAGTCACTAAATTAACCTGAGCTTAACCCGCTGGTAGCTATATCAAAGAGCAGCTAGACCTAACTTAGGTCAACATGTAAAGTGTTTATACAGTCTCAAAACTTCAATAAAGTCAAAACGCAGCGCAATAAAAATCCTAAACTGAATTTGGCTAGTAAAATTTGATTAATAAAATAACACCAAAATAGGAACAACTCCACTGTTTGTGTTCTGATAGCTTGAGGACGTGTAGAGCTTTTAGTAAAGCCAAGGTAAGATGCAAGAACCTTTTAATGGGGACCATTAAAGATGCATAAGAATTAAGCACAGGCGGATTTTGCGAATTGGCAATCCGCGAAATTGCGTATTTACGGATTTGCAATCCGCAAAATCCGCAAACTCTCGCGAATTTTGCGGATTCCTTTTTTTTTGTGTTTGTAAGTGTTTCTGCCATTTCGCAAGGATTTTTAACCAGTTCACAAACGCGAACTTACTTGTTGGGTAGCAACGGTCGCGACTATGTTGTTTCTACGTCTGGTTCATCACAGCACCCTCTGTTTCACCACTGCCACTCTCTGTTTCACCACTGCCACCCTCTGGCTCACCCATGCCACCCTCTGGCTCACCCATGCCACCCTCTAGTTCATCACTCTAGATTATGGGGGGAAAGCACACCTCCCCTGCCTCAACTGACATGAATGAATTAGGGGCTGATTAATATGTCACTGAATTTGAACTTCCAGGCTGGCACCTGCTTCCTTATCTGTAATTGCTTTCTGTTGCAGTGTAATTTTTTTAACAGGACCTTTGTTGTATACTTGTAGCTATTCTCTGAGCCTGCTGTGAGGGTCAGAGCAGGGTCATAGAATAGTTGCAAGTAGGCAACTGAACTCTGAAGGGGCCCCTCAGGAAGCACTACAGGGAATGGTTACTAATGATAAGATTGAACTTTTGCACCTGCTGAGTGCTTTCAGTTTTGCAAAAATCCAAATATCCAGCAGCATCCACAAAAAGTAATCCTTCCAGGCACTACAGGGAATGGTTACTAATGATCAGATTGAACTTTTGCACCTGCTGAGTGCTTTCAGTTTTGCAAAAATCCAAATATCCAGCAGCATCCACAAAAAGTAATCCTTCCAGGTCAAGATCCAAATCAAAGTGACCAGCACATGAAGAAAGCACTGGGAGGAGCCTGCTGGACAGGAACAGGATAGTTGGAGACTGTGGGGCACTTCCTTACTCCCACGTCCCCCCCCACCCCCAAAATGGACTTCTTGCAAAAAAAAGTGCAGGCAAATGTCAACCTGAGGAGTTATTCTGATAAAAATCATAATTTTCAAGGTTTATGCTGCCTGCTGGTGGATTTCTTGTGCGAACTTGCAAATTTTACAATCTCGCAATTGCGAAATTGTCGCTGCCCGCCGCATCTACGTGTTCGCAAGTGTTTACTCCCGCAAAATTGTATAGTATTCTAGTTGGCAAGTGCGACCAAGCAAAAAATCCGCTTCGCACGGATTTACGAATTTTCGGCAAGTTCGCGGATTGCGAACTTGCCGAAAATCCGCAAAATCCGCGAGCGGAACGGATTTTACGCCCATGCTTAGTAAGAATATAAATGCAAAAGGCTGATGCCTATTAATGTTGCGTGTAATTAATTATTGCACCTATATCTCCATGTTATAGACACGTGTGCACACACCACACACACGCACACACACTCACACACATTAGGTACATGAAACTTTTGTATACCTGTCATATAGCTTTGTTCTCATATCAGTGCAGATTATAACAGTGCTTTGTACATATGTTTACAGCTCAGGGCTGGAATGTGTCCATGCCTAGCACAAACATGTCTTTCCACTTGGAGATTCATAAAAACTTTTACTTTTCCCGAATGTCAGTTATTTGTAATCAGTTGGAGTCCTTGAGATAAAAAATGTTTCACACATACTGTTTTGTTCCTATAAAAACACAATTCATGGTTATGTTTATTTCTAAATATGATCAAAATTCAGAACGCATCGTTCAACCTCAGTTTGTATTTTTTTCCATCCGAACATAGATGAATACGGAACATTCTTTATTGTTTTCCAAACATAACATCTTTATTAGTGTCCTTATTTAAGTAAGTTCCTTTGCAGATAAAGAGTGACAGAGAGCCAACATTTGCAATAATAGCCATTAGATACATTTTTCTCCTACATACAATGTTTGTCTTTCTGTTTCTCAGGGTAACGAGCAGACGCCAACAGGAAAGTACAATTCAAGTCCAGTTACCACTGGTCAGCTGGAATCCACTTCTTTGTCCTGGGGACTGCCCTGCTGCTCAGGGATTGCCTTGCTGCCTGAGAAGGAAGACTGGACCTGCTTACCTTCATCCCAGGCTAACCTGAGTGACTCCAAGGGTCAGTTGGCTGACCTCCTGTTTGAGCTATAGGGACCGATCAAGCTCCAGATGCCTCCCTGAAAGTGCCTAGATGACCTGCTGCACCTGGACCTGCCTGTACCTGCAACTGGACCTGCCTGAGCCCTGCTGTTGGTGGCTGCCTGCAGTAAATGTCAGTCCCCAAGAGGTGCCCCACAGGTCTTTGACCCTTGACTGGCATCAGAGTGTACTCCTACCTGCCTACTTGAGGGTTACACCAGAACCAACACAGCAAAACACAACTCGATGCTGGACATCACATCGCAGCCCTTTGCTGTTTAAGATCATTTGCCTCATAGGAACTGATGCATTGTGGAATAACTTAACACAGGGCATTGCATCGCAGCTCCTGACCGGTGGCCTCAGTCGAGCCAGGGCAGCATGACACAACTCAACACTTCACCTTCCATTTCAGGTCTCTTAGCTCCTCATCAGAACTGATGCAGTGCGACGCAATGTTTAGCATCAAGGTAATAAGTAACAATTCTCAGTGGGTCTAACCAGGTCCCTGTATCTGGCCCATGCTCCATCATGGTCATCTTGAACTTGTGAATTTTTCATTGTCCAGTGCGACCAGATAACAGCAGTTGGCACTTTGTACTTCTAGGAGCAATTTTTTTACTTAAACTTTGAAACTACATATTTCCAGTGCTGCTGATTGGATTTTGGTTTTGTTTTGATATCTTTTAAATATATTCTATTTTTGCAAATTGGTTTGAGATTTTTCTAGTGTTGAGTTTTCACTTTAATAAAGTTTGTGTGCTGCACAAATTCTTTACACTTTCCCTCTTTATTAAACCTAACTGCTTTGTCGGAAGCAACCAGAGAGTTAAGCACAGGTTAATTTAGTGACTTTTATGATTCACCCTGACATGTATTGTGGTTGTTGCGCTGGTGGGGCCATCACCTCCTCAACAAATAACTCTATTTCTTACACAACCTGCCTTCCTATGTCATTCCCAATGGTGATATGAGGTCTAACGCAAAACAATAGTCCTAATCCTTTCTATTATCTTAAATCCTGAATGCTCAACCATTAATAACAAAACATATGTTCCTTTTTTCCCACTGGAATTTCTTCATTATTACTAAAATTAAACTTACCATAATTGCTTTTCCTCATTACATATTTGGTACTGCAGGTCGCAGCTGCAGATACAGCCAAGTGGGAAGCAGTCTCTGCTATCCACTCCTGCACTACAAACTTGTTGTCCTCCTGCTTCGAAGCTTCGGCCAGGCACAATACTTTGTCTGGGACCAAAAAAAAAACAACATCCATGGTACACTAAGATCCGTAATCTGAAAAGATAGCCCCTGACGCTAGGAATTAGATCAAAAAATGGCCCGTGAATTAAATTGGCCAGAAAGGAATATAAGGTTGCTCTGCATAAAGCCAAGATTGAGTGGGACGACCGGTACTGGGAGGAACTGAAGGATGCAAGCCTTGGCAAGAATAGAAATGAATTCTGGCCATAGGTCAGTCGGGGTAAAAACAGAGACTCAGACTGCTTGCCCAATTATATTACTGGTCACAAATGGCATGCCCATTTCGCAAACTTATATTTTATTAGAGAGGATGGAGGTGTGGAGGAGCCATGCGGCCCCACAGACATCTCTCCAGTAGGGGATGATAGTGACTATTTTTCACAGGCCGAAATAGAGGCAGCAATTATGAAATTGGTTCCTGCTAAAGCTCCAGGACCAGATGGACTCCCAGGAGATTTATATTGTTCTGATCTCAGGGGGTGGCCACACTACTTCCAGCTATTGTTTAACGCCATTGCCGTTAGATGTCCTGTCCACAAATCTTGGAAATGTGCTGTAGTGGTCCCTATCTACAAAAAAGTAGACAAGGAAGATCAGGCTAACTACAGGCCTAGAGCCAAAACATTCTAGGTAGGGTTCTCCTGCAGAGAATCCAATGATGGTCTGAAGAGGAGGATATCCTCTCCCATTAACAGGCAGGGTTCAGGGCCAGCGCTGGGATGATCGATCAGGCTATCAGGCTACTGCTCATATTTTGGAAGGTGGTCCTTATCGAAAAGGGTAGCCTCTACCTGGCATTTATTGATCTTAAGACAGCATTCAATATGGTCCCTAGGACCAGATTGTGGCGGACCCTCGGAGACATGGGCATTCCACCCCTAATTCTCAATCTACTGATTTGTCTCTATGAGAACACCTACTCCCAGGTGAGATGGGGAGCCCAAGGTCAGCTGACAGAGCAGATACCCGTAGGCAAGAGAGTCCACCAGGGTTGCGTGATGGCCCCCACCCTGTTCTCCCTATATGTGAACTGGGTGGTGAGGTTTTTCAGGAAAATCCAGCTGATGCCCCAATCCTGGTGGGCAACAAAGTGCCGATGTTCCTATTTGTGGATGACACCTTATTGGTGTCAAAGACTCCAACTGGGCTCCAAAAACTAATGAACAACTACCAATCCTTCTGTGAATCACGTGGCCATGAACTTTGAATCACCAAAACAAAGCTCATGGCCTTTAACCCCCACAAAAGCTTCTGGAACAATCTTACCTTGAATTACACCCCTTTGGAGACAGAACTTTCAAGTACCTTGGTATTGGACTCCCTGATAAAATGGATTTGGGGCCCCACCTTGCAAAAATGCTTTTAAACCACAAACGGGTAACCGGGGCAATGACTAAAGAACATCGTTCCTCGTACATCAGGCCGGTTGCCCCGGCTCTCGCAGTTTATGATGCTACGGCAGTTAGCTCGGCCTTTTACGCAGTCGAGCTATGGGGGTTTGAAAATGACGAAGAACTAAGTAAATCTGAGCATAAGTTCCTGAGGGATTTGGTATTGGTTCCATGCATTACCCATTAACACCTCTAAAGTATAACATGGGCAGATGGTCGATCAAGGACATCGCCAAGCTCCGCCCTTTGCTCTTCTGGGCTCACCTGAGGTGTACCTCTGAACTTGAAAATTATTCTGCAGCCCTAACAGAGGTTATGAACTTAGATGTAGGCAACAGCGTTTAGTGGACATCATACTTAAAAAACAACATGATACCACTTGATCTTAAAGGGTCCTGGGACACCCAAATCCCCCTGAGCAAGGAGGACCTTAAGCGCCATTATTGGGACTGGGCTGACCAACAGGAGCATAGCAACCCACATAGGGGGAGACTAACAGATGAATTCCTCATGGCTAAGCACACTAGAGGATGGGAGCCTTACTTGGACGTGATCCAGGTCCCATGGGACAGGGCACTGTATATCCAGTTTAGGTTTGGCTCACTCCCAGTCAATGTCGTCATATCAAAGTGGCACTCAGTCAACAACAGAACAGAAAGCTGCCCTTGTTGTGGAGCATTGTTGGAGAGAGTTGCCCATGTCATGTTCGCTTGCCCAACCTATAAGATTGCTAGGACTAATTGGCTGAGACCTATCTGCAGTGGCATAGGCATTTGTGATCATCGGGCTGCCCTCCGCATTTTAAAATCTGAACCTAGTGTCCTCTTTTCTTGTGGGGTGGCCAAGTTCTTGAGTCACGCTTGGCTACTTAGGCACAACGCCCTGCGAGGGGTGACCCTACCCTAAGCCTTGCTCCACAGATGAGGCAGTAAAAAATTATGTGATGTCCTTTTTTAGTAACTTTGTAGATTAGCTTGCGAGCCTTTTCTAATTTTAGAACATCTCAGAAGAAGGACATAACACCAGCACATTATATAAAATGGCTGTGACGAACTGTGCTACACATTATTTTTACCTTCGCCATTTTTCACATATCTAGCTTGGGTATTTGTTAGGGTACGAATACGTTTTAATCTGAACAAACATTTTATGCCATGATGTTTTTAGTGCTACTTGCCTTTTTCACAGACTTTAAAATTGTGTTAAAATGCTGTATAATCACATCCTTAGCGAGCTTGTTGTATTTAAAGGTTTGCTATTAGGAATTAATGTTTTTATCCTTTGTATAAATTCCAAACAATGCCTTATTGACACAAGTTGTCAAAATAAAGCTAATGATTGATTGATATTTAGTACAGACCTTTCATATTTCTGTGTGCATGTACAGTATACAGAATCACACAATTTGCATGCAAATCAGCTCTGCCAAGTACAAGCATTTTAGCGTAGTGTCCGCATCACTGCACCAAAATACATTAGTAACGCATTTATAGCACACTAGCGGACCACCCTGTGCAAGGCGCTCAACAACATGGAGCTGCATTTATTTAAGGAGAGCGTGCTGCAGGTGAATGTGCTGCCTGTGGCTGCTGGCTAATATACACTGTGGCCTAACAATATTGATTATTCAGAGACCAGCAACAACGGAAAAACTGTTGTCATTTACTTTGGTGTCGGCCAGGCTGGTGCCTCTACTGAGCCCGCCCCAGCCTCTCGCTCCAGCAGTACTAGCTGGCCCCGGATCAGGCACGTGCAAGTATACAAATCCAATCAGAACTCGGCGGTGCCCTCACATGTAGCTCTCTGGGTGGCACCTTGACTGTTGTTGTTGTGAGGCAAGACACCATCACACTGTGATCAATCAATCAATCAGGATTCTTGTATACCGTGACTACTCACCCATGAGGGTCTCAAGGCTCTGATAGGGGGGTAGGATCTATGGTTCAGTAGAAGAGCCAGGTCTTGAGGTCCTTCCTGAATTTTGGCAACAATGGTGATTGCCTGAGGTGCAGAGGCAGGAAGCTCCAAGTTTTCACAGCAAGGTAGGAGAAGGATCTCCCTCCAGCTGTGGTCTAGCAGATCTGTGGGATGGTGGCCAGGCTATATTAGGCAGAGCGGAGATGTCTGGTTGAAGTCAAACAATCAATCAGGGCTTGCAAAGCACGGCTACTCACCTGGGAGGGTCTCAAGGCACAGGGGTTAGGTGGAGGACTGCTGGATGGACTGGGTGG
Organism: Lissotriton helveticus; assembly: GCF_964261635.1. NCBI lineage: Eukaryota > Metazoa > Chordata > Amphibia > Caudata > Salamandridae > Lissotriton > Lissotriton helveticus. Next base: position 123,281,749 of record NC_136067.1, read on the forward strand.
AGGATCATTTGTAGAGCCATGTCTTGAGATCCTTCCTGAATTGGGTTAGTGACGCTGATTGCCTGAAGGACAGGGGCAGGGATTTCCATGTCTTGGCTGTGAGATAGGAGAACGATCTTCCTCTGGTTCTGGTCTTGTGGATCCTGGCGATGGAGGCGAGGGCGAGTTGGGAGGATCAGAGTTGTCTTGTGGGTACGTGGAATGTGAGACAGTGGTTCAGGTACACTGGTCATTTGTTTTGCAGGGCTCTGTAGGGGTTGCAGGGCTTTGTAGGAATGTGGTTGAGGTATGCAGGTCTGGTGTTGTGGAGAGCTTCGTAGGTGTGTGTGGGGAGATTGAAGGTAATTCTTTTGTTGATGAGTATCAGTGAAGGTCACCTGGGTGGCTGGTGATGCGGCTGCGGGGTGTGATGTTCAGGATGTGTCTGGCGGAGGCGTTCTGGATATTCTGCAGTTTCTTTTGGGGTCTGTGTGTGGAGCCAGCCACAATGATCAATGCAACACAGTTATTGGCGCCTTTGGAGGCAGCTCTGGTTTTCTGTGCTGCAATCGTGCATCTTCTCACCCTTGCACAACCTCTGTGCCACTCTGAAATGCAGAGGAGGTCCCTTACAGCCATCTCTGGCCCCCAGACAGACTCGCTGCCATTTGGATAAACTCTGTAAAGAACTGCTGACATTCACGTCTGTTCAGGGCATCAGCTTTGGGGCACACAAGTTACTTCTGTATGGTCTGTGTAAGCATTGCACTACTCTAAAATGAGCACCTCAACTGACCAGCCTGTCTCTGACTGTCAGTACCGGCAGTGAGTGGTACTGACAGACAGTCTGACCGTCATCGATTGAGCTCAACGGCAGCAACACTAAAGCCCACACAGTGGCTCATAGCCAAGTTACCAGCTCCACAAAGTCCAGTCAGCACTGAGGAAATGAACAGACAACTGCTAGCTGTACAGAGGTGACCTTGACAACCGACTGAAGAGAGCTCCCCGGCAGCACGGTCAGATATGTTATGTATATAAGACATAGCATACAACTCTTTTTTTAACCACATGAACGTTTTACACGTATGACTAACAGTTTGTGTGCTGAGCTAATAACTGCAATTTGTGACCTCCCGGTAATACAATAACTTTTGTCGCAAAAAACTGTGCAGTCTACCTAAAATACGAATCTGTGAGCTTCATATTTTAAATTGTGCTTTACAGCAGGCACTGCTTAAAGACATAAACAGAACCCTGGAGAGTTGTGATGAGGGGGAATAGTTGCAGAATGAGGGGCATTCAAAGCATTTCGAATAACAGCGGCCCGTGCAGGTAAGAGCGGTGGGACAGTGCGGGGGGATTGCGACGGACGATGACGAGGCAAAATTAAATAAATAATAATTTTTCCCTTGTCATCGTCCATCAACATCCCTCCCCTCCCCCCACCCGGTCCCACCGCTTTTACCTCGACGGCCCGCGGCTGGTTTCTAAAGTGTAACTAACTGGGATAGATTTTAACACATAGGAGCCGATGAGCTACACGTCATATGGATCCTAATTCACCCCTGTCCTAATGAACTGGTGTCTGCATATCCTACTCACACATGCTTCTGGCAGGAAACATGCAATTGTTCAACACAAGAGGTACACGCTTTACCATCCCCCTAAATGTGTATCACTTTGAACCCACAAATAATCATTTTGAATTAATCACTATAGAAAATCATCTTTTTTCTTTTTTTTACAAGCCAGGGTATAAAGGGCAAGGACAACGATGAAAATGAACCCTCTATGCTATTTTATCATCACCCAAATCTGTGGCTAGACTGCCGAGTACAAGGATTTATGCAGCACCTGCATTAATCACCAAGGAATCATAGTGAGCGGCTAGGTAAATGCAGTGATATTTATCACACCTAATAAAATTAGACTCCTTGGAGTCAGAATTTATGGGGTGCAATAAATACTCCAAATAACAAGTTTGAGCGAACAACATGTAGATATTGGTGCTTACTGCACCAAAACCTTCATGTTCTGGTAAATACCGAGCATATTCCCTGAGAAATATCAGCAGGTCCCCCAGAGTGAAGGCCAACGGGGGGTGGCACACGGGGGGGGGGGTACCTGTGGTACCCCCCTGCCTTTGCATAATCGTAGAGGCAGGCACCGCGCGGTGCCTGCTGCTTCGATTGTGCAAAGGCTGCTTTTGTTTTGTGACATTGTGGCAGGCGGTGCAGTGAGCACCGCCCGCCACAATGTTAAATTGAGGAATGCGCCCGCCAATGTGGCAGGCGCATCCTAATGGCACTGTCGGGCCCCCCGCCCTTTAGGCGGGCGGTCCCGATTTCCGCTAGGGTGCCTAATGTGCTCCTAGGTCTTTTCTGTTGTTTATCTTTTGCGTGGGCTTCGTTGGCGGTTTTATTTGGGATAAAGTGTCACTCGAAGTGTGACAGGTTTGGCGCGAGAATTTCACTCGTAAGTACACTGAAAACGTGTATGTCACAAATAACCAATCTGAAAACTTGGTGGCTGTATGGGGGGTGAGTGAGTGCAGGATCACGTCCCCATTACACTAACTGCATCCGTTACCGGGCGCCCAGTTAGCCGTGGTCTTAGCTACACTCACCTGTTTGTTATGAAAATGAGTGGCAGGGCTCCAGCAGGGCTTAGCGCCATGCAAATGGATACACTTTGCTTCATTCATACAGAAAGTAAGACTAGGTCCTAGAAGGCAATGCTTGCAATCCAGTGAATGGTCCTGGTCAGACTATGTTGAGTCAGAGTAGGCTTGGAACAAACAGAGACTACGTGCCTGGCATAAATACTGGTGCCGTGTCTCCACGGTTGAAGTTGAGATCATGCACCTAATGCACTTGAGGATTTCACAAAAGAGGTTGCTCCAGGAGTCTCATTGTGACAGCAAAGAAAGTCCTTAGCTGTGCTTCTGCATCCTGCAGATTGCAAAGATGCCTGTCATCCGCGCTGGGGCCTCTCACATCCTGTTTAGTAGAATTGGGTCCCACTGTGCCCTTCAATTTATGGTGTTTTGTAGCAGTTTTATGATCTTCCTAGAGTTTTTTGTTGCTCAAATGGGTATAAAATTTGATATTTATATGTTTACCTCGTCTTCATTGCTTGATTTTGCTCACGAGAAAATGTCACTTGTCGTTGACTGTCGCTCATAATTACACCGAAATTATGAAAATGTCACACATAAGCAATCTGAAACCTTGGCAACTATGTGATTCACACACCATTCATCCAAACAATAATACGTGTTAATCATAATAATAATATTACATTTTAAAGCAGTTCTTTTTTTATATGAACACTGAACTTCAGAGGTGTGCACTAGACACACACGTGCTCAGTACTCAGAGTGTTGTCTTTAGTGAAAAGAAGAGAAGCATGGTAGGAAAAAAGGTATAAATAGATGCTTGTTACTAATATTTATTATGTTAGGTGGGTCCCGGTAAACAGTCAAAATATCGAGTTGTAAGTATCGACCTACAGAATTAACAAGTTAGAAATATCGAAGGTAAAGAGTATCTAGGTCAAGAACATCTTTGGACAGAATATCGACACTCAGGTAAGTAATATCGAATTTTTTTATATCGATGTAAGTAATATCGAATTCAGTAATATCGATATCAAATATATCGATGTTACTAATTTCGATGTTACTAATATCAATATTTGTACTATTGTTATGTATTTTAATATGTATTTAATATGTATGTGTTATATGTTTTTTGTTAAGTATTTTACTTGTTTTAAATTATATGTGAACTATTTTCATATATTTATAATGTTATTTTTAAGTCAATTTTATGTTTTAGTACCGGAGCGGGTTGTGGGTTTATAGGGGAATAGGGTGGGAAGTGATTTAATTATACTAAAGTAATTATTATTTTTAAGGAATTATAAATTAATTTTTGCGTTTAAGTTCTGTAGCAGGTAGTGGGTTTATAGGGGAATTGGGTGGGAAGTATTTTAAGTGTAATTAAGAAATGAATTATTTTTATTTATTGGTATTGATAATTTATGTTTTTTAATTAATTATTAATTGGCAATTAATTATTGTAATTGGTAATTAATTTATTTAATTGGTAATTAATGTTTGTAATTGGTAATTAATGTTTGTAATTGGTAATTAATTTATTTAATTTGTAATTAGTTTATTTAATTGGTAATTAATGTTTGTAATTGGTAATTTATTTAATTGGTAATTTATTTATTTTTTATTGGAAATTATTTTTTAATAATTAATAATTAATGTCTTATAAAAAGTCTTTTTTGGTATACAAATAATGTTATTGTTTAATGTTTTGTAATTGCTAATCAATTTTTAATAAAGAATATTTTTTTTGTTTTTTACAATATTTTATTGCTCAATATTTATTATTTAGTAACTAATATTTATTAATTAACATTTATTGTTATTAATTGTTAATTTATTGTTAATTAATTATTCAATTCTAATTATGTTTTTTTTATTGTTAATGGGTATTTCTAAATGATGTTTAGTTATTTAAAATTAAAAATATTAATAAATTTAAATAAAAAAATCATTTATAAGTATGTTATATTTAATTTTTATGGTATCCAATGCTTTCCCTACTGTTGGACTCTCTGGAGTTGGAATAGTAATTCTTACCCACCCGCTATCCAACGCTTTCCCTACTGTTGCACTCTCTGGAGTGGGAATAGTATTTTTACCCTTACGCTGTCCAACACTTTCCCTACTGTTTCACTCTCTGGAGTTGGAATAGTAATTTTTACCCCTACGCTATCCAACGCTTTCCCTACTGTTGCACTCTGTGGAGTTGGAATAGTAATTTTTATGCCTACGCTATCCAACGCTTTCCCTACTTTTGCACTCTATGGAGTTGGAAAAAAAGTCCTTAGCTGTGCTTCTGCATCCTGCAGATTGCAAAGATGCCTGTCATCCGCGCTGGGGCCTCTCACATCCTGTTAAGTAGAATTGGGTCCCACTGTGCCCTTCAATTTATGGTGTTTTGTAGCAGTTTTATGATCTTCCTAGAGTTTTTTGTTGCTCAAATGGGTATAAAATTTGATATTTATATGTTTACCTCGTCTTCATTGCTTGATTTTGCTCACGAGAAAATGTCACTTGTCGTTGACTGTCGCTCATAATTACACCGAAATTATGAAAATGTCACACATAAGCAATCTGAAACCTTGGCAACTATGTGATTCACACACCATTCATCCAAACAATAATACGTGTTAATAATAATAATAATAATAATATTACATTTTAAAGCAGTTCTTTTTTTATATGAACACTGAACTTCAGAGGTGTGCACTAGACACACACGTGCTCAGTACTCAGAGTGTTGTCTTTAGTGAAAAGAAGAGAAGCATGGTAGGAAAAAAGGTATAAATAGATGCTTGTTACTAATATTTATTATGTTAGGTGGGTCCCGGTAAACAGTCAAAATATCGAGTTGTAAGTATCGACCTACAGAATTAACAAGTTAGAAATATCGAAGGTAAAGAGTATCTAGGTCAAGAACATCTTTGGACAGAATATCGACACTCAGGTAAGTAATATCAAATTTTTTTATATCGATGTAAGTAATATCGAATTCAGTAATATCGATATCAAATATATCGATGTTACTAATTTCGATGTTACTAATATCAATATTTGTACTATTGTTATGTATTTTAATATGTATTTAATATGTATGTGTTATATGTTTTTTGTTAAGTATTTTACTTGTTTTAAATTATATGTGAACTATTTTCATATATTTATAATGTTATTTTTAAGTCAATTTTATGTTTTAGTACCAGAGCGGGTTGTGGGTTTATAGGGGAATAGGGTGGGAAGTAATTTAATTATACTAAAGTAATTATTATTTTTAAGGAATTATAAATTAATTTTTGCGTTTAAGTTCTGTAGCAGGTAGTGGGTTTATAGGGGAATTGGGTGGGAAGTATTTTAAGTGTAATTAAGAAATGAATTATTTTTATTTATTGGTATTGATAATTTATGTTTTTTTTTTCACAACAGATTTTATTGAATAATCAAGCAAGGCAATGAATGTGGTACCCCACAGTCAGGAGAAACCACCACGCAGATGAAGACATCACATAAAACAGGATTGGAATCTGAGTCAAACATATTGCAATCGCTTTTAAGCAACCCACTCCCACCCATTCCCATCCCCAACACCCAACCGCCCTCAACCAATCCCACCCCGCAATCCCTCCCTAACCCCATGCACATGCGAAGAAGAAACAGCTGTAAAGACGTATGGAGTGGTCGGTCCGGCACCAGACACAGGCCTACACTAAGGGGGAAGCTCAGAGTTCTTCCTCAGGGTCAAAGGGGGGGTCAAGCGGCAAGCCTCTATACTCAGCCCATCTTTTCCAAATCCGAAAGTGTTTGCGGGGGCACCCACGCGCTCCAAAGATAGGGCGCTCCAGGCCCATGCAAAAGTCCAGACCCGCCCTCCAAACACACAGGGGGGGAGCCCGTTCATCCTTCCACGCCCGCGCTAGGTCTCTCTTGGCCAGTACCAACCCCAACAGCAGTAGGTGGCGCTTATAGCGATTCCCTCCCACCCCCTCGAGAATATGAAGCAAACCTAAGCGATGTGTTCGGGGCAAGTCCCATCCTAACACTTCAGACAAACAGCTCCACACACCTCTCCAAAAGCCAGCAAGCCTAGGACACAGCCACAGGGTATGGAGCAGCGAGCCAACCTCCGCACCACAACGCAAGCATTCCGGCGATGCAATCAGTCCAGCCTTCCAGAGGCGTTCACGCGTAAAGTAGGCCCTGTGGAGGACCTTAAATTGGATGAACCTGAGCCTCATCGCGATCGCCGTCCCACGCGGGGATTCCAGGGCCTCTCGCCAGTCATCTTCGTCCAGTGACCCGACATCAGCTCGGTCGGAGGCGCAGTGGGTGACCATAGTCTGGTAAATGCGGGACACCTTTTTTTCCCCAAGCTCCCCCATGAACAGCTTCGCCTCAATGGGGCTAAAGTCGGGGAGCGACTCCAGGTTGGCAATGTACGGTGTGAGTGCATGCCGCAGCTGTAGGTAACGGAAGAACTGAGTCCGCGGCAAGTGGAACTCCTCACTTAGGACCTGGAACGACTTAAGAGCAGCACCAGACAGCACATCACCCAGCGACGATATCCCGATTGCATCCCAGCCACCAAAACCCGGCAAGGAGGCCAGGGCTGGCAACCTGCCATTACGCCACAGCGGCGTTTCCGCCGTCAGCCTACCCCACCAGCCCATGCGTCGCAATGCCTGACGCCAAACAAGGAAGACTGTCTTCGTAACACTAGGCAAGCCCCGACGCAGCCGGGCGGAGTAGAGAAGCATATGGAGGGTATTATCGCCCATAAGTGCACGCTCTAATGCATATGCCGGGTCGCCTCTATCACCATACCACCAGTCATTAAGGACGAGGAGATGAGCTGCCTGGTAGTAGGACAGAAGGTCCGAGGTGGCGAGTCCCCCACAGTATGTAGAGAGGAAGCACGTGCGTAACGCCACCCTGGCCGAACCCCCGGCCCACAGGAATTGCCCCAGGACCGAGTTCACTCGCCGAAACCAGGAAGCCGGCACCGAGTGGGGATAATTTTGCAATTGGTATAAAAGGCGTGGAAGCGCCACCATCTTAAAGATGGCGGACCGGCCAAAGATGTTAAGAGGCATCCGGGACCATGTTTTAACGTCGGTCTGCACCCGCTCCCATACCGGCAGCACCGAGCGTTCCCACGCGAGGGTCGCGGATTCAGACAGGAACACCCCTAGGTACTGCAGGCCTCCAGTGGCCACTTGCAGGTCCAGCGTCCAGGGGTCCGATACTGCACCACCACCCAGGACCCACAAGGTGGATTTGCTGAGGTTGAGGTATAAGCCGGATACGTCACCAAAAACCCGCATTATTTCCAAAACCCGCGGCCCAGAGCGACGCAGGTCGGTCAGGAAGAAAAGGACGTCATCCGCGTACAACGCGATCCTATCGGAGAGGCCCTGGGGCCACATAAATCCTCGGAGTTGCGCATCTATACGCACCCAGGCGGCCAACGGCTCCATAGCCAGGGCGAAAAGATAGGGGGAGAGAGGGCATCCCTGTCGGGTACCCCGGCCAATACGGAATGTCTCCGAGACAGCCCCTGCAACACGCACAGTGGCCGTGATGTCTGTGTACAGTAGTTTAATATAGGATAGAAAAACAGGGCCGAGGTTGAGACGGGGTAGGAGCGCAAACAGGTAAGTCCAGCTCACCGAGTCAAACGCCTTATTAATGTCTGCAAGCAACAGAGCAGCCTGCTCACCCATGGCTCCCATGGCCCCGATCGCAGCCCACGCTCGCCGAATATTATGGCGTGTAGCCCTGCCGGGCATGAAGCCCGCTTGGTCGGGGTGTACCAGGTCCACTATGTAAGGAAGCAACCGATTCGCCAGGGCTTTAGCCAGTATCTTGGCTTCTATATTGAGCAGCGAGATGGGGCGATACGAGTCGTGACTATCAGGGGGCTTACCTGGCTTCGGAAAAACCACGATTTCAGCATGGCGCCAATCAGGCGGTAGCCTGCCCCGAGTACGTGCCGCTTCCAGGGCACACCGAAAATGGGGTCCCAATTGCGTGTAGAATTTCTTATAAAATTCACAGGGATAACTGCTCGGCCCGGGGGCTTTACCCGCATTGAGCTGTCCCAGGGCCTCCCCAAGTTCCTCCGCCGTGAGAGGAGCATCCAGAGATTCCCTGACATCATCCGACACCATTTTAGGAGGTAGGTCATCGATGAACTTGGCAACATCCTCACCCGTCAACTTATCACATGGGGCATACTGTGCTCCGAAGTAGGCGGCAAAACTCGCCGCTAGGCGGACAGGGTCAGTAATGGCTGTGCCATCTTCCGCCAGAAGACCGGGCAGGGTGACAGGGTTGATGTTATATTGGCAGAGTCTATAAAGCATAGAACTCGACTTGTCACCCCACTGGCAAATCCTGCTCCGTGTGGCCAGCCACGCCTGTCTGGCCTCGTCCAGCAGGACTGACGCGTAGGATTGTTGCGCTTGGAGTAGCAGTCGCACCCCGGTATCGTCACCCCCCCCACGACTCCGCCGTTCCAAAGACTCCACTTGTGCCGCAGCCGCCGCGTCGATATCATCAACCAGGTTCTCCCGCCAGTAGTGATCAATAGCTTCCCGGAGGTGCTTAACATAGCCAGGTTGCTGGAGATGCCAAGAGGACATCCTCCATCGAAAGGGCTGTCGTGGCTTGAAAAGTTCTACGTCGAGCGAAACCGGGGAATGATCAGACAGCCCCCTAGGCAAAATCTCCACTGCACGCACTCTGCTCATGCACACTCGGGGAACAAACAAGTAATCTAGGCGAGAAAAGGAACCATGCACCGCTGACACAAACGTATATTCACGTGCAGTAGGGTGCATATGTCGCCAAGCATCCATCCAGCCCAGGGCATCACACATCGCTCGCAGCTTCGTAGAGGGAGGGGAGACGGGAAGAGGGGGGTCTAGCCCTCCCGGTCCTCGGCGCCCCCTGCGGTCCATGCAAGCATCCATCGCCTCGTTCCAGTCACCCCCAACCACCGCCAGGGACTCTTGGACATCCCCCCATACTTGGAAAATCCTCTCAGCCAGGGCCCATTGCAGGGGGGGGGGCATACACACTCCCAAGAATTACGGGCTCTGTACCCACCGTGCCCCTTACAAACAAATAGCGACCCTGCGGGTCCGCCCACGTCTTCACATGTACGAAGTGCACCCTGCGGTGGATCAGCACAGCCACCCCTCTGGACCCCCGGGTAAAGCCGGCATGGTACACCTGGTGATAGCCCAATCGCTGCAAACTGAGTGCTTTCGACCCCATCATATGAGTCTCCTGAAGCAGAAGCACATCGGCAGAGGCCCTCTTCCCCCAGCGCAAGACCGCCCCCCGTTTCACCTTGTCTAACAACCCCCTGACATTCCACGTGACAACTCTTAGGGACTCCACAGGGAGTCTGTGCATAGTATCAACCATAGTCTGATGGAGTCCGCCAGGAGGGCCCCTCGTGTCCACACCACCCACCACTCAACAGCAGTCGCATATTCATAAAAAGCATGTGCATCCCCCCCTTGCCACCCAAACACCCAAAAACTGTAGGGGCTGCTAAAGCCAGTCCCCTTCCAACTCCCCACACCCCCAACCCCCCTCCCCTACACCTCACAGAACCATGAAGCATCTGTCGCGGCATGGGCGATCCCGAGCCCAAAACAGAGGGCACAGGACCTACCATGCCAATGGATCCCAACTCCCTCAGGCCCATCTTCACTACCCCCCCCCCCCCAAAAACAAACTCCTACAAGGTAGGAGTGGGACAGCCCCCAATCGGCTGTACCCGAGCCAGTACCCACCACCCCACTCAATCTCACAAACTTAGTAACAAGAAGACATCGAGGCATCAGGAAAGCGTCCAAGGCGCCGGGCCACTGCCCCCATTCCACTCAGTCACAGTAGCCACGCTACCCAGCCAGGAGCACAGAGTACCTGAAGGCAGCAGTGTCACTTCCCGGATACGTCAGAGTCCTCGGGTCTGTGGCCTCCCGGCGCACCAGCGGCAGAGGCCGAACGCTTCCGCGATCTAGATCTCCGGTTTCTCTTGCCCTTGGAAGGGTGATCTCTGCGTTCCGGTGAGGAACCCCTCGAGGACCCAGGATTCAATCCCGGCTGGTCATGCGGCCGCAGCGCCACAGTTTCATCCGTCCAACGAAACAACTCCTCCGGAGTATCAAAAAACAATGTCTTGGACTGGAAAATCACTCTCAGACGGGCCGGGTACAGCAGGGAGTATTGGAGACCCAGACCGCGGAGCTTCGCCTTGGCATTCATGAAGGATTGACGTTTCTGCTGTACGATTCTGGTATAGTCGGGGAACACCATGATCTTGTGATTTTCATAGAGGATGGCATCTTTGGACCTCGCCTCCCTCAGGATAGCGTCGCGATCGTGGTAGTTCAGTATCCGAGCGATCACCGCCCTGGGCCGCTCACCCTCCGGCGGCCGTTGGGTCAAGGCGCGATGGGCGCGCTCAATGATGAAGCACGAGGACAGGCCCTCCGGAGGCATCCAGCTCAGCAGCCACTGGGTAAGGAATTGCGCCATGTCCCCCTTCTCGCACCGTTCCGGAAAACCAACAAATCGGAGGTTGTTGCGGCGGGCGCGACCTTCAGCATCCTCAGCTCGCAGCGCCAGATTCTTCTGCACCGATTCCACCACCGCCAGCCGTTTCTTCAGGGACCCAACATCGTCCTCCACGACAGATATTCTGGACTCCGCCTCAGTAATCCGCGCCACCGCATTCCGCAGGTCTTGGCGGATCAGGGTAACATCTGCGCCCACCGCGCCAATTTTAGCGTCCAGCGTGTCCCGGGATTGGGTGATGGCGGCCATGAGCGCGGTATTATCCGGGGGGGGCGGCGGATGCTGACCCCCCCCCGACGGTCCCGGTCCCCCAGTTGGCCCCGTGTATTTGTCGATGGTCGGTTGCTTAGATTGGCTGCCGCCCCCACCTCGGGTCATGATCGCCGCCTGTCCACGGGCCTCCAACAATCGACACAGCCGTGGCAATGGGGATCCCCACGCTCTTCTTCCACTCCAGTGGGGACTCCGTCCACCAGGCACGACCCTCCACCAGAAGCGGGCAGTCGGCGTCCCCCTTCACGTCTCAGTCCAGGCAAGGTATAGCAGGCACCGGGAAACACCCCCTCACCACTCGTGGCCCCAGGGCGATCGATGGGGCCCGTCCACTTGCTGCCCACCCGGGGCCAGTTGTCACTGCCAGCGTTGTCTGGGGGTCCAGGAGGGGGCGTCCACAACTCTCCGCCCGCCACAGGGTCCGCCGACCGACACCCCGCCGTGAAGTGAGCCTCCAACGCAGAGAGGCAGCAGCCAGGTGTCCTCCACGGTCAGGAGCTGCACCCAGCCAACCCCGGGCGGGAGCCGCGAAAATTGAGGCCCCGGCTCCGCCGGGTCCGCTAGGCCCCTCGTAGGCTGTGGGCGACCCTCGCCCCCTCAAGGCAGTGGCACCGCAGTCGGGTCACGGGGGGGGAACGAACCCGCCCCCGCTCGTCTTGCAGGGGCGTTAGCAGCCCAGGACTGCGGCAAGGCCGCCGCGCCACTCAGGTGTCTCCCGGGCGGGGGGCGCCAAAATTGAGGACCCGGCTTCAGCGCCGCACCAGGCCGCTCTCCGTCTTCAAGCGCCCCGCAGCAGTCAAGGCGCCGACGTCTCCAGTGACCGCACCGGAGGATGACCAGAGCTCCCCGCAGCAATCGCCTCGCTTAGGGAGTGTGGCAGAGGCTCGGGGACAGGATAAATGGGCGGATAAGGCTCAGGCAAGCGGGAGCTCTAGGAAGCTGCGACCGCCATTGCCGCGCTCGTAGCCACGCCCCCATAATTTATGTTTTTTTAATTAATTATTAATTGGCAATTAATTATTGTAATTGGTAATTAATTTATTTAATTGGTAATTAATGTTTGTAATTGGTAATTAATGTTTGTAATTGGTAATTAATTTATTTAATTTGTAATTAGTTTATTTAATTGGTAATTAATGTTTGTAATTGGTAATTTATTTAATTGGTAATTTATTTATTTTTTATTGGAAATTATTTTTTAATAATTAATAATTAATGTCTTATAAAAAGTCTTTTTTGGTATACAAATAATGTTATTGTTTAATGTTTTGTAATTGCTAATCAATTTTTAATAAAGAATATTTTTTTTTGTTTTTTACAATATTTTATTGCTCAATATTTATTATTTAGTAACTAATATTTATTAATTAACATTTATTGTTATTAATTGTTAATTTATTGTTAATTAATTATTCAATTCTAATTGTGTTTTTTTTATTATTAATGGGTATTTCTAAATGATGTTTAGTTATTTAAAATTAAAAATATTAATACATTTAAATAAAAAAATCATTTATAAGTATGTTATATTTAATTTTTATGGTATCCAATGCTTTCCCTACTGTTGGACTCTCTGGAGTTGGAATAGTAATTCTTACCCACCCGCTATCCAACGCTTTCCCTAATGTTGCACTCTCTGGAGTGGGAATAGTATTTTTACCCTTACGCTGTCCAACACTTTCCCTACTGTTTCACTCTCTGGAGTTGGAATAGTAATTTTTACCCCTACGCTATCCAACGCTTTCCCTACTGTTGCACTCTGTGGAGTTGGAATAGTAATTTTTATGCCTACGCTATCCAACGCTTTCCCTACTTTTGCACTCTATGGAGTGGGAATAGTCATTTTTACCCCTACGCTATCCAACGCTTTCCCTACTCTTGCACTCTCTGGAGTTGGAATAGTAATTTTTACCCCTACGCTATCCAATGCTTTCCCTATTGTTGCACTCTCTGGAATGGGAATAGTAATTTCTACCCCTACGCTATCCAACGCTTTCCCTACTGTTTCACTCTCTGGAGTTGGAATAGTAATGTTTACCCCTACGCTATCCAACACTTTCCCTACTCTTGCACTCTCTGGAGTTGGAATAGTAATTTTTACCCCTACGCTATCCAATGCTTTCCCTACTGTTGCACTCTCTGGAATGGGAATAGTAATTTTTACCCCTACGCTATCCAACGCTTTTCCTACTGTTGCACTCTCTGGAGTGGGAATAGTAATTTTTTACCCCTACGCTATCCAACGCTTTCCCTACTGTTTCTCTCTCTGGAGTTGGAATAGTAATTTTTCCCCAACGCTATCCAACACCTTCCCTACTGTTGCACTCAATGGAGTGGGAATAGTAATTTTTACCCACCCGCTATCCAACGCTTTCCCTACTGTTACACTCTCTGGAGTGGGAATAGTAATTTTTACCCCTACGCTATCCAGCGCTTTCCCTACTGTTTTACTCTCTGGAGTGAGAATAGTAATTTTTACCCCTACGCTATCCAACGCCTTCCCTACTATTGCACTCACTGGAGTTGGAATAATTATTTTTACCCCTACGCTATCCAACGCCTTCCCTACTGTTGCACTCACTGGAGTGGGACTAGTAATTTGTACCCACCCGCTATCCAACGCTTTCCCTACTGTTTCTCTCTCTGGAGTTGGAATAGTAATTTTTCCCCAACGCTATCCAACACCTTCCCTACTGTTGCACTCAATGGAGTGGGAATAGTAATTTTTACCCACCCGCTATCCAACGCTTTCCCTACTGTTACACTCTCTGGAGTGGGAATAGTAAATTTTACCCATACGCTATCAAACGCTTTCCTTACTGTTCCACTCACTGGAGTGGGAATAGTAATTTTTACCCACCCGTTATCCAACGTTTTCCCTACTGTTGCACTCTCTGGAGTGGGAATAGTAATTTTTACTCTTACGCTATCCAACGTTTTCCCTACTGTTGCACTCACTGGAGTGGGACTAGTAATTTGTACCCACCCGCTATCCAATGCTTTCCCTACTGTTGCACTCTCTGGAGTGGGAATAGTAATTTTTACCCCTACGTTATCCAACGCTTTCCCTACTGTTTCACTCTTCGGAGTTGGAATAGTAATTTTTACCCCTACGCTATCCAATGTTTTCTCTACTGTTTCACTCTCAGGAGTGGGAATAGTAATTTTTATCTCTACGCTATCCAATGTTTTCCCTACTTTTGCATTTTCTGGAGTGGCAACAGTAATTTTACGTCTTACGCTATCCAATGTTTTTAATACTGTCGGTTTTTTTTGGACTTTAAATAGTAGTTTTATTTATTTTTCTATTAAACGTTTTTTGAATGAATTTAGATAATGTATTATTTTATTAATTTTTAAAATATTGAAAGTATATTTAATTTTTTTAATTTATTAAAATTAATGATTTACGGGGGGGCGTGGCTTGGACGGCGTTGGAAATGGCCGCCTAGCTCGTTCGCTGCAATGCAGGAGAGCGGACCTTCAGCCCTAAAGGACGAAATAACACCGCTACGATAGTGGGAGTGGAAGGCTTTCCCTCCAGACTGCCTGGAGCACTCCCGGTGTAATTTTGAACACTCAACACCCAACGGAAACATCTTTACCGGAACCCGACAACTCACGAGCAGAGATGTGCGGAGGTTCGGCGCGCTAAGAGACACCCACCACATGGCGTAAGACGGAATCCGCCAGGGGGTCAGCGGAAGCGCGCACAACAAGGAGGTGAGCCCAGATGTATGTGCACAGCGTCGGCTGACTATCGGCAGCATTTGTAATCCTCCAGAGTGAATACTTCTGATTTTCCGCCCTGGAGCCCGGCAGGTCGCCTGACTTTAAGATGGCCGCCTGCTACCTTACTCGCGCCTAGAGCGCTGCCAAAGATAACGCTCCAATGCCATCAAGAAGCGTTTTTACCTTACAAAAACGAAGTGGCTGCCCTCCACCCTCAAAATAAAACCCCACAGGAAAGGGGATATCTTCCCACATCAGCGGCTGGCCTGTAAAATGATCGTGATCATTACCACTAGCGCCTGACCTAAAAATGGTGTCTGAATGTGCACAATTTGTCATTTTTCGGCGCGAAATTTGAGGATTATAGGAATTATATGAAAGGTTGATGGAGAAGCTTGTCTTCTAAAGCCTAAATCTATGAAATACTGTATTCTACCACATGCACGCGCATGGCCCTACCTTTTTTCAACACTGCTATATCTACAATTGTTCTGGTGAAAGGAGTCATAATCAGCGCAAACCTGGTGTAAAAGCTCTGTTAAACTCTGTTAAAATCTCTGTGCCAACCTGAGATGTTCTAGCCTACCTTTCAACGCAACAGGTAGCCAAAGCCCTAACGCAAAAGACTGAGCCCTTCTCGGGAAGCCACCGGCAACATCAGCCAATTCCCCATTACCCCACAGACCTTCTGGCAGTACGGAAACGAAACTCCTCAACATGGCGGACAGAGACGAGAAGAAGAACGCAAAAAAGGTAAAACCGGCACCCTCTCTGTCAGATTCTCCCATCAAGGCAAAGGCAGACGTTAACAGTACCCTAGAAGTGATCCTGATAAAACTGGCAGAAGTACACGATCTAGCGAAATCAACCAAATCCAACACTGACGCCATGCAATTAGAGCTCACTGCAATTAGAGCCGACATGAGCTCGGTCCACAAAAGCATAGATGAAGCGGAGCAAAGGATTAGCGACTTGGAAGATAAGACCAAAAATGCCTCCGCATCCATGCGACAAATTCAGGGGTCAACGGACCAGCTCCGACGCCAGGTATCGGAGTTGGAAAACAGAAACAGGAGGGGAAATGTGCGCATTTTTGGAATCCCGGAAAATGCAGAGAAAGACGCGAATTCCTGTGTGGACTTTTTAGAAGCTTGGATCCCGAAAATAACAGGGATTTCCTTCCACCACGAATTTGAACTCGACAGAGCCCACAGGGTGCCGAGCTATATCCCTCATGGCTACAGAGGTCCGCGCCCACTGATCTGCAAACCATTAAGGCATCAACATACAGAAGCTATACTGCAGTTCGCGCGGCGAAACCATAAAATCACTTGGGAGGGCCACACTATAATTTTCACCCAGGACTACTCGAAAGACACGCTTGAAATCAGGAAAGGCTTCCTGGCCCAAAGAGAAAGTCTAAGATCGAAAGGAATTCAATACTCTTTCGCTGGCCCGGCAAAATTCAAAATCACCATTCAAGGCAAACCGAAATTCTTCACGAGCCCAAATGCATTGGCGCAATTCATTGGTGACTCCACTGTCAAACAACCCCTCGAATAAACGCAAGACGAACTCGCTAGAAAATGTGAACTCCGACTCTGGTCATGGCTGATCCCATCGTTCTATTCTCCTACCTCAAAGTGCTGTCTTATTAACACAGCGTCCAGGTTCTACTCCTGGAATTGGACAGACAAGCTAATACTTTCCTTTTGACAAAATCATTTTCTTGTAGTCACTTCCATCTTAGTCTCAAGTGTCATTGTGTTCTGAGGTGTTTGTCGCCATCAGGTACGACCACTCAAGATACGAATCCTTGACCACTCATGGTAAACTGACGTATTCATTGAGCCTCCTATCACGTTACATAGCTCCTAGACTACAGCTCAATACACGTGTTAAGATATGTTTTATAAACCATTAATGGAACAAAAGGTTTTATGGTATTATGCCTATCATTACCTCATATGGTTCTTTAGAGATCACTCGAGAGAAAGATCATTATCTGCAGAAAATCCTCTCCTGATTACCTTGTTTCAGAGCACGTCTGTTTTTCACAAACTAATCCCTTACAGTTTATACAAATGAACAGTCATGGAGTTACATCCTCTTAACTCCTACTTTTATCTAATAAGCTTATAAGATATACTATCTCAGTCAATTTTATGTTCTCCCTAAGGTTCACTGTATCACAAATTTCTGTGTACATGCTTATTATGCTTAGCTGAACCTGACTGTTACTTAACAAAGCGCCTTAAGCGCAGTAAGAACTTGATGTTACTGATGTTATTCCCTGTTATATCTATCATTCTAAAACCTTCCTGCGTTGCAGATGGACGGCAATGCTGTCGCAGCTCCTAAGTTCTTTTGAGTGGGGAGGGGGGAGGGGGGTGGGGTGGGGAGAGCAGAGGGGAGGGAGGAAGGGGGGGAGGGCAGGGGGGGAATGGGGAAAAAAATTCTGGATTGTTTCAGCATGTGTTCAATGTTTATGGTTGATGATTCCACTCACCTTTTTAGCCTTAGAAGTAATGCTAACTGAGACCTTATTAGGTGCCTCAATAGCCACTCAGTGCGCTCTATTTTTTCACTCTATAAATCTATTCCTTATAACTGACCACGGTAGCACATCAAACACGATTTCAAGACACGATAATCCTGCAAAAGCCACTACAGATGAAACTCACGCGAGACAGAACCATACTAAGCGAACAAATCGTTCACCCATACTTGTCATCCACTTGATATCCTATAGCCTAATAGCCACGGCTATACCACTTGATCAAGAGCGACGTCCTAGCTATCAATGACTCACAATTCGTCTACCACGGAGGGCCTTAACATTGTCTCCTTTAACGTTAAAGGACTCAATCACCCAGTCAAGAGGAGAAAAGTTCTAGAATATCTGTCAAAATCCAAGGGCGATATCCTCCTCTTGCAGGAGACTAAATTATCGAAGGATGACGCTGAATTGATAAGTCAACATTGGCTCTCACACACTCTTTGTTCGCCAGCAAGTGGAAAAAAGCGTGGAGTCCTCACCCTAATAGCTAAAAAATCGAACATCTCTGTAATATCGCACACTCACGATGCGGATGGCCGCTTCATCATGGCTCACCTACAAAGAAACGATGACCATATCCACGTCTTGAACATTTATGGTCCCAACACTGACGACCCAGAATTCTGGGAATCATTGGCCCCGACCCTAGAATGTGTACCACAGGGAGAATTACTGATAGTGGGAGGCGACTTTAATTTGCCCCTTGACCCTATAACGGACCGCCACTCTACCTGTTCCTACCAACCGACCCGCTCACATACTAGTCTACATCGCTTATGCTCCAGATTCAACTTACACGACTCATGGAGACTCCAACACCCTGACGGCCGCGATTACACATTTTACTCACCCCCTCACAATTCCTACTCAAGGATAGATTATATCCTCATCAATAGCCCCTTCACACACCTCATAGAGGAAACCAGCATTGCCCCTAAGTTGATTTCTGACCACTCAAGCATTCAGACCAAATTAGTGGGTTCCAGGTCCATTCTCCCCCCTAAAAGATGGAGGTTCAATGACGAAATATTTTCTGAACCAGAAAACAAGCTAAAGATCGAGAATGCCGTCCGAGACTACCTCACCTTAAACGACACCCATGACTCGGACATAGCAACTGTATGGGAGGCGCTTAAGGCCACCCTGAGGGGTGTAATCATAGGAATTAGAGCTCATACTAATAAAAAACTAAACAAGGATTTAACCACTCTAGAAGTCAACATTAAAAATCTAGAAGCCACTCATATCGCAAATCTCCAAAATCCTATGATTTTAAACGAACTTACTAAGTTGAAATATGAATACAACTCGATACTCAGCAAAAGAGCGGGGGTCTGGGTTAACAAGTTCAAGGCTCTTAGGACATGTGAAGGTAACAGAGCTGGAAAAGTCTTGGCGTCATACTTAAAACACAAACAAAAACAATTCAATATAGCCTCAGTCAAAGATAGTAACAATATCGTCCAAACAAAACAGGCCCTAATCCTACATACCTTTAAATCTTTCTATCAAGACCTGTATAAAAATAATTTGACCTTTGACTCGGAAGAATGTTATAGGTACCTAAACTCATTAGGCCTACCTAAACTCAATGACACGGATAAAGCCACTCTGAATTCTCCAATCACCCTACTAGAGGTCACAACATCTATTAAAACCCTTAAATGTAACAAGGCACCTGGCCCTGACGGTTTCTCCGCCAGTTTCTACAAAGTACTAACAAACTCGCTGAGCCCGACTCTCTTAAAACTGTTTAAGTCCTTTAATGTAACGAAGGGAATAACAAAATCGATGAGTGAAGCCACCATTATAGTCATTCCTAAAGAAGGCAAGGACCCACTGTTAACCAAAAACTACAGGCCGATTTCCCTAATCAACTTAGACTGCAAGATATATGCAAAGATCCTAGCCACACGACTAAACTCGCAACTACCAAAACTAATTAGTACGTCGCAAGTAGGCTTCATGAAACAGCGCATGTCTAACGATAATACAAGATTACTCTGTCACGTCATTGAAAAAGACAGACTGCTCGCAGACCCCGCGGTTGCTATTACTCTCGACGCAGAAAAGGCGTTCGACAGAGTGTCCTGGCTTTTCCTTAAGAGCTGTATGTCCGTCTTTAATCTTGGGGACACATTCACTAACTTGGTAATGGCCCTGTACCTCTCACCTACCGCACGCATTGCCATAAATGGCTCATTATCAGACCCTTTCTCCCTTGAGCAGGGGACGAGGCAGGGCTGCCCCCTTTCCCCTTCGCTCTTCCTATTAGCAATGGAACCCCTAATAGTTAATATAAAAAACAACGAATCCATTAAAGGTGTGAAATTTGGGAATAAATGCGTCAAACTTGCCGCCTATGCAGACGATATCCTGATTGTGACAGAATCACCAGACACCTCTATCCAGGCACTAATGTCCACCATTGACAGATACTCCACATACTCGGGATACAAGCTCAACCGGGATAAATCTGAGGTCAAACCACTCAATATTTTAACAGCCAAAGAGGTACTAGGGAACTCAGGGCTTTGCTGGCAAACAGAATTTGTGAAATACCTTGGTATTGAATTCGGCGACTCCCTTATAGAGACCCTCCAACGGAATGAAAAGTTAACCTTAAACAAAATCAAAACCCACTTGGAGGGTTGGTCCCCTCGCTTCATTACGTGGTGGGGAAGAGTGGAGACCATCAAGATGATGATATCGCCACTGGTTAATTACCTCATATCTATGCTCCCTCTCACTCTTACACCTGACTTCTACCACAAACTAGACATGACTTTACAAACTTCCTTTGGAAAGGGAAAAGAGCCAGAATCAGCATAAAAAAACTCCGCTTAGACAAAACCACTGGTGGGGTCAACCTACCTGATTTCAAAAGATATGAAACCGCCTTTCTAGCCAAGCAGGGAGCTCACTGGCTCTCGCCTTCACCTGACTATACTCCAGTTTGGCTAGAAATTGAGAACGAGATCCTAGAGGGTATCTCCCCTAGCGCGGCCCTTACATCTAATTTGAATAAGATATCCCACTCCAAATCAATATTCCATAACACAAAATCTGCTCTTCTAAAGTTTGACAGACTCCTGGAAAACAGTATTCGGGGATCACGCTGGGAATCCTTATGGGACAACCGTAACATTTTATATAAAGGTAAACCCCTACACATTACATCATGGATCAAAAAAGGCATACTTTTTCCGTATCAGCTGTTTACGGGATCATACCCTGTCCCATTCAGCGACCTACAAACCAAATACGACCTCGAACCAATTGAATTTTATAACTTCCTTAACGTAAAAACAGCACTGTCCAAAGCCAAACTCTCCGGAACTACACCCTCCCTTCCAGCGTATCTAGCCAGGGCGAACAGGTTGGGACACCAGGTTTCCGCCCTCTATAAACTTAGTCGCCCTCAATGTCCTAGCCTCATTACCCCAATTACACAATTCTGGGACAACCTTGCGTCCAAGCCTATTACAGAGATGGATTGGACCAATACATGGATTTCCTGTATGAGACACAAAATCAGCCCTACACTTTCGCAAACGAAATACTGGCTCTTACACAAGGCCTTCTGGACACCGGCGCGATTATTCGCACATAATATCACCACAGACGCCTTCTGCTGGAACTGCAAATACGCAGAGGGTGATCTATCTCATATTATCTTAGAATGCGACTGCGTAACACAGATATCACAGAGAAGATATTTGAATTTATATCAAAATTATTCCACATTACACCGATTAAAGAGCTCCCCTATCTTGTTTTCGGATTCACCCAAGACCCTTCCCTTGAAATAGAAGATAGGGCCTTACTCGATCTCCTCCTCACGGCGGCGATCAAGACAGTCCTTAGTAACTGGAAAGATACCAATAAGGCCAACTTCGCAGGGTGGTTGAATTGGATAATCAGCCTACGCGGTGCAGATAACATCGCACTCCAACAGACGCCGTGGCGTCCCCCCACGAGAAAACTGTGGTCAACCCTTCATATTTACTTTACGACACATAAGCCACCTTAATATAATCGACCACTGTTTACTTCACAGGCACTAGCACTTGCATTCTCCCATCACCGTATTGCCTTTCATGTATCCTTTTCCTTGTAGCCAGTGATGCACAATATCTGTCTCTAAATGCTTGATGAGTGTGCGATACATGTTGCTACCTCCGACGTGAATTAGTGGTTATTGTACTCTTGAATTTTCGATTGACTACTGTTGTAATGCATTATATGGCGCTTTTAAACTGTACACTTCTGAACATAATTGCTCTACTGGATCTAATTACTGTTTGTTACTGCTGAAACATCCAATAAAAACTTTTTGAACACAAAAAAAAAAAATAATGATTTACTTTTTTTGTTATTATTTTATGTGTGCAGATCTATTTGTAATTTATAGTATTTTTAAATAATTTATAAGTAATTAAAGTAATTATTAAAACTTATTATTAAGTAAGTATATAATATATATTTTACATATGTGTTTAATTAATGTTCTATTATTATATATGTATTGTTTATTAATTTTAAACATTACTAAATATTTTTAACCATGTTTAATTTATTTATAAGTATTATTTACTTTATTTTACACATTATCTTTTAACAGATATAAAACGATATTTTTAATTAAGATATTTTTAACATCGATTTTTTTGTTTCGATATTTTTGTACTTACCATGTTGTAGATAGGATGTCGATATACTGCCTTGGATATTCCAGCGTCGATGTTTCTGTAGGTCGATATTTTGTCTGTCGATATTCTGTCATAGATTCATGGGTCCCTGAGTATTAATCAAATACCAGTGGTCTTGTGAAATTTCAATTGTTTAGTGCATTTAGTCTACGTCATGAGAGCTCTTAGACAGTAACGGTTTCAGAGTGCTTTGAGGAAGGGATAAATCGATGCCTGTGGTTAGCAGTCTCTAGGTAGTGTCGAAGGGGCTCTAATATGTACTTTCCAGCGCTTCTGCGCAGAGCGCAAATCAGGAACCATCCAGTCGGGTGTAAGCTTACACCCGACTGGACGGTTCCTGATTTGCGCTCTGCGTTCTCAAAGCACTCTGAAACCGTTACTGTCTAGAGCTCTCGTGACACAAATTTCATACGCACGTTGGTCAGGAACAATTGAATTCCCTGCGTGAAAGGGGTTACAGAAATGCTTATTTTTGACGTAAGGATTACCTAAGGGAATGATCACCAATTCAGACATGGAATAATAATGATCAGAGACCTGAATATTTATACAAAGAACTTCTTTTACTTGGACTAGGGGAATGATTGATCGCCCTTATCTGATCAAGAATCTATATTGTACACAAGGTCTGAGCACTTGCTCAGTTTGGATAACCTTACGACATCAGAATCACTTTCTGAATATAACATAACAAATGAGGTCTGAGTACTAATCAGTCTCAAAACGTCCATGATAACAGATTGATGTTATCCGAAACGACATGACAAATAAGCCTTGATAAATTTATGACAAGTAACGAAACACGTGTCGGCTGTCAGCTTCAGTTCTCCGCGACCAGACTTCAAGAACTACCGCCCTATCTCGCTGCTCCCGTTTCCTGCAAAAGTCATCGAGAAGACCGTCAACAAGCAGCTGGCCGCCTTCCTCGAGACGAACGGATCCCTCGACCCCTCGCAGTCTGGCTTCCGGGCAAACCACACCACCGAGACCGCCCTGATCGCAGCCACCGATGACATCCGTGCCCTGCTCGACAACGGAGAAACAGCGGCCCTCATCCTCCTAGACCTCTCCGCGGCCTTCAACACTATCTGCCACCGTACCCTAGTACAGCGCCTCAGCAACGTCGGAGTCCAGGAGAAGGCACTGGAGTGGATCATCTCCTTCCTCGCCGGGAGAACACAGAGAGTCCGCCTCCCTCCGTTCAGATCGGAAGCCACCGAAGTCATCTGCGGCGTCCCTCAAGGCTCCTCGCTCAGTCCAACCCTCTTCAATGTCTACATGGGCCTCCTCGCTGACATCGCACGCCAGCACAACCTCAACATCATCTCCTACGCCGACGACACCCAGCTGATCCTCTCCCTCACCAACGACCCCGCCACCGCCAGAGACAACCTACACGAAGGGATGATAGAGGTAGCCGAATGGATGAAGAACAGCCGCCTGAAACTGAACTCGGACAAGACGGAAGTCCTCATCCTAGGATCCTCACCCTCCGCCAGGGACGACTCCTGGTGGCCCCCCGCCCTGGGCAACGCACCCCAACCCACAGACCATGCACGCAACCTGGGCTTCATCCTGGACTCCTCCCTCTCCATGACCAGACAAGTCAACGCCGTCTCCTCGTCGTGCTTCAACATCCTGTGCATGCTACGTAAGATCTTCCAGTGGATCCCCACCGAGACCAGGAAGACGGTCACCCAGGCCCTCGTCACCAGCCGTCTGGACTACGGCAACTCCCTTTACACCGGAACCACCGCCAAACTCCAGAAGAGACTCCAGCGGATCCAGAACGCCTCAGCACGTCTCATCCTGGACATCCCCCGGCGCAGCCACATCTCCGGACACCTGAGAGACCTGCACTGGCTCCCGGTCAACAAGAGAATCACCTTCCGACTCCTCACCCACGCACACAAAGCCCTACACAACCAAGGCCCGGGATACCTCAACAGCCGCCTCAACTTCTACGCTCCCAAACGCCAGCTTCGATCGACCGGCCACGCCCTCGCCGCCGTCCCCCGCATCCGAAGAGCCACCACAGGAGGACGGTCCTTCTCCTACCTCGCCGCCAAGACATGGAACTCCCTCCCGACCCACCTCCGCCGGACCCAGGACCACCTCGCCTTCAGGAAGCAACTCAAGACCTGGCTGTTTGAGCAGTAGCGGACCCCCCCTCCCTAGCGCCTTGAGACCCTTTGGGTGAGTAGTGCGCTTTATAAATGCCGTGATTGATTGATTGATTGACCAAAGTAAAGAATCTTGATGTCTTTAAATATTTGTATGTCATGAAGTTTTGTCCACAAGAACTTTATTGAGATCATTTTCACCTGACAACAAAACATTAAGGGGTCGATTTCGATCCGGTAAAAAGCGCTCCGAATTGCCGTTCGGAGCGTTTTTCCCTGTACGAATCGTACCTGTAAGCGTCCCCGTACGAATCAGCAAGTACGATCACGACCTAGAGCGTCACTCCGTACTCCTCGTAAACAACGCCGTACAAATCGAAAGTCCATACGAATTGCTGTCGGCTGACGCTCAACGCTACGTCTGAACGTAAATAGACCGTGTCTTCCGAACCAGGAAGTACGATCCGTGTCGAACACACTCCGTATGGCTCTTTTTCTACGAGAGCTCAAAACTACCGTAAAACCACAGTCCGGCACGAACCGCACCCCGGTACGCGACAAGCAGGACATGAACGCCATCGTCCGTCTCATCCAATCCTGTACGGCCACCACCTCGTACTTAGAAACCAACGACGGCGCAGAAGGTGAGTACAACGAAGTCCAACATACCTGTACGTGTTGCTACACGCGCACATATCCATTCCACGACTGTAATGTCTGGGTACGTTGCGCCACACACTCCGGCACAACACCAGTGTAATATGGAGACGTGCCGCACCTACGTCATCGCCCTCGGGGTACGGTACGTCACCGCACAACACCAGTGTAATAAGGAGACGTGCCGCACCTACGTCATACACCTCGGGTACGGTACGTCACCAAACAACACCATTGTAATACGGAGACGTGCCGCACCTACATCATCGCCCTCGGGGTACGGTACGTCACCGCACAACACCAGTGTAATACGGAGACGTGCCGCACCTACGTCATCCACCTCGGGTTACGGTACGTCACCACACAACACCAATGTAATACAGAGACGTGCCGCAACTACGTCATCGCCCTCGGGGTACGGTACGTCACCGCACAACACCAGTGTAATACGTAGACGTGCCACACCTACGTCATCGCCCTCGGGGTACGGTACTTCACCGCACAACACCAGTGTAATACGTAGACGTGCCGCACCTACGTCATCGCCCTCGGGGTACCCTACGTCACCGCACAACACCAGTGTAATACGGAGACGTGCCGCACCTACGTAATCGCCCTCGGGGTACGGTACGTCACCGCACAACACCAGTGTAATACGGAGACGTGCCGCACCTACGTCATCGCCCTCGGGGTACGGTACGTCACCGCACAACACCAGTGTAATAGACGTGTGGGACATACGTCTGCTATGTCAGTGTAAGTGTAAGAGGTGTGTAGAAAACACACCCAGCAGTGCCCAGCATTAGAGTGTGTGTGTGGCCAGACCCCCACCACTGCCCACCAGTGCCCAGCATCAGAGTGTGTGTGTGGCTAAGACCCCCACCACTGCCCACCAGTGCCCAGCATTAGAGTGTGTGTGTGGCTAAGACCCCCACCAGTGCCCATTAGTGCCCAGCAGTGCCCAGCATCAGAGTGTGTGTGTGGCTAAGACCCCACCACTGCCCACCTGTGCCCAGCATCAGAGTGTGTGTGGCAAAGACCCCTACCACTGCCCACCAGTGCCCAGCATTAGAGTGTGAGTGTGGCTAAGACCCACACCACCGCCCACCAGTGCCCACCAGTGCCCAGCATCAGAGTGTGTGTGTGTGGCTAAGACCCCACCAGTGCCCACCAGTGCCCAGCATCAGAGTATGTGTGTGGCTAAGACCCCCACCACTGCCAACCAGTGCCCAGCAGTGCCCAGCATCAGAGTGTGTGTGTTGCTAAGACCCCCACCACTGCCCACCAGTGCCCAGCAGTGCCCAGCATCAGAGTGTGTGTGTGGCTAAGACCCCACCAGTGCCCAGCAGTGCCCAGCAGTGCCCAGCATCAGAGTGTGTGTGTGGCTAAGACCCCACCAGTGCCCACCAGTGCCCAGCAGTGCCCAGCATCAGAATGTGTGTGTGGCTAAGACCCCCACCACTGCCCACCAGTGCCCAGCAGTGCCCAGCATCAGAGTGTGTGTGTGGCTGAGACCCCACCACTGCCCACCAGTGCCCAGCAGTGCCCAGCATCAGAGTGTGTGTGTGGCTAAGACCCCCCACCACTGCCCACCAGTGCCCAGCAGTGCCCAGCATCAGAGTGTGTGTGTGGATAAGACCCCACCACTGCCCACCAGTGCCAAGCAGTGCCCAGCATCAGAGTGTGCGTGTGGCTAAGACCCCACCACTGCCCACCACTGCCCACCACTGCCCAGCATTAGAGTGTGTGTGTGGCTAAGACCCCCACCACCGCCCACCAGTGCCCAGCAGTGCCCATCATCAGAGTGTGTGTGTGGCTAAGACCCCACCAGTGCCCACCAGTGTCCAGCAGTGCCCAGCATCAGAGTGTGTGTGTGGCTAAGACCCCACCAGTGCCCACCAGTGCCCAGCAGTGCCCAGCATCAGAGTGTGTGTGTAGCTAAGACCCCACCACTGCCCACCAGTGCCCAGCATCAGAGTGTGTGTGTGGCTAAGACCCCCACCACTGCCCACCAGTACCCAGCATTAGAGTGTGTGTGTGGCTAAGACCCCCACCAGTGCCCACCAGTGCCCAGCATCAGAGTGCGTGTGTGGCTAAGACCCCACCAGTGCCCACCAGTGCCCAGCAGTGACCAGCATCAGAGTGTGTGTGTGGCTAAGACCCCACCACTGCGCAGCAGTGCCCAGCATCAGAGTGTGTGTGTGGCTAAGACCCCCACCACTGCCCACCAGTGCCCAGCATTAGAGTGTGTGTGTGGCTAAGACCCCCACCACCGCCCACCAGTGCCCACCAGTGCCCAGCATCAGAGTGTGTGTGTGGCTAGGACCCCACCAGTGCCCAGCATCAGATTGTGTGTGTGGCTAAGACCCCCACCACTGCCCACCAGTGCCCAGCAGTGCCCAGCATCAGAGTGTATGTGTTGCTAAGACCCCCACCACTGCCCACCAGTGCCCAGCAGTGCCCAGCATCAGAGTGTGTGTGTGGCTAAGACCCCACCAGTGCCCACCAGTGCCCAGCAGTGCCAAGCATCAGAGTGTGTGTGTGGCTAAGTCCCCACCGCTGCCCACCAGTGCCCAGCATCAGAGTGTGTGTGTGGCTAAGACCCCCCGCCACTGCCCACCAGTGCCCAGCATTAGAGTGTGTGTGTGGCTAAGACCCCCACCACTGCCCACCAGTGCCCAGCAGTGCCCAGCATCAGTGTGTGTGTGTGTTGCTAAGACCCCCACCACTGCCCACCAGTGCCCAGCAGTGCCCAGCATCAGAGTGTGTGTGTGGCTAAGACCCCACCATTGCCCACCAGTGCCCAGCAGTGCCCAGCATCAGAGTGTGTGTGTGGCTAATACCCCACCACTGCCCACCAGTGCCCAGCAGCAGAGTGTGTGTGTGGCTAAGACCCCCACCACTGCCCACCAGTTCCCAGCATTAGAGTGTGTGTGTGGCTAAGACCCCCACCACTGCCCACCAGTGCCCAGCAGTGCCCAGCATCAGAGTGTGTGTGTTGCTAAGACCCCCACCACTGCCCACCGGTGACCAGCTGTTAAATCAGAAACATACCATTGTTAACCTCATTACTATCAGGAGATAGACACATGTTAAGATACCCAAATGTGAACATCACACCAGCTCCCAGGCACACAGCAGTCACAGACATCACCACACAAACTAAAGTTCAGAAAAAGAAATAAATAGCCTTATTCAGCTTGTTCAAAATTGAAAAAGCAAATAAGAGACCTTGCTCATAAAAGGCCAATGGCCAGTCCAAAAAAGTCTGATCAACAGTTTGTGCCTCCATGGGTGTGCTCACACCCAAACTTGCCTGCACATGGAGTTTAATCCGCAGTGGGGCACCATCTGTGGAATCCTCCGGCACCGCAGGAACAGGAGAGGGAATGACAGGTGGAGTGGGTGCAGGTGTAGTGGATCCATCCACACTGGTTGGTGCATCGCCGAAAGGAGCTTCAAATACCTGGCTGCACACCTCAGCCAGTGCGGAAAAACTACCACCTGATCCCGGGGACACATTGGGGATGGAGGTAGAGGGCTGTGAGTCTGTTCTTCTGGGTGTGTGGATGCGTGTGTGAGCTGTGTCCCCTCTCCCTGTCGGTGTGCCTACATCCCCTTGAGATTGTGTGCGTGGAGCTTTGAGTTTTTTCTGGTGTGTGGGTGTGCTGGGTGTGTCTGACCTGTGGCGTCTGCGTGTATGTTGGGTAGGTATGTGAGAGGCAGAGGTGGATGGGTCTGAAGGATGGGGGGGGACAGATGCTGCTGGGTGTATATAGCTGCCGTCAGTGTTGACTCTATGGCAGCCACACTCCGACGTAGATCAGACATGACCGATGACATGCCCTCCATGAACGACAACAACTGTGTAATGAGTCGTGTATGTCCATGGAGGACTGTCAACATGGATGTCTGACCTACTGCAATCTGCCCGAGAAGGTCCACAGACTCAGCACTGAGGGCAGCAGGGGACACAGGGGCAGGGGCTGCGGTGCTGGGAACAAAGGAGACACGAGGGCTAGCACGGACCCTAGGGACACTAACGACTGGGAGGGTGGAGATGGTACTGGAGGAGGGGAGGCCAGCCAAAGATGAAGAAGTGACCATTGCTGCATATTCCCCCTCCTCCTGAGAGTCTGACTCGGAGTTGTCGGCATGGTCGGATGTGTCAGTCACATGTCGTCCGGCCTGCAGACTCTCCTCACCCTCCGTGCCACTGCCTCCCTCTGACTCCTCAAAGCAGGTAGCACTGTCGGTGTGTCCCTCTGCCTGGTCCGTGCCTGTGTCTCCTCCAGATTCAGATGATGATGCTGTTGGCAAGGAGATTAAGAAAAACATATCAGTCACCTGTACACATCAGATATATCATCTAGAAATCATTTGGGCACATTTCTAAACATGGTATGCATTATGATTCACATGACACTGAACTCTGCACAATGCTAAGTCTAGTCTTGGCCAATTGTGAGAGACATAACGCTCAATGTATAGTAGGATACAAGCAACAGGCAAGGCAAAAACATGTATGAGAGACACAATGATGATCCACTGCCTGACAACAGGATAGCTGATGATGCATCACAGTTCATTTTCCAACCCTGCCACCCAATCCCAGACCTGGTCATGTTTAATTTGCTTTTGCCTTGTGCCACATGGGAAAAGTCCTGCCTGAACTGCCATGTGATGCCATCCTGGGACCTGAACTAAGTGTACCATCACCTCACACTGGCATCACAGCTGGCTACACCCAAAGCCACATTGTGTGGCTGCCCATCAATAATATTTCCAACCAACATGCAACATATTTGGAGAATATGCACACACGCACTGCCCAGTGTGAGTATGCATAAGCCCAAAAAATAGCACATGTACATTGTGCACCTGTAGCTAACACATGACAATTAGAAAGTGTACCATGGGCAAAGGCCACTGAGGCTGACTCGTGCAGAAAACACATGTTGAGACTCAAGATCATTCCCAAAATATGAAGAAGGGCAGACACAGTGCACATGTGGTGCTACATGTAAGGTACCAACAGGTGTCACAGACCCCCCTCCAACACGATGATGTGCAAAGGAAGATGCATACTAAGACATTGCACCATAGGAGTACATGTGAAAAACAATCATTAGCCAACGCGCTGGTCAAATGTGGAGTAGGGCAAGGCATGTAAAGAAGCATCTGCTGAAACTGGGCCATTCTTATGCCAATGCATAAGGTGCCTGTCTGACCACATCACTCAAACTATGGGAGTGTTAGCAAGCCTTGGAGCACTGCAGGTAGCATGTGACACACATGACAACAAACAGATATGTACCTACCCCCTACTTGCTGCTGTCCCTCCTGCAACTGCCTATGGAGGTCTGGGAACACCACTTCTAGGACCCGGAGCATGTGGGGGGTGAGGTGGCGGGTGCCGCCATGCCGGCGTGGAGCTTCCAGCTTCAGCTATACTCTGGCGATGCGGCAGGTCCAGCACCGGATGTCCTGCCACCTCTTCTTGATGTTTCTGAGCCTCCTGCGAGGGCTCCCCTCACTCCTGACAGCCCTGGCGATATCCACCCAGATTTCACCCTTCTCATAGGCAGATACCTGTACAAATGTAAAGTAAAAGACCATCAGTACACTCGGTCCATGTTCCAAAGACACACATATGTTCACAAAATACTTGATGACAACAGGGCATCGTATGCTCCACACATTTGCATCATTGTCCAGGAGTATGTGGCATGTGAGCAAACACTACTGCATTACATGCCATTGAAAGGCTACAGATGACATGAGGGGTGCAAAACACTCTTTGAGCATGGCACTTACAGAGCAATATATGCTACATCTGGGTGCAATGCAGCACGTGACATGCTGTCACACACCCCACTACAACAAAGTACTCTCTTGAAACAACACTGTACACCCTGGCACTCACTCCCAACAACATAGCACCTATCCACTATACATACACAGTGGCTATAATGTCACACACACAACAGGTGCACACTCCAAGGTAGTGAACACCTCACTCACCTGATCCTCTAGTCTCCCATACAGCTTGCTGTAGTTTGGCAGGAGGGCATCCAGCAGGGCCTTGTTCTCACCATCAGTGAATGCAGGTGCCCTCTCCATGCTCAGCTAATCAGGGTCCAGAGGATACAGAGACAGCAGCTGTGGTTACCACTCCAATGTTGTGCAGGCAAGTGCCCTCCCACAGCCACAAGCTGCCTTATATCTGTGCTGCAGAGGGTCTGTGAGTCCAAGGAGTAGTGTGTGATAGGCCACCATAGTTAGCATCCTATGTTCCATCCAATCACATCACACAGAAGGCCATGACACACATGTGCATGGTTTGAAAAATGAGCAAGAGCTGAACAACAACTTTTCCAACATTGTATACTTTTTCCCAACTGAATTTTCTAGAACACCTGTAGGAGGCTCAAAACTCTCTGTATCCATGACAACCTGGTTGCATTTAGATCATTCCACTGTTCCCCTAGATGTTCCCTATGTATTTATTTGAATACCCACACCAGTATGGTGCCATTGTCGTTGCTAATGCAACCCATTCAATGGTGTAACGAGGCGTACACACGGACGTACCATTGGGGTACGCTATGCTCGCTTATGCTCAAAATGTAATAGGGAAACGAGGCCTACACACGCACATACCATTGGGGTAAGCTGTGCTCGCGTATGGCTAACATGCAATAAGGAAACGAGGCGTACACACGCACGTACCATTGGGGTACGCTGTGCTCGCGTATGGCTAACATGCAATAGGGAAACGAGGCGTACACACGCACGTACCATTGGGGTACTCTGTGCTCGCGTATGCTCAAAATGTAATAGGGAAACGAGGTGTACACACGCACGTACCATTGGGGTACGCTGTGCTCGCGTATGCTCAAAATGTAATAGGGAAACGAGGCGTACACACCCACGTGACATTGGGGTATGCTGTGCTCGCGTATGCTCAAAATGTAATAGGGAAACGAGGCATACACACGCACGTACCATTGGGGTACGCTGTGCTCGCTATGGCTAACATGCTAAAGGGAAACGAGGCATATACACGCACGTACCATTGGGGTACGCTGTGCTAGCGTATGGCTAACATGCAATAGGGAAACAAGGCGTACACACGCACGTACCATTGGGGTACGCTGTGCTCGCGTATTCTCAAAATGTAATAGGAAAACGAGGTGTACACACGCACGTACCATTGGTGTACGCTGTCCTCGCGTATGCTCAAAATGTAATAGGGAAACGAGGCGTACACACGCACGTACCATTGGGGTACGCTGTGCTCGCGTATGCTCAAAATGTAATAGGGAAACGAGGCGTACACACGCACGTACCATTGGGGTACGCTGTGCTCGCTAAGGCTAACATGCTATAGGGAAACGAGGCGTACACACGCACGTACCATTGGGGTACGCTGTGCTCGTGTATGGTTAACATGCTATAGGGAAACGAGGCGTACACATGCATGTACCATTGGGGTACGCTGTGCTCGCGTATGCTCAAAATATAATAGGGAAATGAGGCATACACACGCACGTACCATTGGGGGACGCTGTGCTCGCTATGGCTAACATGCTATAGGGAAACGAGGCGTACACACGCACGTACCATTGGGGTACGCTGTGCACGCGTATGGCTAACATGCTATAGGGAAACGAGGTCTACACACGCACGTACCAATGGGGTACAGTGCGTCAGACATGCACAAGTGAACGATTGTGTAGGCTGCGTTCCTGACCTCCTTCATGTCACCATTGGGAGAGTGACTCTAGGAAATCACATTGCAGGGATGTAGTCTACACTCATGTTGACGATGTGGATGCATACATCAGCATGGCATCCTTACAGCAGCATGCCCCAGGTGTGGCAGACATTGAAGAAGCACAGGGACTGTGACCTTGTGGCTCAGTTGATGTGTGAAGAGCTGTTGAGACATGTCATTAATCATTTTGCACATGTGTATCACATACATTCAACACTTCGCATCTGAGTAATGTCTGCAACATATTGAGAGGCACATCAACACTGGAATGGCACACCATTCAGTACGGGGAACTGTCACATGATGACAGCAACATGCACAATGTCACGGAGGTCGAATTGACGCACAGCATGACCCTGTGTGACCACGTCATGTGTGTGCCATGTGCGACATTGTGCATGCTGTTTGCATATGAAATGAACTGGTCAGTATTATATTCCTCACCTTTGAATATCCCCAAGTGTCATCCTGGATATGGCAATTTCCGCTTAGCAGTACACTTGTGTGTCGGTAGGCATCTCCTGCGGCTCTGCGTGTGTCATTGGCATTGTGTGCGCCGTGATGACGTTGTCTGAGTACTCATACGTTGCCTCTGCGTGCTCATGTCAGGTCCTCTTTTTTCACACCACCAGCGCTGTTCCCGTATAAATGTAATCTTACTCAATTTTTAACCCAAATCATAGTACGATCACTTCTGACCATTTCACTTGGATTGTCTGACTCAGGACGGTGCCAATAGGGATGTCCGTTTCATAGCCTGTGAGGATTGCGAACGACTCATGTCGGTGACTGACCCTCACCGTCGGTGTCTCCACTGTTTTGGCGTCAAGTACGACAACAAGAGCTGCTCCGACTGCCGGTAGCAGATATATGAAGCCAGGTGTGAGTGGTCCCACAAGCCGCTTAGACTCCAGCAGTTGGCCCTGCACCACAATAGCTCATGGTCTGGACGTAGGACGAGTGCCTGGGCGTGGGTGTTGAGACATCAGAGCCCCGGGATTTTACATCAGTCCTCCAGGGCTAAGTCATCAGGTAACCCCAAAAAGTCAAAGAGACGTCATCGCACTTCAAAATCACCACAATGCACGTGCAATGCTGCATGGGATTCGGGTGACACCGGCCACACGGCTCCGTCAGATTAGCAGCCGCCGTAGCCTGCACCACGACCTCCGGTCCCTGCCCAGCATGCGACGCAGGAGGACTAAGTGTGCTTCCTCATGGCCATGATGTCCCTCACACCACCAACGGCCTACGCAACGGCATCTGGGCCAGCGGAACCCGTATGGGGGCACTAGCGGGTCTGGTGCGTTGCCCCTGACAACGTCACCTGCTTTGGCTCTGACGCAGGCGGCGCATTCGTCCCGGCCCCGCTGGGACAGACAGGATCTGATTGTTGATCCTGGTCCTCGCTGGTCCACCTCACAACCTCACCGGCAACAGTCCCCCAGGTGTCAGCCTTGGTGCCGTCCTCGGGTGGTGCTGTCCCCGATACCACCCACTATACGGCTCAGGTGTGGGAACTGTGCGGCAGAACACCGCAGTTAATGCTGCATGGGGAGTTAAACTTCAACAAGCTGGGCACAGATCATGACAACCCTGATAATCTGGGAATGGGTGATAAGGAGTATTGGGAGGGTTATGAAGACCCACTGACACGTGAGTGTCAGTCCCAAGACGACAGGACAGGTGGACTGGGGGATGTGAGTGGTCTGGACACCTCACCAGACACTGGTGATGTCTCGACTCCAAACGTGTCTTTGGATGAGCGGCCAACGTACAGTGTTGTGTTGACGTGGGCCGCCAAAGCCTTGCCCCTTCTTCTCCCCTTTGCGGCCGTGAGGACCAACCTCCTCACTGAGGTCCTTAAACTGCAGTCAAGCTCCGCTGAGCCTCTGCAGCCGTTTCATTCGGAATTTACTGAATCTATATTGGCCAACATGTACAGGCACGCTGCAGGTTTTGCTGTAGATAGGCACGTTGCCAGACGCCCACACCCCTCCCCGGACAAACCATGTTTCCTGTCCTCCCAACCCACCCCAGAGAGCATGGCCATCCAGGCCTCCAAATCACAGACCACATTCCCGTTTGACAGGGTATCCAAGAGGTATGAGCAGTACGGAAAGATGTCATCATCCTCCCAGAGTCTGGGACTGAGGTCTTCCAACATCACATGCCTCTTTGTCCGCTCCACACACTCTCTGTGGGCCACGGTTGTGGAACTGCTGCCAGAGTGTACGTTGTAGGTACGGGCAATACTTGGCCAAGCCCTTGTAGAATGTCAATCAGCGACACGGTATTTGATCCGGTGTGGGCTGGATAGCACCGACTCACTGTGCAGATCGATGGCATCCACGGAGCCAAATTTGTCAAAAGCCTGGTATGTATTCAAAGTTAGGAATATGCTACAAACTACTGTACCTTACCGATGTTTAGTGACAAAAGGTAAGTAACTAGTTCATAGTGTTCAGTATATCTGCTGTAGGAGCATCTATGTTGGGTCCTTGCCGTGATGACAGGGTTTGTAATGTACGCACACCATGCCACTTGTGCTAATGAACTGCTCATATGTGTGATGGCATCACAGACCATTTGTCACAAATCAAACATTTATGCTGTATGATGATGTCCATGTAATAGTTTGTGAAATTTCACACCGCAATATGAATATGTCAGATCTGTGCAAATGATGGCACATGTGATGTGTGTGTGTGTGTATTGCTGTCAGCTGTCTGGATGTGCAGACAACCTCCTAATGCCATTCTCATGACGTGTGTCACTGACATGATACATTGTCATGCTCACTCAGACCTTTCCATCAGATCCTTTGTATGCATGTCATATCCATACCACAGACCACAGGTCTTATACTTTTCACGGAGGAGTGGCTGGCAGCTGGCACATGTTTCCTCAGTGTGTCTCCCAGGCCACCCTCAAAATTGTCTACATTAGTTGAAGCAGTGTTGCTTGTGCCATGTACATTGTTATTGTCTTAGTCAGACAGGTCAACAAATTTTCTCTTAATTTTGTTTTGCAGGGCACCCCCTCTGGAAAGGCCGTTGCCAGACTTGGAAGCCATGAGGGAACGTAATTGCATTCGCCGTTACCGCTTCAGCAGACAGTTGATCAAGGACCTGACGGACAGGCTGGAGGTTCACCTGCAACCACGACATAGGTATCCAACTGCGCTGACACCCAAGGTAAAGGTGATGGCAGCCCTACATTTCTTTGCCACAGGTACATTCCAATTTACCATAGCTGATGTGGGAGGGATGTCTCAGACAATGTTAAGCCGTGTATTGACGGATGTATTGGCAGCTATGTTGCTCCACCTTGATGAGTTTATCACATTCCCTACTCCAGAACAGTTGACAGATGTCAAGGGGGAATTCTATGCCCTGGGACGCATGCCACATGTAATTGGTGCAATTGATGGTACACATGTTACTCTGGTGCCACCACAGGCTCAGGAGCAAGCGTATCGCAACAGGAAACACTACCACTCAATAAATGCCCTGGTGGTGTGTCTTGCCAACATGATTATCTCACATGTGTCTGCACGTTTTCCAGGATCGTGCCACGATGCTTTCATCATGAGGCGTAGCAGGGTACCACAGATGATGCTGCAGCTGCACAACCACCGGGCATGTCTTGTTGGTGAGTAAACTCTGTCAGCCATTTATGTCAGTATGTCGCAACTTCATGAACTGCATCATATTACACACTCATTTCCATGATGTCAATTTGCAGGAGACGCAGGATATCCAAACATGCCGTGGCTAATGACTCCGCTACGCAACCCCAGGACAGCTGCAGACCAGCGGTACAACAATGCTCATGGGAAGACCAGGCGGGTGATCGAGCGAACATTTGGACTCCTGAAGAGCCGGTTCTGGTGCCTGGACAAGACAGGTGGAGCCCTCCAATACAGCCCACGCAAGGTGTGTGACATCTTCACCGTGTGCTGCATGCTACACATCATGGCAGTGGAGAAGGCCGTGCCACTCTACCTTGATCCTGATGAGCTGGAACATCCGCCCATTGAGGATGAAGGCCTTGCCCAGGATGCCAGTGACGAGGAGGGTGAACATGATATCCGGAGTCACCTCATCCGCAACTTCTTTCCATAATGGTGAGTCACAGTTGCATTTTGGTAATACATGTACTATAGAGTTGCATGTTTAGCATGCTGTGTATGCAACTGACTGTATGCAATGTCACTTGGATGTTTGTTGTGCAGTGTCACATAGGTGCAGATGTAATGACACACACATATGTGCTATGTGTGTACTTTGAAAGTACAGGTGTACTACTACATCAGGCTATTCAACAGGACAATGTCAAAATGACATCATACGGAACTTGACCCCTTGTGTGCCTCTCACCCCCAGCTCGCCCTGCCTGTTGTCCGTTGGTGTCATCGTGGTCAGCCTGCTATTGCTCATTATGATTGCAATGTCAGCCGAATCAACGGAGCATGCATGGACATGTGGAAAAGTTAATTTGGGTAAGGACTCATATGAGGCTGTTTACCGTTGTTATGGTTTCTAATGTGTGGTACATGTTCATGCGCATGTTGGTAGACCATGCATACATGCAACAACATCACGTTTCTCATTACATGTAGGCCCACTCCCATGACAGGATAGTCACCCCATCTGACATTCATCTGTTGTAGTTGTAGACTCTGGTGAATGCATCAATGTGTGTAGACATTGACACTGCAACATAGCATATACCATGGTTTGGCATTATGTTAGAGGTCACAACCACGGACTCTGTGGTGGATTGCAGCCTCACTGTGTGCATTAGAATGTGTCTGGTTCCTCACATCCACCTTGTGGCACAGTCCAGTTAGTTTACCACAAAACCATGTTGTGTAGGTGTTGCCCAGTGTATGTTCCACATGTTAGGACAACTGTCCTGTGATTCTGTTCGCATGGATGCATTGCCCCTTGTTGCAGTATGTCATGTCACTGTCATGTCGTTACCTCAGTGCAGGTTGAGAATACTGCTACGCCAGCCTTCACAGTGAGTAGCAGTTCTGTCTAAAATCAAATGATGCCATGTATGTTTTGCTTCAGACATGACAATGTTGGGATGATGCATATGTGAAATATTTTGTTGCACCAGTGCAGTGCGGTCATTCACATGATTCTCTTGTCCCGTGCAGCATTTCTGTGCGACGGTAGGGTATCATTATGTTGGTTGGATCAACATCACTTGCTGTTGAGTCATTTTCAAACTGCTTGTCATGTTTAGCATAGTGATGCAAAGTTGATAGAGCAAAAGACTGCCTACAGAGTGCCTTCATTGCATGTAGGTCATTAGCTTCCTCATCATATGTGATTCTTACAGCTGTTGTGGGTGATGTCAAGTTTACCTACATGGCCCTTACGGGTATATATTATCAAATACAGATATTACACTTTGCTTAAGTAGCATTGCCATATGTTTTAATTTGTTTGTAAGGTCCACATCATCAGAGACCGTGAATTAGTTTTTGTCCACATAGATCTCATTGCATGGTAGCTGACTTGTGAGCTTTACACAAGACTCATATAGATGACAGACTGTCCTAGGTTTTATGTGTCCTTGTTACAGCATCGGATCTCATGTGATAGCAGGATGACTGATCTCTAATTGGCTACACTCGTTACACTTCACAGGTGTGACTGGTACAGTGTATCTCATGAGGTATGTTTAGTGTCAGTGACATGAGAAAGTACTCCTAATGGGTCTTTGCCTCTGTTTCAGGTCTCCCTCCCTGCAGTTCCCATCCTCTCCTTCCCTCGCCTGATCGCCCTTTTGTGTCTGTCATTTATACTCAGACCAAGGGGCTATTTGGAGGTGGAACCCTTTGAGCATCACACCACTCTGATGAAGAAAGGTACGGCCATTCCCTGGCAGGGTTGTAGCGAATAGTTATGCTGCATTACAGGTGACATCATTCATATACTTATTTATTTGTCTTCTTGCCAATGCCAATGACCATGTATGTTGGATAATGCTCCATGGCCTCACAAGGTAAATCATCATGTTGTGCATGACGTGTGATTTCAAATGAATATTGTGCCTCCTTGATGTCAACGCACATGCCCTTCTATTGTGCATGTATACTATATGGCATGAAGTAAGCTTATGCTTGTTATGTGTTTACGAGTACAGTGACTACATGCATGGTGTTGATTAAGGCTAAATTACTATACTGTGTGTGAGGTAGATGGCTGTGTAGCTGCTGGTTAGCTTGGAACACACTAGCTGTAGTCTACACCTGCTGACGCTGTGTGTCCTGTGCCCCACTTGTCCCTAAGGGGCCTGATCCCGTGACCGTGATCTTTGGTGATTACTGTGCCATATTATTTGCTGTGACCCTGAGTGAAGCAGACACTCCTGCATTCACATGCACATGTCACTTTGTGGCTTGGCAATGCCCTTGTGGTATGTGCTTGTGCCGTCATGTCTTCACTCATTCCTGGTGCTGCATACACAGCCACAATGCAGCGCACACTATCCAGGACCACACACGCCTACTGGATACCCCATCTTCCATCCATTTGTAGAGCATGATCCAGCCACCCTACACACAGAGAACACCAGACAATCATCCTCCTGGTATCACGATGCCTCAAACTCACCCAATACAGCTTATATGCCTGTGTGTGCAACACATACTGGCAAGACTATGCTGAGCCACATGACATTGTGTCTACGTACCACCAGGTCATGTGCATTGTACAGCACAAACACACCTTCCATAGGCACAATATTGTACAGTGTTACCTTGTCAACACCACTGCATGACAATTGGCTTCCTTACAGTCATGTGGCAGTACACGACCTGGTCACACCACTTCAACATAGCCGTCACAGTCAGTCAAGTAGCCACAGGGGACATACACCATGACCACGTCTCTTGGGTGTGGGGTGATTTGGCCGTTCTGGTGTAGATAATTGTCAGACGTGGGCAGTTGTTCTGGATGCGTTGCACCCATCACAGTAGTATAGTACTTGTAGCTCCATAGGGGGAGGTCACCTCATCAGGTGAGCTTTGGGTAGAGTGCTACAGCCCATTTCCCACAGTCTGTCCTGTCACCCTTGTCCTGTGCACCATTCATCACATCCACAGTACAGCATCATGCTGATGATAGTTCACATACCTGATGACACAGATGTAGGTACTCCCTACGTGGACAACTAGTTTTGTCACACTGATCTATACACCTCAAAGTGACTCTCCTGGGCCTGGCTGTTATTGCAGTTTTGTGATCCAAAAACCCCTTCAGCATTTACTATCCCTCACAGGTGTGTCTTTCCATCCCTGTATCTAGTTGTTAGGAATTTGTGACCAATGTGTGTCCTCACCCGGACTCAGATCCAAGTGTGTGGATGGCTGCAGTTTAGTGAATACCCTTGCATTTCATACATTTGCACACACATATCATTTTATACTGTGGGTAAAAGATAACTCACCAAATGCGTTTGATGTTTAGGATATTTATTGGGTGATCTTGTGCAGGAAACGTGAATAGGTGCTGTACAGAAAGGGGTGGAATCCAAATTTCACTGCTGGAGTTGAGATGCCTTACAGTTTCAGTCAACAGAGTCCAGGCCACAGTGCTTGGCATCATTGGGCAGACTGTGACCAGCAAGTCCATGTGGGAGAGTCTCATAGGTGATGCTGTTGCACCCAAGGGCAATATGCCAGGTCCGGTGTCCTGGGAGTTGTGCATGGCCCACTGCCACTCAACGTCTTAGCCGTGGACGACCCGCCTTCCTTGAGGGACCCTCACGTGCAGGCATGGACGATGCATGGGACGCTACGTCAGACAGTTCCTCCTCCTCCTCATCCCTCCCTGTGGCTGGTGTTGCACTTTGCCTACATGTAGCTGGCCTGGTGACACAGGGAGGGTGCTGCATGTTGGCAGCAATCTGACGTAGCGATTGGCTCATTTCCCGATGCACCGTCAAGAGCTGAGCCAGACTTGCCTCCACCTGTCCATAATGTAGGTCTTGCCTGGCTATTTGTTCTGCCTGCTGTTGTTTGACCTGGTTGAGGGCCTCCGCAAGCTGGCTTACCTCCCTGGTGTCCCAACGGTATGCCTCCAGGATGTTAGTCAGTTCAGGCATACCGGGCCCTGCAGCTGACTGGCCAGAATCTCGCCTCTGCCTTGCGCCACTCCCACCACCCTGACCCACACGAGCACGGCCTGCGCTAGTGGGCACATCCGATCGACGTGCCCCCCGAGTGCTGGCAGGGTGGAGGTTGTCTGCCACCTCAGGGGTGCCCGACAAAGGGTGTCCCTCATTTTCAGACAGGCTCTCTGGTCGATCATGGGCAGGGCTATGACCTGTCTGCTGGGATGTGGTGGGAATGGTTCCGGTGATTGGCAGAGAAGTAGCTGGTACAGTTGCTGCAGGGGTTTGGGATCCAGAGGAGGCAGGTTAGTTGGGGTCATCCACAGTGCATTGAGTGGCGTCGCTGTCGGTGGGGTCTGGGTCCTGCTGAGCCTGGGCCTGGGATCCTTCTCCCCCCTGGTTGGGGGGGGCTCCACACGTTGCCCTGTGTGTGGGAGAGACAGACACTGTTAACGCACTATCCAGTGACATCTTAATTAGTTATCCATTTTCACCATCACAGTTCCACAAGCTTTTCATTGATGGCATTGTTCAGTTGTGTATGTAGTGGTAGTAAATTGACATGTACTCAGGAGTATTTTCATTCTTTCATTCTCTTGACAATGACTGACACAGTGTTAGAACCGGGGTCTCTAGTTGGCAGGGGTATGCACCCTAGTCCAAGTAGGGACCACCGCTTCCGACCTGGTAGCTTGGCGCAGAGCAGCAAAGGCGTAACTTCAGAGGCAATGTGTAAAGTGTTTGTGCAACACACAACGGCGATGACACAGTAAAAACACTCACAAAAGGAACACCACACCAGTTTTGTATAAGAATAAGAATTTCTTTATCTAAAAATTATGCGAGAACCAAAAGCAGGTAAATCCAGCTCCAGGCAAGATCAATAATGAAAAGGATTCCAGTTTCCAAGCAAGATCAATAATCAATAAGAATGAATCCAGTTCCCAGGCCTGATCAATAATAAAAAGGATTCCAGTTTCCAGGCAAGATCAATAATCAATAAGAATGAATCCAGTTCCCAGGCCTGATGAAATCACCAAAAGCTCATGTGTGCCAAGGGCTCCTGCTGGTAATGTCTTTCTCACAGTGTCCTTGGATGGCAAAAGTTCACTTGAGGTAGGTTCTTATGGTCAAAATTCACTGTGGGAAGGTTCTTAGGCCAAAGTTCCCGTGCAGCGTAATAAGTGTGCCTCTCATAGAAATGATGCTCCCAGCGTAGGAGTTCCTCAGGGGGCGTCGTTGAGCCCAACTCTGTTCAACGTGTTCGTCTCCTCATTGGCAACCATCGGCAAAAAGTGGGGTGTCGAAATGTGTTCCTATGCGGATGACACCCAGCTGATGGTCACCATTGATGAAAATGATGACTCTAAAACTAGATTGACGAACTGCCTGACTGAACTGGCAACATGGATGCAGGACCATTGTCTTAGACTTAATGCTGACAAATCCGAAATTCTATTGTTTGGCAGATGCACACAGGTCTGGGACAACAGTTGGTGGCCGAGCGATTTGGGCTTGCCTCCTAACCCGACTACAAAAGCTAAAAACTTAGGAATAACACTGGATAAGGACTTATCCATGAAATCCCATGTCTCCATAGTTTGCGGCAGAGGCTTTGGCCTTTTGAAGATGCTCAGACGATTATTTCCCTGGGTTCCGACAGATTGTAGGAGAACACTAGTCCAATCACTATTGCTGAGTAGGTTGGACTATGGTAATTCACTGTTTGTGGGAATGGCAGACTACCTATTTTCCAAATTGCAGTTGGTTCAGAATGCCGCTGCCAAAGCCATCTGTAATAAAAGAAAATATGACTCAGCCAAAAAAATGTATGCGTGAGCTCCACTGGCTCCCAATGCGACAACGAGCCATTTTTAAACTGTTGTGTATTTCACACAAAGTACTCCACGATACAGGCCCCATCATCCTACATGATATGATCAGATTTCATAAACCCTCTAGAAACCTACGATCTATGACGTCCGGAAGAGCATCCATCACCCGAGCTCGGACTGTCAGGATGGGAGAGAGGGCTTTCTCTCACATTGCCGCAACAAAATGGAACGAGTTACCCCACAAACTCAGAACAACTGACTGCTTCCTTTCTTTTAGGAAACAACTAAAAACATTCCTTTTCCCCAGGCCAGATCAATAATTTCCAAAGTGTTGCCGTTAAATCACTTGTAATTCTTCTTTAGCGCCGTGATGTCCTTTTAGGATGAATGTTAGCGCTTTACAAATAAAATAAATACAAATACAAAT
This sequence comes from Lissotriton helveticus, assembly GCF_964261635.1. NCBI lineage: Eukaryota > Metazoa > Chordata > Amphibia > Caudata > Salamandridae > Lissotriton > Lissotriton helveticus. The sequence continues at coordinate 123,325,175 of NC_136067.1, forward strand.
ACGGTTCCCAGCCAAGCACAAAGCTCACACTCCAGGTACCCGGCCAACCCGCACCCCGCCCCCTCGCAGTAGCCTGGTTGCACTGAGGCGTTACCTGGGGTGGTGGTTGCGGGCGCGGGTGCGAGGCTCCTCTCCCCCTGGGGCCTCGGGCTCAGCAGGCGCTGCACGGGTGGGGGTCACGGGCACACAGTGCTCCTTTAGCACAGCGCTTAACAGTGCCTCCAAGTCCTGGGCAACGACGGAGCCTCCTGCCACACAGCGCTTCGCTTCTCAGCGCTACACAGCGTGCTCCGGTCCCAGTGGCGGTGACCTCAGGGCCAGTTTCAGTGGGCTTGCGCCAGAAGCAGAGGCAATCACAGAGCCCTGGGAGGATCACGGGGCAAGCAGTGCTGAGGGCAGGCACAGTGTTGCAGGGCAAATCTTGAGAGTGTTGTTGCTGTTCCAAAGGGCAGTCTTTAAAACGCTGTGGTCCAAGGACAGGTAGTTTCCTTTAGCTTAAAAAGGGTGCAGTTCCAAAAAGGCAATCTTTAAAAGGTTGAAGACTCTTTAAAATGCTGTTCAAAGAAAAGTAGTTCCTTTGGGATGTTGTGGAGACACTCTGGTGGTGATGTTGCAGTCTCCCATGCAGGGCAGGATCAGCAGACAGTAGGGCAGCTCAGCAGGTTGTGGGGCAGCAGTTCCTTGGAGCAGTCTGCCTCCTTCCCAGTGGCAATTCTCTTGCGCAGCAGTCCTCACTCCAGCAAGGATTCTTCCAGGTCCAGCAGTGTAACAAGAATGTGAGGCCAGGACCCTCCCTTATATATCTTTTTAGTCAAGGGGCTAGAAAGTGGTGGAAGTCTCTGGAAGGGTCTGGGGGGCAGGGGCTTCTGGAAAAGTCCAGGGAGTTCTGGTATGTTCCCTGCCTTCCCTGACCTAGCTGTCACAGTGACGAGAGACAGGCCGTTAAGGCTACAGTGGGCAGCCCATCACAGCTCATCCCAGGGAAGAAGGTGTGAATCACCACTCCCACCTCCCAACCCAGGCAGGCTATCAGTATGCAGAGGGGAGGGGGGAGTCTGCAGCCTAATCTATGTGTAGGCAGGAAAAGGTCCCCTGTATAAAAGTGGTTTCCCTAGCGAAGGAATGCCCAAACCCTATATATCATTGGAAAGGGTTCCCTGCCCCGAGTCCAACAAGACCAAACATGATAGACTTATTAGGTCCCTGTCAGAAGTTAGTCCATGAGGGGAGGCTCCCAATGTTAGCCTATGGAGGATTAAGCCTTACTGCGTTAGCAGTGGCTTGTGGCAGATATGCCAGCCTCACAAGGTTTTAGGGGAGAGCACCTGCACCTCAGCACTGTTTAGCAGTGGTGAGGCGCCCAGAGTCCTAAGTCCAACAAAATATAGGATAAAACTGGGAGGCAAAAAGGGCAAAAATGTAGGGGAGACCACTCTAAGGCTGACAGGTCTAACACGTGTCCCCTCCAGCTGAAAGTGGGGAGAACTACCCAACCTCCAGGGAGTTCTCATCACTAAGGCGGAAAAACCGAGAGAGACCGTCAGCATTGGCGTGGTCTACTCCGGGTCTGTGTTCCACCCTGAAGTCCATCCCCTGTAGAGAAATGGACCACCTCAACAATTTGGGATTCTCACCCCTCATTTGCATGAGCCACCTGAGGGGCCGGTGGTCAGTCTGAATCAGGAAGTGGGAGCCAAACAAGTATGGCCTCAGCTTCTTCACAGCCCAGACCACCGCAAAGGCTTCTCTCTCTATCGCACTCCACCGCTGTTCTCGGGGGAGCAGCCTCCTGGAGATGAAGGCTACTGGTTGGTCCCTTCCCTCCTCATTGAGTTGCGAAAGTACCGCCCCTATGCCATGCTCTGATGCGTCTGTTTGGACAATGAACTCTTTGGAGAAGTCAGGGGCCCTGAGCACAGGAGCTGTGCACATGGCCTGCTTTAGAGAGTCAAAGGCTTTTTGGCAAGCCTCTGTCCAAATGACTTTTCTAGGGTACTTCTTAGAGGTTAGCTCAGTCAAGAGGGCCACAATAGTGCCATAACCCTTGACAAATCTGTGGTAGTATCCTGTGAGGCCCAGGAACGCCCTGACCTCAGTCTGTGTTTTGGGAGGCTCCCAAGCCAGGATGGTTTCTATCTTGGCCTGTAGGCGCTGCACCTTGCCCCCTCCTACCAAGTGTCCTAGGTAGACTACCGACCCCTGCCCTATCTGGCATTTGCTAGCTTTGATAGTCAGGCCTGCCTGCTGCAGAGCCTGAAGCACTTCCTGGAGGTGACCCAAATGGTCCTCCCAGCTGCTACTGAAGACAGCTATGTCGTCCAGGTAGGCAGCAGAGAAGGCCTCTAAACCGGAGAGGACCCGGTTCACCAGCCGCTGGAAGGTGGCAGGAGCATTTTTCAGTCCAAAGGGCATCACCCTAAACTGGTAGTGGCCCTCTGGGGTGGAAAAGGCGGACCTCTCTTTAGCTCCATCTGTTAGGGCGATCTGCCAGTACCCCGACGTGAGGTCAAAGGTACTCAGGTATCGGGCAGCCCCCAACCTGTCAATGAGCTCATCCGCCCTCGGGATAGGATGAGCGTCAGTCTTGGTCACAGAGTTCAGTCCCCTGTAATCCACACAGAACCTAAGTTCTGGTGTGGTGCCCGGTGGGGCAGCTTTTGGTACCAGAACCACCGGACTGGACCAAGGGCTGTTGGAGGGCTCTATCACCCCCAATTCCAGCATCTTAGTGACCTCACTCTGGATGCTGGCCTTCACCTTATCTGACAACCTGTAAGACTTGGACTTGACAGGGGGGCTGTCTCCTGTGTCCACATCATGGGTACACAGGTGGGTAATCCCAGGGATAAGGGAAAACACTGAGGCGAACTGCCCCAGGACCTGGCGACAGTCCCTCTGCTGCTCAGGAGTCAAGGATGGGGAGAGGACCACTCCCTCCACCGATCCATCCTTCTCTTTGGAAGCAAAGAGGTCCGGGAGAGGTTCACTTTCCTCTTCCTCTGCCCCATCAGTTACCATCAGTAAGGTAAGCTCAGACCTCTCATGGTGGGGTTTGAGGCGGTTGGCGTGTAGCACCCTGTGGGGCTGCCTGGGGGTTTTAAGGTCCACTAGGTAAGTGGCCTTGCCCTTCTTCTCCAATATCTCATAGGGGCCTGTCCAGCAATCCTGGAGGGCACTAAGCTCTCCAGGCTCCATGACCCACACCTTCTGTCCAGGTTTTAGCTCCACAGGGTGAGAATTCTGGTCGTACCATTCCTTCATTACCGCCTGGCTGGCCTCTAAGTTGTCAGAAGCTTGTTTCCACAACTTAGCCATTTGGCTACAGAAGGCCAGCATGTAGCTCACTACATCCTGGGGAAGCCTCCTTGGAGTCTTCTCCCACCCATCCTTCACTAAACTAAGAGGCCCCCGAACAGGGTGACAGTACAAAAGCTCGAAGGGACTGAAACCCACCCCCTTCTGCGGTACCTCCATGTAGGAAAACAGCAAACAGGGCAAGAGGATGTCCCACTTTTTCCTCAGGCCCTCAGGCAGACTCCTGATCATGCCTTTTAGGGTCTTGTTAAATCACTCCACGAGACCATTGGTTTGTGGGTGGTAAGGGGTGGAGAACTTATAAGTAACCCCACACTCCTTCCACATGGCTTGCATGTAGTCAGACATAAAGTTGGTACCCCTGTCGGACACCACCTCTTTGGGAAAACCCACTCTGGTAAAAATCCCCATCAGGGCCCGTGCCACTGCAGGTGCAGTGATGGTTCTCAGAGGAATAGCCTCTAGGTACCGGGTGGCGTGGTCCACCAGAACCAGGATAAACCTGTGACCAGAAGAAGTCGGTGGATCCATGGGCCCAACAATGTCGATGCCCACCCTCTCAAAGGGGGTGCTAACGACAGGCAGCGGTTCCAGGGGAGCCTTCAGCTTAGTCCCTGTTTTCCCACTAGCTTGGCAGGTCAGACAGGTCCTGCAGAATGTATCTGAGGAGATCCTCATCTGCGGCCAATAAAAATGTGGGACAAGCCTAGCAAAGGTCTTGTCTTGGCCCAAGTGTCCTGCCAATGGGATCTCATGAGCCAGTTCCAAAAGAAAGGCCCTGTAGCACTGGGGGACCACTAAGGCCCTTGATGACCCATGCACAGGAGCCTTGGGCTCACTGTAAAGGAGCCCATCCTCCCAGTAAATATGATACTTCGCGGAGGCATTGCCTGCTGCTTGGGCTTCGGCCTGTCGCCTCATGCCCTCAAGGGTAGGACACTCCTTCTGTGCCGGCAAAACTCCTCCCTGGTGGGCCCTCCTTCCACCTGCCACCCTGCAGGGGTAGGTAGGTCCCCCAAGGGAGCAACGTCCCCCTCCGTGGACTCCGGTGCAACCTCAGGTGCCCCATCCATCTCACGGGATGACTGCCCCGGGGCGGGCTTCCCACGCCCTCGGGCTCCTCCCTTCTTAGCAGCTGGCTGGGCCATTTTTCCAGGCTCCAGCCCTGGCTGACTCCCTTTCCGGGCAGCCATAGACCGTGTGGTAGCACAAATCCACTCCGGTAACCCCAGCATCTCCACATGCGCTTTGAGCTCTACCTCCTTCCAGGCAGTATGCTCTAGGTCATTCCCTAACAGACAGTCCACTGGCATGGCAGGGCTCACAGCAACTCTTAAAAGGCCTGAAACCCCTCCCCACTCAAATGGAACCTGTGCTATGGGATAGTGACCCCCCCTGTTGTCAGCCATCACAACTGGATGGACTGCATCAGGAATTATTTGCTCTGGGGACACCAGCTGACTCCTTACCATAGTCATGCTGGCACCTGTGTCCCTCAGGGCCTCCACCCCTCGACCATTGAGGGTGACCCACTGCCTATACTTGGTAGTATTTGAGGGCACATGGACCTTGGGAACCATCTCACTGTCTCCCAGAGACACTAGGACAAGCCCTGCCCCCTCACTCCCATCATCTAGGGACAGCTCCTCCCCAAGCGCTACACTAGCCACCCCGGGGTTTTACCTCCAGTGGGCTGTGGTGCTCTCTTGCGACACTTGGGATCCCCCTTGTAGTGTCCAAGTTCACCACATTCGTAGCACCGGACAATTCTGGGCTGCTGACCTTTGTCAGGATAAGTGGGCTTCTGGTGGCCAGATTGGGGCTGGGACCCAGACCCTTTCCCTTGTGAATTATTTTGGGGGCCTTTGGAGAACTCTTTCTTTTTGTCTCCCCCCTCTTTCCTCTGGTGGGAACCCTGACCACCCCTTTGGGAGTCCCCCCAGAACCCTTGTTGGACACCCTGGTACTGACCCAGGTGTCCGCCTTCTCCGCAAGCTTCCTAGGATTGGTCAACTTGCGGTCAACCAGGTGTTGGCGCAGCTCTGGAAAACATTTCTCTAGAAGGTGCTCTCTTAAAAACAAGTCATACAACCCTTCATAGTCATGCACATTACTGCCCCGCACCCAACCATCGAACGCTTTACTAGCGTAGTCCAGGAAGTCTACCCAGTTCTGTGTGGGAAGTTTGTGGCTATTCCTAAACCTCTGCCTATACCTCTCAGGGGTAAGACCGAACCTCTTAAGCAATGCGGCTTTCATGACAGAATAGTTAGTCTGGTCTTCCTTCTCTAGGTAAAGGAGGGTGTCCCTAACATCTGGAGGTAGGTACTTATACAAACCACCCCCCCAATAACTCTCTGGGACCCCATGGGCTCTTAAAGACACCTCATAGGCGGCTAACCACTTATCAATATTATCCCCCACCTTAAAACTGGCCATCACATCTTTAGGCATAAAGACCCTGGACTCACGTGAAGCTTCCATAGGTACGCTGCCACCATTCTTGTTGCTGTTGGCCCCTACTTCTAGGGCCCGGATTTCCAGTTCCTTCAGGCTGAGCTCATGGGCAAGTTCTTTTTCTCGCATAGCCAGTCTCCTGTTCTCGCGATCCTGCTCCATGGCCCACCTTTCTCTTTCCCGCTCTTTCTCCAGCTTGGCAAGCTCCAACTTGAGCTGTCTCTCCTCCCTCCTGTCCTCCAGGTCCTCTACGGACAGGCTCTTCACTGACACACTACTGCCTGCCCTGGAAGGTACCCTTGTACCTGGTAACAAATTACCATTTCCCGCCAAGTGCAGTAGGTCAAGGTTTCCTGTGGCGTCATGCTCTGGTCCTTGCTCGTCCCCATCTCCTTCTGAGTGGGCTGTTACCCATGCCTTCAAAGCTTTCTGACGCTCTGCCTTCTTGGCGCTTCGCTTGAAGGGCACCGCTTTCTCCTCGCAGAATTCTTTGACTTGCGCCACTGTGTAAACTTCCAGATTGGCCAGCTTGAATTCCATGTTGCTAGGTGGGGGCCTCAGACGTTTGTAGAGAAAACCGAATGGGACTTAGGCAAAAGGACTTTTAAAAAGAGCAGCCAGTCAGGCAGAATTTAAAAAAATTTCAAAAATGCCAATTGGAGAGGGTAGACAAAAATTCAGTAGAGTCAGGTGTAGGGTTGCGATGTACACTGCGCTGCGTCGCTGCGTGGTGTTACACAAGCACAAGTCCTATCCCACCGCTCGATCACCAATGTTAGAACCGGGGTCTCTAGTTGGCAGGGGTATGCACCCTAGTCCAAGTAGGGACCACCGCTTCCGACCTGGTAGCTTGGCGCAGAGCAGCAAAGGCGTAACTTCAGAGGCAATGTGTAAAGTATTTGTGCAACACACAACGGCGATGACACAGTAAAAACACTCACAAAAGGAACACCACACCAGTTTTGTATAAGAATAAGAATTTCTTTTTCTAAAAATTATGCGAGAACCAAAAGCAGGTAAATCCAGCTCCAGGCAAGATCAATAATGAAAAGGATTCCAGTTTCCAAGCAAGATCAATAATCAATAAGAATGAATCCAGTTCCCAGGCCTGATCAATAATAAAAAGGATTCCAGTTTCCAGGCAAGATCAATAATCAATAAGAATGAATCCAGTTCCCAGGCCTGATGAAATCACCAAAAGCTCATGTGTGCCAAGGGCTCCTGCTGGTAATGTCTTTCTCACAGTGTCCTTGGATGGCAAAAGTTCACTTGAGGTAGGTTCTTATGGTCAAAATTCACTGTGGGAAGGTTCTTAGGCCAAAGTTCCCGTGCAGCGTAATAAGTGTGCCTCTCATAGAAATGATGCTCCCAGCGTAGGAAGTGCGGCTGCCCAGGCGCTGCTGGTAATGCTAAAAAATGCCCCAGTGTCAATTACCAAGTAATTATGCCCCCGTAGGCCGGTCAGTGAAGGACGGTTCCCAGCCAAGCACAAAGCTCACACTCCAGGTACCCGGCCAACCCGCACCCCGCCCCCTCGCAGTAGCCTGGTTGCACTGAGGCGTTACCTGGGGTGGTGGTTGCGGGCGCGGGTGCGAGGCTCCTCTCCCCCTGGGGCCTCGGGCTCAGCAGGCGCTGCACGGGTGGGGGTCACGGCCACACAGTGCTCCTTTAGCACAGCGCTTAACAGTGCCTCCAAGTCCTGGGCAACGACGGAGCCTCCTGCCACACAGCGCTTCGCTTCTCAGCGCTACACAGCGCGCTCCGGTCCCAGTGGCGGTGACCTCAGGGCCAGTTTCAGTGGGCTTGCGCCAGAAGCAGAGGTAATCACAGAGCCCTGGGAGGATCACGGGGCAAGCAGTGCTGAGGGCAGGCACAGCGTTGCAGGGCAAATCTTGAGAGTGTTGTTGCTGTTCCAAAGGGCAGTCTTTAAAACGCTGTGGTCCAAGGACAGGTAGTTTCCTTTAGCTTAAAAAGGGTGCAGTCCCAAAAAGGCAATCTTTAAAAGGTTGAAGACTCTTTAAAATGCTGTTCAAAGAAAAGTAGTTCCTTTGGGATGTTGTGGAGACACTCTGGTGGTGATGTTGCAGTCTCCCATGCAGGGCAGGATCAGCAGACAGTAGGGCAGCTCAGCAGGTTGTGGGGCAGCAGTTCCTTGGAGCAGTCAGCCTCCTTCCCAGTGGCAATCCTCTTGCGCAGCAGTCCTCACTCCAGCAGGGATTCTTCCAGGTCCAGCAGTGTAACAAGAATGTGAGGCCAGGACCCTCCCTTATATATCTTTTTAGTCAAGGGGCTAGAAAGTGGTGGAAGTCTCTGGAAGGGTCTGGGGGGCAGGGGCTTCTGGAAGAGTCCAGGGAGTTCTGGTATGTTCCCTGCCTTCCCTGACCTAGCTGTCACAGTGACGAGAGACAGGCCGTTAAGGCTACAGTGGGCAGCCCATCACAGCTCATCCCAGGGAAGAAGGTGTGAATCACCACTCCCACCTCCCAACCCAGGCAGGCTATCAGTATGCAGAGGGGATGGGGGAGTCTGCAGCCTAATCTAAGTGTAGGCAGGAAAAGGTCCCCTGTATAAAAGTGGGATCCCTAGCGAAGGAATGCCCAAACCCTATATATCATTGGAAAGGGTTCCCCGCCCGAGTCCAACAATACCAAACATGATAGACTTATTAGGTCCCTGTCAGAAGTTAGTCCATGAGGGGAGGCTCCCAATGTGAGCCTATGGAGGATTAAGCCTTACTGCGTTAGCAGTGGCTTGTGGCAGATATGCCAGCCTCACAAGGTTTTAGGGGAGAGCACCTGCACCTCAGCACTGTTTAGCAGTGGTGAGGCGCCCAGAGTCCTAAGTCCAACCAAATATAGGATAAAACTGGGAGGCAAAAAGGGCAAAAATGTAGGGTAGACCACCCTAAGGCTGACAGGTCTAACACACAGCCATTGCTGTGTCTTGTCTTGGCGACACACCACATATACAGCATTGCTCAGGTTCACGCAACATTCAGGATACGGTGTTAATCCTTATGTCTGCGTCAAGCATGCACAGAGTTTAGATGCAGCATGTTCATATAAGAGACAGCGCATTATCTGTTCTACTATTATAAAGTGAGAACTGTGGGGCATATTATCAAGGGGATTTATCTCTGCTTTTTTGGCTTTAAAACCCAAGAAAGCGGAGATAAAATTATCTCCCTATTACCTAGCTGTCGCTTACACCAGTTAGCGACAGCTAGTAGGAGATAGCGACCATCTTGGGCCCCACTTTGCATGTCAGTGATATTTATCACTAATGACATGCAAAGTGGGCGTGCCAAGATGTTAGCGACTGGAAACAGTCGCTAACATCGCTATCTCCTATTACCAACTTTTAGAGATATTCGCGCTAAGCGCGAATATCTCCAAAAGCTAACACTTGCCCTGAGCAGTTCTTAGCCATGTTATCCAATGGGAGGTGGATAACATGGTTAAGAGCATGAGCTCGGTAATGCATGAATATCGCTGACTTTTCAGCGATATTCATGCATTGCAGCCTTTTTTTATCGCATTTGCGATAAACCTTGGTAATACCAAGGTTTATCTGCGATAAAAATCGCCGCAGCTCAGTGGTAAAATTTTGTCTCTAACCAAGCAATAGCGATAATTATCGCTATTGCTTGGTAATATGCCCCTGTGTCCTTTGAGCCAGGTAAACTCGAAAAGTACACCACCAATCACAACACCCAATACAGCGTTGGAAAGGGGAGGTCCAGAAGATGGACATAGGCTATATGAATTGACACCATATACACTAAAAAGGGGGGGCGCCATCAGTGGTAAAGTAGTCCCTTCTGGCTGTTAAATATGGGCGTTAACATTCAGAGAGGCAAGTTGTGGGCGTTAGATGGTGAGGAGAACAATGAGATGCGAGGAGATGTCACTGTGCAAAACCAAACACACCATTCGCACTCACAGTGAAGAGTATTTAAAACGCGCAATAATCACAGTGCAGCATATTGCAAACAGAAAATATTCAGGGACGGGGCGCAGCTTGCATTCACAGCCAACCAATCACGCCACATAACTCGCATAACACATGCAAGCCTTGCAATGAATATTTTAGTTACGATTTCACCATTGGACACGCACCTGTTTGTCACAGGGGGAAGACCTCAAGCAAAAGAGGTGCGGCTTACACGGTGTTTCAGGGCTTAGGTGAGTATGCGTTCTGCCGGACTGAAGCTGCAATATTTATCGCACGGAGATATCAGACATCAAAAAACAGGCTTTTGCATGGCCCCTAAGCGAGTCAGCTTTCACCACAGTACTTGCATCCTAAACCTAAGAACAAAGCTACGGATTCACTAGCCGCTATCTGTTTTACCACTGTGACACTCCCACTTATTGCGGCGCTAAGGAGAAAACTTGACTTCAGGGCTTTAACAAATTTTTCACTCACCAACATCAACATGTGCTACATAAAATACGACTTGTCAGAAGCATCAACATTCTCATGGGGAGGGAGCGAGGACAAACAAGGAAACACAAGTGACATTAAGTAGAGGGACCTTTGGCCTACAAGATTACACAATTTAGTTTTCGAACCGGGACAACGTCGGGACAGGCTGCTAGTGTAATTGCATGTGATCTTCTACATTGGATAGGTGTTGCTGTTCCGTGATGGCAAAACAATGCCAACACCCCTGGACCTGTACACCCACTTCTAGATCATGGCTTTGGAACGTGGCACTTCTCTAAGACGCATCACCTTGTCAATACCCATGTCCATGTGGATACTTAAGTGCATCCACAACGTTCATGAGATGGGGCACGTGCATTGTGTGAGAGGCACAATGGACTGGAACATCTGCAATGTGCATGTAAAAGTGGTATGTGTATTCATATGAGTGAGTGTTTAGTTGTGGTACATGACAATTGGGACAGTGTTGCACTCCATTGCCTGTCCCCAGGGGTTGAGTGTCTGTAAGGGGGGTGTATGACAGGCCATGGTAGAAGTTTGCCTGTGATTAGCAAGCGTCCATCCTTCATTATTTTGCTGTCCCCTCATGTAGCATGCTGGCATAATCGTGGTTGTGTGTTCCTGCACAGGATGTGTGACCTTGTACTGGTGTTTGTGTTTGCAATGATCACAGGAGGGACTTGTGCTGCCTACACCTGTGCCCATTGTGTACTACAGAGCATTCCAAACTGTGTGTCCTGACACAGTACAGTGTCGCCTGCAAATGGGGGTTGTGTTGCTGGCACTTAGTAGATGACTGCTGATAATTAGGAGACATCCCTAAACATTCTGCTCTATGGTCTTTGTAAGGCCTGTGCAGTGCTTGGGTGCAACTGTGTGTGTGGCCAGGGAGCTGGGGTGAGGTGACAGAGGGAGGAACACTGAGGGATGGATACAGAGGGAGGGAGGGACACAGAGGGAGGGAGACAGAGGGAGGGAGGGAATGAGACAGAGGGAGGGAGGGAGACAGAGGGAGGAAGACAGAGGGAGGGAGACAGAGGGAGTGAGACAGAGGGAGGGAGTCAGAGGGAGAGGGAGACAGGGGTGGAGGGAGTCAGAGGGATGGAGGGAGTCAGAGGGATGGAGGGAGACAGAGGAAGGGAGAAAGAGGTGTGATGTATTCCTATAGGTTCTGTATCGATCCCCCTATTCCGGACCCTATTCTGGTTAACAAATTAACTAGCAGTCATCCCATGATGCAGAAACCGTTATCTGATTACGCCAGACCACGGCACAGGAGCGCGTTATCTGATTAGGTCATAACGCTTGCCATCTAATTAGGCAAGCAATATTCCTCCAGCCCCTGATAAGGCATACGGAGTTCTCAAAAACAAATCAAACCTATGACAACCTGGGAAAAACCCTGCGGCCATTGTTTTGATTTCACCGAGAACTTCAGTAAAAGAATGTGCTAACGACCAGCTCGTATGACATCCTTATTGACGTATCTATGTCCATTCTTACGTCAATCTCGGCACCTTACAGGTATAAATATTACCGATATTGCCTTAAGCAAACACACGCGGTGGTGACGAGATCGGAGCAGCGAGACTTGCCGAAACTCAGCAGAGAGCGAAGCCCACTGACGCTGCCCCGCCTTCCTGACGCGCTGAGAACGAGACGCTGCCTTTCTCCTGCCGAGAAATCCAGCTCCGGCGCTTCCGAGCAGCCCTTGCAGGCAGCCTGGAATATCGAGACCAAAGATGAGAGATACCATCCCTCAATCATCCTAGATTCAAGGTACGGAACTGAATAACCCCTTGCAGAGAATTCTTGAATCAATCACTTGGCAAAACAAACTTAACCTAAACTACTACGATTAGTCAAATGTTTATATGTATGTATCTATTTTATCCATTTTAAACCACCATATGGCTTAGAAACCATATAAATGTTTTTACAGTATTATTTTATACTTCTGCTTTTATTGTATGCACTTTACTTAACCATAAGTATTGCAATAATATCGATTAATTTCTCTTGTACGAGAAGAGACTGATCAATAAATAACATCTTTTATTGAACACGCCCGTCTCTTCCTTTTCTCTACAATCTGGTGAAACTAAGAATGCACGTACTGACTGAGTAAAATAAGTTGTCTTTTGTTTTCACACGACTCTAGAGATACACTCTTGATTAGGGGAGAGCAAAGTTGTCATGTTCTATGGTTGTCAGAAACTAAATCCCTTCTTGTCTATCCAGGGAGGTTCAACTCCTCCTTGCCTATTCGAGAAAGTTTCTAGTGAACTCTGAGCTAGCTGGCAAACCCAAAACTTTAAGTCTAATATCGTCAGTAGAAGACCTAGTTAACGTCTGGTCTAGGTCTATACTATTGGAGGTATTATTCCAATGCGCAGAGCATATTGGGATAATAGGAACTACACTACATGGCGCCCAACGTGTTTGGATAGGCGATAAAACGAACGCAAGACTTTAGAGTAACTCAGTCGTGCTTTTTCACTCAGACCCCTTTTTTCCCATAATACTCCAAAGACGTCTGGAGTGGGTGAGAGGTAAAATCCGCCAAACCTCGCAGGAGGGAACTCCTATGTATGGTTCTTGGTTCAATCAACGTTGAAGGATACACTGTTCCAAAATATTGTGCATCTCATCTTTGTTTCCACAAGAAACCTGATCTGCAAACAAACAGAATAACCATCCTGACAGTAAAATGCCAGAAAATGATGATGAAAGAGAGATAGCTAGAGTAGCAGCTGAAGTAATAGAAGCTGATAATACTATGCAAGAAGCAGACCCGGATATAATACTCATCCCGGTCAACATAAGAAGATCTATAACGTTAAAACTTATAGACAATGGACTGACACCAAGAGGTGGTACAGTCATATTCGTAATTGAGGCACATGAATATCGGCAGACAGAGGTATTCTATTCATGGATAAACTTTCCAGCAGCAAATGCTGTAACAAAGGAGTTCCACTGTTATAAAATAGAGGAACCTCCGGATACCTACACTCCTTTCGAGGAAGTGGAAGTACCACTTAAATTCCAAGAGCACCTGCTCTTGTTTAATGGCGCCCTAAAACATAATAATCACATCACCAGGCTCGGTCCACTAGGTAGACCAGGAGCAACGTGGCCGGTCCTAGCCGGATACACACCACATCCAGACATCGAAAGAATGTCTGCAGCAGATGTTTTAGTACAACTAAAACAATTAATTAAAATATATAGACAACTAGTCCAATATGTAATGCGGACTTCAACCATCCAACCTGTAGTTAAAATCCCACAGCTGACCCCTCATCAGGGGAACACAAATAAAATTACACCACAGAACATACAGTCCTGCCTAGGTAAAGTACCAGCTAAACGGGAACAAATACCATTCTGGTTAGCACAAAAAATCACCCAAATAGAGGCGGTGTTTCCAGACACCACCCCTGTGGATAAACACAGGATTCTGACTATCTGTCTTCCAATGGGAATCGCACCACACGTGGAGGACTGTGACACTTGGGGTACAGTCTTTGCCTCCATTTACACAAAAACACATGGAGTTCCATCCATGTCAGTAATACCAGATGTGCTAAAACAAATTCAAGACGAATACGGTCCAGAACCCGCTTTAACTCTTGGTATGAAATTACTAAAAGACTTCAAGCAGGTCTCGGCAATATTACTAGCCAACATAAAAGGAGAAGCAGCGAATGTGGCGATCCGCCAGAGGTTAAAAGAGACAGATATAGCAGACCAACCAGCTGAAATTGCCAGAATTATAGAAAAATCCTATGAAGAACTAGGTAGAGATAGTTTGGGTGGAATACCAGTAAAGCCCCAACTAATTGAAAGTCCTGAAAAAATATTAATTAAAAATAATCTAAACAGTCAAAAGAAGAACTGGGATGGAAACAAACAATCCAATCCAAAAGAAAAGAGATTCCAGTCCAGAGGAAGGTCTCCTCGGCGGAGAGAAAGATCTCCGGACCAAGGACCCAAGTCTCCCCAAAGGGAGCCCTCTGTGAAAAAATACAACCTTAGAAATAGGGATAACATAAAGAAACCTGATAGATATCAAGACTTTGATACACGTCCCTCTCAATCTTTTCAGACTTCCTCGCAGAAATCGGAAAGAAGAGGACGATCGGAACCCAGGGAAGGGCACGTCAAGTCCAAAGACAAGGAACCTGCTCATCCAAATAAAAAATTACAGTTTCCAAAAAAGAAGGTAGCCAGTATTAAAGTATTCAACAATGCCGAGAATACTGAGGACACAGCTGAAAAACGGAGAGTGGCTCAGACAATGCTAGACAGCGCAGCAGAAGTGAGCATAGCACGCAAAGTCCTTATGAATCATCTGGAGACAGTGGACACGAATGAATACATTCAAGTGGAAACTGCAGACACCAGAGTTAGCAAACCTCACAAAATATATGAAATAACTTTACTTATAGAAGGGGATAAGACTAGAAAAATAAGGGGCCTTTTTTGGGATAATCTCTCCAAGGGCTATGACATCCTTCTAGCTGAAAAAGACTGGCCACCAGAGTTCGTCTGGGAGTGCCCACATGGCGAAGAAATAATTATGCCTGCCTTCTCAAATCATATTCCAATTCATAAAAAATATACACTTGCAAGAAAGTGGGCAGTAGCTCAAGCTCCTGCTTTATATAAAAATCATGTAGGATGGGATGAGGACTCTCCTCCTCACAAAATCCAGTTAAAATCACAACCTACTGCACAAAGGCAGTATCCAATCAAGCAAGAAGCTAAAAAACAGGTAAAAGAAATTCTAGATCAACTAGAATACCAGGGGGTGATTGAAACTTGCACCTCACAAATGAACAACCCTTTGTTTCCTGTCTCCAAACCAGACAATTCATATCGTCTAGTTTTGGATTACAGACACCTTAACTCGTGTTGCAAAACTTTTGCAGTACAAAACTCGCATAGTGCTGCACTAATGAATAACATAATGCGCAAAAAATATAAAACAACATTAGACATCTCTAATGGATTCTTTTGTCAAAATATAGCACCAGAGAGCAGATACTTATCAGCGTTCTCAAAAAATGACGCTCAAAAAGAATTCTGTCGGTTACCCCAGGGGTACAAGAACAGCCCAGGATTATTCTCAGCGAGAGTAACAGAGTTACTACAAACATATGATGACGAAGCATTATCGTATGTCGATGACATATACCTAACAGACGATGACTTGGATACTCACTTGAAGAGAGTGAACACCATAATACTTGGGTTCGCAGCAGAGGGTTACAAATTCAACTTTAAAAAATCTAGAATTGCCCATCTAACAGTCCTGTTCTTAGGATATGAATTATCAAGTGAAGGCAAAAGCCTGGCTGACAATTTCCTAGAGAAATGTGCCGTCCTCCAAGCACCTAGAACACTAAAAAACCTACAGTCAATTCTAGGCTTCCTAAATTTCGGAAGAACATACATTGCAAATTACGCAGAAAGGGTCAAACCCCTTTATGATCTAATAAAACCAGATTTAAAAAAAACAAATTGGACTCAAAAACACACAGAAATTCTGAGATCCTTACAAACAGATATGTTAATTAAAACAAAATTAGAAACACGTGATAACACACGCAACCTTGTGATTTGAGTCATCCCAGGAAGATGTGGATTCACATACCTGACCTCTAACGAGGGAGAAAAGGTACCAATTGCATTCAAATCACACTTGTACACAGAAGCTGAAAAGAAATTCAGCATTAAAGAAAACATTGTTCATGCAGTTCAAACCGCAATAGCTAGAGAAAAAGATAAAGCTGACGGTAGACACATCACAGTCAGAACAGCAGAATCAGCCTTTGAGGCATTAACAACCCCGTGTAATTTACCAACAACAGCATTGAATCCAGAATGGATACAATGGGTGAATTCCATTACAATGGACAAAGTAAAATACTACTTTGATCCAGAACTAGAGGAACTAAAATATCTAGAATATGAAAGAATATTCCCTCTGCCAATCGACATTCTGCCATTACGACAGTACGCTTGTGTAATCTATACAGACGGACATGCTCAACCATCCGTTTGGGGGGAACAAGCATACAACCCCACATGTGAGATTACAAAAGAAGTGTGGCGCGGAGGTATACTAAGACCTCTATTAACAAAAACACACTCAGTAGAAACTAATTCAGAACAACAGACTGAAATAATAGCATTGAAAATGGCGCTAGATAATGCAGATCGCGAATTCCCGACACTCATAGTATCCGATTCGTATTACTGCGTCAAATCATATAACAGCGATTTACAGAAATGGATTCAAAACGGTTACAAAGATGACACAGGTGCAACAATAAAACAAAAACTGCTTTGGGAACAAATAGTTCTGTTAAAAAAAGAACTACCAAAGACTCACGTGATACACTCACTGAGTCATCAGCGTGATGGCGTTCACGTTGCAGGGAATTCATTGGCTGAGAAAGCCACAGCGGTAGCAACTGAATCGGCTTCCGTAGCTAGAAAAAAGCGTGCAGTAAAATACATTGACGGTGAAACAATGCTGGCGGTGAAAACGTCATCAAAAGGCGACTGCTCAGCGTCACCGATCAGTTACCCACTCAAATATACATACATAATCGATGCGAACTCTGTTCCTTTTGCTCGAATCCCTGGAGTGGGGGATAGAGTAATTCCAAACAAGGACAGGAGAACTTTGTTAATAGCAGACGCACATATGGGCGAGGGTCTCAGACACCTCAAACTAAAAGATTCTCTGGAAGAACTACAATCAGTGTACTGGTGGCCAGGCATGAGCCTGCATCATCACATCTTTGTAAAAAAATGCCCGGGCTGCAACAGAGATCGCAGCGGCGAGAGGAACGGGGTAATACCATGGCGTTTCACTCAATAAGGGCTAAACAATAATCAGTGAAACAAGTGTAAATAATGCGTCCCATTAACAAATAAAGACTAGTTTCCACTTATAAATGTAGACCCCAGCACTCGGCTGACGTCGGGACTGTTATACAAAGATTTGCGAGTCTAAATGGCATATACGCTAGGAGCATGCTACGTTTGACCAATGTTTTCACTTTAGCCCTCAAGCTTGTGGGAAAGCACGGCCAAATGAGCATAGCGAAGCGGGATTCTTCTCACTTCCTTCCTGAGGGATACGGGACGGTGTAAAGAAAAAACCAAGGCATAAAGCAATCTATAACAGCAAAGGTATTAGGTTCGGGAGCTGGGTGGGTCAAACATCTAATAAGTGTCCAACGTAGTCTAAACAACTTGCCAAGAAATTCTCTGAGGGGATTCAGTCCGTACGAATTGTTGTTTGGAACTAGGATGTTAGTCTTGGATCTTGACAGTCAGACTTCAGTGGTAAAAGAAAAAGGCTTTGATATCAAAGACCGTTTGGCTATTTTGCAGGACTTAAACGAAACAAGAAAAGACCTGAGCAACATAAAGTTGAAACAGCAGCCAACAACCACTGAAGAACCACCACCTGTCCCAGCAAGACCTGTCTGGATTCCAAAAGTCGGGGATCTAGTCAGAGAAAAGATCGCGGTAAAGAAGGAATTTGGGCCTTCTTACAGAAAAGCAGTTCCTGTCTTGTCCATCAACGGGACAAGATCAGTTGTACTACCGCCGCTTGCTGGTAAAAAGGAGAACCGAGTTGTATCCATCGACCTGGTAAAACCACAATCATGTGGCCGATAACAAACAGTAGGCCAAGTGGACTCCCGATAAGTAGTAGAACACCGAGGTTTGCTACAAGTACAGAGGTGCTAACTAAAAGGCTAATCACATTCGAAACGCCTACAGAACAACAACAAGGACTATGCAACAATGCAATGGAACTCACACCTCTGAAAACCCAAATAAAAACATTTAGTAGAGACACACCAACCTACAATGAAGTAACAAATTAATATTTAAGTCTGCTATGCAAAAATACAAAGCTCAAATTAAGACGGCGAAAGCGACCTATCTTGAGTTCACCTTGAATCAGGCCCCAAACAAGGCACAGGCCCTCTTTAAAATCGTTAGGGACCTTGCCCACCCCACGTGTGTGGCCAGTGCAGTCCCTTCATCGCAAGTTCTTTGTGACTCACTTGCGGATGCCTTTGAGGAAAAAATCCGTAAAATTTTAACAGGTCTGCAGGACCTAGGGAATCCTATCAGGGAGGGAGCTCCGGAGGAGGTGGCCAGTCGACCCCTGCAGAGGGTTACTCACCTCTGTCAGGAAGCTCCGGCCATATCCTCTAGTCGACCCCGACCAGACGAGCAACCCCCCAGTTTGGGAGCTCCGGCGACGGAAGCCAGTCGACCCCAGCTGAGTAGCTCCCCTTCCCCTCTCTTGGGTCAGGCCCTTAGCTTGGGAGCTCCGGCGATTGTTGCCAGTCGACCCCAGCCGAGTAGCTTCTCCCCTCCCTCTCTGGATTTGGCTCTCTGCCTGGGAGCTCCGGCGAGTGTCGCCAGTCGACCCCAGTCGAGTAGTCTCTCTCCTTCTTCGCTGGATCCGGCTCTCGGCTTGGGAGCTCCGGCGACGGTGGCCAGTCGACCCCAGCTGAGTAGCTCTCCCTCCCCCTCTCTGGATTTGGCGCTCTGCTTGGGAGCTCCGGCGACGGTGGCCAGTCGACCCCAGCTGAGCAGCTCTTCTCCCCCCTCTCTGGATCAGGCTCTCTGCTTGGGAGCTCTGGCGATTGTGGCCAGTCGACCCCAGTCGAGCAGTCCTTCCCCTTCCTTTCTGGATCCGGCTCTCAGCTTGGGAGCTCCGGCGATTGAGGCCAGTCGACCCCAGCTGAGTAACTTTCCCCTTCCCTCTCTGAAGGAGTTTGGCGACTTAGCCCTTACTATTTCATCTGGTTCGCCTCTGGATCCTCTTCCTCCAAACCTTTGGAAGGTGTTTCATGAGGATCTCTTCCAGCCTTTGCACGCCATCTGCTGCCAGTCGTTTGAGACGGGTGTTGTACCGAGTTGCTGGAAGAAGGCTGTGGTATCTCCGCTGCTAAAAAAACCTACGCTCGACCCTGCGTGCCTCTCTAACTACCGGCCAATTTCCCTGCTTCCTTTCCCGGTTAAAATAATGGAAAAATTGGTCACCCGCACTCTGTCCGGCTTTTTAGAAGGGAACATCTGGTTGGATGAGATGCAATTCGGCTTTCGCCCAGCGCACGGGACGGAATCCGCGTTGGTGACCGTGTTAGACAATCTGCGGGCGCGAGTCGACAGTGGTCGGGCAGCATTTTTGGTGCTGCTCGACATGTCGGCCGCGTTCGACACGGTCAGTCATCCCACCTTGATCTCTAGGCTGGAAGAATGCGGGGTCAAAGACAGGGCCAGGGACTGGTTAATCTCCTACTTGGACTGCCGTCAGCAACGGGTTTCGTTACCCCCCTTCAGTTCAGAGGAGCGGAGAGTGGGACAAGGAGTACCTCAGGGCTCAGCCATCAGCCCTATACTCTTTAATGTCTACCTCCGCCCTCTAGTCCAGCTCATTAAATCATTTGGTATCTCCGTATTTAATTATGCGGATGATACCCAGCTGGTTTTTTCCCTGGAGGGACAGGATGCAGTCACATTGGAGACCTTTCACCGGTGCATGCAGGCTACAGCGGAATGGCTCCGTCTGAACTCGCTACAGTTCAACGGAACCAAGACTGAGGTCCTGTATTGCTCCACTGACCGAGTTCCCCGAGATCTCCCAGCTGACTTTTGGCCTCCATCCTTTTTCAGAGACAGTGTCAGCCGCACAATCGGCACGCAATCTGGGCGTTATCTTTGGGCCTAACCTGCAGCTAGATCTACATGTAAATAAGATCACCTCCACATGTATGATGCTGATCCGTATGCTGCGTAAGGTTCTACCCCTTCTCCCTGAGCAAGCCAGACCAGAAGTAGTGCTTTGTACCATCCTAAGTCGACTTGACTATTGTAACGCACTGCTTCTGGAGGCCCCGGTAACACTTCTGGGCAAGCTGCAAAGGGTGCAAAACATTGCTGCCAAACTCGCCCTCTCTCGCCCCTACCATAGCTCTTCTACGGCAGCGCTGCGAGAACTTCATTGGCTGCCGGTCCATTTGCGGGTGCGCTACAAGGCAGCGTGTATTGTGTTCAGGGCTATCCATGGCCTGGGCCCAATTCCTTTGCGGCGAATGTTTGCCTGGTATTGTCCTTCTCGAGCTTTGCGCTCCTCGTCCTCTAGGCTATTGGTAGTTCCGCGCTTCCAGAGAGTGAGGATGGGCGGCCGTTCGTTCAGAGTAGCGGCGGCCAAACTCTGGAACTCTCTGCCAATATCCTTGAGAAGCCTTGAAGATCTCTTAGCTTTTAGAAAGGCTTTGAAAACCTACCTTTTTCCCAGGACAGGTTGAGCTACTGCTTTCACTGGATTATGGGTCAAAAGCGCCAGGATGCCCTTGGTGGTGACAGGTTGCGCTATATAAGTATACCACAATACAACAATACAATACAATATGCTGAAGCTGCAAGAAACAGTAATCCTGAAGCAATTGGAACAATAGACAGAACGGCATCCGGCTACTTCATCAACTTTGAAGATTCTTCTGAAGATCTAAGTGAATCAAAGACACAGCCATCAACAAAAACTTTTAAAGATAAAGCTAAGGAAATATGGAAACAGCTGAAAGAAACCTATCTGATTTCTCCATGGATTGAATTTTGGGTGTCCTTTGGTGTATTTATCCTGATACTTTGGCTCATCATGATACTATGTTTGGGACGCTTCATTGAGGGAAAATATGCTAAAATGGACACAGCAAGCCAGAAAATCAACTTGATCCTTAAGCCACACACGTCTTCACACGTCAAGAAAAGAGAACTTTCTTCAGTCAATTTCACAGCCAATCCTATACCGGGTGGGGTAGCATGGGACAATACTGACTATGAAATTTATGGTCCGGTCGAAATCCTCAAATATCCACACCAAATCAAGATCTCGTTGAGTGACTTTGTAAAACCAAACTCATTTGCTGATGATTGGGACTTTGAAAGTATCAATGACATGATGTCTGACCTAGTGATGTCTGCTAAATTTACCAAACATGATTATTTGCAGGGTTCGTCTAATTATGATAGTATGTACTGCTACAACCACTATGGTAACCATTTTTTACATAAATCAGCACAACCTAGAAATGTTTTAAATATAATCAATGGGAACATTGTGCAACCCCTCCAAAAGGAAGCTCAAGAACCGTTTATGACAAATATTCATATTTTTCAGGGTTCAACACAAGTAATGCTGAAACATTTTATTTCAAATTGTCAAATAAGACAGGAACAAAAACCATGCTTACAAACACAAAATTGATATATTCGGACTCATTTTTTGAACAAATGAATACATTTGGTTTTGATTATTGGGACAAAAATGTTGAAGTAAAAAGTGTTTGGGGTACAAAAGAATGGCAAGTACAAGGTATAGAATCATTGTTTAGAGCCTGCATGATCCCAGAACAAATTATATTCTTGAATGAAACTATTCAACAAACTACCTGTCTTGGATTAGCCAAAATCAAAGACTTAAATAAACCGTCTATTCCAAAACCAACAATGAACAGCAATAACTCTGCAGATGAAGAGATAGACGTAAACTATGTATTAAACCAAAAAAGAACAAATCCTGATTGGAAACAATGGTTAATCTGGCCCACAGATACTAATAACTGTCAAGACAGATTCCTGAACAAAACACAGGGGTTCAAATTGACCAGGCCAGACCCTAGATATTCCCAAAGACAACACCCAGGGATAATCACCATCTACAGTGTGGGCAAACTCTGCCTTCATTGGCTAAAAACTTCCACACTGACAGAAATTAAGCAACACCTAACTTTACTTACTGATGGTGCTGACTTGCGTGATTTCATTATGGGACCACGCAAACAGCGTCAAAAACGCTTCATAGCAGCCTCTATATATGCAGCTTACAACGAGGCCTGGAAGATAACTCAAATTGAGACAGCAGAAAGTATACGGGAAATTGACCGTATTCATTTGGAAAAATCACTTTCTGTAGTGAACAATGGGTTAATGACTCTGTCCTCCAGAATCTTTTCATTGGACAGCATTGTGTCATCAGCAATCGACATAATATCGCAAGACTTACTGTTGTTACAACACGGTCAGTCTCAATTGCGTTCTATTATACAGCTTGGCTGGACGTTACAAAATCTGCGTTCAGGCAATGTGCCTTGGCGTTTAATCAACACAACGTCACTATTCAATATCTTTAACTTTACTGATAAACAAATCAGTATGGCACAAAAGGGTGCTGATTATACAATCCTGAGCATTGAGAAACTCGAGAGATTACCATTGACAATGTCAGAACGACCTGTCATTGAATGGATAATACATGGGATAATTAATATTCCGATATCTACTTTCAGGTTTCAATACTGCCAAAAATATATACAGGCTGGCATGTACGAAAAATTGGGAAAAGGGTACATTAAGACAACATGGAACTTGCCCTATTCACATGCATGTGTCAGTAATAAAGGACAGAAAGTGTTTCTTAGTGGCAATAATTGTGCGATGTCACTAAGCGGTACACTTCTGTGTAATGGAATTAGTTTGCATGGAGCCTGTGAAGGGAACTCAAATAACCTTTCATGTCACCAGCTAGGCACACCTGCAACAGAGATAGAACCATTCTTTAAAAGACTCTATAATGGGAGTTACATTCTAATTGTGGATCGCAGATGTTGTAGTCTACTGCCCGGGGTTCCTTATCTCGTTAATACGACTGCGAAGGTCATGTGCTGTGGACGCTTATTGTTCCCCAGCTCCCTTCCAGACAGGGAGGCAAGGGCATGGCCTAATTTGAAAATTACTTCTATTCGAGTTGATACTTTAAGCAGAATGAAAACAGTGCTTCTTCAGACGCCGACCAGGCTCACGTCATCAAAAGAAACGTATGATCTCCTAGTCGCAAGGACGACTGCAGAGATTCACTCATTATTATCAACTAATTCCCCCATACATTTCGCAGAAATCCTGAATGAAATCTTAAATATTTCTGATACCAGTGGAGTCTCAAATGTATTTAAGACAGTATTTTCGATGGCATTAACACCATTCAAAGCCATACTGGGTATTTTTCCAGACTTCGTCCATTCGATTTTTGGAGGAGTTCCCCTCATTCTGGAACTAATTGCAGGAATCCAATTCTTAGTCCTTATATTTCGTTATGGCAAACCATGTCACAGACAAAACACCTGCGACAAGGGAAGAAACAATCCGAGCCATTGGATACCGGGACCGGATATCAAAAATCCTGGGACTAACCCGGCTTAGAGACCTGAACATGACTTGGTTTCTTTCATTTCGGCCGATATGGCAAAGATGTGTTTTACCTGTATTAAGGTGCATGCTGTGCGGAGAAGAATGCGTGTTGGACACCTGTCTGACGCTACAATCGGATGCGCCAATGGATGCAGAAACATTGTTGGGTCCGGTAAAGGCTCATGCATTGTGCTGCCCTCAACGGCTGCCAATCCTGATGACGGCATTCGTGGAAACTTCACCACTACGATTAAGGGGTAGTGAAGATCAAGATGAAAGCAGCATCGATCAGGTACAACCTTCTGTCAGCAATACTACTCAAAACGTCAATGGAGACAATCATGCACATGAATGCATGGTTACATCCTTTTCCGAGTTAGTGGAACTCTCACAGGAAGCTGTTGACAGCTTTTTCAGCAGTCTCAACGATATGATGTTCTCACCAGAGCAGAAATAATGACTCTTGAACAAGCTAGCACACGGCGTTCCCGACACCTTGAATTTGGCCTTCAACTTTAATAATAAAGTAGCAAGATCGACTTTTCCTCCAGTTCACGGACAGCAATTTTTTAGCAGCCCCAAAATATTTTTGTTACATTTTACGGGACACTTTTCTTCTGCTTAAAGTAAGAACTATTCTTAGAGAACTAATTTCTATTTTTAGAAACTTCATAGACATTAGCTGCCCGCTGGTATGTTTATAAATATTTTTGAACTGTGATGAAGTGGTCTCGAACTTTTCTTCTGTATTAAGAGCCATTTCATGTGTAATTCTAATATTCAATTACTAATAATGTATACATATGCGTGATTATTTTAGCATTATTCTACTGCTTGAGTGCATATAGTACATATGACTATTTTTTTCCCGTATGTTACATAATTTCAAAATGCATTATGTGTATTTTGGGGTGGTAAGGTATACACGATACTCTACAGTATGTTTTACTATGCCTAGATTCGTAAATATGGCCATAGTTAGCGTGGAGTGGGTGTGATGTATTCCTATAGGTTCTGTATCGATCCCCCTATTCCTGACCCTATTCTGGTTAAAAAATTAACTAGCAGCCATCCCATGATGCAGAAACCGTTATCTGATTACGCCAGACCACGGCACAGGAGCGCGTTATCTGATTAGGTCATAACGCTTGCCATCTAATTAGGCAAGCAATATTCCTCCAGCCCCTGATAAGGCATACGGAGTTCTCAAAAACAAATCAAACCTATGACAACCTGGGAAAAACCCTGCGGCCATTGTTTTGATTTCACCGAGAACTTCAGTAAAAGAATGTGCTAACGACCAGCTCGTATGACATCCTTATTGACGTATCTATGTCCATCCTTACGTCAATCTCGGCACCTTACAGGTATAAATATTACCGATATTGCCTTAAGCAAACACACGCGGTGGTGACGAGATCGGAGCAGCGAGACTTGCCGAAACTCAGCAGAGAGCGAAGCCCACTGACGCTGCCCCGCCTTCCTGACGCGCTGAGAACGAGACGCTGCCTTTCTCCTGCCGAGAAATCCAGCTCCGGCGCTTCCGAGCAGCCCTTGCAGGCAGCCTGGAATATCGAGACCAAAGATGAGAGATACCATCCCTCAATCATCCTAGATTCAAGGTACGGAACTGAATAACCCCTTGCAGAGAATTCTTGAATCAATCACTTGGCAAAACAAACTTAACTTAAACTACTACTTTCTATCCCCGCCCACGTATTAGGCTTAGGTCAGGTACACTGGGGTAGGCGTAGTTAGAAGCACCAGTTGAGTACGATTAGTCAAATGTTTATATGTATGTATCTATTTTATCCATTTTAAACCACCATATGGCTTAGAAACCATATAAATGTTTTTACAGTATTATTTCATACTTCTGCTTTTATTGTATGCACTTTACTTAACCATAAGTATTGCAATAATATCGATTCATTTCTCTTGTACGAGAAAAGAGACTGATCAATAAATAACATCTTTTATTGAACACGCCCGTCTCTTCCTTTTCTCTAATATCTGGTGAAACTAAGAATGCACGTACTGACTGAGTAAAATAAGTTGTCTTTTGTTTTCACACGACTCTAGAGATACACTCTTGATTAGGGGAGAGCAAAGTTGTCATGTTCTATGGTTGTCAGAAACTAAATCCCTTCTTGTCTATCCAGGGAGGTTCAACTCCTCCTTGCCTATTCGAGAAAGTTTCTAGTGAACTCTGAGCTAGCTGGCAAACCCAAAACTTTAAGTCTAATATCGACAGTAGAAGACCTAGTTAACGTCTGGTCTAGGTCTATACTATTGGAGGTATTATTCCAATGCGCAGAGCCTATTGGGATAATAGGAACTACACTACAGAGGGAGAGGGCGACAGAGGGAGAGGGAGAC
The DNA here is from genome assembly GCF_964261635.1 of Lissotriton helveticus. NCBI lineage: Eukaryota > Metazoa > Chordata > Amphibia > Caudata > Salamandridae > Lissotriton > Lissotriton helveticus. The sequence goes on from NC_136067.1 coordinate 123,351,074, forward strand.
AGGGATGGAGAGAGTCAGAGGGAGGGAGGGACACAGAGGGAGGGAGGTAGACAGAGGGAGGGAGGGAAACAGAGGGAGGGAGGAAGAGGGAGAGGGCGACAGAGGGAGAGGGAGACAGGGATGGAGGGAGTCAGAGGGAGGGAGGGACACAGAGGCAGGGAGGGACACAGAGGGAGGGAGGGAGACAGAGGGATGGAGACAGGTTGTTTGTGCTTGCTCGCTTGCTACACTGCCTTACTGTGTCACAAAATGATGCATCTCCGGAAGGTGTGTCTGCAAAAAGAAATGATTTAGAAGCTGTGGTCTACTATCTTGTGTGATATTTCCCTATCCCTGTGCATTGGGCATGGTGCTTGGGTGTGTCCCTGGGACATATGGGATGAGAGCAGCCTCCTACCCTCCACCTTCCACCCTTTGTGCCTCCCCCTTACAAATAACCCCATTCTGTTGTGTACTGCTGGGACTCATGGGCATCCACCCCATGCTGCTGGGCACTGTTGTTAGTCTACCCATGTAACTTGTGTTTTTTGTACACTCACCAGACTCAACGGCTCCTTCAATTCCATGTACTGCCTCCGGTGGCAGCAGGGCCATGACTTTCTCCTCCCAGGGATGGTATACAGGAGGTCTGCGGGGACCACCACCTCCAGTGTAGTGTGCATTGGCGTAGTCCTGGTCCATTTTCTTCTTGACCATCCTCCGCAGATCATACCACCTGGACTGGCATTCCCCCCTGGTGTGCCTGATGGGTGCAACAGCATTGACCCGGTCTACGATCCTCTCCCACAGTCGTGTTTTTTCTGCCATGCTGGTCTGTCTGACCAATGCGCCAAACAGCTGTGGCTCGACTCTGATGACTTCATCTGTAAGTATCTCATTCTCCGGGTTATTGATCTTTGGATTCTTGGGTGTGGTCATGGTGTGGGTGTATGTGATTGAGGGGGTGATGATGTGTATGGATGAGGGTGTGTGGGTCTGATTGTGAAGGGGGTGGTGTGGGTGTAGATGAGATAGGGTGTATGTGTGAAGGTGTGTGGCTGAAATTGTTGGTGTGCTCTCTGTGTCTTCGCAATAATGAGTATGTTGCAAAGGATGATGGGTTGTCTGTGTGGACCCTTTTATTGGTCAAATAGTGGGTATGGCTTATTTTGAATTGGTGGTGTGTGTGTTATATGGGGTGGGTGTTAGTGTTGACCTCTGTTTGCCTGTTTGGCTGTGACCAGGACATTGATTCTCAATGGTGTGTACATAGGAGACATGTTCAGTGTTGTTGTGCGACTCATTTGCAAGGTCCTTGTGCTGGTTTGGGTGTTGGCGTTATGTGTGCGTGTCGTACTTGTGCGTGCGATTGACTTGTACGGGCCGTTGGCAGGTGCGGGGGTTCGCGTAGGCTTGTTGGGGGGGTGTGCGTGTCGTACTTGTGCGTGCGATCGACTTGTACGGGCCGTTGGCGGGTGGGGGGTTCACATAGGCTTGTTGGGGGGGTGTGCGTGTCGTCCTTGTGCGTGCGATCGACTTGTACGGGCCGTTGGCGGGTGGGGGGTTCGCGTAGGCTTGTTGGGGGTGTGTGCGTGTCGTACTTGTGCATGCGATCGACTTGTATGGACCGTTGGCGGGTGGGGGGGTTCACGTAGGCTTGTTGGGGGGGTGCGTGTCGTACTTGTGCATGCGATCGACTTGTATGGGCCGTTGGCGGGTGGGTGGGTACGCGTAGGCTTGTTGGGGGGTGCGTGTCGTACTTGTGCGTGCGATCGACTTGTACGGGCCGTTGGCGGGTGGGGGGTTTGCGTGTTGTACTTGTGCGTGCGATCGACTTGTACTGGTCGTTGGCAGGTGGGGGTTTCGCGTAGGCTTGTTGGGGGGGTGTGCGTGTCGTACTTGTGCATGCGATCGACTTGTACGGGCCGTTGGCGGGTGGGGGTGTTTGCGTAGGCTTGTTGGGGGGGTGTGCGTGTCGTACTTGTGCGTGCGATCGACTTGTACGGGCCATTGGCGGTGGGGGGGTTCGCTAGGCTTGTTGGGGGGGTGTGCGTGTCGTACTTGTGCGTGCGATCAACTTGTACGGGCCGTTGGTGGGTGGGGGGGTTCGCGTAGGCTTGTTGGGGGGATGTGCGTGTTGTACTTGTGCGTGCGATCGACTTGTACGGGCCGTTGGCGGGTGGGGGTGTTCGCGTAGGCTTGTTGGGGGGGTGTGCGTGTCGAACTTGTGCGTGCGATCGACTTGTACGGGCCGTTGGCGGGTGGGGGTGTTCGCGTAGGCTTGTTGGGGGGGGTGCGTGTCGTACTTGTGCGTGCGATCGACTTGTACGGGCCGTTGGTGGGTAGGGGGGTTCGCGTAGGCTTGTTGGGGGGTGTGCGTGTCGTACTTGTGCGTGCGATCGACTTGTACGGGCCGTTGGCGGGTGGGGGTATTTGCGTAGGCTTGTTGGGGGGGTGTGCGTGTCGTACTTGTGCGTGCGATCGACTTGTATGGGCCATTGGCGGGTGGGGGGGTTCGCGCAGGCTTGAGCGAGGGGTACACATGTGGTATGTGTTGATGTCGCCTGCTGTGAGGTGAATATTCCCGTGCAAATCATTCTTCATGCGCGAAAAATTTGGCCTTACGAATCGCGGACAGGCTTCTCGTACAGGATCGTACTAGTGTGTTTGTACGGGCTGGTTACGATTCGTACGGTAGGATTCCCGGTGCTTATTCGTACGGGTCATCGACTGTGATTCGTACAGTTCGCTGATATTCGTACGGCATTCAACGGAAATGGTTCGGAATTCGCAGGTCGGACGGAAATTTCCCATTCGTACGGATTCGGATACGAATACGAATCGTACGGCAGTATATTTTACCGGATCGGAATCGAGGCCTAAATCTCGAAGACAATGGAATGATCTAATGTTCTCTTTTTCCTATTGTTCATATCCAAAGATTGATATTAGAAATAATTGGACATTATTGTAAAGTCAGGACACCTTAATAGGGTTAGTTTTGACAGAACACTTTCCCAAAATACATATGTTGGGTATAAAATATCAGAGTGCCGAGGTACAACAAGTCTTGAAAGTTTGATAACAAGCTCTTCTGGAGTTTTCGTTAAGCCAACATCCGTGGTAGTGGGATGTTATTGTTACCTTGAGGGGGACCATAATTGTCAAACATAAATTCTTCATAAACAATTACTAAAGTTCAAAACTTTTTATAGAATTAGAAGTGCGATTGTCTAAACCATATAGATATACAGAGGGCTTTTGCTTCTTTTTTCAGTCTGTCTGAGTGTCATTTACATTCTGCTTTCATCCATGACAGAAAATGGTTCACTCTGCATCAGTCATTGACTCTTTGCCCTGTGAATGATGGCCTTTTCTGATCACGTGTGTACATTATTCTAAAAATTAGTGTATTGCAGTTTCAGGGCTGGTTGGTCAGAACTTATTATTCAATTTTTGCCTTTTATAATTACTCTGTAATTTCTTTGCTCCTCCTCTTTTAAATTTTATGTTTCTGAAGAAGATACTAACGATCTTCAGGCAGTGCTAACAGGTTTCTTTCTTTCTACTCATTTCATCCACAGTGGACCACAGTCCACATGGCTACTTCCTGTAAACCATGAGATTATTATGAAATGTTGTTGTCCAAAGTGTATCATTGTTTTACCATCCCAAGATGGCCAATAGTGATGGACTACATACAATACGTCTGCAAGAAGGACACCCGCTGCTATATTTAGTTGTATTATTACAAACACATGCCCTACTGTCTTAGGAAGTCTAAATGTTTTCTTTTTTCTACTTTTCTTTTTTCAATTTTTTTTGCATATGTTGCTGAGATTGTATGTGTTTTATTGTGGTTGTGCGGAGGGTGAAAGGAAGGATGAATCAGTGGATTGATGAATGGATGCATGAGTGCAAAGAAAAGTGACAGAGTGCATATGTGATGGCTTATTATATGTCTACACCCATCAGTGATACAAAAGGCACTTTGTGTTCATGAGCCAGATCTATTGGCATTGCCAATGCTTGTTTTGATGTGTAGAATGTAACCAGGAGAAGTGGCGGGACCATCCTCTTTGCATCATCTTCAATAAAGTATTTATATACTTGGCTCTAAAAATGGCAGAGTTTTTGTCGGATTTCTATCTCAGCATGGGTTGACATTATTGTTATTGTTGGTATAGTGATTTGGCACTAATAGAGAAGACAATCAGCAATAAGCATGGCATAGCGGTATATATTGGTGGCCAACATTTTTACTTTGACAGGGTACACATATATACACAATGAGTATTTGTAAATGTTCGATGCAGCTAGGGAGCAGATGTGGCCATGGGGCCACAGCTGCTTCCCTTCGAAAATGGAGAACCAGGTTCATATCCCATCTCTGCTTAAATTCTGAGCAAATCAAGTCATGTCCCTGTACCCACAAATTGTGTAAAGGAAAGTGGTTTGCTTGTAAAGTGCTCTGGCCCCTTGGGCCAAGTTCATTATATATAGAGCTATATTTATATCTATATATAAAAGTGGCTTCCAGTTTACCACCTCCTATACACAAACAAAATGCTGCGTTGAAGGCTAATGAAGGCTCCTCTCAAATGCCAGAGCAAAGATGAGACAGAAGACATGGGGGACATATTCAAAGGGAATAAACGAGCAATGCCTTCATAATTAATAGCATTTCGGATCCCTCCCCTGGTAGTCTAATCACAGTTCAAAATGTGTTAATTAGAACAGTTTGGCGCAAATCAAACTTTACCAGCGCTGATCAGCAACTTCGTCTTCCCATATAAAGAGCTATAAGTGTCTTTAATAAGCCTCCCATGTCAATAGACGTGACATGTTGACTTACAACCTTGTGCAATGGGAGCATCTTGTTAAAGTCTATGTTAATGAGATGGGTATTGTTACACATGCAACAGTGCATTACTATGCGAGGAGTAATCCTATAGAAACACAACTTAGATCTCCTTGAAGTGTTCACATCAACAGAATATTTGCAAAACAAATGAGGAAGCTGATAAATGTGCATCTCTCAGGACCTTTGAGTGCTTTCCTAAAGAGATTTGACTAGGGACCTCGCATTCTGGAGGTCTTTGCATTCCTATTTCTTATTCATGTCATTTTAGAGGCGGGATGCAAGCCACATCAGCGGCACAGAGCGCATGGGTAAGAGGAAACAACAAGGCGGTGATTTCTAGTGTGGTTGCATAAATGAGGGAGGTAGTGGTGGAAATTTCAGCCCTGACTGAATTCCGATTTGTTGCCATTTGTTTTCTTTTTTTAGTAGTAAAATAAATCAACATACAGTGCCACAATACGAGATGTTATTCACAAATGAAAATAAATAAACAGTACTATGCATGGAAGTTTATCTCTATACATGTGTTGAACCGTGCACACTAAAGAAACGTTCCACACACATAGAAATAGAACAAACAGAAGACATGACAACATACCGCAACACTGCTGTTACAGAAAACAAATATTCTCCACCATCTTCAACCCTGCTGCATTTTAGGAATGAGTTGAAGAGGCACTTCTTCATGGAACACTACATCACAACACTGTATCAGTAGTTTTCTGCAGTGAGAACCCAGCTACCTCTTCAAGCAATGGTTGAATGTGCCTTAGACCCTGCACTGCACTGCCTTTTGGCTAGGTTCACACTCTACAAATACCACACACAATATTTATGATATAATTCATTATTTATGCACCCTCTGTGGCTGACTCACAACAGGATTTATGAGTATGGGAATTGATAATACAGCCCCAAAGCACCCAACTTCCTATTTATAAAATTGCAAAGAGTGCACGGTTCTTTCGCTTTGTAATAATTGTCTATAAAAAATTGTCTGATTGTTCCCATTAATTTCAATTTTAGATGTTTGCGGGAAAAATTCACAAAAGCATTTTAGAGAATGTAGAAGAGTCCTACAGGGGTACACTTAAATGCCTTTGAGAACCATCCCAAAAATATCTTCATAAACAATCTATTAACATTGGAGAACTTACCTTCCTCATAATATGATGATACCGTCATTTCTGTGACCCTTTGTTCAACTCTTTGCATCAGAGTTGATTTCCTTTCTGTCAGATAATATTATCAGCTTTTTTTAGCTCTCAAACAGAAGTGTTCTCTCTCATGACATGAGCTAACAAACATGTATGCCCCCCACAATGTACTGCTTTTGACCTCACATATTATATTACCCATGACATGGTCAGTGTCATCACTGATGACATGTCAAATGACAACACTGATGACATCACTGATGACATCATCTACAGAACCACTCACACAACCACTAACACCACCAACAAACGCTCATAGACCTTCAGAACCACTCCCATACCATTTACAGACCCATACCCGTACTCACACACCCAATCACTTCTTCATAGAGCTGCTCACACATCCACTCCCTCACTCATACAGCCACTTACACAACCATACACTCACCTATACAGCTACTCCCAGAAAGACTTATTCACCTATACAACCACTCACACAACCATTCACACACCAATACAAGCACTCACTCTGTCTCAAACCCATGGAACCACTTACATGCCCATTCACACATCTATACAAACACTCGCATATCTGCTCAATCACCCATAAAGTCATCCATAGAGACATTCGCTCTCCGATACGACAATTCACACACCAACTCACTTAACCAAACACTTGCTGATACAGTCACTCACTCACCCAGACAGCCACACACACTCAGTCAGTCACTCATATAGTTCTTAAGACACCCACTTACTTACCCATAGTCACTCACACAAGTACTCACTCACCCATACAGCCACTGACACACCCATTTACTCAGCAACATAGTCACTCACACACACACTCACTCACCACAAAGCTACTCACATACCTACTTATACACCCATACAGCATAGAACAGAAGGCTCTGTCTTCCTAACACTTTAAAATGGCACTCTGAAGTACTCTGTACCTGTGCCTATTTTGCTTTGAACTTTATTTTGTCCTGGTATGCGACTGTTGGTGTGGAGAAAGCAGCAACTCCTACTGCCCAATCCTGTTCCAGTTGCTGGCCCCGCCCCAAAGTTAGCATCAACCGATATAGGCCTGAACACACAGCATAGGGCAGAGAGCTTCAAATTCCTAACACTTTTAAGTGGCACTCTGAGGTACTCTGTATGTGTACTTATTTTGCTTTTAACTTTATTTTTTACCTGGTTTGTGATGCTACTTTGTGGTCCGCCCCAGTCTTGGACTGTTTCTGTGGAGAAAGCAGCAAATCCTTATTGCCCAATCCTCTTCCGGTTGCTGACCCCGCCCCATAGTTAGCATCCCAGCCTTCACGGTTCATAAACCGATTTGACACGGACATGCAGCGGACGCGCACTGTGGGCACACCAAAGGCCCGCTTAAGGCAAACCGTTCTGTGCCCATCATGCCTGAACGTTGCCAGGAGCCAGGACCCCTGTTCTATAGGAGGAAACAGGTATCGTTTTCACCAGAATTTTCTATACACCTGCATCTCTCTAATGGACTAAATCTAATGATTCAAATCATCAGTTTTGCAATAATAGCTTTCCCAGATGTTTGGAGGGTCCTCTGGCCTGACCCCATTGCCATTTCCAGAGTGACGATCTGTCTGGCTGAAATCCCGTCCATGACAATAGGTATGTTACACCTAAAGTTAGTGTAATAGATAGGGATGACTATCTGACTGATCTATCTCCCAAGGTGCCTTTTAATTCCCCATCGCATATTCCCTCTGATATCTACACTAAAACTAGAATAAAAATATTTCTCTGAAATGTGATTTCTTTAGCAAAACATTCTACCAAGTATGGATTGTCATCACCTCCTTATCCCCCAATATATGATTTCTCACAGAAACTTGCGGAATGCTAAAAGTGTACCGGCCATTACTCCAGCCACCCCGTATAACTATCTATTTTTTAGGCTTGAAGAGAGCTGAAAAATGGAGGGGGCATCGCCATCGTTTTTAAAGAATTTATTAAAGTCTCATGGATTAACACTATTGCTTCTGAATCGTTGGAATTAGGCATTTTTAAAATAACTCTATCAGCTAGAGATATCTGGAATGGCGCTCTGTTGTATTGCCCACCAGGGCCTAAGAAGAACTTCAGCCATCACCAGGTGGAAGCATTAACCCCACAAGCTTTGGCCACATGGGGGTATAGTCACAAGAACTTGTGCTAAACATCACCAAAAAATGCTAATGCAACTTTACACATGGCAGACTATCACAGGAAAATAATCCTGTGTCAATGTGGAATTCACAACACGGCGGTACCATGCGATAGTCTGCCGAAAACACGGCCAATGTCCGTGATACAACCACTGTGATGGAGATAAAAACACAAACCCCAACGCATAAATAGACTCGATGTGCCCAAAAGCGATAAGAAAACATTGACAACCAGTGAACGACCTGCAACATCCATGCGTAATGTGGGAGAGAGCACAAGAACAGCATAGGGAGAATGCCACTAGAAAACATCAACTGCGGAGTACCACGGATGCACCCTGACCGAATGCAGAAGACAACATGAACCCCAGAATCCCCACGGAGGAACACCCAGGAATGAGAAGATGGTGGCCACAGTCACCAGTCAGGAGACGGTGACAGGAGTGGGGGATCCGGACACCATCCAACATGACCCCACACCACTTCAACAGGGTGTGCACCAACCATGGAGTGGGTGGACAGGGGGAGATGGGCACAATGGCACACATGCACAATGAAGCAGAGCACACTCCACATGCCTCAGGATCATGTCCCTTATCCCACTGGAACACTTCAGCACACACACAAATACCAAGTAGTTCCACGTACACCATGGGCCCAAAGGGGCACCCACACATCAACAAGCACACAACCAACACAAGAACACGTGCGAAATGGATATATGTTAACCACACAGACAATGCAAGAGACACCACATGACGAGTAGCATGGCTGCAGTCCAATCACCATGACAATGTACACGGCATGACACTGAGGTGGCTGAGTGCGGACCACAACTGGAAAGGAGCAGGTCACAGTCAGACACAACCACCTGCACAAACAACCCCTATCATCAACAACAAATCTGTGGACAAACCATACACAAGAGTCACAACTCGACAAAGAGCACAAGTTACCCATGTCTGCAATATCTCAGCACCGTGGAAGCACAGAACTGACAGGCACACCACATGAAAGGGACCAGTGGCAGACAAATCAGAGCTGCAGGAGCGAATCACCCACCATGCAGAATACGCACATAAGTATAAGTGCACCACGACATTGACAACATCCCGGTACGAACAGCAACACCTCCACAACAGAACACAGGACACAACTGGTGCCTCAAATGAGCACAACATGGCACATCACATCTGGCACAGCAGGGAACTGTCACGTCACAATGTACAAGTGCAACCTGTAAACTGCAAATGTGTTTTATTCACACATGCTATGCTTCAGGACATTTTGTACTGCCTCAATATTGCCAGGGACAGCCACAATGTCACATGCTCATGAGAAGTAATTGTCAATGATATTGTTCCTATGGGCCATTCCTGCCGCAGCTGCAGTGGGATGAGGGCCACCTGCCCCATCGTTAGCATCATCGTCCGGTACTTCTGGAACTGGGATCCATTGGGCATTTGTGTGTACACAGATGTTGTGCAGCACATAACATGCAACCATCATCTTGCACACAATGTCCGGGCTGTACAGGAGCTTTCCACCGGTGTCATTCAGGCACCTGAAATGGGACTTCAACACGCCAAATGTGTGTTCAACGATGCCCCTGGTGCGTATGTGGGCCACATTGTACTGCCTATGGGTGGGTGAGTTCGGGTCTCGGAGGGGTGTCATCATCCAAGGGCAGAGTGCATGTCCTTGATCACTTGTGACAGTGCAGGGAGAGAATAGTCAAAACTTGGTTCGGCAGGATGTGATGACAGGCCCACTAATCCAGTGGCGCTTGTGCTGGCTGTGTGTGGGGTGAGTGTAAGCCAGCCCTCAGGGAGTAGTTGGTGCTGACAACAACTCCAACAGTCATCAGGCATCCAGAAAGGCAATGTCAGAACAACAAGGGGAATGAGTTGAGTCGCACAGGGTTAGTGGCCCCGGATGCACAGCGGCCACCACGGGCCCACCGCCACAGGACGCTGACCTGCGGGAGACTGGGGTACAGTCATGAGGGCAGAGCAGGGTCTCGTATGTATCATAGGTGCCTTCCGCGGAGTGTTTCAGGGGAGAATGGGAGATCTACCCCCAGGGCATGATGCAGAGGGCACATGCCAGCGGTGTCCGGCAACATCTGGCACAAAAATTTCAGATATACAAACCTGAACGTTTATTACGTCCAGCAACCAATGTCTACTGGAAATCCCCACTGTAAAAAAAGTCAGACAAGGTGGACGTGCCCTATCATTTATAGGCCCAACCATGTGGAATAAACTTCCATCTGACCTAAGACACAACGACAACCATCTATGTTTTAGGAAGGCCTTAAAAACTCTTCTGTTTCAGGTAGCATAACCCTCCCTGTGGTATTCCGCAGAGACAATATACTTTAGAACTTTTGCGAGCAAAGCACGGAGATACCTCATGGGTCGATTCTAGCGCTATATAAGCAATTAAATAAATAAATAAATAAATAAACATGGCGGATATGTATGCCACATACGCATGCCAGACACCAAGTCCATACCTTCCCGTTGCTGATGACCACCCCTAGGCCACAGGCTCAGACACCAATGATGTTCCGCCGGAGGCTGTCGGTCACTCAGGGTTGGTGGCACCACGTGTCAAGGGCTTGCTTTGAATAGGGTTAGTGGCACCACGTGGCACCGGCTTATGTTGAACAGGCTTAGTGGCACCACATGTCACCGACTTGCGTTGAACAGGGTCAGTGGAACCACGTTTTGCAGGCCTGCGACATGGAATTATGCCTCACTGATCGAAGGGAGTCAGGTGCTGTGGCCGCTGCCATGGACTTGGGGTCACTGCCATTCAGGACTCAGGACACAGTTCCACATGTGAGACCTACTGGGACAAAGAGGACCCTGGTGGAGTATGTCAATGAGAAAGGAGTAATGTGGGCCAGCGTCATGGGGGCTAGCGATGGTCTGCGGAGTCTGCAGATGTCACAGGACTTGGTTCGGAGCTTGCATCGGCACGTGGTGGGCCCTCTTTGACACACAACAGTGTTGACAGGTGAGCAGTGCGGCCTTGGAGCGGGCAGGCCTGGTCTGGGTATCAGCGTCCTGGGGTGCAGCAGGCGCACAGGGTTGCAGGCCCTGCTGTTCATGCCGTAGGCTTCATGGCTGACTGCGAGGCTCCGCCCTGTCAGTGATTTTGGCCTTTCCAGGAGAGAACCACGCTTTGCACCAGGGTGTTTTTGTCCACACCCCTGCACAGCCCTGGCGTACTCTGGGGCCAACCCACTGCGCTCACGCACACAGGGGGGGGGGGGGGCAGCCTGTGACCTTTCCGCTATCTGATCCACGGCCTGGGGTGACATGGTTGCGTCCACTGTTCACTACTCTCCAGTCACCAGCAGGTGTGGTCTGCATGGACATGTCTGTGGCTTCCATACCCATGTCTGTCCAGCACATCCACGCCTCACTTGTTGTTGTGTACATTCCCATTCATGGGTCACTTGCATCCTTCACACATGGCTGCATTCCGCATCTACACATGTTCTTTGTTGTGTGGCTGTGGTGCCATGATATAGCTGTATTGTGTCAGAGGTAGTCCAGGATCACCATGGAGTGGTGTTGTTGTGTCTGGTAGGTGGTCATGTTGATTGACATGTGGTATGTGGTTTGGTCACGTGTGCATTCATACAGTTGTGCGTTGTGTGATGATGGCTTTGAGGTGTGTGGTGTGTTGATTTGGCACTTACCAACGAGAAGTCCAGTTCCATATGTGCCAATTCTGGAAGTGTTGGTTGATGATGGACTGTCAGAAGATGTGGAAATTGCGCACACTGCTGGGGTAGTTTGCGACGACATTGGTGAAGAGTCCACTATCGCCTGCACTTTGATGGAATACTTGTGCTTTCTGTTGCGGTAGTGGTGTGAAGTCTCCGCAGGGGGCACAAGTGGGACATGTGTGCAGTCTGTTGCCCCCAACACAACCAGGAATCCAGCTCTGGCATAGAAGCCTTGCTTGGTCTCCTGCGGTTCCTTCACAGTGTGGGGGAAGTGAAGGTACTGGGGCATGAAGCCGAGGATGGCATCCAGTACAGCTGCTACCACGGCTTATCACCTGTTTTTGGTTTGCATCGCAGATCTGACAGTTTGTTGTGAAAGTGGTGTTGTTGCTTTTTCATGTGTTTTTGCACAAGAACGCCTACTCTGCATCTCATTAGGGTTAGTTGGTGGTGTCCACGGTGGAGATACATTTTGGGGCTGTTATCGCGGGAATACTGGTGATGTCTGCAGTTTGCACCAGCTTGTGAATGGGGTGTTAAATCTATCTCCACTTTTGATGCGTTAAGGTGGGGATGAATCGGATATAAGTCCTTGTGAACAACCCCCTAAGTCTTTTTGTTTCCTGGTTAACAACCATTACATGGAGAAGACTTGGATGACCCAGAGGTGACACATCTAATGGCAGATAGGAAACCCTCAGCCTTCATCAATTAGTCACCGACCCTACCAACCAAGGTGGCCACTCACTGGATTTGTTATTCAACAACTGTGAGGTTGTTTCTTGTGAATCACCTAGGCCTTTATTTTGGACGGATCACTACATAATCCCCTTTCAAATCCAATCTTCTTCAAAAACCAGTTCGGAGAAAAAAATATGTTGGGAAAATCTGCAGAGAAGGCCCTGGCACTCACTCTCTTCGGAGACCTTTAGCGAGTCATTTCAACATGTTACCCACTCAAGCTGGTCCGATATCAATACTCAGTTAGATAACTTTAAAACAGCTCTAACGGAGGCTTTGGATAAAATGATACCGTTAAAAAAATGCGTTCCTCTCGTCCACGTGTTTCCCCTTGGTATCGACAGCTTTCAAAATGGAAAAACCGGCCTGCAAAAATCTAGAAAGGAAATGGCAAAGCACCAAATATCAATGAAGTAAGATCATGCACTGCTTAATGTTTTTAGTGAAGTTAATGCATCTGCCTTGCTCCAGAAAATCGCTCACCGCTCGGGAGTGTAGTATTAGAAATCCAAGTAGCACTTCCACACACATGGAAGTGTCACTCCGGGCACTGTTGCTTGGGTGCTGTGGATCACAGCCAATATAAACTGAAAAAGTTCTCAAAAGCAAATGTTGGTTTGTTTGTTTTTACTATTCAAAACATAGATCCACGACAGTTATGTCTTCTGTTTTCATTTCGAATGAATAACTTGAAGTATTTCAGCATACATCAATGCTGTTACACATTAATTACATCCCTATGCATTTCGGCACTGGGCCTTCGTCAGGGGAATATTTACAACAAATGTAAAACAACCATGGTAACTATGGGGGAATAGCCACTAAACAGGACCATCACCACTGAGTGCTGCGTGAAATCTGATGTGGTGGATGTCTAATGTTCACTTGGTAAAGACGATGCGGTGAATAGTAACCGTGTTCATTGTGATTGACTCTGTTGTTATAATGCTAAGTATAAAACAGGCCGGATGTTTAATGAAATTATGTAGTTCGTGATAACGATGGTAATAAAGGTGCGATAAAAAAACCGACTAGATAAAGCTCAGCAGTGAAAAGTGCTCGGTACCGTGAGACTATTTGACGACGTTACTGCAAGTGCAATGCGTTATCAACCTAATGTATAATGGCCACAGGTCGTGGCAAACTCAAAAGTATACGGTGCTTAAAACAACCGGCGAAAAAAACGTGCCCCATGTAGTTGACCATCCATGAGATTAAAAGTTAGCGCTTACCCATGTGAACAGTAAGGCGGTTTGTGTGTACGCGATAAACCAGCAGCTCCGTGTCCGTAGTTTGACAAGCTAGTCAGTGTGTGACGCGGTGGGTGGGGTTAAATGCAGAAATTGCGTAGCGTACGTGTAGAAACGATAGAAAAAAGACGCAGAGAGTGTGTTTGTGTGCAAGCATACAAACCAAAATTTGCTTTTGAGAACTTTTTTAGTTTATATTGGCTGTGATCCACAGCGCCCAAGCAACAGTGCCCAGAGAGACACTTCCACGTGTGTGGAAGTGCTACTTGGATTTCGAAGCACCAAATATCTACATAACAAAGAACATTATAAACGTGCTTTGGCAAGCTATCATTCCAAGATTAGATCTACATGCAAGCTCTTCATTATCAACCAAATGGAACAAGCAGGCAACACTCCTAAAAACACTTTTTAAGATTGTGCTGGAGGTTAGAAGACTCCAGGTACGCGCCCAGCACCCTTAGTATCACAGGAACTGGGTGACTCCCTTGCTACGTTTTTTCAAGATAGTATTTCACTGATTTATTCCAACTTTAACACCTTGCCTCTGAACGACCTTGGGGTCACCAGCAATATTATACATTTGGAAGGATTCCCTCTGAATGGAAGGTAGCCAATGTCCTACTGATAGAAAACAATTCTGGATCCCAGCATTCCAGAAAGCCCACTAGGTACCAGTGATTATATTTTTTCATAATTCAGGGTTGTGGGCAGCACAGAATGGGTATGCCAATCCCCACAGCCCCCCCCCCCCCAAAAAATGCCAGAGTCTTTCTGCCCCCAAAAAGGCAGATGGGGGCAGTGGTCTGGCACCAGGGGTGGCAGAAAACCCACTAGGCACCAGGGATTTTTTTTATATGTAGGGGATGAGGACTGCCCAGAATGGGCTTGCCAATGCCCTCACCCCAAAGAAAATTGCCACAGCCTTTACACCCCCTCAGGAGGCATATTGGGGCAATACTCCCTGATCTACCCTCTTGTGGGGAGGAGATGAAACTTTTTTTTATATGTATGGGTGGGGGCTGCCCAGAATGGGCATACCAATGCCCCCACCCCGCCCCCCAAAAATCCACGGTCTTACTGCTCCCTTGGGGGCATATCATGGCAATAGCCACTGATCTTCCCCCCCCAGGGCTAGGCACTGACCTTTTTTTTGCAATGTGCCTATCTGTGGAGTTTGGACCCTAGTGCAGTCAGCACCTAGGGCAACCTAGCAAACCTGTACATTTTTGAAAACTAGACACCAACAGAAATCCAGGATGGGGTGAATCACAGTTTGGTGCTCTCCTTAGAATCCAGAACTTTCCATCACAGAAATGTGAGGAGAAATATGTTTTTAATTCCCAAAGTTTACAATGGATTCTGGGTAACGCTGGACTCTACCGGTTGTCTAGTTTTCAGAAATGTTTCAGAAATGTGTGGTTTGGTAGGTTTCCCTAAATGGCCGCGAAGCCCGTGGCCAAAAACTCATGGGACCCCCGTGAAAAACCAGGTTGTTTTGTGATAGGTAACTTTGATGTCGCCTCAATAGGTTTTGGGCCCTGACCCGTCGCGGGCACCAGGCCTACCCACACAAATGAGGTACCATTTTTCTTGGAAGGCTTTGGGGAACGTAGGGTGGGTGGAATTTTGTGGATCCACACAGATTCCAGAACTTTCCACCACAGAAATGTGAGGAAAATGTTTTTTTTTACACATTTTTAGGTTTGCAAGGGATTCTGGGTAACAGAACCTAGTGAAAGCCACACAAGTCACTCCATCCTGAATTTCCCTCGGTGTGTAGTTTTGAAAAATGTATAGGTTTGCTAGGTTTCCGTAGGTTCCGGCTGAGCTAGGGTCCAAAATCCACAGCTAGGCACATTGCCAAAAAAGGGTCAGTTTTCACAGGAAAAATGTGAGGTGTCCACATTGCGTTCTGACCCGTTTCCTATCGCGGGTACTAGGCCTACCCACACAAGTGTGTTACCATTTTTATCAGGAGACTTTGGTGCATGCTAGGTTGTTGTAGGTCTGTGCCTCCTCACAGACTCCAGAACTGTCCATCAGAGAAATGTGAGGGAAATGTAGTTTTTTTTTTTACAAAGTTTGAGGTTTGCAAGGGATTCTGGGTAACAGAACCTGGCGACGACCACACAAGTCACCCTTTCCTGGGTTTCCTTGGGTATATAGTTTAAAAAATGTATAGGTTTCATTGGAAAAATGTGATGTGTCCACATTGCGTGTTGGGCCTTCTTCTGTTGCAGGAACTAGTCCTACCCACACAAGTGAGGTAGCATTTTTAGCGGGAGACTATGGGGAACACTGAATAGTAGAACATGTTTTTTTACCAATTGACCTTCTTTCCAACTGTAAGACAATTTGTATAAAAGAAGTCATTTTGAAAAATTACCTTTAATTCACATGCTTGCATGGGTCCCCACAATTATGTAGATTTACAAATAACCACTTCTTTTAAACTCTATAATTTGTTCCCATTTCGGAAATATATAAGATTCCTTGGTACCTATTTTTCACTCTTTATATTTTACTAAATGAATTGCTATATACCCGGTATACAGTGAAAAGTTATTGGCTCTGGGTTACTTGGGTTCTTGGTAAACCTACAAGTCCTATATAGCCCTGCAACCAGAAGGGCCCAGCAGATGTAATAGTATATTGCTTTACAAAATCTGTCATACTTAGAAAAAGTTGCAGGTGAAAACTTCTGCACAAATTGCTGTTGTTTACAACTCAATTTCAATATTTGTTTATTTTCATCAGTTAATTTCGGGCTGGACAATTCCCATTGGCGCAGGGTCAAGGCTCATTTGCATATGGTGGGTACAAACTGGAATGGCATGGTGAGAAAAAAACCGATGGATTTATGCCCAGATCTCTGTACTGGGGTAAATGTTTGACATTGTTCTGCATTCTGTCCATCATAGTTCTTTTTGCATTTGTCACCCCGAGTGGGACGGGTATGCCCAGACGTGGGTCCCGTGCTCTTCATGCCACCAGAGTCAAGCTATCCTGGCTGAGGAGGGCTGAAAGCCCGAAACCGGTCCTAGGATACTTGTTTCCAGTCCAGGAAGGACCTGGCCTGGCAGTTCGGGCTGGACTGTTCCCATTGGGCGTACTGTCAAGACTGATTTGCATGTGGCTGGGTACAAACTGGAATGGCATGGTGAGCCAAAAAACGGTGTATTTAGGCTCAGATCTCTGTATTGGGAGGAATATATGGCATTGTTATGCATTCTGTCCATCATAGTTCTTTTTGAGTTTCTATAAACAAACCTTCAAGGATCTACACACATGACCACGTGCTGAATTCTGAATTGTATCTAGTTTTCAGGAATGTGTAACCTTCCTAGATCCCTTATTGCTTTAATACCCATTTCTGCCATTAACTGGAAGGAGGTTGAAAGCAGAAAAAATAGCAAACATGAGCTATGTCCCAGTAAATTGCCAAGACTGTGTAAAAAAGTTTGGTTTTCAGACAAAAGTCAGCCTGTTAATGACATCTGAGAAGGTGGTGTTTTCAGCACCACAAACCCTCTGGAATACAAATGCTGTATTTTGGTTAATTTCTGGTTCCCCTCCAGTGGAATCCTCAAAGCCTGGGTACCCTTAGAATCCTCAAAATGTTGGAAGAAAAGGATGCAAATTTGGCGTGAATACCTTATGTGGACAAAACGTTACAGAGGCCTAAGCGTGAACTTTCCCAAATACCCCAAATAAGGATTAGCACAGGGTTTGGCCTAGCAGCGAAGGGGTTAAAGGATGCCATGTTATTTTTAGCTTGAGTTTCCCTGTATTCTGCATTATGCCTTGCAATTTAGTTGAGTATTAGGTTTGGTATTTTTCAAATACCTGGCACCACTTTAGTAAAGTAGTAATAGATAGCGAAAAATATTCATACTGGTATACATAGTTTTAGGAAGAAATACAGAGTACCTTGGTATAACCGAGGTATAACAAATAAAACAATTAAAAGAAAATGGAAATACACTATTAGACACTATATTTTACAAATACAGTGTGCCAAAGTGTATTTTAGTTCTTCGCACCTTGAAATTACTGCGCTAGATTAAAAAAATGCAGTTCACTGTAGACTTCTAGAAAAATATATAGAAATGTAAAAAATTAAAATGTTAACAACTTTTTTTGGGGGTACCACAGAAGTACTGCGCTGCTCAGTTTTTTTTAAATCACTATATATACTTTGCTAAAGTGGTAATAGGTTGGGCAAAAATACCAAACCTAATAACTACACTATAAGGCGTAACTCAGTACATGGGCAAAGTATAACTAAAAAGAACATGCCTGCCTTTAACTTCTGTAAAGGCAGTCATTAGCCAATCAGGGAATAACTTGTCTTCACTATGTACAGTGATACTACAGCAAAATACTCTCACATTTTGCCAAAATGCGGTGGCAACAGAGCTCACTAAGTTTAAATAACTTAAAAACCATAAAAAAGTTACACTACATGACTTCATTACCCAAAATAATCATCTGTACACCTAATATGTAATCCTGCCAAATGTTAAGAAACTCTGAATTACAGTTATAGTGATATGCATACTATAATATAATAGTGTATGTAAAATACATTTGATTTAAGCACATTGTGGACCATCCTTTTTTCTTTGCACCCCCGTAAAACCTTTGCTCCCCTGAAAAGGAAAAGGGTGCAACAGATCTTCAAAATTTTGGTGAACATTCATTACATCTCTGCAAAGTAATTAAGAGATAAATGGCCAGATGTATCACGGGTTTTCCTGTTTGCAAACAGGCCGATTTGCAGAAAATCCTTTTGGGACGTATCATCCCAAAAGGCCACTGCAAAATAAGGAATCAGAACATTTTCGATTCCCTATTTTGATACTGCATGTAAGGAATCACAAATTGCGATTCCTTAAATGCAATTCTGGAAGCACCCAAAATTTGCAATCTGGCTTAGGCCTTAAGGAATCACAAATTACCACCAACTTCAAGTTGGTGGTAATTTGCAATTTCCTATAAAAATACACTTTTTTGCATTTTTCAAAGTGCCATGTGGCGTTTATACATGCCGTAGGACATGTATTGCACCACATGTGCACACATGCATTTTTCTGTGGTGCAAGTGGGTGTCCTTTTGGCACCCTTGCACCCTTGAAATTGCATGCGCAATTTGCAAGAACCTATTGGGTTCTCGCCTATTGCTCATGCAATTCCCATTAATTTCTATGGGCCGTTTGTACGTTAGTCCACCCCACTCAACCCAATGCCACCGTCCACCATTCCAGCATACACTAAATTATATACTATGCTATTATACAGTTCACCACTGTATTCTATTGCACTTTTATGTATGCCAGTTTACTGGTCTCCCTAAACTGCACTGCTTGCAACTGTTCACTATTCCACTGTACGCATCTCCCCTTTACGCTATTTCACTGTATACTATTGCACTGTTCCCCACTTGATGGTACACTACTGGAGTGTACTCTATTCCAGTATATGCTACTCCACTCTACAGTTCTCCATCGTACTGAAATGCAGTACATGCCACTGGACTGTACCACAATCCTCTGTATGCTATTTCTCTTCAAAAGACTACATTGTGCGCCACTCCACTGAACATCTCCTGACTCTGCGCTTCTATAATTTACCCTATTTTATTGTACAATACTCTATCGTATGCTACTCCACGATATGTCACTCCAATATACATCTGACCAGTAAACTCAACATTATTTCACTGATCACTATGAAATTCAATGCAACTCCACAGTATGGCACTATACTTTATGCTACTCCACTATACACTATTGCACTGTACCCCATTACACGGTACCCCACTGTAATGTATGTTATTCCACTCTGCACCACTGCACTGAGCGGCACTCCAATACACACCACTCCACTTTATGCAATTTTAGTTCACAACACTATACTGTGCCACTCTTGACTTTACGTAAGCTGACTGTACACCACTCAACTGTACCCCACTCCACTGTATGGAATGCAATAGTAGACCACTTCAGCGTACGCTATCCCAGTTTATGCCACTCCACTGAACCACACTCCACTGTACGTTACTCAACCCGGCACCATTTCAGTATGCGATATTCCAATAAAGGCTCCTACACTGTACAGCACTTCAGTGTATAGCACTCCACTGTATGCCAGTACAGGTGGACACTAATGCACTCTACAATATTTACAGGAGTAACTCCACCTTACCACACCCCACTCTATGCTATCCCACTGTATACCACTGCACTGTACACCACTCCACTCTAAGCCCCTCAAATGTACCCCACTCTACTGTATCCAAGTTCTCTCTACGCCACTCCATTGCATGTGACTCCACTCTATGGCAGTTCGCTGTATGCCATTCCAGTGTACGCCACTCCAGTGTACTTCATTCTAATTTACTTCACAATACTCTTTACAGCACTATCCTCCACTATGTTGTACCATGCTCCACTTTATAACACTCCACCTCACTCGCCACACTACATTAACTATAACTTGCTGCTTTATCATGAACTGTGTTCTAGCAAATAATATAATTTCAGATGTCAGAAGTGTTTTAATTAATGCAATTATTTCACATGCTATAACCTACGTAATATCCAAGGGTATAGCCAGTCTGCGGAGAAGGGGCAACTTATATTTAATGCGGTGTGGCGAGTGGGGTGACAAGACTATGTGCGCATGTGCGCAAGTGATCGTAATTTAAAGGTGGTGTGTAAGTATAAATATGAGGTATAAGACCCCTTGAAGTACCTGGTTAAGCATGAGCAATATGTGGGGTATAAGGTCAGATTGCCGCTGTTACAGGATCACCATGGAAGATACCAAACCTGGACTGGTTTGAAAAAATAGGGCTATGTCCTCCCTCAGTTTGTTGACAAATACAGCCTAATGCAGGCGCTAACCACTGATTCTCGACTCCTGACTCACCTCAAACGTGCCCCAAGTAATACCACTTCCACAAGGGAGTGGTAAGAGGGACATTTGGGCGAATTACAAGCACAACTTGGAGGTCATCTACTTGGGCAAAAACATGGTGTGTCCTGGATTAAGTGTACAGGGTTTGCTAATAACACTTCGACAACCAAAATATCCCCATACCACAATATCAAGCCATAAATATAGATGTCAAATATATCGACATGCTATATTTATAAAGGTAAGTATGAAAATATTGAAATGAAAATATCAATGACATAACTATAGATGTAAAAATATTGTTTTTTTAATATATATATATCTATAAAAAAAATCATACATATTAAATAATAAACTTAATCAAAAATAGATTTAAAATACATTTAATGAACTTAACCCCTTGCCTGCGCTGAATGTTCCGCGCTAGTGCGGAACGTTCTATTGCGCGGGCGGGGCCGCGACGTTCAACAGATGTACGCAGCACTACCGAGGTAGTGCACGCGACGTCCGCTGAACGTCGGCAGCAGCGGTGGGGTTAAACAAAACAATTAACACACACATATAATAATTGTTATATATATTTACTGTAGAATAATAAATAAACTAATAATTTAAGTTTATTTTATAAGTTTAAAAATATATACAAATGTAACAAATAAATATCTATACATATAACAATAACATAAAATGAGTTAAAAAACACTTGCTTATTAATTAAAACATTAAACTATTTAAAAATATTTAAACTTACATTTCCCACTCTAATCAATGCAACAGTAGGGAAAGTGTTGGATAGCGGAGGGGTAAAAATTACGAGTCCCACTCCAGTGAGTGCAACAGTTGGCAAGTGTTGGATTGCGGAGGAATAACATTTAATTTTCCCACTCCAGTCAGTGAAACAGTAGGGAAATTGTTGGATAGCGGAGGGGTAAAAATTACTATTCCCACTCAAGTCAATGCAACAATAGGGAAAGGGTTAGATAGTGGAGGGGAAACACTTAATATTCCCACTCCAATGCGTACAACAGTAGGGAAAGTGTTGGATAGCGGAGGGGTAAAAATTACTATTCCCACTCCAGTCAGTGCAACAGTAGGGAAAGGGGTGGATAGCAGAGGGGAAAAATATAATAATCCCACTCTAATGAGTGCAACAGTAAGGAAAGTGTTGGATAGCAGCGGAACACATTTAATATTACCACTCCAGTCAGTGCAACAGTAGGGACAGGGTTGGATAGAGGAGGGGAAAAACTTAATATTCCCTCTCCAATGAGTGCAACAGAAGCGAACGTGTCAGATAGAGGAGGGGTAAAAATTAATATTCTCACTGCAGTAATGAAAACAGTAGGGGAAGTGTTGGATAGCGGAGGGGTAAAACTTACTATTTCCACTCCAGTCAGTGCAACAGAAGGGAAAGTGTTGGATAGCGGAGGGGTAAAAATTACTATTCCCACTCCAATGACTGCAACAGTAGAGAAATGGGTGGATAGTGGAGGGGAAAAAATTACTATTCCCACTCCAATCAGTGCAACAGTAAGGAAAGTGTTGGATAGCGGAGGGGTAAAAATTACTATTCCCACTCCAATGACTGCAACAGTAGAGAAATGGGTGGATAGTGGAGGGGAAAAAATTACTATTCCCACTCCAATCAGTGCAACAGTAGTTAAAGGAATATATGACGTTACATTGCATACATTCACTACGCATGGCTTTACAATGCCATCGTTACAACGAACGTGTTGTTACCACGCGTGCCATTACATCGCAAGTTGTTTGAACGCCTAGCTGTAGGGGGCACACTGTACTTAGGAATAGTATTAATTACTATTCTTACCCCAGTTTGCGCAACAGCAGGGAAGGTGTTGGATTTAAAATCCAACACATTTCCTGGTGTTGCACGCCCCCTACAGCAAGTCGTTGATACGATGTGCGATGTAATGAAACCTGCAGTAACAACACAGTTGTTGTAACTACTGCATGTTAAAGTTACTGTGTTGTGTTTACAGCGTTGTAAATGCTGTTTCCGTAGGGAAAGTGTTGGATAGCGGAGGGGTCAAAATTACTATTACCACTCGAGTCAGTGCAACAGTAGGGAAAGTGTTAGATTGCAGAGGGATAAAAGTTACTATTCCCACTACAGTCAATTCCAAATAAAAAACAAACAAAATGTCAACAACAACAAAAAACATTTGAAAAACAAAATACATTTAAAAAATATGTAAATATGTAAACAATAAAAATAAAAATAAATGTAATATTAAAAAACATATCATGTTAAATACATATGACAAATAACTACAAATATTATATTAAAT
The DNA here is from genome assembly GCF_964261635.1 of Lissotriton helveticus. NCBI lineage: Eukaryota > Metazoa > Chordata > Amphibia > Caudata > Salamandridae > Lissotriton > Lissotriton helveticus. The sequence continues at coordinate 123,374,232 of NC_136067.1, forward strand.
AAAATAGAAAAATGAATTTCAAACAAAGAAATATTTTTAGTTAGAAATTATTTATAAACAAAACATTAATACATTTATCTTATTTACATCCTACCCTATAACACCACACAATTCACAACTCCCATCAAATTAAAAATAAAATGTACCATAATAAACATAATTAGTTATCAATGAAATAAATATTATTAATTAAAAAGCAAATAGAAAATATTTAACTTCCCATCCTTTACCCCTATAAACCCCGCAACCCCCATCTAAAATTAATTACACAATTCTCATATTTAATTTTCAATTAACGAAATATTATCAATTAACAGCTAATGATTAATTAATGAAAAACAAAAGACTTCCCACTATTTACCCCTATGTACCCACAATGCATACCTTAAAATAATGACACCATTTTAATATTCAATTTAATTATTTAAAAATAATTAACAACTAATTATTAATTAATTAAAAATAAATTACTTCCAACCCTTTACCCCTAGAACCCCCACAACCCGCATCTAAAATTAATTACACAATTTCAATATTTAATTATCAATTAATTAATATTAATTAACAACTAATTACTAAATAGTTAAAAAATAAATGACTTCCACCCTATACCCCTAGAAACCCCACAACCCGCACCTAAAATGAATTACACCCTTTCCATATTAAGTTTCAATTAATTAAATAATGTTAAATAACAACAAATTTATAATTAATTAAAAATAAATTACTTCCCTCTGTTAACACTATAAATATCAATTAAATGAATATTAATCATACAAAAATATAATTCATTTATCTTAATTAAATTACTTCCCACCATACTCCCCTATAAACCCACAGAACTAAGAAACACAACGTTTTATTGAAACAAAATTTATAACCACTAATTTATAACTACCTAAAATTTTAAAACATATATTAAAAAACTTAAACAAAACTTATACAAAAAAATAAATCACATACATTTAAAATATATACTAAAATGCATTACACTAATAAAAAAATCGATATTTTGAACAACTATATTTTTGTAAACGATATTATTGACTTCTTTATTTAAAAAAATGATATTTAAAAAAATGATATTTCTTACCTTAAATTCGATCTTCTTCACCACAATATTCTTGCTGTCAATATTGCCCACTGACGATATTTAGGATTCGATGTTCCTGTACTTCGATAATTCCAACTCAATTTTTTGTCTGCATACCGCCTTACAGTAGGGAAGAAATTTACTTAGGGGGTTTTTACTACTAGGACATGTAAAATTTCAAAACACCTTTCCACTTTTTAAATGCTATGCAACCTGCCGTGGGGGTTGTTCTGGACCTTCTTTAGGGAAGACTTATATCCTTGAAAAAGGAAGGTTTAGTCAAGGCAAAAGTTGTAATTTGTAGATACCCCTGAAGAAGGTTATTAATATGACCAAAATGCATTAGGTGAAGATTAAATGTGACAAGGAATCAAGTTTGTTTACGTGCCAGCGAATAGACCCGGATGGGCAATTCTTGTGGAATTTAAAATGCGTGAAGACATGAAAACTTTGTGTCCTTGACTTGAAGGATTAAGATGGATAAACTGTGAAATAAACAGGATAAATTTTACTACACTTTCGAGGACGTGGATATTGTGATCACAAATGTGTAGCAGGCTGTGCAACTCTTCCATGACACGAAAAGTGCGTGTTGCAAACCCGTCATCATTTCATATAGGTGCATTTGGAACGGAGCGCATTAAGAGTGTATGCACGCCAAATGGGAACAACATGGATAAAATTTACTTTTGGATTACTGAGGGTGTGCTTCAGGTTTATGCAAAAAGGTGTAATTTGCCAGGCCACATTGGTAGTTTAAAACTGTGCTACAGGCAACAATGGCAGGCCTGTGACATGTGTAAGTGCTACTTAAGTGTGTTGCTGAATGAGTGTTGCTGGCCTACCAGTAGCATTTAATTTACATGTGCTGGGTACATACAGTATCATATACTAGGGACCAATAAGCAAATGAATTATGTCAATCAGGTGTAAGCTAATTGTACCATGTTGGTCTGTAGTGGTAAGGTGTAGTCCTAATGCCAACAAAAATTTCATTCAGAAAAAAGGAGGAGATAAGGTAAAATGTTTGAGGATGACCCCGCAGAGAGGGCCAAGTCCAACACATATAATTCCTCTTGACTGGAGTATAGAGCCATTGACCTTCTGGGAGAAAGTGTATTATTAGGGCCCAATTCTGATCTCGCTAGGAAAGCCCTCCTTACGACTCTGATCCAGAGGGTTTTCTGAGCGAAACATGCTCCAGGAGTCCAAATGAGCGAGTGTGATGCAGCCGTATGCTTACGGACTCTGTTCGCTCGGACTCCCATTGAACTCTATGGGAGCCTGTGTGCAGAAATGTACACAGGCTCCCATGGCAAAAAGGGGTGGGTGGGGAAAGCGTACACCCATTAGCAGGCACACTGTAATGCCTGCCATTTCATCTTGCTGAGACCGAGGCGAAGCAGCTGTCCAAATCGTGCATCGTACTTGCATGATCGGATTTCGGCTCCATTGTGCTGCACGATTCTGCTATTATGAACGAGTCGTATGGAGAGGTTTCTGTCCCGTAAATGATTTGGTCGAAGCATACGCGATTTTTGCATCGTACTTGGTCGTTCGGACCTGTGTATGATTTAGTCGGAAACAAAGGCTACGAATCGGATCCGGGATAGCCATATCTGATTCGGAGGCCTTCCTCACGACATCAGAATTGGGCCCTTAGTTGTGGTGAATAGACCTCCACAACTAATAACTCAATCAATAGGTCATTTATACAGCACACGCTTAGCTCTGTTAAGGTTTTCTGTAATTGAAACCTAAAGTCATTCAGGTGCCAAAACACTTAAGAGGTCAAAACAATTGAATTGTGCTCCAAATGTAAAAACCTAGAGAGTAATTTAATGTGCACAATGACCTTAAAGTAACAAAAATTCCAAAAGGGACATAGAGTTAGGAATTTTTTACTTTTCATTAAAAATAGCACCAAAAAGAGCAAAGTGTTTACTACAGATAACTGGTTGTGCGAGACCTGGACTGGGATAGGTTTAAATCCGACCTCAATGGATTGTGGGTCGGATACACAGGTTCGATCGGTCTTGTTTATGTTCTAGATTTAAAAATTCCAGAGAAAGGAGAAACTTCTGTGGGGCAAAGCTGGAGACTGGATCTGATGACAGCCTCGCTGATGATGGGTTGACATAGAATGAGGTCTTGTTGAAGCCGTTGGCGAAGGCAGGGAAGATATGAGTGGGAAAAGACCAGTGTTAGCACCCAGGAAGTAGTCAACAGTGATCAAATGCTGCCCAGTTAAGCATTCTATCTCTGGACTAGAAGTTGGGTTACCTAAATAGGGCAAGACTGCAAGCTGTAGCTGAGAGGGGTTTAGGGGTTGAGCATCACTGGATGGATGCCAGTGTGTGTCTGGCTGTTGTGCTGGGAGAAGGTCAATGTGAAATTTATATGGGGAGAATCTCTTGAGTCAGCAAAGCGCTTACCAAGAAAGTCGCTTACAGGGATCTACGTGACATTTTGGTCAGACACTGATGCAGCACAACAGCTGGCTCTTCTCTAGGAGCATGGCAGAGTTTTTCTGGCACTTAGCGGAGTTCCGCGGAGTAAAACACCATGAACTCCACCCAGGCCTACTGAAATTACTGTAATGCAAATATTTTTTCCATGGTTGTGTATGGACTTTGGTGAAAATCTAATAAACAGATTCTGTGTAAAAAAAAAAAGAAGCATAATATTTCCTGGTTCCCATTTCATTGCCAGTGCAGAGGAGAGAGAGTTTTAAGTGGAAAATATGAACTTAGGGCCACATGCATCAAGCTTTTTTGCATTCGCAAACGGTGCGAATCGCAAAATTCGGCCGTTTGCAAATGCAAAAACCTTTTTTGGGATGCATCATTTTTTTTCAATTTTTCGCAATGCAAGAAATCGCAATTTTTTGCGATTTCTTGAATTGCGATAGCATTTAAGAAATCGCAAATTTTGCGATTTCTTAAATGCTACGCATGATTTATTTGAAATTGCGAATTCGCAATTATGAAGGGAAAAATTACCATGAAGTAAACCTTCATGGTAATTTGCGAAAAGTTTCAAAAATGCACAAAAGTGCATTTTTGAAACTTATATTTTACACACACACATGCCCTTGGGACATGTGTGTGAGTAAAATGTACTTACGTGACATTTCAGGGGTGCAGGGGGACCCCCCTGCACCCTTGAAATTGCATTCTCATTTTGCGATTCCTTAATTGCGAATTCACAAAATGAGAATGCCTTCCTTAATTGCGATTCGTAATTAAGGAATCGCAAAATAAGGAAAATGAAGAAATCGCAAAAACGTTTGCGATTTCTTAATGCATAGGAATTTGCGATTCCTAAATTGCGATTCCTTAATTTTCGCAATTTAGGAATCGCAAATTCCTACAATGATGCATGTACCTGTAAGTCACCTTTTTTTCAACTACCATTGGACAACCATCTTGTAGATTGACAATCATTTGTAATACATCAAAATAAACATGCAGCCATTCAATCAGACTAATCTCCTTGAAAGCATTGCTCAAGAGCACCATAGAAAATATAAATTCAGTGAGCCTGAATTACAGGTGCTTGAAGAGGAGGTCATTGAATAATAGGCCTGTCTGATGGGACATTTCGTATCCAAAACTATTGGCATAACTACATCTGAAATCTGCCAACAAATAACACAGAAGGTCAAAGCTGTGTCTGCACATCCCTAGACAGTGGATGAATATCAAAGATTCCACAACCTCAAACATCATGTTCTGATGTGTTATTAAAGCACAAACATGATAGATTTGTCAGTGGTGGAGGACCTGCACCAAAACTAAAACTTAAATGCATGAGCAAGAAATTTGGACTATTATTAGTGTGACCATCATTGAAGACATTGAAGGAAAAGCTGAAGCTGGAGATCTAGGGGAATCAGGTGAAGCCATACAATACAGCATGCATTATTATGACACATAGGCCTACATGGTTAATAACATCACAAGGACAGGCCCTTAAACCCAGACTGGAGAATGTGTCAACTAGTTATACCAATACAATGGCTCTTTGGATCAAATGCAACCATCAATCTATTCATCCAAGTCACCAATCACATTTGGGTGTAATAGTATGACAATCAATGATTCAATGAGCCACTGATCAAATTCAAAAGCAGTGTATTATTCAGACATCATAATGCAGCATTTGTTACATACTAGTGCAGATGGAGCAAGGTCCATAAAGTGCTCTTGACAATTATTTTTCAAAATTACACATATAAAACCACTTTGGGATGTCATAGTCATTTACACAATTCTCATAAAAATGTCCACTTTGAAATCATAATTAAACACAATTGTTAAGGACAACCCCAAGGATATGCTGATATTTTGACACTAATGGATTGAAGCTGTGTGTCCCTTCAATGCAGGATCATCTGTCTAATAGCCTGTAGATTGAGAAAACAGAGCTTAATATCTAGTCTACTCTAAAAATGCTAAATGTTATTAAGAGTCAGAAAAATTTGCCACGTACCTCAGAAGAAAATCAATGCTTCTGACCAAGCCAGTCGATACCACTTTGTACTACTCCCGGTGTGGATATACAAATAATATATATAATCTGATAGAGGCCAACAATCAGGTTCTTTGACTTGATAAAGTGTGACACAGTGATTATATCCTTGCTTGAACAAATTAAATCATGGCACAAATAGGATGCAATAGTGCCCCTTTTACCAAATTAAACTACCAGGCCATGTATATCATTGGCCATTCATCACTCCTGTACGAGTCACTATAGCCTTCATGGTATGTGCCATTGCAGCGGGCGGTGTTCACACCGGCACCCGCCGCAATGTTATAAATGCATTGGATTGTATATGCAAATGCAGGGGGGTACCACAGGTACCCCCCATGTGCACCCCCCACCTCGCCGTCACCATGATGGCTCACAGGGGGCCCCAATAGTAAAGACCACATGCTTTTCCGTGGCGGCATTTCCGCCATGGAAAAGCATCTTCAAAGGCCCATCCTAATATGGCTGGTGGTGTCTGATAGACACCGCCACCATATAAACCCTTTTCCGTCTTTCCGTCCGCTGCGGACCCCCCAGCCATACTAATATGGCGGGGGGTCTTTCCGGAGCCGATGGCGGGAGGATTGCCCCCGCCAGTTCGGCGGTGACCACCGCTGGCCTGGCGGGGGCAATCCGCCCGCCATCCTAATGGGCCCCTTTGTTATTTTTGTGTGTTAATAGTTTCAAATCTAAATTCATCTTTCAAAATGACAATAATTCCTACTATGAGCACATCCCTCGAACAGAGTCATGTAGTTAGTTGAAATTGTCTGTTTGAGGAACAATTTTGAAAGGAATTTATCATATGTGTTCTTCCTAATTGGATGGGTGTGTGCTATCTTGCTTCAGTGTTTAATAGAGCTTATGATTTGAGTGAAATGAATGTTGCTGTTGGTTCAACGTGGTTTTGAACAGATAGTAGTAAATATAGTAGGAATTATGATTTCATCTTTGAGATGGAATCATAGGTATCATAGGAACCATAGTTCCTTATAAAATGTTATGCTGCACTGTAGAGCCATTGTTTTTGTAAAAAGCTGTTTTTCTTTTTAATTTAAATTAATGTCTTCATCTTGTGGAACCAGACAGTGGTGCTCCTTAGTTCCCTTATAATTTTCACTTTGTTTGGTAGCATTCCTTCCTTAGATAAAGTGCTCTTGAAGTTAAAATAGCAGTTTACACTAAAGATATTCTTTTATGTTTATTAAATCCCTCTACAACATTACAACCATTCTTGTATGAAGTTCTACTTTACTCACAATAATTGGATTGTAAAGTGAGTTGAATACCACAATAGCTTTACCTATAAAGAAATGTGTAAAAGATATCAGTTTATCAATTACAGTTTAAGGTGGTATCCAGATAAGATTAAATATCTGGGTACTTGGTTCACACCAACACATAAAAAACTGTTCAATTCATTATTTTACATCTAAAATCCAGGTTGCATTATTTATTTATTTTTTTCGTTCCTGCTCTCTCTTTCGTAGTGGGATAGATTTGATACTATCAAGATGATAGTTGTGCCACATGTACTTTTTTCTCTCATTGCTCGACTCCTCCCTCTCTATGACCAGACAGGTCAACGCCGTCACCTCCAGCTGCTTCAACACCTAGGCAAGAGCTTCGGGATTTGGGATCGCCAAGCCTGGCATAAATCCCTGAATATCCCCCTCTGCAGCCCAAGACCGCCAAGACCGTCGACCCAGGACACGGAAACGGAACGAAAAATAAAAGATAAGAGAGTACCTCCAAAGGAGACGTAGCAGCCTCGCATCATCCGACTCCTGAACCGAGAGGGGTGTTGGACTCGGAAGCCCCCGGGCAGGGACGACATCGGCTGACACTTTGGGGGCTATTGGCGGAGCAGGCAGAGAGCGGAAGACTCTCAGGGCGATGCGAGCAAGGTCCGATCCGTGAGGAAGCTGAGGCGGCTTCACCGGGACCCAGGACGGGGACCAAAGACCGAACACAGCAGCGAAGAGGTACAGGCACCCGCGCTGCTGCAGCGCAGCTCCCCAACGCCCATCCTCGCCCCCCCCCGCCACGCTACAAGAGAGAACAGGAAAAGTGATCAGGGAAAGTGAGAATAAGTCTGCAGTCCGCCCCGCCTGACCTTAAAATGGCGGCCAATGCAGACAATTAACAATTAACAAATAACCCAGAGGATCTGGCACAAATATCCACACACTTGTGTGAAAAGCGGAACTCTGCTAGTTTAGGTGCAACTAATAGAAAAGCGGAATCTCTGCAAGTCTACGTGCAACAAACAAGGCAACAGCAATCTAACTAATTAAAGGAGAGCCAGGGAAACGGGACCAATCGACGAGGGAAGCTGGACTGGAGAAAGAAGTGGAAAGAGAGAAAGGCCTCCCTGCCTGTATAAAACAAACATAACGGCAGCCATCTAACAAGGATTAGCTTTTACACCCAACATAGAGCAGAACAAATGTCAGCCGGCTAATAATTATTAAGCACTCTGAAACTACAACTACTAGAGGTAAATGAGGAATAATTATGGAAAAGAGAAGCCATATCCAGTACTACTCAGCAAAACTATAACTACACAATTCTAGATCTGGGAATAAAAGCAGCAATAAATAACATCAGCAGTGGGGCTACCTGGAATAAAACGGGAAAAGAATCACCATAATACATGCAGAACGGAGCTAAAATGAGCGAAAGATACCTAGAGTCTGCTGGCTTGAGTGCCCAGAGTATAAAATACCCCAATAATTTAACTAAAAATGCAGCTAAGAAGTTTAAACACGACTACCTGAGGAAAAACCCGGACATACTATTCGCAGACCTATACTTTAATGCAACTAATGGTACGAAAATGAATGACCTCATATTCTATACATACAGAACAGCTAAATGGCGCAATGCCTTCACTAGGATGCTTACCATAAAAACTACGAAAAACATTCCTCATGGCTTAAAAATGTCAACCTCACCGTCAGAAAGATGCAAAGCCGAACTTAGCATCACGATATATAAATCTGGAATGGTGCTGATACAAGCAGCAAATCGAGATCTAGAGAGATTTGCCAAGACTTTCCAATCGGTAAAAGACTCAATGGACGACCCGAGTAATCAACTTCTCCTAACCCCACCAGTAGACACTCTAGATATTCACGATGTAACCATCAGAGGCGCAAATAGAACCAGGAACCATCATGCGCTAAACCCTAACCAGGTAGAGTTAACTCGTCTAGTAAGGCCAGTACCGGAGAACACGACTATAAGAACTGAGAGGTCTACCTATCAGACAAACAAAGAACATTATCAGCGCCTAAGAGAAGAGTCGTCCCTACTCCCGAACCACGAGGCCCCTCACGTAGATCATACACTGGCATTGAGGGTAGTACCACCTAACAACCAGGAATTGGATGAGACAGAAGACATCAGCCTTCCTACATCCCACACCCTCGCCAGCACAATACCAACGTCGTACACACCTCCACCAACAAACGAACTCCCAACAACACAGGACCTATCTAACTCCATCAACCTCCCTATACCTCGCGCTAGTACAACACCAGCGACATGCAGACTTTCACCCACAAACATGCTCCTAGCAACTCTGAAAATATCCAGCACCAACGACACACCTAATAGAGTTGGAACCGACAATCAAAAAGAGGAGATAAAGAAAATGGCAGCGCAACTAAGAACTCTTCCAAAAAGGAGAAGAGTAGAGCGGATGTACAGATCTGCCGCCCCTAAGAAATCTCACCAGAACAAGAAGGACTTTAATAAGCTTCAGAAACTAGTGAGCAAGCTAGCACAAGCCACTATTAATACCAAACAGGCGATAGAAAAAATCGAAGAGATGACGGTGAACATTCACGCTAAAGTCACGGATATCCAAAATCTTGTACATTCTTCACATAGAAAGAGTAATGAGGCGGACATGCGTTTAAAACAGAGAGACAACCGACCAGACAGGACTAAATCATTATCTAAAGAGGAAACGCTGGCCTTAATCCGAACATATGACCTATCGGACCACAAGGAAGAGGAGAGAATCAAAACAATTCCACTAGACGCTAACAGAACAGCGAGAAAAAACGATAGAACATCCAACCCCCACAACTTACAGCACATACAGCTAACACCAAACGAAGCCGAAAATGCGAACGCTAGTAATAAAGAAAAACATCTGACCTGTCTACTACTTAACTGTCGATCAGCAACCAAACATGCATCGGACATAGCGGACCTCATCCTCAACAAGGACATTGACCTGGCAATCCTTACAGAAACATGGCTTACGGAATCTTCATCCCCAACCATGGATCTGTTAGTACCACCGCAATTCAACATTTTGAGACTTGATAGACACAGAAAGCTAGGGGGAGGGATAGCCTGTATTCATCGATCTGACATAGAGGTTAAACAAATTCAGGCCGACCCGCTAGAATCCTGTGAGTATCTTGGTCTTAACATAAGATCAACTAACATTCAACGTTGCAACTTGCATACATTTTACCACCCACCAGGAGATAACGCAAAGTTTATAGTAGAGTTAATGGAGATCATAACAGCCAACTCTAACAACGCTGCCAATAACATATTTCTAGGCGACTTCAACCTTCACTGGGAGAACCGCAATGACAAACTGGTCAACATGCTTAAAGGTTTCCTCACTGAACTAAACCTCACTCAAGCGTGCACACTACCCACACACTCTAAAGGAGCGACGTTAGACTGGATTATCTCAAGAAACAAAGTTGCAACAATCCACTCCATAACACCATGTGACTGGTCTGATCATCACGCCATAACATTCATGATACCCACAACGAGAAAAGGTAGGACCAGGCAACCTTTCAAGACCAAAAAATGGACTCGAGACACAAAAGAATCAAATATGGAACTATTGGTCGAAAGCTGTGAAAGAGACTTACAGCCACCCAACAACCTGGAAAAAGTTAACGAGCTGACGGATCACTACATAGCAACTGTCGAAAATATCGTTAATAACACCATGCCATTAAAATTGAAACGAATCTCAGAGAAGACTAAAAACCCGTGGTTTAACGAAGCACTAAATGAAGATAGACGCAAATTGAGAATGGCCGAAAGAAAATGGAGGCAACACCCATCATCTCCTGAATTGGAAGCCCTCAGAAAAATAAGGAATCAATATAATAAAAAGATCATCAACTCAAAAAAGGAATTTATAAGAGCAGAACTGGATAATGCCAAAAACAGACCACGAAAACTATTTGAAATCCTAAAGGAGCAATCAAACAAACTAGCCAAAACAGTGCAAGAAAATTCAAAAACACCTCTAAGCTGTGATGAATTTTCCACATTTTTCACGGAAAAGGCCAAAGCACTCGAAATAGAGCTTAGAAACTCGGCGTTGAACCTTCCCAACGAACCTCGGTTTACTAACGATGCCGACTCTACAACGGATTGCACTATGGCAAAAAACAAGGCGAGTTGGGAAACATTCGAACTGTACGACCAACACATGATTGCTAAGACGCTCTCAGGAATCAAACCTAACAACCACTACCAAGACCCTCTGCCTGCAAAATGCGTAAAAGAAATCAATCACATCCTGATTCCAATATGGACCGAAATAATAAATGCGTCACTGTCACAAGGGATCCTTCCCGACTGCCTAAAAACAGGTCAAGTCGTTCCCATAATCAAAAAACCCACAGCGGATGCATCAGATCCAAATAACTTTCGCCCAGTGACCAACATCCCTTTACTGGCCAAGTTGACTGAGAAATGTGTGCAGAACCAACTGAGCCAACACATCACCAAATTCTCCTTGCTAGATGAATGCCAATCAGGATTCAGAGCAGGGCACAGCACGGAAACAGCGATTCTCCATATTATTGATGACGCGCTACAGGCCCTTGACCAAAATCAAGCATGCTTACTGATTCTCCTAGACCTGTCATCGGCATTTGATACGGTAAATCATGAAGCATTACTGACCAGGCTACGGGACAGGATGGGATTATCGGGAATTGTGCTGAAATGGTTCGATTCCTTTTTACAGAACAGAACGCAGCGCTTCCTGGTTAACCAATCAATCTCACTTCCTTGCCCTATCTCAATTGGAGTCCCTCAAGGATCGACACTATCCCCAGATCTGTTTAACCTATACGTCGAACCACTCACAGAAATTCTCCAAAAATCTCAAATATCCTATCACATGTATGCTGACGACACGCAAATATACTTAAAGATCGGATCCATAAAAGAATTGGAATTAATGAATGAGACACTAAAAATGGCACTTCAATGGTTAACCGCAAACCACCTGAAGCTGAATGCACATAAAACAGAGTTCCTACTAATTTCTCCACCAAGGAGCCATACAGAAATAAAGGAATGGATGAAAGTCGTGACTGCGCTAAACTGCACCCCAACCCTTGTCAACTCAGCCAAATCTCTAGGAATCACCTTAGACGAGAATCTAGACATGAAAGCCCACATTAACTCAATGGCGAAAAGTGCCCGCTTTCACTTGAACTACTTAAGAAAATTGAAACCATTCATCACAGAGTCAGACCTCAAATTGGCAATCCAATCCTTAGTTATCTCGGGGATTGAATATGGTTGCACCACCTTGGCTGGATTACCAAAAATGTCCACAGCACCACTGAAAGCCTGCCTTAACGCTGCGGCAAGACTTATCACCGGAACCAGGAAATATGATCATATATCCCCGCACCTGAAAGTATTAAACTGGCTACCGTATGAAGCAAGAATCCAAATGAAGATAGCATGTATCACACACAAAGCATTACACGACAACACCCCAAGATATCTAGCAAAGAAAATTCAGTTGTCCGGTGGCAACCGACCAGCTAGGAGTGCTGAGGAGTTGCTACTACGGCCAGCCTTCTTCCGAAAGAAAAAAACCTATGACAGAGCGTTCTCAGGAGCTGCCCCCAGAATATGGAACTCACTCCCTCCAAACATCAGGAAGATCAAGAATCTGGTAACATTCAAACGGGAAGTGAAGAGCCTGCTGATGAATAGATACATTACTTAGTGAAGAACACTGTTCATGGTTCTGTTATACTACTGCCTTAGTACAGATCATGTACGCCATTAGAAAGGGAGGCATAGGCAATACTATAAGGGAATACGTATCCTATGATATGAGAACAACCTGAAGGCCAATAGTAATGGTGATTTTGATTGAACAGGAGAACAGCATCTTTCATGAACCTATACCGAGCTACCTCATATCTGTTATATATACATGTTTTTGTTATTAATTTAATCATAGCATATTTAATTACGCTAACGTCACATGTGTTACGAATATATATATCATCTACCTCACAGCGGTTGCTTGCTAACTGTTTATATATATGTTAACCCTTTTCCTTTTCCTATTTCATGTTAAGCGCTCTGATACCCACGGGTCTTGTTCGCGCTATACAAAACTTTATAATAAATAAATAAATAAATAAATAAATAAATAACACCCTCTGCATCCTCCAAAAGACCTTCAACTGGATCTCCCCGAATCAAGAAAGATGGTCACCCATGCACTCATAATCAGCAAATTGGACTACAGAAACACCCTCAACGCCGGGATCAACAAGTGCCTGCTCCTCAAACTCCAGACCATACAGAACAGCGCAGCCAGACTTGTCCTCGGCATCCCTCGACACAAACACATCACCCAACACCTGCGGAACCTCCACTGGCTCCCCGTTGAGAGGAAAGTAACTGTCAAGATACTCACCCACGCCTACAAATGCCTTCACAACACTAGACCCCAATACTTCAAGGACAGAATCACATTCCATGTACCCAAGAGAAGCCTTCGATCGGCCGACCTCGTCCTTGCCAAAACCCTATGCAACTGCAGAGTCTGAACAGGGGGAAGAGCCTTCTCCTACATCGCGGCCAAGACCTGGAAGAAGCTCCCGATCGACATCAGATGTGCCCCCTCCCTGAACACCTTCAGGAAGACACTCAAGACCTGGCTCTTCGACTGAGCGGAGTTGCTTTTTTTTACCCCCCGCCCCCAGCACCTTGAGACCCTCATGGGTGAATAGCACGCTTACAATTTCCCTGATTGAGTGATAGATTGATTGATGTTCAAAATATTTATGGACTGGCAAGTCTCCTCGAATTGCTTTATTACAATTTAAGAAGCTTAAGATGTAGGTTGGGGTGAGACTCCCTGATTTTAAGTTGCATCACTCTTCTTTTATTTTCAGACAAGTGTGTGCATTGTATGGCCCTTATGATGATTTACCAGTGTCATGAGATTCCATCGGCACCGGGAACAAATACTTACATTGCACATGTACACGTTTAAAGTGGACATCTGTTTAAACAATGACTTTTAACACACATATACTTGCACGCCTGCATTGGATAGGGATCTCAGAAATTGATTTGCTTACACTTACACTTCTTCAGAGACACAATATCATGCCTTGGAACATTCAGGGAAAGGACTAGGTAGAATGCATATATTTTCTTTGTTTTTTGTTGCCCGTTCTGCCACAGCTCTAGGTAGGTAGAATCAACAATGACAGCACAGAACAAATGGTTGAAGTTTATTATATAAACTGCACCAATCCTTTGTTTAGGCAGAGGAGCATTTCAATGGATTGTCAAGATCACCCCAATGCGGAATTACAGCCTACCTGACTCCCATCACTATTCTGAGAAGGAAGGCAGCCAGTTTTATACCAATACTGGCTCCTAGATGACATACAACCACAGGTGAATGGGGAGTTAGATTACTCCAAGGTATTCTGGCAGATCCACACACCCTATGCTTTATAGGATAGGCAGCTCTAGGTAGGAGTGCAATTATATGTATGCATATAATAAAATTCAAATGCACATTTGTTAAAATTGTTTATCCTGTTCACCATTCTTGTAATGATGGCAACATTATTATGCTTTGTTTTATTAATCATTGCAGCATACATTTTGAACAAGAATCTAATTCCTTCAATAAATATTTGAAATATCAATTAGTGTACTTCTTGTGCCTCCCTTTGGGCATGCCTGAGTTGACAAATGAAAGAGTAGATCTGTTTCCATAATTTCCTTGCGGAATCATTGTTGTCTTGTTGTGAGGTTGAAGACACCATCCAGTACCTTGTAAGGTTTAGAAGTCCAGATGGTACACTGTAAGCTATTCAAAAATAAGTAGGAGCTTAGAGGGAAAAGCTAGTCATAGGTCGCCCTCCACTCAATATGCAACTAGTACAAAAACAGACCTAGACTGTACAAGCACTTACCAACTTCACCCTTGTTTAGGATATATCGTTTGTTACATTGTTTTTGCAAACCTTACTCCCCTTTTAAACATTAATGGGGTAGTCGATATGCCCTGGGATAGTGCTTTATTTAAACCATTGCCCGATTCTCAAAGACTAAGATACAGTTGTGAGACCTCTCATACCACACCTGCTTTCGTGTCCAAGATATATTGTGATAAACCGAAAGAAAAAGTGTGCAAGAGCGAGATGGCACCTCACGGGCGCACCACCAACGGGAACCTGACTGGTACTCGCCAGGAAAGCCCTGTTCTCATCATAGGCACTATCAAGCTCGAAAAGAAAAAATATAGTGTCCAGAAACTCAACACATAGAGTTTGTGAAAGAAATGCAGTGAAAATAGATAAAGAAAGAAAGTGACCAATACAGTGTCAAGCAACACATTAAAACACTCACACTCCAACACAGATATATAATTTTATTCTGTCTCTTGTGTTGGGTATGGAGGATAAAAAAGAAAAAGTAGTCGTGGTTATCACCTATTTAACCAACCCTACTTTACTTGCCGACATGTTTCATTGCCCATTAGATTTTAGGCAATTTCTTCAGGGCGTCATGTATATTAAAGCCACTGCATATGGACCCAAACGTCTTCACAACCTCATCTGGCCATGGGTGCTCCTACCAGCCGGGGGGGGGGGAACAAGGTTGTTGATCACATTCAATGAAAAAATCGCCTGCGGTCGATTATTCAATCTTCCCCTTCAGTTTACGGAATAGTGGAAGAACACCAGCTGTGTCTCAGCCCCTGTGTGACACACAGGGGCTGAGACACGGCTGGTGTTCTTCCACTATCGACTACCCCATTAATGTTTAAAAGGGGAGTAAGGTTTGCAAAAACAATGCAACAAACGATATATCCTAAACAAGGGTGAAGTTGGTAAGTTCTTGTACAGTCTAGGTCTGTTTTTGTACTAGTTACACTGTGAGCTAGCCAGGAATTAGGTCAACATGTTTTAATGGTATGCATGGACTTAGTACCATATAATTTTGATGCTTATGTTGCTCAAATAATTCTTACTGAAATAGTAGGAATTATTTGACACCAGCACCCATATGGGTATATCTTGAGCAAATATGCTTCTCTGGCTTCTCTTTTTAGGGGAACACTTTGGAAAATCATGTGATAAAATGTATCCACTGAAGTATTCACAAATAACTTTTGCCAGATTATTCCCCAGTTAGATGGTTTCCCCTTTTCTCTAATCTACAATAACAAATTCTTAAAAATGTGTAAGAAATCCTTCTGTTGGAAACTTTGGAGAATAAAGAAAAACTCCTGGGTATATCAAATATTGGATGGTTTCTTCATTACTACTTTAGAGAAATTAAAAACGCATTTCATCTTATTTAAGTATTAAATCTACCTTCTTCTAATAATGTAATACCAGCAAACCTTCATAATTTTCATTGGAGTAGAAATATGCCCAGTGCTGCTGAGATTTATCAGATTCTCTATCAATCAGACTTGCTTAGGTCTAAATCTTCCGGGGAGTTGTTATGGGTACAAGATCTTTAAACTGAGTTTCACTCACAGAAGTAGAAAAAGATTTGGAGTGAGGTATTTAAAATATCTGTCACCCTATATTACCTTAAAGTGTTTTAGGTTCCCTAGCATCTCATTGTGATTAACAATGTATATATTATCACATTGTTGGATCTTTGCATTGCCATTGCCGTTTGTCAAATGAAATCTTGTTGGATATACTTCATTAAATTGACTCGTCAGGCTTGGTAGAATCCTGTGTGATAACTAGAGCACTAAAACTCACGGGGCCTCATTTATGAGGCCTTGCGTCAGTTTTGCGCTTCCGATGCGTCACTTTTTGTGACGCATCGGCGGCGTAAACCATGCCTCCTGTTGCGCACTATTTATAAAGTGACACATCTAAGCAGATGCGTCACTTTGTAAACCCCTGCGCTACATTATACCTGCGTCAGGTATAATGTATGCAGAGGGGGCGTTCCCCCGCAAAAAGCCTCGTAATAGTGACGCAGTAAAATCTGAGATTTCACTGCGTCACTTTTAGGACGCTGTTGTGTCAAAATCTTGCGCCTGTCTCACAGCAGGCGTAAGACTGACGCAAGCCCTTTCACAATGGGCTTTCCCCATGTGAAAGGACGCATTGCTGGAGTTGCGTCCCTTTTGTGACACATTCCAGCAATGCGTGACTTTTGCGCTTACAGATACGTCAGAAATACTGACGTATCTGTAACTCCTTGCGCATGATGTGTCATACTGTAAATATGATGCATCATTGGTCTCACAAGGAGGGCGCAGTGAAAAGTGACGCATCGCTGTTTTCACGCAGCAATGCGTCACTTTTCATAAATGAGGCCCACTGTGCTTTAGATACTAAAAGTAACTTAAAATAATCTACTATGCTTACCCTCTACTACGTTTCTACCAAACCACTAAGTTGGCTAACTCTGCTCATCTACTATCTCATTTCTTTCTCTCTATTTAGTTCTTTTCATTTTCTTCATGTTTTTGATTCTTTTACTTTTACAAATATTGTTAATTTTTCAGAATTACAAAGGTTAAATATAAGCTGCTGCTATACCTGTTCATTTAATTGTATGCTTTTTGGTGAGCAATGTTGTTTTCTTACTTTAATAAAAATGTAATAAAAAAATTCACATCATACATTTTCATTGGGAACAACCTAAAAAACTGCTGATTGTGTCTTCTAAACCATTCTCCCTAGAAATATTGTGAAATATTCTTTTCACTTGTTATAACTTTAGTATAAGAAAGAGTATTTTACTAATGAAAATAATATATTCTAAGAAATATAAAATATATATACAGCAGCATAGTTCAATGAGTTGAACGATCACTGCTGAGATATGTGATGATGCCCATGGCACAAGTATAAATTCTGGCAATACAGAATCAGTCTTTCATCCTTCCCAGGTTGGCAAATTGAAAACTATTTAATTGGGGTAGATGGAAAACTGTGTTCATTGTCTAAAAGCCTATATCAAATGTCCATATTATAGTAGAGTTGTGACAATTTGTTAGCTATAATAGGTACATGATGAAGCTGCTCAACTGTAACAACATACAATAATTACGCCAGCAGTTTAAACAACGAAAATGAGAAAGGTCTTTTTGCTCTTCTGATCACTTTCCCAAAAATAAACACTGATCAGCAGGAAGGAATTATTCTTGGCAAAGTATTCATATTTTTGCATGCTATAAGTATTTTTATGAAAGATATGCATGTTTCTAAATATTCTGAGCAACAGCATCTCTTTTTCAATCTGACTTACATTAAACTAATTCTAGTAGCTTTTCGCAGCACATTACTAACTCCTATTGGGTGTGTTTAATTTTTTACTACAGTTTTCAATTTTTTTCATATCTGCAGCAATACTACGTCTTTCATATAGAAGAGCACGTCACCAAGAATTTCCTTCGTTTGGAGGAAGTGGGTGACCATATAGTACAAGAAATATAGTATCCTCCGCTGTGAGTTAAAAAGATATGTTAAGTCATTGTGGAGTTTTGTGACCTTATAGAGGAACCTGGCCTTCAGCTTTGTTCCTCTTTATATTCACAGATACAATGAGGTTACATAGGCCCGGGCACAAAATGCCTCCATTTTACATGTTCATGTTTTAGGTTGACATCATTTTTATGACTTTTAACAGACATTTGCTTGTGTGCCCGTGTGAAATAATGTTCTCAGAGAATAGTTTGCTTGAACCAACTACTCTTTGTAGGCACATAATCAGGTCCTGGAGCATATTGTAAAAGAGCTTAATTCAATGTGCAAAATGTTGTTGTTTGTTGTCCTTTCTGCGACAGCTCTGGGTGGGTAGAATCAACAAAGGCAGCCAGACCAGATCTTCGGCATTGAGAGAATGGGGGGTGCCCAGCCTTTGTTTAGACAGAGGACCATTTTGATGGGATTTTCGAGGTCACCTCATGCTGGAATTCTAGCCCATCTGAATCCCGTTACCATCCCGCACGGGACAATGTCCTGATCAACACCAAGATAGGCTCCCAGATGACACACACTCACAGGTATATAGGGAGTTAGACCACCCTAAGGTATTTTGGCAGACGCGCACACAGCGCTAGGTAAGAGTACAATTATATAATCAAAGCAATTGCACCATGGTTGAACTGTTCATTCTCTTCTCCATTCTTGTAACACTGGTACAATTATTCTGCTCCATTCTATAAATCATTGCAGGACAGGTATTTTACGCAAGAATTCAATTGCCTCAATAAATGTTTTAAATGCAAATTCTTGTACTTCTTGTGTCTCTTATTGTGCATGCTTTGGTTAAAAACTAAAGGGTAGATCTGTTTCCACGATTTGCCTGGGGAATCAGGTTTGTCATGTTCTGAGTTTGAATATACCACCCGGTAACTTGTAAGCATGGAGGTCCAGATGGTGCACTGTGAGCTAGCCAGGACTTGGGTCAACAAATTCTGATGGTGTGCACGGACTCAGTTCCGCATAGTATTGACGTTTATGTTGCCCAAATGAACAGTCTTACTGAAGTAGTAGAAACTGTACAACACAAACTCCTCTGAAACTTTCAATAGGCCTGTAATCTACAGCAGGGGATACTTTGGAGCATATTATCAAGGACGGACGATACATTATCGGCGCTTTTATCGGCAGGAAACTGCCGATAAAGCGGCGATAATGGGTTTGATAATATGCTCTATGAATTCCTATCGAAGCCCATGTTAGATGTCTTCACATCTAACATGGGCAAACAATTATTTAAATCAGGATATCAGTGCAGTACTGTACAGTTATCATCACTGGCCATTTTATCTTAGGTATAAATTGTAGTAAACATCCATTATAAACCATTATTTCATTTGTGATTTAAAAGACCTTCTTTATTTAGTGTTTTATATCTCATTTTCTGAAACACTGTATTAGCAAGTATTACTATATATGGAACAAAGGGGCATATTATCAAGGACGGGCGATACATTATCGGCGCTTTTATCGGCAGGAAACTGCCGATAAAGCGGCGATAATGGGATTGATAATATGCTCTATGAATTCCTATCGAAGCCCATGTTAGATGTCTTCACATCTATATATGGAACAAAGGGGCATATTATCAAGGACGGGCGATACATTATCGGCGCTTTTATCGGCAGGAAACTGCCGATAAAGCGGCGATAATGGGATTGATAATATGCTCTATGAATTCCTATCGAAGCCCATGTTAGATGTTTTCACATCTAACATGGGCTTCGATAGGAATTCATAGAGCATATTATCAATCCCATTGTCGCCGCTTTATCGGCAGTTTCCTGCCGATAAAAGCGCCGATAATGTATCGGCCGTCCTTGATAATATGCCCCTTTGTTCCATATATAGTAATACTTGCTAATACAGTGTTTCAGAAAATGAGATATGAAACACTAAATAAAGAAGGTCTTTTAAATCACAAATGAAATAATGGTTTATAATGGATGTTTACTACAATTTATACCTAAGATAAAATGGCCAGTGATGATAACTGTACAGTACTGCACTGATATCCTGATTTAAATAATTTTTTGATGCTTTATGGTTTCTAGGACAACAGTGCAGCCACAATGTATAAAGGTGTGGACATAGGCAAAGTGTAGTGTGCAAAGCCACTTGAAATCAGATGCACTCGCAATATAAGGCTATCTGTGGCCTCCAGTGCCGAATGTGTAAAAGAATGAGTGCAGGTGGCCAAAGCCCTACTCAGAAGCCTGTGGCTTATACAAGTCAGCGCTTCGAATACCAATGCTGTGCAGTCCAGAATCCACTTGTGCGTCTCTTGTCTACTACCATACGCTCCCTGCCCCTTTATCTCACTCCTGCAGGTATCTGGTTTCTCCTCTTGGGACGGATTTTCCGTCCTTCCCTTCCCCTTTGTGCGTTTTCTCTCTCTTTCTCTCTGGAATGTCTGATGAGGAAAAACAAGTTCCAATCCCCTCAAATCGATAGCTGCTGGTGGACCCACTGGTAACCACTGCCTCAAATTAAGCACTGCTCGCCTCTTTAGATTTGTAAATGTGTTTATTTACATATCTGCATGTGTGAAGGGGAAAGCCAATTGCTCAACATATTGTTGTTACTTTTTAATGCTTTTTTGCTTTTTTCCCAGTGCAGATCAACATTATAGTGTGTCGTTTTATATGTGGAGTACAAACCTTTGAATAAAAATAATGTATGGTATCGAATTATTTTTCTCAACTTTCCAGAACTCCCCAGCCGGTGTGGCTGAAGGCAGGAAGTGGAATAGCAAACGAGACACTGGATCTGCCGGAAACTGCAAATTCACCTCACGTGCTAAGTGGCCTCGCGCTCCACTTGTTCCAGGGCTGGTCATTTGGTACCTGGAATAACAAAGGCTGTAATGTTGTGCCACTTCCGGCACAGCAGCTCTTGACTTTGCATCTCAGGAGGGAGCACTCTGACTCATGGCAAATGGCCTTGCAATTGTCTACCATGAATATTAATATGATATTGATTGTAATAACCATAGCAAGTGTATTCGACGTTCCTTAAGGAGCCTGCCTGACCTGTATTTAAATCAGTATTCAGCTGTGAAACTGCATCATGAAGAGGTTTGCAAATATGAATCTCATTTGACAGCAGAGAGAAGTATCTTTTTAATGCAGCATCTATCCTCTACTATGGGTTTTATGTTGTGACCTATTGATGTAAAGATCTTACCTCAAAATTGCAATTCCATCTATTATAATTTCCTGCCAAAATGACTTTCCGGGCCGCATTTGCATACACGCATTCAGAAAACAGAAACACGAACTTTCCTTTATTAGACTCAAAACTGAGCAAAGACTTTGGACCATGGTTGTTTGGCACACAATCTTGACATCGTAATCAATTGTACCCTAAACATGTGTTGCATTGTTACTTGGCATTAGCATACATTAGCATACATTCCCTGCACATGCCAGGTTATGTTTTGTAGTGCATTCTGGATTCCAGGGTCAACATTCTCCTGCAATTCCAGGATCAGCATTCTCCTGGAATCCAGCATTCACTACAAAACATAACAAAACATAACAACATGCCATGCAGTTCTTTGAACATCATTCATTAGCCTATACATAACATATACATTTGGAAACTGCACCTTGCTTCCACGGGCCTCATGTTAACCAGTTTAAAGGTACATATTTTATCAACCTCTAGAGAATAAAGGGCTTATCGACAAACCAGGATTCTAACCGTTGACCACTAGCTCAAACACAGATACTTGTAGTGAATTGATCTGTCCACTGAACCCTCAAAACATTGGGCGAGGATGTGGCCCAGGGGCCAGAGCTGCCAGCTTTGGAACTGAAAAAAACAGTTTCGACTCTTGGCTTCGGCTTAACATCCTGTGATTCTGAGCAGATCATTTAACCTTCCCATGCCTAAAAAAAGAAGAGAAAAAAAATAAATCTGGACTTCTGTAATGTAACTGGTGCTCATGTAAATCGCACCACTGCTCTTAGGGAGAGTTTGTGCTATATAAAACTGCAACAACAAAATACGTTTCTACAGTATTGGGCTGGGGTTGTGAAAAGATGAGTTATGAAGGTTGCTCTTCTTTAAGGGAACACAAACAACATTTGGAAAAGGGGGGATTAGAAGCTAATGAAGTGATGAATTTTCAGACTTTCAAGACTATGAAGTTAATGTCTGAATTACCTTTGCGGCCAGTCTAAACCACATGAACTCAGAGCTACTCTATAAACCCTCATCACAAGTTAAGGACTGGCCCTAATATGTAGGTGGGCCAATACTGGTTGGTAACGGTGAAATGTGGTAAATTTCACCGTTACCGACCGGTATTTAGGCAATTGAGATGTAGGTAAGGATTCGGTAATTATGAATCGGTAAATACCGATTCATCATTACCGAATTCGAAATTACTGATTCGGAATTACTGATTCCTTATTTACCGAAACGGTAAAAACGAGAAAAGAGATGTAGGAAAAATTGGTAATATCGAATTTCATAAAATTCGGTATTTAGGAGTCGGTAATTAACACTGACTGAAAGCAGGTGGTAATCAGCTACAATGTATATATGCAATCCCAAAATGCAACAGTGTGATCACTATGGCGGCTTTCTATGTGATTGCAAGGCGGCTACGGCTACAGGCAGCAGGAGTGAGGATCTGGAGACGGGAGGAGCGCATTTGCAGACAGCGCATCACACTCTTCCAATAGACTGAGGCTGAGATCCATAAAAGGTACAGGATACACCCCCACACCATCCTGGACTTGATAAGGGACCTGCAGCCACTCCTGGAGCACCCAACACCAAGGGTGCACGCCATACCACCACATGTGCAGGTGCTCTGTAGCCTACATCTACTTGCATCTGGCAGTTACCAGGGGGTGATAGCTGCGGTAGGCGGGGTGTCTCAGAGTTGCCTGTCCTGTTTCTTCAGAAAGTTTCTGGATGCCATGCTGCAGAGAATGCATCACTACATTAGCTTCCCAAACACCCAGGCGGAACTGCTGAAAACCAAGACAGACTTTTACCAGATGGCTCAGTTCCTGCATGTAACAGGGTGTATTGATGGCACACACATTCCATAATCACTGACATCGTGGCCACATTTTCTGGGAGCACCCACGACTCATACATCTTCCAGAACAGTGGGATCTACACACGCCTGGCTGCGAGAGAATTTGCAGAAGGATACCTGCTAGGTAAATATCTGTGACACACCCTTATAGTTACTGCAGATGAATGTGTTTTGGTGTATGTAACTAATGACATCTTTCTCACCTAGGCGATTACGCATGTGCCATGCGGTCATTTATCCTCACTCCCTACCTAAACCCATGAACCCCGAGTGAGAGATGATACAATGTGGCACACAAATCAACACGGAACGTTGTGGAGCGCACCTTTGGAATATTGAAAAGCAGGATCCCGAGCCTCCACAAAAGCAGAGGCGCACGTCAGTACACACCCATCATCTGCTGCAAAATCATTGCAACTTGTGCTATGCTGCACAACCTTGCCACAAAGAAAGGTACAGAAGTGGAATTAACTGATTATGAGGACAATGATGATGAATTCGCACAGCCAGAGCCCAATGCAGCAGGAGTGGCACCAGCAACAGATGGGAGACAGAGACTGGCAGAGATCACACGCAACTATTTTTAAGCAAGTAAGGAGACACAGCCAGTTGTTGTATGTAATGACGTAATTTTAATATCTGGGCACTATGCCACAACACAAACGTCCAAACTTGGCAGTCCAATTTGTGACATCCATAGAAGGAAGTCATGGGTTACTTCACCCAATTCAGTTCTGATAGTGTGGGCTGCATCAGCGTCTGCGGCCACGCACAACAGTGCTGGATGCCATCATCTGACTGTCATCACTGGCTGTGGAACCAGTGCCAGCCCCATGCCGTCTGCTGCTCCTCTGGCTGTCTGTTACAGGGGGGGTAATGCTGCTCCGACTGGTCGTGTCCTCACTGTCCCCAACTTCCACAGCACCAGTAGGGACAGACTGAGTCATCAGCAGCACTTCAAGTGCAGTGGTTACCTTTACCAGCCCCCTAGAAACATCAGTGCTGCAGTGTGCCAGCCCCTCTTGCATGGCTACGGAGTGCCTGCAGAGCAGAGAAGTGGCAGTTGCTAGGCGGTTCACTGCCCTTGTATAGTGTTCCATTTTCTGCCTCTCCCTGCTCCTTGCTACCTTGCCCTCATCCATTTTGCTGCACAGCAGCATCACAGACTGGGAAATGTCCAGCATGCCCGCAGCCATCTCCTATCTCCTTCATGCCCTCAGCCATTGAGCTAATGCCCTTCTCGATGTTAACCATGTTGTGATTGCGGTGCTTCATTTGTTGCTTTACCGACTGAATTGCCTTGCCTTGTAGGTGCTGCACCTTCACCATGTTTGCCTTCAGCCCTGCGAAGACACCATGACTCTCACCCTGTAGAGGTGGACTGCTTTCACGAGCCCTGCAGCGGCGTCTGGCATCTGTGTGTGCCCCCTCAGAAGTGGACAGCAAACCAGCATTGCTGCCATCCAGTGGCACAGTTGATGTTTCCCCCCCTCATGACTTCTGAGGACGACTCAAACTCCTGCAGTGTGGCAACAGCATGCCTCCTGGGTCTAACCACTGCAGGTGGTGTTGCTGCTAGTGAGGCTAGCAGCAGTGGCGAGGCTGGCTGTGGTGGTGAGGCTAGCAGTAGTGGTGAGGCTGACTGTGGTGGCGGGCTGGCTGTGGTGGTGAGGCTTGCTGTGGTGGTGAGGCTGCCTGTGGTGGTGTTGTGTGCCCTGCACTTGTACTGGCCTTCTCTGTTCTGTCCTTCCGGGGTGCCCTTTCTCCCTTGTCCTGAGCAGTCCTGTGTGATGTCTCGCCTGTGGACAGAAATTGTACATTAGCTCAGTGTACCTGCAGCCCTGCATTGCATTAGCAAAAATAGATTTCTGCCACACTATCTCATTGTCCTCTGCCTGCTTATCGCCGATGTGTGTCACATGCCTTGTTGTTCAGTGCGATTACTGTCATGATAGGGGTTTCACTGACTACATCTCCCATAATGCATTGCTGGTCTTAACAAAAACCTGTACTGGAGTGGGATTCACATAGCCCAATTGGGGATTTGGGAAAGGGGAAGGGGAGGTGCACAATGCTGTGCGTGCTTCTCACCTTGTTTGGTAGCAGCTCTGGCAGAGCTGTCTGCATCCCCAATTCCACAGACACTTTCTGGCTCTATCGGGACTCCACAAGCTGCTCTAGTTCAGTCAGGGCAGGTGCCCTGCTCCTTCCTCCTCCTGTCTGGCTGGCTTGTTTTTTTGGATCAGCCATCTTCTTTTTGGTGATGCTCCTGATATCATACCACCGCTTCTTAAGCACTTCAATGTCCCGGGGGGTAACTCCAATGGCATTCACCTGTGACTGGATTCCAAGCCAGATTTGTCTTTTTTCCGATTCAGCCACTTGCAGGGACTGCTTTCCAAACAACTTTGTATGCTGTTTCACTACCTCCTCCACAAGGACCTGCAGTTCCTTTTGACTGAATTTCAGTTTCCTCTTCCTTTCCCCTCCTTCTCTTTCTGTGTCCTGGCTGGCCATTGTGCAAGACTTGCAGGTAAAGTTCAGGCAGTGCCTCTGTTGTGCTCCTCTGCACTCCCAGCCTCTCCAGAAGGTTCTGATTGTGTGCACCTGCCTGGGTGTGGCCACTTCCTGGTTGGGAGGGGTGGCGGTTGCACAGGATTGGCTGATTCCTCAATTGCTGTTGTTTTGAATTTCCGATTCGGTATTTTCCGATTCGGTAATATTTACCGATTCTGTATTTACGGATTCGGATATACCAATTGGTATTGTGGAATCGGTAAATATTTACCGATTTGTACTGATTCGGTAACATTTACTGAATTTTTACATACATCGGAATACCAATTTCTAAATAGTGTATCGGTAAAATTCGGTATTTAGGAATCAGTATTTCCTAGTTACCTACATATGGCCCTAAGTCTGAGATTAATGAAAAAGTGGTGCAATGAGTTGTGTGAAAGGGAAAAAGCAGGAAAGCACCATATCCAGTAAGTTACGATGCTATATTCCTCTCTACCAGAGGTGGTAAACTTTAGGCTGCCAGGCGCCAACACACACACACCCTTGTGCCTTGGTGCACAGCTGTGTGCAAACTGTAAGGAATTTCTTTTACTGAAAGGGGACCCTTTATCACTTTTCCAGCTTTGTATGAGTGCTGTACAGCGCATCATGCATGTAAAGTGGGAAAAGGAGAACAAATGTAAACATTTCTCCTTGTTACCTCTGTCTCCAGGAGGTGTAGGATTTTGACTCAAATCCATGTTTGTGAATATTTGTAGATAGGGATTTGCATCAGAATCCATGGGAACACCTGTTTACCATGGAATGCCCAACTGAAGGAAAGTACCTTGGCGTCTCTTTGGGAAACAATCCAACACTAATCATGATTTGAGAAGTAAATCCCAGCATACCATTTTATGTCAGTGTTACAAAAATAATGCAAACCTGGCACAAAGCATTAGTACATCTGGGCCTAAATTCGTATCCCTGTGCAAATTGTTTCTTGCACTGGGATTGGAAATTAAAGTTGTGTAATAATTTTTACACCCTGAGAATTTTACTTCTGAATAAAAGGCAAAACGTATAGAATTTGGTGTGTAACATACTGAGTCCACATTTTAAGCCTCATTCCCATGTTGAAAATGTGGCATAGGAAGTACTTACCGTACTTGATAAATGCCTCACTTTGGGGTAATGGTATTTACCACAGGTGTTAAATACTGCACCCTATTTGGCTAAACTTGTACTGGGGGCCTCAGATAGAAATAATCTTTTCAAAAGAAAACCAAATCAGCAATTCTCAAAAGTTTCTTTATCCTGAGAAGAACTGGCAATAAACTAAGAAATCAACATGTCCCTGAAGACAATGGACTTGCTAATCACAATGAGAAAACTGTCCCCAAGGGAACAGCATCCTTCTCAAGAAACTGAAGACTGAGATCTGAAGCTTCAGAAGTCTGTAATGAACAAGCAGTATGCAAACTGACAATAATATGCATGCATAACAAATACAAACAAACATAATGCAGTCATCATCGAGAAACAGTTCCTTCCCATTGCAAACCTTCATCAATCTTCGACCTAAAATTGCTGAGCTTCTTGAATTAACTAGAGAGGGGTTGGGTAACACACACTTTGCTGCTGTTAACAAAGATTGATTTTACCTCACACAAGGAACATGGTCGTTGTACGTCAAGACAGGACATTTATCCAAAAAGCAATATAATCAACAGACTTTAATAAAAGGAAGTAACTGTAGACACCGAAGCCCACGGTTCTGACTTGCATTAATACTCCTCGCAGAGACCATTTCTCCACAAAAAAGAAATTTCACACCAGGGGTGGTGTCACAGAGAGTGAGCACTGGCAGTGCTAATTTAAGACGCAGGGACAGATCACAAAACATTTTTTGACTATTTCAAAACCTTGGTGGTAATTTAAAGCAGAGATTGTGCCAAAGACCGTTTACTACTACATTATGAAAACATTATTCTGTAGGTGGTAATTCACAACAAGCAGTGCAGCATTTAGATTTAGAATTGTTCTGTTCTTTTTGGTGCCGCTGTGTGTTTGTGCTGCATTATCTCAATGTGACTTTGTTGTGTTGTACTGTGGCAGTTGTTTCATGTTCTGTTTTCACTATTTTCTTATGATACGTCACGTCATGTTTTAACTGTGTTGCTATGTTGGGTTGCGTATCATATTCTATATTTATAGAACCGGCCAGTGGATTTTTCCCATCTTGGTGTCTAAACATTCATAAAAATATCATCTATTGTCATAAATGTATTTCTTTTATGTTCTATGACTGTCTTATTTCATTGTTTGGTGCTTCAAAATGCTTTAGACTAGTTCCTTTGTTTAAGCCTTTCTGCTCGGAGCCACAGCTACCCAGGGTTGAGCTAAAGGTTTTACAATTAAGCCTGACTGAACCCAAGACAGTTTTGCAAGTGGATTTCATTATGAGGTTGCACAATCATACCATATCATACACCACTAGTGATAATGACAGGGCCGGGGCCAAATTCAGTCAAAAACCTGATCAGTTTCACGCACCACTGGAGTTTATTGCCCAATGGTGCATAAGCAGAGCCCACAACAAAGGTATAGCCCTAAATACATAGCAGTGTGAAGGCATAACAACTGTGGTCATCGGTCAAGTCTTTAGAATTATCAACTGCAGCTTCTTATGAACCTTCAGCAGGCTTAGCCAATCCAGAGGTCAATACTACCCTCCCCACCAAATGACACTTCAATTTGGCAGTATCCAATGGTGGATAAATATGTCTCCTGTAATAGGACAATGTTTGGGTGTTTAGAACTGTTGGATGATCGCACCTTTTTCTGTTTGATAAAGTGGGTCATGCCATTGACATTAAGAGACCAGATATGTTGATCCATAAGTCAATAGCAGGCCAAGGCCATGGACCAAGGAGAAAGGGGTATGGAAGGACTTGCAACAAGGAAGCACGTGTCAATCTAACACAGGACCTAACCAACAAAAGACTCCTCAAACTAACAATCAATGGATGGGGTAGTAGAAACAATCAGCAATTTAGGCCCACCTCAGCTAAGATGTAGAGAAACAATCCAGAGTCATGGAAGAGGAGAGGGGTAGTGGATGAAAAGCCACCACCCGGGAATGATCCGCCAAAAGCTAAGCCCTCTGGGTATCAGGGTTTCAAAAGAGAGCAGGACTTGTCCCTGTCACTTATCCCCCTCCCGCTTCCTGCCTTCTCCTAACCTTGCCCAGTGCCTGCTCCCTCCCAGTAACCTACTTAATGGAGGGCGCAGCACAATCCCATTGAGCAAGCCCCTGGGTCAGCTCCCCCTGCAGCTGCTGGCTGAGCTACCACTGAAGCCTGTAACCTCTCTATCAGGTTGCAGTTGGAGTACAGCGGTGTGAGGATGAAGGGGGCCTAGGACATCGAAAGAGCACTTCGTGTTCCAGCACTCACGTGTGACTCTTCCGTGTCTGTTCGACCTACCTGGTACTTACAGGTTCAGGTGCACGCTGGGTATTCCTGCAGCGGCTTTCTTGTGCTTCTGATTTCCGTCCTTCCTCATTGGGGTTTCAGTTCTCGGCTAACAAGAATCCTGCATTGAGATAAAGAGAAAAAGGAACCAGAACAGCTTAAAAGTACCGGCATTTCACATATGTGTTGTTTTACTGGTGCACTTTTGTGATCTTTGTATCATACTTATCTGATGGTGGTTCCTGAGATGTTTGAGCTTCGCTTCCCCGTTGACATTTCCTGCTCAGCTGAAAAATAGAAACAGCTTATTAAGCGGATTTCCTGCAGTTAAGGAAACTCAAGCAGCCTGCACAATTTTTTCTTATTTTTGTATTTATTTTTTGTTTGTAACTATGGGCTGGTTATACTCACTGCTACTTCATAACATCAGGTGAGTGTTTGAATGCATACATTCTTAACACTTTTGTGGCTCTCAGCTAAAACAGGACCACACTATTTATTTGTTATATTATCTATAGGTTGCACCCTTCATTCCAGTGAGAGCTACTATTCAAGTTTAGTGGAAGAGGGTAAACAAACAGGTATCCAGTCACTTTATTTATAGATATCTATACATGAGGTTAGTCAATGGCTGTACTAAGGTATACATTAATCTTTCTCTTCTACTTTCCACATACAGGAGCACCATACCAAATGGCATAGTCTTGATCCAAGCCTCTACCAAAAACCTGAATACATTTGTGGAACATTTTACCCTCCTCAGAACCCATGTGCACGACAATGGCAGGGTAGCCAACATCAGCCCCGACAAACCTCTGACCAGCCCTTCTAGCATGACTAGCCACTCACAAACCACCCCTCTAAGGTTTTCCAACACAGATTATCCTAACCAATCCAGCATGCCTCCCGGCCCTGCCAACACAATCGTCCCTAGGCCTTTGGTCTCCTCCCAGCTAGCTCCCCAATATGACTGTGTGACTGGTACGCCTCCTAAGACCAACAATACAGGTCGAGCTAGCCCTCCAGCCCACAAACCACCCCTTGTAGGGTTCCCAACACAGATCATCCTAACCCCCCTAGAACATCTCCTGGCCGTACCATCAGAAATGCCCTGAGACTGTTGGCCCCCTCCCCGCTAGCTCCCCACTCTGACTATGAGACTAGTACGCCTCCAATGACCTACAAGACAGGTCGAACTACCCCTTCCACCCTATCACTGACACATGCCGATAGAACTGCTCCTGGACCATTGCCCCCTGGCCCTTTAGCACCTCCCTCGTATATGGATTTTGAAACCCTACTTTCCAGAGCTGCTAAACTAACTCAGAGCATTCACCTCCTCCACCTCGCGGAACTCTCCTTCAAACCTTTGCTATCCTCATGCCCCTGCCAAACTCCACCCCTGCATATCACGGAGTTCCCTAAACACCCTCTTCCGCTATCCTTGAGATATCTTCGCTCTCACAAGCAAGCGTGTCACCTCTTAGAGGAGGAAACCCTTGCCCTTTTCCTCTCCTACAACTCTACCCTTTCGACTCCAAATCCGCTAGACCTCACGCAAATGGAAATCCTTGCCATCCTCCGGGACTACAACACTGCCCCTTATCCACTTTAAGTGAGTGCCAAACATGCTTTCTGCATGGTCACTATTAACCTCAACAGCCCAGCTACACTCCAAAAGTAACCTAGCGCCTCTTCACCTGTCCGCCCAGACTTCCCACACTCCTTCTGACCCCTCTCTGTCTGGTGTCTTAATCAACTGCCGATCGGCAGCTAAGCATGCCGCTGATATAGCTGATCTCATCCTGAACAACAATTTCGACTAAGCAATCCTAACAGAATCATGGCTCAACGAATCCTCATCTCCATGCCTGGACCTCCTAGTCCCTCCCAACTATAACATTGCAAGGCTTGACAGGCAATCTAACAAGAAAGGAGGAGGCATTGCCTGCATCTACCGGTCTAACCTTCTTGTCACGGAACTCCTGCCGGATACCACTGAATCCTGCGAATACCTCACAATCGCTATTTGCAGCAATTACACCCAACTTTGCATCCTGCACATCTTTTACCACCCCCCCAGGCATGAATGACTCCTTCACTGACCACCTCGTGGAAATCATCACAGTTAAGATTTCCTCCAACACTAAAGATATTTTCCGTGGTGATTTTAACTTGCACTGGAATGATCCCAAGGATCCACATGTCAATGCCATCACAGACCTCCTGGCCGATCAAGCCCTGAACCAAACTTGTTCACTCTCAACCACTCGAAAGGGGCCACTCTTGATTGGATCATCTCTAAAGAATCAGCAATCAAGCTTATCTCTATAGACCCATGTGACTGGTCGGACCACCACGCCATCACCTTCCTACTACCTGGCACCCACAAGACAAGAGCACCGCAACCGGTGATTCCCAAATGCTGGATCAGGGACACCAAGAACCTGGACTATAGGGAACTTGAGGATTGCTGCAAATCTGACCTCCTCCCCTCGCATATCACAACAGTCAGTGACCTCAATGATCACTACTCTGTGACTATATCGAACATTCTGGATGATCTAGCCCCACTAAAATTGAAAAGAACCCAAATCAAAGACACAAACCCCTGGTTCACGGGATCCCTCAACAATGAGATGAGATCCCTCTGGCAATCTGAAAGAACCTGGAAGCAGCACCCTTCTGCAGCACATCTAAATCTTCTCCGCCAGGCCAGAAATGCCTACAACAGGAACATCCTCAACGCAAAAAAAGAATTCTTCAGATCTGAACAAGGGAAGGCCAAGAACAGACCCTGCAATCTCTTCGAACTGGTCAAACACCAATCTAATAAATTGGCCAAAACATTGAAAGAAACCTCCATTTTCCAAATATCCTCCGAGAAATTCGCCTCATTATTCGCTGACAAAATCATAGCCTTAGGAAAAGAACAAAGTCCCGCCACATACTCTCAACTCCTTCTGGACCTGCGTCCTCCTACCGCAACGCCCCCACAGATTTCACCTAAAAATCAAGTTCACTGGACCGGCTTCAAAGTCTATGATGAAGACTCCATCTCTAAAATCCTATCTACCTTAAACCCAAAGAACCATTTTAAGGACCCCTCCCTTCCAACTGCCTAGCTGCCGTTGCCCAATCCATTATTCCTAGCTGGACTGCAATATTTAATGCCTCTCTCCGGCAGGGATCGATGTCTGACTCTCTGAAAGCCAGCCAAATCCTCCCCATTTTGAAAAAGCAGTCGCTAGATCCTGTTTCCCCCGACAACATCAGACCCATCTCCAACATTAGCCGAAGTGCTGGAGAAGTGTGTGCTATAGCAGCTAAGTCAACACATCAACAACTTCCACCTACTCGATGTTATGTTAGGTTATGTTAAGCTATTTTGTATAGCGCATGGCTATCCCAGCAACGGGGCGTCCCAGCGCTTGCAGACATGCCAGATGACCGAACATCCAAAGCCAGTGAGAGTGTCTTAGATGGAAGAAAACCGCCAGGTTTTGATTTGTTTTCGAAAGAGCATGCGGTTGGTGGTGGCCCGTGCTCTCAGGGGGATCGAATTCCAGAGTTTCGGGGCCAGATACATAAATGAGCAGCCTCCGGATCTTGATAGTGCGAGCAAGGAAAAGGTCCGCCGAGCGGAGAGCACGCGTGGGGACATAAAAGGAACAGAGTCCTTGCAGGGTTTGGGGGCCGACGCAGTACAGGATTTTGTGAATTAGGCAGAGAGTCTTGAATTGAATACGTTGTTTTACAGGCAGCCAGTGCAGGCGACGAAGGATCGGGGATGTGTGGCAGTGTTTTGGGAGTGCGAACAGGATGCGGGCGGCGGCGTTCTGAGCACTTTGTAGCCTATTTATCACTGTCAAGTTGGAGCCAAGCATAAGAGCATTGCAGTAGTCTAGATGGGATAAGACCAGGGCTTGGACTATGATCTGATGGGTGGGAGGCTCAAAGAAGCCGAGGATGGGCTTGAGGGAACGTAGGCGGCCATAGCAAGTGCCTGCCACTTTTTTTGCATGGGACTCTAGGGCAAGTGAGTTGTCTAAAATCACACCCAGGTTTTTGGCTTCCTTCTTAGGAATGGGAGGCGGTCCCATTGTAGGGGGCCACCAATGCTCGTCCCATTTCTGTGCATCACTGCCAATTAGGAGTACCTCGGTTTTGGATGAATTCAGCTGGAGACAGTTCTTTGACAACCACCTTGAAATGGCCAAGATATCTTCTTGGAATTTGGCTCGGTCCACCACAGTGTCATTTGAAAAGGTGAAGATAAGTTGCGTGTCGTCCGCGTACGATATTAATTTGATCTCACGTTCCCGAGCCAGCATGGCCAGGGGGCGGACATACACGTTAAACAGTGTGGGGCTGAGCGCAGACCCCTGCGGAACCCCGCAACCAAGAGGGAGCCTGCTGGACGAGTATGGCGGAGCAAGTACCTGGAAGGAACGGTCGGATAGAAATGACACGAACCAATCCAGAGCTCTATCCCTGACTCCGATCTCCCAAAGTCTCCCGAGTAAGATCTCGTGGGAGACCGTGTCGAACGCCGCACTCAAATCCAGCAGGACCAAAATCAAGGTATTACCCAGGTCCTGTGCCGCCCTAAGATGTTCCGTGACAGCCAATAAAGCAGACTCCGTGCTATGTTTAGAGCGGAATCCGTTTTGAGACTCGTCCAGAATCCCATTGGACTCCAGGTAGCTGGTCAAGATGGAATTCACATGTGCTTCCGCCACCTTAGCAAGGTACGGAAGTAAAGAGATAGGTCTAAAACTATCTGGTCTGGAGGGGTCCAAAGTGTGTTTTTTTAACAGGGGGACTACCTTGGCATGTTTTCAAGATTTGGGGATTGAGGCTGACTGAAATGAACTGTTGATCAACTCCCGCCCCTCCCGCAGAATGGGGTCCTGGAATAGTCTAAACATTTCAGGTTTGACGGGATCTTCCGGAGATCCAGACTTTACTTTTAAAGCCAGGAGATTCATGTCTGCCTGCGCAATAGGTGGGAGGGCTTGAAGTGAGTATGGGAGAACTGGTGAGCCTATGGCGGGGCTAGAGGTCGTAGTGGATCTGTCCGGATATAAAGAATTATAGATCCCTTTGACTTTATCGACAAAGAAACAGGCTAGTTCTTCGCACTGCGAGTCGGATACTATCCTGCTACTTGTTTCCTCCGAAGTCTTGGTCATATCCTTCACTAGAGCGAAAATGGTTTTAGAGCGATTGGTACTGGAATTGATCAAGTCAGTATAATAGCTGGCTTTGGTCTTTTTTATAAGTCTGTGATAGGCTTTGGTGGCGACTCTGAAGTTGGTTGTAGCCAGGGGATCATATGATCGCCTCCAGATACGCTCAAGTAACTTGCATTGCTTTTTTTTAATTGCAGGTGCCTCAGAGTACCATGGATGGGACTGCTCGCGCTTGGGTCTCAACCTTTTCTTAGGAATGAAGTGATCCAGTGACTTATTGATCCACTCCCTGTATGCTGCGTCAGCCTCCTCCATGTTGCCAGGCCAAACTGGGCGGGAAGTTTTCAGTCTGGCCTCAAACAGGGCGCCATCTAATTTGTTCCATGGACGCCTCCAAAGGGGGGGGGGAGCTTTTTCCTAAAACTGGCTGGGATCTTGATCGAGATGTGGATCGGGAAATGGTCAGTCCAGCTGAGGGGACATGGGGAAGAGGTTGTAATTCCCTGCAAGTTTGTGAACACCGGGTCTAACAGGTGGCCTGCCAGATGAGAGGGCCCATCAACCAGCTGATTAAGCTGGCAGGCCTCCAGGTCACACAGAAACGTCAGTATAGTAGGGGAATCACGACGCTCAAGATGGAGATTGAGGTCCCCCAGTATGCTAAAGTTTGCTGACTGTAGGGCTAACGCCGAGATGGTCAAGACCAGTGACTCCTGGAAAGCACTCGGAGACCCAGGGGCTATTTATATCAGGAGCCCCGTAAGGGTGGAGATGTCGGAGATCCTTATCTTAAATAGCGCGCATTCACAATTGACTATATTTGTGGGGAAGAGGGTACAGGAATAGTTAGATTTGAAGATCACCGCTAATCCACCCCCCCTTCCTTTAGGTCTGTTCTGAGTATGTATGAAATAGCCAGGGGGAAGGGCCAAGGCTAAAATAGCCAAGGAGTCATCGGTTAGCAATGTTTCCGTCAGAAATAAGAGATCGGGGGAGCGATCTATGAGGAGCTCGTGGACGTCATCGTGATGTTTAACTAGGGACCTGCAATTCAGGCTCAGTATGCTTAAATTCGTGGTATTTTTTGCCACTGAGGCTATGGGCAATGGGGGTAAAAAGACCTCTGTGGCCTTAAAGCCGCAGTGGTCACACTGTGCACAGAACGAGCCGGGGTGCCACAGACACCGGAGAGCAATCAGCTCCTCCCGGGCATATGGGGCCATTCGATTACCTGTCAACCAGGGGTCCTAGCGACTAGCGACGGACCAGCGCGGACTGGCGCAGACGGGCTCGCCTTTGGTGACCCGCTGGTGGTCCGCTGCGCGCGTCCTCTGCGCGGGAGAAGGTGGTGCTGCCTAAAAAAGCACCGGTCCCGCCTCTGGTGGAAGTGTAACGCCCTCAGGGGCCGGGCCAAAGGTCAGGAACGCCCTCCACACAAGCGGCACAAGCCGTGGTGGAACGGGGCGGCGACCGAGTGAGATACACAGTAAGTTTTTACAGTTTTAAACACTTTTAAAAGACAACACACTAAAAGAGCAGTTTCGTGATTTAAAAATAATCAGTAAAAGCACACAATCACCGCTGCGGCGCCTAGCACATCAGGCGCGTCCGCTGCGCGGCACAAGCCGTGGTGGAACGGGGCGGCGACCGAGTGAGATACACAGTAAGTTTTTACAGTTTTAAACACTTTTAAAAGACAACACACTAAAAGAGCAGTTTCGTGATTTAAAAATAATCAGTAAAAGCACACAATCACGGCTGCGGCGCCTAGCACATCAGGCGCGTCCGCTGCGCGGGAGAAGGTGGTGCTGCCTAAAAAGGCACCGGTCCCGCCTCTGGCGGAAGTGTAACGCCCTCAGGGGCCGGGCCAAAGGTCAGGAACGCCCTCCACACAAGCGGCACAAGCCGTGGTGGACGGGGCGGCGACCGAGTGAGATACACAGTAAGTTTTTACAGTTTTAAACACTTTTAAAAGCCAACACACTAAAAGAGCAGTTTCTTGATTTAAAAATAATCAGTAAAAGCACACAATCACCGCTGCGGCGCCTAGCACATCAGGCGCGTCTGCTGCGTGGCACAAGCCGTGGTGGAACGGGGCGGCGACCAAGTGAGATACACAGTAAGTTTTTACAGTTTTAAACACTTTTAAAAGACAACACACTAAAAGAGCAGTTTCGTGATTTAAAAATAATCAGTAAAAGCACACAATCACCGCTGCGGCGCCTAGCACATCAGGCGCGTCCGCTGCACGGGAGAAGGTGGTGCTGCCTAAAAAGGCACCGGTCCTGCCTCTGGCGGAAGTGTAACACCCTCAGGCACCGGGCCAAAGGACAGGAACGCCCTCCACACAAGCGGCACAAGCCGTGGTGGAACGGGGCGGCGACCGAGTGAGATACACAGTAAGTTTTTACAGTTATAAACACTTTTAAAAGACAACACACTAAAAGAGCAGTTTCATGATTTAAAAATAATCAGTAAAAGCACACAATCACCGCTGCGGCGCCTAGCACATCAGGCTGACTTCCAATCTGGATTTAGACCTCGGCACAGCACGGAAACCACCATGCTCCACATCCAAGCCCTTGACCAAGGCAAAACCTGTCTCCTAATCCTCGTAGATCTAGCCTCGGCCTTCGATACGGTCAACCGTGAAAAACTACTTGAACGCCTCAAACTTAGGATGGGATTGAAAGGTTCTATTCTAGAATGGTTTATGTCCTTTCTCCATAACTGATCACAGGGATTCCTAATCAACGGCAACCTATCTGCTCCCTTCCCGGTCACGGTTGGAGTCCCCAAAGGATCAACCCTGTCCCCCACCCTCTTTAACCTTTACCTAGAACCGCTTGCCGAAGTACTAAGCACTGCCAATATCTCCTACCGTATGTATGCTGATGACACTCAGACCTACATGAAAACCTCATCTCTCGAGGAGATCCTCTCCCTGAACGAAGCCCTGAAACTGACTGTCCAATGGCTTGCCTCCGAACAACTCAAACTCAACGCAAAGAAAACAGGATTTCTCCTAATTTCCCCTCCTAAAACCAAACCAAGAGATGCAAATATGGATCAAGGGTATCTCAGCCTTAAATTGCCCACCGACCATCGTGGACTTGGCCAAATGCCTGGGAATCACCCTGGACAGCAACTTGAACATGCGGAACCACATCAACTCGATGGCCAAATCAGCCAGATTCCACCTAGGCTATCTGAGGAAATAGAAACCCTTCCTCGATGCTCCCGACCTAAAAATGGCAGTCCAAGCACAAGTCATCTCCAGACTGGAGGATGGCTGTTCTACCCTCTCGGGTTTACCCAAGATCTCCCTGGCACCTTTAAAAGCCTGCCTCAATGCGGCCGGCAGGCTACTTACCGGCACAAGGAAATTCAACCACATTTCCCAAAACCTGAAAGCTCTGAACTCGCTTCCTCTTGAGGCAAAAATACAGCTTAAACTAGCCTGCATAACACACAAGGCTTTATACTCAAACTCCCCTGTATATCTTGCACGGAAACTTGTGTTTTCTGGAGGAATCAGAAACTCCCGGTTCGCTAGGGACCTCGTCCTGCTCGCTTTCAGAAAAAAAAACGTACAATTGTGCTTTCTCTGGGGCCGCTCCTAGAATATGGAACTCTCTCCCAGCCCCTATCAGAAGAACCCTTTTCTGTCTTGTTTCAAAAAGGATGCCAAAACCTTCCTTATGGGTAAATCCCTCGTTTAAATGTTGCCTTCAACCACCACTATTACCTTGATATACGTCTAGCTTTTGCCTCCCTTCGGATTACCTAGTCACCTCACCAAGAAACCTGTGGTCTTGTCTTGAGGAGTTGTAAATGTAGTTTGTAAATACTTGTCCTATCTGTTATGTATTCTGCAACCCACCACCTCCTAATTGAGTTTTTACTCTTGTGATTCTAAGTCTTTTTGTACAATCCTATGATTCCTGTAAAGCGCTCTGATACCCTAACAGGTCAAGTTTGTGCTCTATAAAACACAAAAATAAAATAAATAAATAAAATACCTGCTGTGAATCATAATTACCTATTTGAGGTTTTCGAGGGACCATTCTTGATTTCTCTTCCTTGCTTTCCCCTCTTCCCCATCACATCATTCTTGCTTTAACATTGTTGGGAGGACTGGTGGGTAGGGGGCGTTGGGACCTTTCTCCTGTGCTTTGCATGTCACTCCCGAGGAAAACCATTTGAGAGGATACACTGTCTGCCAGAGACCTTGCTGCCGCTCTCAAAATCTCCCATAACCTTGTATTTCTTCTGCGTAACTACAACCTTTTTGCCTTCTTAAACAGTCTTTTTTTCCCGCCTAAACTTAACCTTTTACCTTCTTTATGCCTCCATAAAGAGGATTTTTTCCCACCTAAACATAACCCTTTAGCCTCCATGGATAGTCTTTCTTTCCCACCTAAACATAACCCTTTGCCCCCTTTTTGCCTCGATAAACAGTCTTTTTTCCTGCCTAAACTTAACTCTTTGCCTCCTTTTTGCCTTCATAAACAATCTGTTTTCCCTCTTAAACGTAAACTTTTGCCTCCTTTATGCATCCATAAAGTCTTTTTTCCCCGCCTAAACATAACCTTTTTGCCTCCATAAGCGGTCTTTCTTTCCCACCTAAACTTAAGCTGGGCCCCTCGCCCGCTCCAACAGACCATGCCTTGAAACCTTTGCACCATTCTCGATAACAAGCTCACTATGAAGAAGCAGATAAATGTTGTCTCCTCAACCTGCTCCCTCACCCTCCGCATGCACCAAAAAATATTCAAATGGCTCCTCATCTACACCAGATGCACCATCACCCAACCCTCAGCACCAGCTGCCTGGACTGAAGAATCTCCCTCTATGTGGGCATCACCTCACAACTACTGAGCAGACTGCAAACATTCTAAAATGCTGCAGACGGGCTCATCTTTGAACTCCCACACCTGAGAACACTCTACAATCTCCCCATCTAACTAAGGTGCCAGTTCAAACTACTGACCCTTGCTACAAAGCCCTGTACAACAAAGGACCAACCTACCTCAACCACAGACTGAAATTCCACCAACCTTGCAGGTGACTACTCTCTGCCTCCCTCTCACTGGCCCACAGGTCCGCCTCCACAAAAGCAGAAGCATAGGCTGCACCTTCTCCAACCTAGCTGTCAAGACTTGGAAGGGCCTCCTACTCAGTCTCTGGACTACACACACCCTACAGAAGTTCAGATATGGAGTAAAAAACGTGGATGTTCGTCTGACAACTCCCAGCAGCGGCCCCACAGCTTCTGAATACTCTGACGGGTATTAGGCAGCGCTCTACAAATCGTTGATTGATTGGTTGAGTAGTACTCAAGCAAGCCTCCCTGCTGCTGTGCTCTCTGTCCAGGCCCTTTGTGACCGGAGACTGAGAGCAACGTAGGCCAAGGGGTCCTTCAGAAGAGGACTGGGATGTATCCATGTGGGTGGAGTGGATCTCCTCCTCCAACTATAGCTCCAATTCTGCTGGGTCGTGAAATTCCTTGGTACGACCATTCACTGTGACTATCATGATTGCTGGGTCCAGGAGGCCAAAACACAGGTCAAACTTCCGGATGCAGGACGTAGTGCAAGAAACATCTTCCGGAGAATGTGAGTTCCATAGAGAAATCATCAGAGATGGTAACTCCATGTTTCTTATACTCATAGGGCCAGTGCCTTGTAGAGAATGGCTAGAGCGTGCTGGAACCGTAGAAAATTGGCAATTATTGCCTCAGAGTGATGTGGGCAGACGTGTTACACAATGCCATTCGATGTGCTTTTTGAAGCACCAAGGGAGGCAAAAATGTGAGACCAGTAAGATCTGGAAGAAACTTTTGAAGGAAAACTACAATGTCTTTAGTGTCCTCTTTCTCTGGAATGCCAAATATCCGGATGTTGTTCCCACAGCTCCAGTCTTGCAAGTCCATACTTTGTTTTTAATGTTCCTGAGT
Organism: Lissotriton helveticus; assembly: GCF_964261635.1. Taxonomy (NCBI): domain Eukaryota; kingdom Metazoa; phylum Chordata; class Amphibia; order Caudata; family Salamandridae; genus Lissotriton; species Lissotriton helveticus. The sequence goes on from NC_136067.1 coordinate 123,414,858, forward strand.
TTCCTGCTCCATGTGGTGACGTTTGTAACTCTAAGATCCAACTCATCTAGACCCTTGTTGTCTGCTTCCAATCATGTGCGAAGGTGCAACATCTCTCCCTTAATTGCCTTAAGTTCCCTATCCGTATTTGATGTTGAATGTTGGACCGTGGAGATCTAGGATTGGATAAGTTTGAATTGAGCAATAATAGATTCTAGCGTCACCCCAGTGGGCATTGTGTGTGCAACAGGATCAACAGACTGCTTGAATTTAACTGTTTCTGCTAAAATAAGCTGACACTGCATCTTCTTGACGGGCATTTGTGCCATCCTAGCAGAAAGTAGGAGCCTGGCAGAGGAGAACAAGTCAAAGAAGAGTGCCCACCGTCCCTGTAGCAGCCCATAAAGTAGGAGAGTATGAGGAATGTAGGATGGAAAACAGCCTTTACTACACAGCCAGGCCTTTGGAGTACTATTACAATGCCGGCAAGACAACAAACGCGCTGTTACCACGCGTTCTATTACCACGCAACAACTTGCATTAGGGAACGGTTTGTTGGATTTTAAATCCAACACCTTCCCTACTGATGCACAGACTGGATTTGGAATAGTAATATATACTATTCCAAAGTCCAGCGCTTCCCTAAGTCAAGTCGTTGTAACAACTTGCATGGTGATGGAACGTGTGGTAACAACGTGTTCATTGTATTGTCCGCGTTGTAATGGCACGCGCTGTAAAAGCATGCATGATTGTGTCATACATTCGGGCTAGTATGTGTCCAAACCAGGGATATACCCATCACTCAGGTGGTGGTAAAAATAATGCAGTAGGAAGAATACCAGGCAGCGGCAGATGAGGCCTCACACTCAGGGGTGTCTTGCTCTTATGTGAGTCAACTGGGCATTGCAAAAAAAACAAGTGGAAGCACTGACAGGGAAGGTGGTGGGAGCAGTGGATTGTCCTCACAGTCGCAGGTTGAATAAGTAGGTAAGTAGGCCCTGGGGGGGCTGCTTGCAGGTAGGTGATCATGCTGTAGCACCAGCATCCTCAAGGGTCAGGAATGTATATCATCTCTGAAGGGGCTTACTGGATTTGGTGAACTATGGGCCCAATAGAGAGTAAGGAGAGGTTGGATACATAGACACAGTCGGTCAGTAAAGTTGGAGGTGGCAACAAGAGGAAATCAGCCCATCTGGGAGGCAGCTTCCTAGATAGGACATGCTCAGCAGCACCAGCAATTCCCAGGATCCACTGCCACTCTAAAGCGGGCTCAGTAGGGGATCAGCGGTTGTGCATCTGACTGGGCTGACGGAATGGGTTGGAGAAGGCAGTGGTCCGGGCTGCGGCAACAGGAGAGATCCTCCTTGGAGGGGATTCCCGCTAAAGCATACCCGGTAGCAACAGTACCTCCTGGGAGTTGATGATGTTCATCAGCTGGCCACTCCTGGTCTCGCATCACAGCTCCCTGTGGTCCATAGGCCACGCCGGTGTTCATGCGACTCCTGTGCGTTTGGCAGACAGATCTGGGTCCCACCTGAGGTCTCCAGAGAAACCAGGATTGTGCCATATAGATAACTTTCTGGGTAGGCCTCACAGCTTTGCTCCGCCCCCGAATGATTTAGAATACTGGCACTGAGATCTGGTTATCATGCCTCAGTGCACTTTCAAAATCGAAAAAACAGCAGCATCAGTCCAAACCTTTGGGGTTGATCATGAAAAAAGAGGCATTTCCCTACAATATCACTTGGAGGACCTCTGGCATTATGGTGAATGGACATCCATGAATAAAGGCCAAAGATATCTACACAGACTGACTCCCCATTACCTCCACTCATCACATTGCCTATAAAAGCTCAAATCTGATAAAACAAGGAGGCAGAACCCAAGGAGTTCAGGACTCTAGACTGTGAAATGAATGAACCTAAGCTTGTGGGCAAATTTCTACCAATTACGTTTCAAAATGGACCTAAGAACTGAACTATTCTGGCTTGATTTCAACTAAACATGAAGAACATTAATATGATGTCAACATGAAGAAGAATATTGGATTGGGCCACCAGCACTACTCATTGAACTTTAAATCTCTGCGTGCTAACTCTACTCTACCCACGAAAGGCGACATGTAGTGCTCTGCAAAATCCCTTAAAAAATCCATTAATAAATATGGTATTGTACTGCTGCACTGTCACATTAATCAAACCTAAGATTTTTAACTACGACTAGATAAATGACACTAGAGAAGCTTTACCCATCCAGTACAATAAATAGACAGTGAAAGTTACAAAAGGCCTAGCACATTGGAGTCAAGAAAAAGGAAAATAAGCGTTATGTGGAACATACTTTAATTTTCATATCCGATCCAGGCTTGCTATACTTAAAACTTGCAAACACCACAAGCTGTTAACTTGGCTTTAAGCAAAGAATTCTGCACCTCAGTGAGTGTGACAATCTAATTCACAAGCCTGTTAATATAAAAAATAATTACAGCTTCATGTATAATGGATTTCATGAAGGCTTAAAAGCTGACTAAATGCAAGAATGTAGAGTAAGACCTGAGCAGCAGGAAGTGACGTGGCATCATGAACTGGGTGAAAAAGAATCCACTAGTAGAGGTAGAGTGGGGGAGGGGCTGCTTTGGATTACTGGATCCACTAGCACATGAGGACTGCTATTTTACTGGGCTGCTGCTAAGTCACTGCTGAGCTTGGCTAGGGCTGTTTACCTCCCCCATTCTCCCTTCATATAAGATCTCCACTCGCTAACTTCTCAGACTGACAGCGGCAGCAGATGCCAGCTATAAAGGCTGCAAGATGCTACATTTCAGGAAAGAAACAGGATTATAAATAATTAGGCGATAATCGAACAAGGAGCAGCTTGAGATCCATGCTTGCTACTCTACGATGTGAAGATTTAGAGCGATAGTTACAATCAAATGTTGGAGCGCAGTTTTGCTCCAAAATTGGTAACGCCAGGCTCTGACATTTTTTAAACGTTGGGATGCACCGTATTTACAAAAATATGGCGCACCCCTGCATTTCCCCTAGCGCTGGGGCTAAAAAAGATGCCTAGCACAGGCACTCTTGCGCCATGTTTCAAGGGTGCCTGTGCTGCAGGGGCGATTGTTTATGTGTAGGAAGGGACATTTTCCTGCACATAAAACGTCTTTAAAGGCGATTTGCTGTTTTTATGTGTGCTGCAAAATGCAGCACAAATAGAAAGAGCAAAATACGTGGATAAATTAATAATTTCTCTTCGTATCGTTTTTACCTGGTCTTATGTTTTGGCGCTGCCAAATCCTTGTAAATATAGGGCAGTGGCAAAAAGCAATTGGTGTTGTAGCATAAAGCGCACTGCAACACCCATTGCACTCTCCTTTCACGCTAAGTGAAGCATGAAAGAGGCTTAATTTACAATCCGGCGTGTTTTACCGTCACTTTGTAAATAAGGAGAAGGGGTGGGGGTATCCCCTTGTAAATATGCCCCATGGTGTGATGCTTGGTGCAGGAGATGTGTCTCTCCTAGCACCAGCCAGCCTCAACAAACCGCGGATTGCAGGATTAGCAGATGATTTCAGGTCAGGGCTGTGAGCATCAGCTGGAACAACCTCCAACACTGTAGCCTGAATGCATTTTCATTGATTTTTCAAGCTAGTTTTTAATTTCAGATCGGGCTTTGCTAAGTTGACAGCTTCTGATTGTTTATGCTAATTTTGTGCTTATTTTGTGTGCATGTTCAGCAGTGCATACCTTCATTGCCTCCAGGAGGTTGCATTCTGGAGAGAAGGCTGATGGTGTCACTCTGAGCTCTATATGTGGCATTCTAGGTGAAGGAGTGAGGTGTAGGGCAGCTGGAAACATGTGTACTGCTCCGGCATTAGTTAGCACTCTCCTAACAGCGCACAGTAGTAGCATGGTCAAGCCTCATAGCACTTCTGCATAGTCTTAAGGATGGAGTCATTAATGAATTATAATCAGGGCTCCCGGTTTTATGGTATTTTTTTTCCATTTCCGTCTTTATTTATCTACTTTTATCTGTATTTATCCATATTTGTTTTGGGTTTTGTGGAAAAAGTATGCTGAAATTAGTATATTTATTTAACCAATAAATAAGCACTCATGCTTGAATGTCTGCCAGGTGTCAGTGCTGGGATCACCCGCAGAAGATAAATTAGTGCACTTATATAAACATATGCAAATTTCAGTATCAACCTTGTGCATATTTACTGTTGTTAAAGACTCTTTACTAAAATCCCATTCTTTTTTAACCCCCGTATCTATCAATCCACACATCTATTGGCCTGGCACTCATTGTAGACAGTATTTAGAATCACTCAAACAGCAACCCAATTTCTGTTTTTCTCCACATTTAAAAATAAAGACAAGAAAATTAATGGTTTTCATCTGTATTTATCTGTAAAAATCAGTAAAAATGGAAAATAGGGAGCAGTTTTGTGCATACAGCAAATAGGATGAGTCTATGGGCATGAATCATGCATTTTGCTGGTTGCAAACTGCCCGATTTTTCGGCCGGTCGGTGTGCACAGGACAGTTTAAGACCACGCACTATCTCACAACTCGTATCCGGACTCCTGTTACTTTGAAAAGAGACGATTGCCTTTTTATCAACTCCACGAAATATACCTTCGATACTTGCCGTATTGATATTCAGACACCGGCACTGACTTCGTAAAGAGATTACTGCCTCCCCGCCAGAGATCGCTAGGCGTCTCTTCTCACATGACATCGATACAGAGCATTTCTACTTAAATCAAATAGGAGCCCACAGTGAGGCCTTCTTTTTGGTCAATATTCGATCTCTCTAGTTTGAATTGACTATTGAACTATATTAGAGGATCTTGGGGCATATTATCAAGGACGGGCGATACATTATCGCCGCTTTTATCGGCAGGAAACTGCCGATAAAGCGGCGATAATGGGCTTGATAATATGCTCTATGAATTCCTATCGAAGCCCATGTTAGATGTGAAGACATCTAACATGGGCTTCGATAGGAATTCATAGAGCATATTATCAAGCCCATTATAGCCGCTTTATCGGCAGTTTCCTGCCGATAAAAGCGGCGATAATGTATCGGCCGTCCTTGATAATATGCCCCCTTGTTTCATAAACAAATGATATGTCCTGAAGACGGTCTGACGGATGAACTCACTAATACAGACCGAAATGTCGACTGTTAAATCTAATTCCTTAGCACTTGAGTTGTTTGAGAATTTGTTCTTTATTGCTTTAGATTCATCCTCCTCTGTGTATATTGTCGGAATGGTTGTTTACACTCATGATTTGTAGGCTCTTTTATGTATCCTCCATCATGGTGTTTCATTGTCTTTAAACGTATCCCTTTTATATACACTTGTTTCACATTAAAACTGTGTTTCTAGAAAAAGAAATACCCGTGTTTTTGAAATACTTCGTTGAATACTCATTTCATGAATAACTACATTGATGTTTTGATTTGTTCAAGATTGAGTCACTATTCAGGGCTCAACTCATTAGTAACAAGTTTGCACTAAACTTGACTAAGATCTTTGAACCAAATCCTTTGTAGGCATCCTTACCTAACATTCATTACAAAGACGGCAGTCGGAGTTTAAACCGTACGGTTAATCCAACTGGCTTCCGATGGGCTGAATGAGTCCATTGGCTAGCCAGAAGCCGCATGTAATCCCTTCAATATTTTGTCTGAACACCGAAACTGAGCAGAAGCGTCCCTTACCTCCCTACCTAAGCTACATATTTTGAGTTGGCTGCTCACACGAGGACCCTTTGCATATTGGCTACTAACCCCCCAGTGTTCCATCTGTTTTGCAGGAAGAAAAATCATACCTTTCTCCTTCTAATTAGCAAAAGCACTTCAAGCACTGCCAAAATGGCTCGCAACAGCAGTCTGTGGATCTGCTATTCCCTCAGTTACCTCCCTTTTTTAACTGCCTCCTGACCCAATATCACAGTTTCATCAGCATTCATTGAATCCCTAAAACAATCTCAGCTATGATTGACCTTCCTGCTATTGGGTTATTCAGACATATCCTCTCAAGCCTATCTCATGCTTATTAACATCACTCAATAACCAATCACGAAGTGGCCTCCCTGCTCCAATAAGCCTTTAACCTGTATCTCTTATGCCTCAGTCACTCAAGCTTTACTTCACCTGAGGACTTACAAACAGTTGACTTTTTTCCTGATTCTGCTAAAGAACTCATTCTCCCATACAGGGTACCGATTTCCCTTTCAGTCCACAATGGACAAAACATAGGGCCTTTTTCACAAAGTTAACTTGCACCTTTGAGTAAGTTTACACTTTTTACTGAAACGTTGTAAACTTTTTCAAATGTTTAAGTCATTACAAAAGTGCAGTTTGTGAATAACACGTTAGTAAGTTTTGGAGCACTACTATAGGGTGCGGTTTGTGAATCAGATGCATTATGTGCATCAGCCACTTTCCCTCCTCCCTTATCAATTAGGGGAAAAATCAGTGACCAATATAAGAATGCAATTCATACTGGGACACTGGTACGTTGCGACCAGACAAAGATACACATTCAGACTTCCCCGTACAGCATAGTAGCTAATTATAAAAATAGAAATAAATTAGAGTAATGACTTGTGAATGTTGGTGGCATACAAGCAGATTGAGCTGAATATGAAAGCCAATGGCACAACTGACAGGTCAGACCTGCATCGATCAATTAATTGAAAAAGACTCTTCATTGATTGGAAGGATGCCTCGATCCATGCACTCACCATCCATCTATCCACTCAATTACTAATCGTTTAAGCACAATGGGGCCTATTAGGATGGTGGGCGGACCTGAGTCTGCCTGCCTGCCATGCGGTGGTCCCGCACCCGTAATCATGACACGACCTCCACCGCAGCGGTCGCATCTGGCATTTTAACATTGCGGCGGGTGCTGCTGGCTGCAGCACCCGCCGCAAAGGTAAAATGCCATGTTGTGCATATCCATGCGCAACGTGGCAGGCACTGCGTGGTGCCTGCCACCTTGTGCATGGACATGTAGGGGGGTACCTATAGGGGTACCATAGGTACCCCCCAAGGGCACCCCCTCCCACTACCCCCAGGGGCGCGGATCGGGCCCTCAAAGCAAGTCCCCCCCAGCCTTTCCACGGGAAGGCCTTGAAATCAAAACATCATAATATGGATGGCGGTGCCTGCTAGGCACCGCCATCATATATGAGCCCCAGCTTTTCCTGTCCGGCAATCATAATGATTGCCGACCGGCAGAAAAGCAGCAGACGGACTTTCCATCCGACACAATACCCACCGCCATCGTAATATGTCGGTGGGTAATTCACTTTACGATGCGCGACGGTCACGACCGCCAGCTCGGAGGTGGCGATCGTTACGTCATCGTAATCACTCCCTATGTTTTTCCTCCTTGCACTCGTACTCATTCACTCATCAATCCGGCTTATTATAGCATTCATTCAATCATCTTTTCACAATACCACTCCCACAAGCTCACCTATCCATGAAGAGGCAATGTTAGTGATAAGCCAGACTATTTGGTTTGTTAATGCTTATTTTTGGAACATACGTTCTGGTAGACACCTAAAGCAGGACCTATACCACACCTAAAAGTGAGAGTAAGACCAAGTGCTGAAAGTAGAACAGGAAAATGCCCTGCTGTGCACAATAAAAAAACAGAAACGTCACATGAGCACATTTACTCTGTTTGTGTCAGAAAAAGTGACGAATATCGGCGCAAAACCCCTTTTTTCCAATTTACTTACCAGCATTAAACTTGTTTAGCACTGGAAATAACGTGAAAGTAATGCAAAGCAGATCATTGCGCTGCATTGCATTACAAGGGGGCATATCATGGGTGGAGCATGAGCATTCTCATGCAGCCACACAAGGTTTCTGATGCTAAATCCTATTTACTAAATAAAGTAGACAGGGTTTAGCATCAGAAAATTGAGCCCTTTTGAAGTAGGTGCAACGAAGGCGCTTTCATTTCTCCTTCCTTTTTACCGACTTTGTACATGTTCAGCACCTTACAGCCCACATACAAAGAGGCAAAAGAGTTAAAGTCTATGCATAATATTTTGTACTGGAAGAGTGCCCTTGCAGTACAAAACCTATGCTGGACTCACAGAGACATCCCTGCACTATGGTGCAAAGGTGTCGCTATGGTGTACGGAAGCTGATTTCAACGCTTGGGAAAATATTGCGCTCTCCTCCTCTCTTCTTTTCATGCCGCGCAGTGCAGCATTTGCAGCTGTAGCACTGCGCGGCCGTACTCTAAATAATGACTTCTGTCAGCATCATATGAGAATATTCTAATGCAATTATATATCTGCATAGTTGACTGATGAATTTAAATAAAACCTTTTGCATCTCACAAGAATATCATTCAGAGTTCTTTAAGTCTTTTCCCTGAATACTATCCCCCACAACTTCCCCCTCCTCTGTGTTCCAAACCTTTGCAAAACAAGCAACATTCTGAGACATCATTTGAGCTTTAAGTAACTCTCCAGCTGCTCCATTACTCAAGTTCGGGTTTGGCTTTGCTGAGGGTTTCCACCTTGTTCTTACTGAATTGCAAGCTACTAAGGAGTTTGAGTACTACACATGTACTTTCTACCTGGCTAAGCACTAAGTTAATGAGCTGGTGAATGTTTTTTTTAGAAATATCACACTTCAGTCTTAACTGGGTCTTGGTGTGGCAATGGGTCTGAGATGTGATAGTTCCCAAGAAATGCTAAAATGTATTTAGTGATTTTGGCACCTGAACGTATGTGACAATCTCACTGTATTATTAAGTGGATTACATTTCTCAGAATTCTAATAAAAAGCAAAGTTCACAAAGAAAAAGAAGAGAAAATCATTTTTCTGGCACTTCTAGGGAAAACTGACAAAATGAGTAATGAACTACGTCGAAGAGGGCTCTTAGGTCATCATTCTAAATACTTGGTACAATTAGTCAAGTCTTTTTGTAAAATTAAGTTTTAAGATTGGTGCAGATGGAAAGTTGTATGTCAGCTGGTTTGCCCAACAAGGAAATGAGCAAAGTTTTTAATAATAGGTTTTATTCCAAACACTTCAAAGCAAATAATTTATAATTGAAGCTGCAGGTTTTCATATAACATATGCGAAAGCTTGAAGAACATGTTTCTGTGCATGATTCATCCGGTGCATTCATAGTAACCTCACACCCATGAAAATTAAATGAAAATTAAATTTATAAATTGCATTACTACCCTGGGGTGAGACGCTATAGCTCTGGGAAACTGATCACAGCCTAAGCAGACAACTTAGAGATGAGAAAGGAACAGAGGTCTAAGTGTTGAAAAGCCATGTTTTAAGAGCTTTCTGAAAAGAAAACAGTTCCGTTTTTTTCTTAAGATCTGAGGGCATCAAATTCCAAAGGTAAGCAGTACAGCAGATGAAGCTTTTCACCCCCTCAGTTAGATCTTTCAAATGAATCAATCAATCAATCTTTTAAATACATCAATCAATCGATCAATCAATCAGCATTTGCATTGCACCGAGTTGTCACCTCTAGGGGTATCTGGGCACTGGGCTGGCTTTAGCACTGGTGGCGCCCAATGCAACAATCTTTTATGGCACACACCCCCATGTGACCTCCTTCTCAGATTCCTTCACTACCACCCTGCAAAATTGCCCCTCATCTCTTAATAGCCCCTCTCTCAAATACATTTCACTGATTTAAAGAACTTGTAAAGGCTGTGTTTACTAACTAACCCTGGGCAAAGCACTACTCTACGCTCGCGTAGTTTGAGAAGTTTGCGCTACTGCACATAGCACAATGCAAACACGCGTAGCGTAGCGTAGTGCAGCGGTTATTTTTTGCTTGCTCGCGGTCCTCAACGTCAAGCCTCTCTGGTAACCAATCATTCGTAGGCATGTTACTCTACCGTCCGCCTGGGTCCAGATCTAAATTCCTCAACAACCTTAATAACTTAATCGAGGTCACAGCTGGAGCTCCACATTTCACCATACTGGAAGACTTCAATTTCCATCTTGAATCCACTTGTGACCATGATACCATGGCGCTAACTAACGATCTATTAGCAGCCGGCTTCCAGCAAACTGTCAATCAGCCTACACACAAAGCTGGACATACCCTAGATGGGATATTCACCAGTAATCCTCACATTTTGGTTTCTGATGTGATCCCTCTTATCTGGACGGATCACTCAGCAGTCTGCTTTTTCATAAAACTTAAATCCCTTCCATCTTCTATCGTATCATCTAATCCTATCTCCTCCAGAGACTGGAAAAACATCAATACATCTCATCTTGCTTCTATGCTGTCCGATAGCATTATCACTACTGAACCGGATCCGTCACTAGCCTCCAATAAGTATCTCAACAGCCTAGACATGGCTTGTCACAAACTAGCACCTTTAAAAACCTCACATCGTAGCAGAAAGCTCCCCTCGGCCCCTTGGTTCACGGAATCCCTACGTCTTCAGAGACAACACTGCAGAAATTTGGAAAGACATTGGCGCCGCTACTACAACCCCACTGATAAAATCTCATACAAAAGCGTCCTCTCCAAATATAAAGACCTCACCACCTCTGAAAAGACCACTTATTACACCTCCCAAATCAATCAGGCAAAAAATTCTGCAAGAGAACTCTTTCAGGTGGTTACTCAACTTTCTAACCACCCGGCCCCTCGCCCTGACGTATCGCAAGCCCTCTGCAACTCCCTTGCTAATTTCTTTGAAGACAAAGTCACCTCTATTTTCTCAGCCTTCACCCATTCTCCCTCCACTACCACTACTAATAAACCGCCGCCCACTAATGCGTCTATCTTCTCGGTCTTCGAAGCAGCCACTGAGGAACAAGTCCGACGCCTAATTTCTGGCACAAAATCAGGATCACCCTTAGATCCTTGTCCTCCTGCCATTCTCAATCTCATCCCAGAAGCCATTTCCCCCGCTTTGACGAACATCTGCAATGCTATGTTTACCACCGGCTTATATCCCTCAGTTTGAAAAGAGGCTATCATTAAGCCACTCCTAAAAAAACCTACTCTTGATCCCCCCCTCCCAGCTAGCTATCGACCCATCACATGTAACCCTTTCCCAGCAAAAATATTTGAGAAAACTATGAATATACAACTTTCCAAATTCATAGATAAAAACAACTTACTGGATGAAACCCAATTTGGGTTTAGACAGGGTCATGGAACCGAAACTGCTTTAATAAAAGCGGCAGACGAAATAAGGATGACATTGGACAAAGGAGGAGCGGCAGTATTAATACTGCTAGATCTCTCCGCAGCCTTCGACACGGTCGATCACGCCACCCTGATCGACCGTGTCTCAGCAATAGGCATTCAGCACAAGGCCAAAGAACTCCTCGCCTCCTTCCTATCTGACCGCTCACAGACAGTAAAAATGGGCCATTTTACCTCCCATACCTTCACCCTCCCCTGCAGAGTACCACAGGGCTCCTCGCTAAGTCCGACACTGTTTAACATTTATGTTTCGGACTTAGCGAGGGTGATAAAGTCCTACGGCATCGCCCTCACGACCTACACCGACGACACCCAATTGGTGCTATCTGTACACAACGATGGTGCATCAGTTGCTGCAAACTTTCGAAAAGGAATGTTGCCAATCAGTTCCTGGATGTCATCAAACTGTCTCAAATTAAACTCTGACAAAACAGAGGTGATGACATTCGGGAAACTGGAACCTACTTGGTCCCCTCAATAGTGGCCAATTGAGATGGGAGCTCCACCAGAACCTGTCACTAAGGTTCGTAACCTTGGAGTTACGTTTGACAATAAAATGACCTTCCATCATCATGTCAACTCCGTGGTCTCCTCATCCTTCTTCATCCTGAAAAAGATAAAAAAACTTCTGCCCTACCATCCCTACTTCAGCCGGCAAAACCCTAATCAGCACTTTGGTTTTTGCCAAAACAGACTATTGTAACGCCCTCCTTCTGAACGCCCAGGAAAAAGTCCTTAACAGGCTACAGCTAGTTCAGAATGCCTCAGCCAGAATCTTACTGGGCATTCCTAAGTTCACTTCCATCTCCCCGTATATCCAACAACTGCACTGGCTCCCAGTCAGGAACCGTACAAAGTTCAAGGCATTGTGCATTGCCTATAAAGCCATTAACAACTTAGGCCCACAGTTTCTCAAAGACGCCCTCCGTCCGCTTGAAAACTCAAGAACTGCGCTCTTCCTCAGCTCATCTGCTCAAAGTTCCACGAACAAAAAAGGTCAACTGGGGTGACAGATGCTTCACGATTTCCACAGCCAAACTTTGGAATGCACTTCCCCTTTACATCAAAACGGCCCCAACGCTCATCAGCTTTAGGAAGAAATTAAAAACCTGGTTTTTCTCACATTAATTTTCTGCCATAGCTATCGTTCTGTATACTGAGCGCCGAGACACCCCCGGGTAGTTGTGCGCTATAAAAATCGCAAACAACATAAACATAAACATAAACATAAAAATGACATCTCGGCGAGACTTTTTCCTTGTTCACGATCAGCAACATCAAGTTGCCGATCTCGAGCGTGGAAAACAAACCTCCCGGTGAGATTCTCAGTGTGGGGAGGTCAGGTTTCTCATTGTCAGTGGTCGCGTATGCTCGCGACCGCTCGCGATGAGAAACTACCAGTCCGCGTTGAGAAAGCTGCCGCTCGAGTAAAAATCTACTCGAGTGGCAGAAAACTACAGCTCGCACTGTGCAAGATGCCGTTTTCAATGATTGTACAGTGCTGGATGCTTGTCCGCACTGTGCAATCATTGAAAACGGTATCTTGCACAGTGTGAACAGGGTACAATGCAGTTCACGTAGTGCTACGCGTAGCTTGCGTAGTGCGAATTGCACTTTGCATAGCTTCGCGTAGCGCTACTTCGCAAACTACGCTCAGCCCTATTACTAACCCACTCAGCAATTCACATAAAATACACATCTGTTCTTTGCAGGAGGCATAGTAACCCTCTGTGCTACTTCATGGTGAAGCAAAACTTCCACTAGACAAAATAACGATCTCTCTCGCTAGCAGGAACATGGATCGCAAGAATTATCATTACATTTTATTGCTTCCCCCCTCCTAGTCAGTGTCAAGTGCAGACAAACCGGTCGCAATGCCCTAAAGTCAGCCCTGTTTGGGTGCTGATGGTGCCATCTTTCCATCGAAAAGCCAGGTCTTGAGTTTCTTTCTGGATTCTGCCAGGGAGGGAGCTGTTCGGATGTGGAGAGGCAGGTTATTTCAGGTCTTCGCAGCGATGTAGGAAAAGGAGAGGCCCTGCTATGATTGTGACTGATGCAGCGGTGTGCACATGGGCAAAGGAGTAGAAGCACAGGTGTCTTGTGGGTAGATGTAAGTTAAGTAGATAGATGATGTAGGATGGTCCACGAGAATCTTGGAGTGGCATCTCTTCTAGATGGGGAGTCAGTGGAGGTTCTTCATGTGAGGGATGATATGGGTTCCTTTAGGGAGATGAAGGATGAGTCTGGCTGCAACATTCTGTATGGTCTGGAGTCTTTTGAGGAGCTGGGTGGAGATGTTGGCATAGCGTTGCTGTAGTCAAGGTGGCTGGTGACAAGGGCCTGAGTGGCAGTCTTTCTGGTGTTGACGGGGATCCATCTGAAGGTTCTGCAAAGCATGCGAAGGGTGTGGACGCAGGAGGAGGCACCAATGTTCATGTAGCCATGTGGGAAGAAGGAACATTAAACTCAGTATAAGTTTAGAAGGATTTATTGGAGGAAAAACAGTTGTATGAAAAGAAAGTACAGTTGTGGTTATTCTGCCCACTGGGTTTACTGCCCATTCACTCCAGCACAAGTTTTCTTTCAACCCATCTGTCAGTCTTTCACTCCATTTCTTATTAAGTGTTTCAAAGACCCTCAAAGAACAAAAAAATAAACAAAACACAGGTCCTGTGTATCTTAACCGTTGGCATTTGTTTTCCGTCACCAACACCCGTTTTCAAGTGACAATTAGTTGAATGGAAAAGAGTGTCAAACAGTGCCTAAGATAGTTTTTCCGACCTCCCTCCCATTGTTGTGTAAATATTGGGACAGGGAGAGTGTCATACTTTGGGAAAGCCCTTGCACTAATGAAATGAAGAGGCTTTTAAAACCCCTTGTCTGCAGCCGTGGTCCTCTCCAGGAAATTCGGCAGTATGGACCTGGATGCTTGTCTTGTGTCCTTCGGGAAGGACATTAATAATAAAATAATAATAATCCACATTTGTACAGCTCAAACCATCACCGTTAGGGTCTCTAGGCACTGGGGGCCGTCGGGAAGATTAAGCAAGCTATTGCCCAGAGTCACATGGTGCTGGGCTAATCTGCTGCCGGCTCCGGGGATTGAACCGTGATCCTCAGATTCCGGAGTCAGTCACCCTGGCCGCGGCGCCAAACCTCTTCACTTTGGAAGTCTCTTCAACTCTGCCCCCTGGTTCTCGTATTCCATTTTTGGTTCTTCCCTCGGTCGTTATCCCAGTTCCGACACAGTTTGGATCCATTCCCCTTCTATCCCATCAGCCTCTTCCTCCTTGCCCATTACACCTGTTATTTCATTCTGCCCCCCACAATCTCTCGTCTCCTGTTTTAATTGGTCCTTGCCATAATGTTGGGCCGTAAAAGCTGATCTGATAACCTCAGATGGTTGACGGATGAATTCATCAGCCATTTTGGTTAGGTCATCATAGTTCTTGGGCTCCCTTTTACAGTAGACTTGTTGTTTCATGGTCAGTTCGCTGTCAAGGATGATGCATAGGTTGCGTGCATGGTCTGTCGGTGTGGGTGATGGCCTGAGTTCTGCTAGCCACCAGCTGTGGTCCCAAGCAGAAGTGCTCTTCCAAAAGATCAGTACTTCTGTCTCATGAAACTTGATTTTGTGGCTGCTGCCTCTCCTCCACTTGGCTACTTAAGTCATGGTATCGCAGAAGTTGGTTTTGCATTGAAAGGCTCTTTGACAAGCATGATTATTAGTTCAATGTCATCTGCATGGGAGATTATGTTGAGGCCATGAGATCTGACGACATCTGCGAGGGGAGTCATGTAGGTTTTCAACAGAGTAGGGCAGAGGGATGATCCTTAGGGAACTGTGCATACTATATCTCAGGGTGTGATTAAGGAAATTTTCCTATACAGATTTTTGATCACTTGGAGTATATTTCTATAGCAAATCCACCTTTTCTACATGGTCACTCCATCGTTTATTCCTTTTTCGGGACCCTGTTTTGCTGGACTTGGCACACTGTGTACTTTTACCCCTGTTAAACAGGATTAAAGTTTCAGTGTTTCCCCTTTAAACATGGTGAATTTGACTCATCCCTCTTTGACATATTTAACTTCCCCACAAGTTTCTAGTATATGGTGGGGAAATGCAACCAGGGCTTGGAGGTGAACTGGACCACCTATTGCACTGTTCAGTGACTGGGAATATAAAACATGGCTTCAGACCCGCTGTCAGGATTTGCATGGCAATGCGTGATCGACCAATGGTAAATAGAAAATCAATGGCTAAAAAGAACTTTTACAGGAAACGCCATTGGCACAAGAACAAGTTGCCAATGACTAAACTCTTTGTACGACAATGCCTACTGGCATTGCAGAATGCAGGTATGTCCGCCGCTGACTCCGCTCTAGAATCGAGTCAGCGGTCTAGTCTTTCGTGCTCGCGGTGAGCCAGGTGCTTAATGCTCGAGTTCTAGAATAGAACCGTGCACTTCAACCGTCGTTGTGACGGAGACGGTTGTGTTTCGTCTCGTTGCTTTTCGGTTTTGCCTCAGAGACATTTATTTTTAGTCAAGAGCCATAGTTTAGGTATTTAGAGGAAATAGTTGACTGTAGACTTGTTTGAGAGAGAAAACTACAAGGCATGCGCAACGTGGGATCCCAGAACTTCGCTCTTCCTCAGAGTAATGAAGTAGTGTTCAGAAGACTACGGAGTGCGCACCAGAGAATTGGAGAGTCTTATTTCCAGTGTAGCGGTGGTAAGAGGTGCTATGCACCAACCACTGCCCAGAGCTTTGTCTTATCGTTTTGCCTATGAAGAAAACAGAGTAATGTTGATTCTTCAGAGGATGGAGCCAGTGTATATGGTAGTTCCTTGAAATTAATAGAACTCTTTATTGGCACTCTAATAAGAGCAGTGTTACCGTATTTAATGTAAACTACTTGACAATAATTTAAAATACCAACTGTATCTCGGATAATTATAGGTTGGTTTACAAATGTGTTATCTGCATTTCATTTACATACAAAAAGAGAGGAGCATTAGTCTTGGAGTTATTTGGTAATTACATGAGTGTTTATTTAAAAGGCAAATTCAGAATTAATAAACTGTATTGTGTTAAATACTAATAAGAATTACTTCCACTTCAGGTATCGCACACTTAACTACGTGGAGCCCCACTGATCCAAAGCAACGTGCTACACGCAGATACCAATGCCAGGCTGTCTCTCTCTTGTTCTCCACTTCCCCTTTCCCCCTTGCCAGACCGTTGCCCAGAATTTGTAAAGTTCGGGTGGCGGTCTGGTGGTGAGACGTTGGGACCATCTTCGGCTCCAGTGGTACAAGTTTGATTTGTGACACCCGCCATGTGTTGCCTGACTGCACCAACCTAAAAACTTGCATTGAAACCTGACAAAATAACATTGTTTGACTGGCAGGATTCAAGCTCACCCCTCCATGCATGAATAACTTATAGCTTGTTGCGCATACGGTAGGGTGACTAATTTTTAAAAGTTGAACATGTGTGACATTAAAGTTGCCAGGTTCCTCTTGGTGACTGGCCCCTAAAAACTTTTTTCAGTGGCAGTACAGTAGCTGAATCCTAGAAAATGTCAAAGGATAGATTATAAACTTTAATCTTTTACTTTTGATAGAAAATGGTTGCGAAAGTACATTTATTAAATAACCACTTCATTGGTAAAGTAGGTTTTTTGATAAATATTTAGAAATTGTTTAGAAAGTTACATTTAACCTGCCTGATACTCCAGTAGGCTATTTAGAATTTGCCTGTCGTAGGAAATTGGGTCACTGTTTGAGGGTGGAGCAGCAACCACAATCCTTGTCAGGCTGAAGTCACAAGCAAACGCCAAATTAACCTATGTTCAATTCTCTGGTAACTTGGTACAGAGCAGTAAGGCCTAACTTAAAGGTAATGTGTAAAGTATTTGTGCAGCACTTAAAAAAATAATAAAGGAAAAATGCAACACAAGAAAATCCCACACCAAATTAGAACAATAGGGTAAGTTTTAATAAATAAAACAAGACTGAGGTATTTCAAACATTTCAGTGAATATAGCCTAAAAAGCACAGAGCGCCAACTGTCGATCTGGTCTTGCTTGATGGGACAAGGTCACAAGTTCAAGCCGACCGCGATGGAGTCCCCACTTAAGTCCATTGAAAGCAGTACATAAATCCTGCTTGCAAAGAGATGCGGAGTCCCATGTAGAGTATGAGTAGTAAGCAGGAGCAATGCGAGGTCCAGGTGAGGAAATGCCATAGCGCAGTTGCAGTACTGGGGACATGTCCTTGTGTGGAGACACATCATGCAGCAGTGGTTCCAGCAGGCTACTGTAGGCAATGTGGAGTCCCTGTGTTGGTGAAGTTCATGCAGCAGAGGCAATACGTCAGTTCCACTTGGGGTTGCATCACACAGCATAGGAGATGCGTCAGTTAGGGTGGGTCCACAGATGGGCTGGAAAAATATTCTCCAATTCCCTCCTCCAATATTCCAAGACTGGGGACCTCTTTGCAGGGTAGGATATATCGTTGCAGAGTCCAGGTGCTTATTACACCTCATTCTGGTGATACTGGGAACAGGCTGCAAGTCCAATCCTTCCTACCCAAGCTTCAGGTCAGCACAGTCCTTTCAGCAGTACAGTCATCCTTCTTCCTGGCACAGTCTAATACTGGTCCTTCTTTGAAGAGGGAGAAAGTTCTACAGAATTCCTTTTGAAGTGCTCACGTTTCCTGCCCCGCCCACCCTGGTCCCAGACTAACTACAGGGGGTATGCAAACCTCAGTGATTGCTCACCAAGGCACACCTAAACTATCTAATGCATGTGGCTTTGTGGAAGGAATAGACTAACTGCCAACTACACCCAGTGAGGTGATATAGAGACAAACTGCAGGCTCTAAATGGCACTGGCAGGAAAATGCCACCTTTTAAAAGGGCCATTTCCAAAGTTGGTATTTGAAATCCAATGTTACCATAAAAGAGGATTTTTCATTACAATTCAAAAGACACCACACATGAACTGTTTACCTTTCCCCATCTGGAAGTTATCCTTATTAAATGCGATAAGGTTACAACATTCTTACAGGAGAGGTAGGGCTTGCAATAGTGAAAACTGAATTTAAGAGTCTGTCACTATCAGGATATGTAAAACTAAAAGTACATATCCTACTTTTAAAAAACATTGCACCCTGTTCAGGTCATACTCTAGTGGTGACATATAAATTAAAAAGGAAGGGTTAGGCCTGGCTAAATGTTGATTTTGCAAGGTCCAAATGGCAAAACTGTACACATATGCTTGAGATAGGTTTGCAAGGCTACTTATGTGGGTGTTACAGAAAACAAATGATGGACAGAATGCTGACAATGCAAACATTATCCCCCAGTCAAAAGATCTGGGTTAAATTCATCGTTCTTTTTCCCAGTACGCCACGCTAGTTTGGACCCAGACATATGCAAATCATTCTTGACCCTGTGCCCCATGGGAACAGTCCAGACCAAACTGCCAGGCCAGGTCCTCCCTTGACTAGAAATAAGCATCCTGGGACCGGTTTCAGGGTATGTCACTCTTCTTCAGCCTGGCTAGCTTGAATCCAGTGGCACAGTGAGCATGGGACCCATGTCTGGGCATACCCATCCCACACGGGGCGAAAAGTGTTACAGCATACAAATGATGGACGGAATGCTGACAATGCGAACATTTTCCCCCAGTCAAAAGATCTGGGTTAAATCCATCGTTCTTTTGCCCACTACGCCACCCAAGTTTTGACCCAGCCATATGCAAACCAGGTTTGACCTTGTGCCCCATGGGAAAAGTCCAGACCGAACTGCCAGGCCAGGTCCTGCCTGGACCGGGAACAAGCATCCTGGGACCGGTTTCAGGGTATGTCACCCTTCTTCAGCCCGGCTAGCTTGATTCCAGTGGCACAGTGAGCAAGGGGCCCATGTCTGGGCATACCCATCCAACTTAGGGCGAAAAGTGTTACAACAAGTAAATGATGGACAGAATGCTGACAATGCAAACATTCTCCCCCAGTCAAAAGATCTGGGTTAAATCCATCGTTCTTTTGCCCACTACGCCACCCCAGTTTCGACCCAGCCATAAGCAAATCAGTATTGACCTTTAAAAAAAATGGATTTAGGCCCAGATCTCTGTATTGGGGTGAATGTATGACATTGTTCTGCATTCTGTCCATCAATTGTTCCTTTTGCATTTGTCACCCCGAGTGGGACGGGTATGCTCAGACGTGAATCCCGTGCTCTCCATGCCACTGGAGTCAAGCTATCCTGGCTGATTAGGGCTGAAAGCCTGAAACCGGTCCTAGGATGCTTGTTTCCAGTCCAGGGAGAACCTTGCCGGGCAGTTTGGCCTGTACTGCTCCCATTGGGTGCAGGGTCAAGACTGATTTACATATGGCTGGGTCCAAACTGGAAGGGCATGGTGAGCAAAAAAATGATGGATTTAGGCCCAAATCTCTGTATTGGGGTGAATGTATGACATTGTTCTGCATTCTGTCCATCAATTGTTCTTTTTGCTTTTGTCACCCCGAATGGGACAGCTATGCTCAGACGTGAGTCCCGTGCTCTCCATGCCACTGGAGTCAAGCTATCCTGGCTGATGAGGGCTGAAAGCCTGAAACCGGTCCTAGGATGCTTGTTTTCAGTCCAGGGAGGACCTGGCCTGGCAGTTCAGGCTGTACAGGTCCCATTGGGCGCAGTGTCAAGACTGATTTGCATATGGCTGGGTCCAAACTGGAATGGTATGGTGAGCAAAAAAACTATGGATTTAGGCCCAGATCTCTGTACTGGGGTGAATGTATGACATTGTTCAGCATTCTGTCCATCAATTGTTCTATTTGCACTTATGTGGGTGGAACAACAAATACTGCAGGCCGCATTTAATTTAGAGGCAGTACCACTTTACTTGGGTTAAATATGCCAATTGGTGATAACCAATATTACCATGTTTGAATGAGAGAGTACATTCTCTTGAGCACTGGTTAGCAATGGTAAAGTGCACAGAGTCTGAAAGCCAACAATAATGAGATCACAAAAATATCGAGGAGTAAGGCAAAATGTCTGGTGGAAGAGCAACCGAAGGCTGACAGATCGAACACCTACTGACAGCTGCCCTGCCATTGTTTGACCTTAATGAGGTGAGAACACTGGTCTCGGAGCAGAAGCCATGGCCTAGGTATGGGTAGATGTTTTAATTCGTCTTCCGTGATGACCAGTTAGAGTGGACCCAAGAACTTCATTAACTTGTAAATGGCCTTCCCTTTGACAAGAAAATGTTAGGTGAGAACCGCTACTGCCAAATCTTTATTCACCCAGCCAGATTGGCTCCAGAGCCAGTGGGAAGTCAGCTATCTCCGGGGCCAATTCTGAGTGACCACAAATGAGGGGGATACTAATGTTTCTGGGCACACCTCTAAACAGACACAGAGGTTCTGCACAAGAGAAAAAGGGTTTCTCCATCTTGGATTTTAGAAATAAGATGCACTGTGGGATTGTTTGCAGTAGGGCAAGCAAAAACATCTGCAAAAAGTGGGTGAGGTTGCCCTTAGGAAATTTCACCCAATTGGTAACGGAGGAGCAGGTGTCACTCCTGCCCTCTAGCTAGTGCCAACCATTAATATGGCACCCCAAGGCACCCTCCCCAGAACACTTTAACAGGATAACAAAGCAGAATATAAGGACCTTCAGTGTGGCTACAGTGACACAGCAGGTGGTAGTACCATTGCTTGGATCACAAGTTAGCCTATCACAACTGGACCTGCACAGCGCCTTTCCTGAACCAAGCCCTGTAGTCTTAAGAGCCCTATCGAGAGCTTTGGGTGACGATCTGAGCAAATAAGGGCTTTCCACTGCAAAGATTTCGTCCTTAAAAAAACTCTGAATTCCTCCCACTAGAGGACTGGGACCAACCACCACAGACAATCTGGTAAAGGCATGACTTTGCTGCGCCGCAGAAACAGGTTTATCCTGCGTGGATCTTCTCCACTGCGGGAAACCCATTTCATCAGGCCCTCGGCAAGAAGATATCCTACCCCGTGAACCCCTTTTTAGAAATAGTCAGTCACCATGTCCCACTAGGAATATCCAAACATTTCTGAGACGGAATCCCATGGTAGAAATCTTGATTGAACTGATGCATCGCCGGTCATGGGCATGAAATTTGACTTTTCCCACACTGAGCTTTTTCAATATAGAGTCCCGTTTCCACTGTCTCATAACCTATGATTAATGTACTCTCCTCTTTACGGAGGCGTAGTTCCAGATTCCCACCTCGTTTGTGTTGCTTCAGTTTCTTTAAACCTACAAAAGAAAAGTTGCGTTGATGCTCATGGTACGGTAGAAAATGTTCCACCATTGGTTGTCAGAAGTCAGATTTATGGATGTTGCGGTAATGTTCTTGGATACAGATTTTTAAAGGTCTCGTAGTACTCCCAATGTAATGCTGATTACAGGGACAGGAAATGAGGTAGATTGTATTTGTACTTTAGCAATTGATGAATTCTTTTATTTTGTACTTTTGATTATTGATGTCAATTTCTTTTGTCTTAGATTTTCCCAGTTTACATTCTGAACAGTTTGAGCAGGTGTAGAATCCTTGTGGTTGTTTTAAGAACTTGCTAGATTCTGATTTGATATCCAAAAATGATGGACAAAGGATATCTCTCAAGTTTTTGCATCTTGAGAAACTGAGCTGAGGTTTATCGTGAAGCACTTCTGATACAGTTGGATTGTCTTCCAGTAGGTGCCAGGTTTTTGTTGAGTGTCTTGTGAATGTACTGATGACCAATATTGTATTGTGTGCAAAATCGAATAACTGGTTTTCTTTCTACAGAACGTCTGTTATGCAGTAGTTGATGTCATTTGATATCTGCATATTTTTTCCTGAGTATTGAGTTGGCACTTGTCGGTTTTCTATGCATTTTAGTTTGCAGTTTGTTGTTCTCGATGTAAATGGTGAGGTCAAGCAATTCAATTTCAGTTGCTGAGATTGTATTTGTAATTTAAATTTTCATCTATTGGGGGTAAGTGAATCAATTAATTTTTTCAAGAGGCTTTTGGTTCCTTGCCAGACCAACCAAATATCATCGATGTATCTGCCCCACATTATGATGTTGCTAGTGTAGTCAGGCGTTTTGTCACCTCATAGCCAATATCTCTCTACTTATCCCATCAGGAGGCAGGCATATGGTGGTTACTACCACAAGGTGGGGCACTGTTGTGCTTGCCTTCACAGCTATGTAGTTGGAAGTAGGTCATCTTTGCTTTGATCCTGAGTGTAAGTGTTTCCATATTATGCGCAATGACCACTGAGGTACATGTACAGTGTTTTGGGATGTAGCAGTGTCATATAGTTACTGCTTAGCTATATACCGTGTTAAGTTAGCATGAGCTTTATTAAATGTTTAAACGCCATTTTACCTTTAGCTGCTTCTGCACACGACACATAATTGTTGTTTTAGCTTTCAGCCTAGAAGAGCGTTGTGATTTACACGAGAATAATATGTTATTGCTCTGATATCAGCTTTGCTTAGTAAACCGTGTCTGTACAGTGAGTGCTGAAGCCTTCAAGGATAACTCAACACAGTTTTGTTGTGAGGTCTGATCTTCGCACCTTCCTAGACATAACATAAATGCAGCTGCTGCCAAAATCTGGCTTTAAGCGCGTTTTATATTGCTTTGCATAGAGCACACGACACACACTTGATGGTGCTTCGCATGCAGAGAGCTGGCGGAAGATGATGTGATCCTCTGCCACTAGGATCTTGAGGTATGGGGCCGCCCTGCTAAAACCCAAAGAGACCTTCTTCGATGTAATATATTATGCTAGTTAGGGAGGGGGAGAAATAGATGTTGTTGAACTCTATTCATTTCAGCATATTTAGTATGTTGTCACCTTTTGCATTCTATGTACTAGTAACTATGCTGATAACCTTGCTTCTTGTAATATGTTTGCTTGTATTATCTAAGATACTGCGTCTGAGAACACTGCATTAGTAAATAAATATTTCAAATATGCACGCGTCCTCATTTACTCCACGTTCTGGTTTGAAATGATTGTATAACGAAAGAGTGTTCATGTATTCCACGTGACCTGAGGTATTCTAAGTTTGTGTTCTGGTTTGTCTAAACATTGGGAGTTTGTAATAACCAATGAGACACTGTAGCTAGCTCGGTAAGGGGATTTTGGGTACTAAGGTGAGTTTTGGCACACCCTAATTCACTGAGGTTCCAGATCTCTATGCACAGTTCTGTAGGAGAACGGAATCCCTGCTACATGGTGCCCATACGTTGGTGGTCTTATTTTATGACTCTCGAGTAGTACATCATTCAATCCTTAAGCCCTTCACTGTCGTTTCCGGAAAACGGTGGTGTCGGAAAAAACCTACCTATTTCTGAAATAGGTCTTTCAAGCTTGAATCTTTCTAAACGGTTTCCTTGAATTACTACCCAGTTGTGCTACAAAGTTTACTTTGTCTAATTTCCTCTCTGTGACGTCATGGCTAATGCCGTGGACATTCCGCAACATAGTCGCATTGCGGTGCGCAATCATTTGCAGAATTATAATGTCCCTGTGGATGGCATGGCCGTGATAATGGTGGTGAGTGCAGAAGTAGCTTACCCTTACGAGGTATTTTACTCGTGGATGACCTTCCCAGCGGTGGACGCAAATTCTGGTGTGTTCCACACATACACTCCCACACCTGTGCCGAATGAGTACACACCGTACCGGGCACAGGAAGTACCTATTGATACATGGCAGCATTGCGTTTGGTTTGGTGGCGCCCTCCCACATTCTTTGACAGCTCCGAGGTTAGGTCCTTTGTCCATCCCAGGCGCAAATTGGCCTATTTTGGCTGCATTTACTCCTGATGCTCAACACGGCAATTGTACCGTTGTTGAACTTCGTAGACTACATGTAGTCTTCATTAGCGTTATTCGAGCGTTAGTATAATACATAGCCCGTAATCTTCCGGGTGGGGCCCCAGGTGGTGCGGCACTTCCTGCGGGACCTGGTGGTATGAAGCTCAGTCCAGTGATGGTCAATGCTGTAATGGGCAAGCTCCCCAGGAGAAGGATGAATTTCCTTTCTGGCTTGCTGAGAAATTTGAACAGCTGGAAGCAGTATTTCCTAACACAACTCCTGGTGAGAAACACAGGATTCTGACGATTAGTTTACCCAAAGACTTGGCCCCTGAAATCGGTGACTGTGAAACCTGGGGTAGAACGTTTGCGGCGGTCTATGCGAGGTGCTACGGCACTCCGTCTATGACTGTCCTGCCTGCGGTCCTTAAGCGTGTTCAAGACGAGCACGGACCTAAGGCTGCGGTTGAGTTGGGCATGCGCCTGTGTGGCACCTTTGATGTTTGCGATCTCGTACTTGCTAATGTCAAGGGAGATGCAGTGAACTTTCAGGTGGCCAATGTTTTGCAGGCGCTCCCCGATGCCGAAAAACCCCGTCAGTTAGCGAGGATTATTGTAGCGGCTTATAAAACCGTAGGTCGCAATAGTAGGGGACTCAATCCTTTTTCTACTAAAGAGAAAATGCAACCCCAAGGGCAGAAGTCTGACACAGACGTTCAGCCCTAGTCCAAAAAACAAAATTGGCCTAAAAACAAAAACAGGGAAAGCAACAGCAACAGAAACAGGAGTCTCGTCCTGCGTCTCCCGTGCCTGCCCCCACAGAACGTGTTTATGACTTGCGCGATCGCCCAAATATTAAATCACCTGATCGATTTCAGGTTTCTGATCAACGCTCTCCTCGTTCTTTTCAGGAATCATCGGCCTCATCGACCGGTGGTGGAGGAGGCGGAAGGGGTCGGGGTGGCCAGCAAGGACGTGACCAGCCCCGCCCAAAAGACGGTGCAGGAAAGCAGGATGGCTCTACACCGAAAAGACCCCAGTTTCAAAAGAAGAAAGTCGGCGCTTTAACAGCGAGATATGCCACAGATAGTGAGAACGCGGCTTCGGAATCTGACATGGGCTCTGACCTTGCTGGACAGCGCAGCGGAGATTACCATAGTACGAGAGGCCCTGCGTCCACTACTGAAGGTGACAGCGACTGACCGTTATGTTGTAGTTGAAACAGCTGACACTAGAGTTGCTCCCCCTGACAGACTTTATGAAATTGTCCTGTTAATCGAAGGTGACATACAGCGTACCATAAAATAGATATTTTGGGAAAATCTTTCATCTACGTATGACATTTTGTTATCGGAGGCTGACTGGCCCCCACCTTTTGTGCTCGCAGCTCCGCGAGGGGAGGAGGTGATCCTCCCCAGTTTCGCGCACACGGTCTCCAAGGAGCATGCGCTGAATTTTGCAGAAGAGTGGGCTAAGCTCTAGCGCCGGCTCTGTACCGTACACACTGTGGTTGGGATACATTTTCCCCACACCACGAGATTCCTTTGCGGTCTCAGCCTCAACCTCAATATCCCAAAAGACGTGAAGCTAAGGCTTCCGTTGCGGAAATCCTTGAACAATTGGAATATCATGGAGTGATTGAAACGTGTGTGTCCCCGATGAATAACCCTCTGTGGCAAGTTAAGTAATGATGACCAGACACCAAGTTGTACGTCCAAACGAAGGTTTAATAAGAATTGCAATTGCCAACTGTAAGCGACCCCAGCCACAGCGGTAACCACAGAGGGTGACCAATTTGTTTTTCCCAGGCGCTCGACTTAGAACGCGGGTCGCGGTGACATTCGGAATGACGTCACCGCGAGCCGCTCTTAAGTCAACAGAGCTGCCGGGGGTGCGCGTTGTGTGGAAGATACCACACATCCCCCTTCCCTGCGGAAAGAAACAACAGAGAAGAAAGTAACACAACAGACAAGCATTTAAGGCGAATTACATCATTACGTACTGCTCAAAATGTCTGGGTGGCCTAGTCATCCTCTGGCTAACCCTTCCACCAGGTTGGGGGTTCGACCACTGTTTTCTAAGAGGGGGGCCCGTGTTATCCTCAGAGTCATCCTCCCTCACACAGCCCCTATTTGAGTCATGACCGGGTGGGCAAAACTTCACTACTCTTCCCAGGTTCCAAATCTTTCCCTCCTGGGTCTTTACAGCATTCCTGAATAGTTTAGTGATCTTGGTGGGCCTACTGTATCCTGACCAACTTGCCCTGCCGGTGGGTGTCCTGATCTTTATGTCATCCCCCACTTTGAAATCAGCCTCCCGTGTGGAGTTAAGCCTGTCAAATCTTTCTTTCCTCGCCCCCACAGCTTTTTCCTGCCTCACTAACCCTTTCGCTTCTTTGGAGTGGTCTGACCAACCTTTACGCCACCCCATCCACCCTGGAGACAGTTTGGTGTTGGGAATCCTTCCTCTTAGCATTTCGAATGGGGTTACCCCCGTCGTCTGGTGCGGGGTAAACCTGTATGCTTCTCTGCGCCTCCATACCTCTTCCTTCCAATTCGTGCCACTGGCCTTAGCTAACTGGATGCTCTCTTTGAGGGTCTTGTTAAAATGCTCTACCATGCAGTTCGTCTCTGGGTGGTACAGGGCACAACGCTTGTGTGTGATTCCTCTCTCCCCAAGGAACTCCTCCATTTCCTTCGAGCACAGCTGCACTCCGTTGTCTGTGAGTAGACTGCTGGGTAGCCCTTCCTTTTCGAACAGCCCTTGAAGGAACTCGATGACGATCTTGGTCGTGATTTCACTCACCAACTTCACTTCTGGCCATCTGGAATACAGATCCATGAGCACCAGAATATACGGAGTGCGCACCTCTCCTGTCAACGGACCAACGATATCCAATGCCAACTCCTCCCAGGGCCCTGATGGTGGTGGTCTGCACACCATTGGAGGTGTCAGTTGCTTCAGCACTTTGTCGCTGATGCTGCATGGGATGCAGTCCCTTACTTTCCTTTCAATCGCCAGGTCCATGCTCGGCCACCAATAGTCTTCTCTCAGCCTTTGTTTGGTCTTGGTGATGCCCAGGTGGCCATCATGAGCCATGTCGATAAGACTCTCTCTCACCGTCACAGGAGGTACCAACCTCGTTCCTCTGAAGAGACAATCATCAACTATCGACAACTCGTCCTTAATGATCCAGTATGGCCGAAGAGCCTCCACACGTTTATCTTCGTGCTTCCATCTGTCCATTACTCTCTTGCAAACCTCCTCTAAGACTCTGTCCTCTTTTAGGGCACACTTCCATGTCTCTTCGCCTATAGCTTTCTGGATGGTACAAACATTTTCCCTTTGGAGATCATCTAAATCTTCTTCTGTCCTGTCTTGTGTCTCCTTCTCATCACTTTCTTCCACCAGCCTAGATAGGCAGTCTGCCGCCAGATTCCTGGCACCAGGGACGTATTCGACCTTGAAGGTGTACTCCTGGAGGCCGACCACCCAACGCCTGATCCTACTAGAGACCGCATCCAGCCCCTTCTTACTGAAAACCTCCACCAGAGGCTTGTGGTCTGTACGAAGGACAAAGGTCGTGCCCCACAGAAAGTCTCTGAATTTGCTCAATGCCCAGAATACTGCTAAGGCTTCTTTTTCGATCACGGAGTAGTTGTCTTCTGACTTTTGCAGGGATCTTGAGGCGAAAGCTATCGTTTCTTCTCCATCTTCACTTGTTTGTGTGAGCACCGCCCCTAGCCCTTTGGCGCTTGCGTCAGTAGTGACTATAGTTTCGCGATTGGGTATGTAAGACTTCAGACTGGGAGCTTCAGCAAGAGCATTCTTCACATCCTCGAACTCCCTTTGACACTCTTGGCTCCACTCAAACGTAGCCTCTTTCTTCAACAACAGCCTGATAGCATGCGTTCTTCCTGCGAGGTTCCGTATGAATTTTCCGTAGAACTCTAACATTCCCATGAAAGGCCTGATCTCTTCCTTACTCTTCGGGGCTGCTAGATTCACAATGGTGTTCTGGAGTTCCGCCTTGGGACGGATTCCTTCTGCTGTTACTTTGTGCCCCAAGAAGTCTAGTTCTGCGCATCTGAACATGCATTTTTCCTTCTTCACCGTAAGTCCTTGTGACCGGAATCTTGATAGTACCTGTCTCAGTCTCTTATCATGCTCCTCATCGTCTCTGGCAAATACTAGGACATCGTCCTGGTAGCATACAACCCCTGGGATCTCCTTCAGGATGTTTCCCATCAGCCTCTGGAAGACGGCTGCCGCAGAGACCAACCCGAACGGCATCCTTTTGAACTTGTATGCCCCCATGGGTGTTACAAACGCTGTGAGTTCTTGCGACTCTTCATGAAGTTTGATTTGAAAGTAGGCTGAGGTAAGGTCAAGCGTGGAGAATATCCTCGCGCCCTCTAACATGCTCATCATCTGAGTGATATTGGGCAGCGGGAAACGGTCGACTATAACCTCCTTGTTCAAGGCTCTGAGGTCGATGCACAGCCGAACCGATCCATCCTTTTTCTGTGCGGCCACGATGGGTGCCAACCACTCTGTCACTTCCACCGGTTCTATGACCCCTGCCTTGCACAATTTCTCGAGTTCTGTCTTCACTGTTTCTTGGATGGCAATGGGTAGTTTCCTGACTTTGGCTACTACCGGCTTAGCATTCTCCTTCAATTTGATCTTGTGGCAGTAGTTCTTCAGACACCCCAGCTCCTCTTTGAACACTTCTTTGAACTCTGTCACTAGCCTCTCTTCCCGTTCTTGTACTTCTTGTATCAAAATTTGGGGGATGCTGTTGGGGTTTAGGTATACCCCCAACTCCTTCTGTGCTTGCCAGCCCAGGATGTTGTCACCGACAGTGGACACATATATCTTGGGCATAGTTGTTCTGTCTTTGTATTCGATTATGTCCCAAAAGTATCCTTTCATAGAGATCGGACGGCCTGCATATCCTCCGGGCCTCACATCCATTTTCTTTAAGATTATCTTCCCCTTGGATACGCGTGAAAACTCTTTCGCATTAATAATGGTTATCCTTGAACATGAATCGAACAGTGCTTCCAACTCGGTGCCTTTTACCTTCACGGTGTCTTTAGGGCTGCAGACCTGACCTTCTTTCACTTGCACAACAATTTCATCACAGACCGTGTTTGTCCTGTCCTTGCTCTGTCTACTGAATCCTTGTCCGCTTTTGCAGTACTGCCTGAAATGGCCTCTCTTCCCACACTTGTTGCATGTGAACTTAAGTGCAGGACACTCTTTGTCGTTGGCCATGTGTCCTTGCTTCCCGCACCTGTAGCAGGCCCCCTTGAATGACCATCCCGATTTGTCTTCATTCTGTCCTTTAAACGCCATCTTCTGTCCCTTGATCACAGACACCGCCTCTGACTCAGTTGCCACCTCGTTCACTTTAGGTTTGTCTTCGTTCTTCTTCTCTCCACTGTCCTGTTTTATCTCACTGACACACTGCAACATGTGTTCTACCTGCTTGGCTATTATAAGAACCTCTCTTAGGGGTGGGTCATCCCTAAGCCACAATTCTTCTCGTACCCGTTCCATCCTGCATGCTAATACGAACTGATCCCTGATCCTTTCCTCACTTGCTCCCCCAAATTTGCATGTCGCAGCTAGTTTCCTAAGGTCTGAGACAAAATCTTCTATAGATTCCCCTTCTTTCTGTACTCTTTTCCCAAAATGATATCGCTCCATAATGGTGCTAGTCTTCGGGAGATAGTGCAGATCTAGTTTCTTCAGGCTTACCTCTAGTTCATTTAACCCCCTCGCTTCTTGCACCCCTAGGTCAGGGAGGTGATCGAGGAACTCTTCCCCCTCTGCTCCCAGGTAATACGCTAATAGTGCCACCTTCCTCTCCAACCCCAGATTCGGGCCACACACAGTGGCGTAATTTAAAAACACTTTTTTCCACTTTTTCCACTGAATAGCGGGTTCCCCTGGGTTGGTCAAGAAGAAAGGCAGAGGTGTCACACTCTGCATGTTTACAGTTCCAAATAGTAAGTGGGAACAAACTATTGCACAGGAGGTGATAAGCTACCTTACATCAGCATAGGCGGGTAATTAACAAGAATGTTTACATAGCAGAATAAGTTTTGCTGCCCTTGCACATATTAATCAGTAAATAACAAAAATGTTTCTCAGAACAGGATAAGTTTGCTGCCCTTGCACATAATAGTCAATAGTTCCCAAGATCAACCACCGGGTGGCACTGTGGTTCGACAGTCAGTTCCCCTCTGTGGTGAAAGAGACCTTGGAAGAGATCCTCAGTCGTCATTGAAGACCCGGATGTTCCCAGACTGAGGAGAATACCCGGCTGATGACTTCCTCACACCCTTGGGAAACAGGCGAGGGTCACACAAAGGGACACAGGTCAGTTAAATACAGTGCAGAGGGCAGGATCCTCTCGCTGGCGCTAAGATGGTCTCTTAATCCAGTGGGGGTGAACAGAGAGAGAGAGAGTAGATGGCAGTGTTCAACAACCGATGAACACTGAGGCTGAGGTTCGTGCGCTGTGCAGGGCTGCTAACGTGGTCACCCAAGGGTCAAGCAAGGCCTAGGGCAAACAATTCAATCCCCGGGGAGTTCTTAGGCTGCTTCTCACCTCTCATTCCTTCCCCGAACACGGACAGCTTCTTTAATACCCCCTGGCCTGCTGTCTCTCCTCCACACGATCATTCCTTGCACAACGCCGAGGAGTAGTCAGCCCCTCCCGCTACGAATGTCACAGCACACGCTTCCTTCTCCTGCCTCAGATCACAACAGTCGGGTGGGTACAGGTGGTTAAACACAGCGCGCCTGTTGACAGCTAAGGTAGATGAACACAGTGCCACTGTTCAGCTGGCGGGCGTTGGCTTACTTCTATTTAGCCGGGACTGGTATTTTGCTTCAGTGTGACCCGCAGTCATACACTCTGCCCTTCAGGCACTAATGACAGCCTGATTCATGCTCGAGGGATGGCTCTACTCACAGTGCGAAGGTTCACTGCAAAAGCGCTCAAAACGTGGCGGTAAACGTAGCTCCAGAAAACTTCCTTTCACCCGTCCCTCGGCGACTCGCAGCCCTACTGTCTGCTCACTTCGTCAAGCGGTCTTAATTCATTACCCGCTCCTTGCGTGTTGGGGTCGCTGGTAATAAAGTCCTCGTCGCCAGTGTGGCAAGTTAAGTAATGATGACCAGACACCAAGTTGTAGGTCCAAACGAAGGTTTAATAAGAATTGCAATTGCCAACTGTAAGCGACCCCAGCCACAGCGGTAACCACAGAGGGTGACCAATTCGTTTTTCCCAGGCGCTCGACTTAGAACGCGGGTCGCGGTGACATTCGGAATGACGTCACCGCGAGCCGCTCTTAAGTCAACAGAGCTGCCGGGGGTGCGCGTTGTGTGGAAGACACCACACCCTCTTTTTACTGTGACAAAGCCTGACGGTTCGTATCGTTTGGTATTGGATTACCGGCATTTAAACTTGCATTGCCGTACCTGTGCAGTACAGAATAATCACGGCTCTGCCTTGGTGGATAGTCTAGTGTGTAAGCGTTTTAAAACCACGCTTGACATATCCAACGGTTTTTATGCCCACCATTTGGATGGTCTAAGTTCCCAATGGACCTCCTTTACTTGCGGGGGTGTCCAAAAACAATTTCAATTACAAAAAGGGGGTGGCGATGGACAGAGTATCTGAGTTAATCAGAACACTCCTACCCAGTCAACAGATCAGGGCTTGATCCATCACAGTTTTTTAGCTCACTGCACCATCCCAGTTCAGAACCTGGCTATATGCAAATTAGTCTGTCCCTGGCCCAGTGCATCATGGGAACAGGGCAGACCAAACTACCAAGCCAATTCTTCACTGGAAAGGAAACAAGCTTCCGGGGACCGGTTTCTGGCATTACAGCCGTCTTCGGCCCGGCTTGCTTGAATCCTGATGGTGCAATGAGCAAGGGACTCATGTCTGAGCATACCCTTCCACACTCATGGTGGCCAAAATAATTACAAAAAGGGGGTGGTGATGGACAGAGTATCTGAGTTAATCAGAACACTCCTACCCAGTCAACAGATCGGGGCTTGATCCATCACCGTTTTTTAGCTCACTGCACCATCCCAGTTCAGAACCTGGCTATATGCAAATTAGTCTGTCCCTGGCCCAGTGCATCATGGGAACAGGGCAGACCAAACTACCAAGCCAATTCTTCACTGGAAAGGAAACAAGCTTCCGGGGACCGGTTTCTGGCATTACAGCCGTCTTTGGCCCGGCTTGCTTGAATCCTGATGGTGCAATGAGCAAGGGACTCATGTCTGAGCATACCCTTCCACACTCATGGTGGCCAAAATAATTACAAAAAGGGGGTGGTGATGGACAGAGTATCTGAGTTAATCAGAACACTCCTACCCAGTCAACAGATCAGGGCTTGATCCATCACCGTTTTTTAGCTCACTGCACCATCCCAGTTCAGAACCTGGCTATATGCAAATTAGTCTGTCCCTGGCCCAGTGCATCATGGGAACAGGGCAGACCAAACTACCAAGCCAATTCTTCACTGGAAAGGAAACAAGCTTCCGGGGACCGGTTTCTGGCATTACAGCCGTCTTCGGCCCGGCTTGCTTGAATCCTGATGGTGCAATGAGCAAGGGACTCATGTCTGAGCATACCCTTCCACACTCATGGTGGCCAAAATAATTACAAAAAGGGGGTGGTGATGGACAGAGTATCTGAGTTAATCAGAACACTCCTACCCAGTCAACAGATCAGGGCTTGATCCATCACCGTTTTTTAGCTCACTGCACCATCCCAGTTCAGAACCTGGCTATATGCAAATTAGTCTGTCCCTGGCCCAGTGCATCATGGGAACAGGGCAGACCAAACTACCAAGCCAATTCTTCACTGGAAAGGAAACAAGCTTCCGGGGACCGGTTTCTGGCATTACAGCCGTCTTCGGCCCGGCTTGCTTGAATCCTGATGGTGCAATGAGCAAGGGACTCATGTCTGAGCATACCCTTCCACACTCATGGTGGCCAAAATAATTACAAAAAGGGGGTGGTGATGGACAGAGTATCTGAGTTAATCAGAACACTCCTACCCAGTCAACAGATCAGGGCTTGATCCATCACCGTTTTTTAGCTCACTGCACCATCCCATTTCAGAACCTGGCTATATGCAAATTAGTCTGTCCCTGGCCCAGTGCATCATGGGAACAGGGCAGACCAAACTACCAAGCCAATTCTTCACTGGAAAGGAAACAAGCTTCCGGGGACCGGTTTCTGGCATTACAGCCGTCTTCGGCCCGGCTTGCTTGAATCCTGATGGTGCAATGAGCAAGGGACTCATGTCTGAGCATACCCTTCCACACTCATGGTGGCCAAAATAATTACAAAAAGGGGGTGGTGATGGACAGAGTATCTGAGTTAATCAGAACACTCCTACCCAGTCAACAGATCAGGGCTTGATCCATCACCGTTTTTTAGCTCACTGCACCATCCCAGTTCAGAACCTGGCTATATGCAAATTAGTCTGTCCCTGGCCCAGTGCATCATGGGAACAGGGCAGACCAAACTACCAAGCCAATTCTTCACTGGAAAGGAAACAAGCTTCCGGGGACCGGTTTCTGGCATTACAGCCGTCTTCGGCCCGGCTTGCTTGAATCCTGATGGTGCAATGAGCAAGGGACTCATGTCTGAGCATACCCTTCCACACTCATGGTGGCCAAAATAATTACAAAAAGGGGGTGGTGATGGACAGAGTATCTGAGTTAATCAGAACACTCCTACCCAGTCAACAGATCAGGGCTTGATCCATCACCGTTTTTTAGCTCACTGCACCATCCCAGTTCAGAACTTGGCTATATGCAAATTAGTCTGTCCCTGGCCCAGTGCATCATGGGAACAGGGCAGACCAAACTACCAAGCCAATTCTTCACTGGAAAGGAAACAAGCTTCCGGGGACCGGTTTCTGGCATTACAGCCGTCTTCGGCCCGGCTTGCTTGAATCCTGATGGTGCAATGAGCAAGGGACTCATGTCTGAGCATACCCTTCCACACTCATGGTGGCCGAAATAATTACAAAAAGGGGGTGGTGATGGACAGAGTATCTGAGTTAATCAGAACACTCCTACCCAGTCAACAGATCAGGGCTTGATCCATCACCGTTTTTTAGCTCACTGCACCATCCCAGTTCAGAACCTGGCTATATGCAAATTAGTCTGTCCCTGGCCCAGTGCATCATGGGAACAGGGCAGACCAAACTACCAAGCCAATTCTTCACTGGAAAGGAAACAAGCTTCCGGGGACTGGTTTCTGGCATTACAGCCGTGTTCGGCCCGGCTTGCTTGAATCCTGATGGTGCAATGAGCAAGGGACTCATGTCTGAGCATACCCTTCCACACTCATGGTGGCCAAAATAATTACAAAAAGGGGGTGGTGATGGACAGAGTATCTGAGTTAATCAGAACACTCCTACCCAGTCAACAGATCGGGGCTTGATCCATCACCGTTTTTTAGCTCACTGCACCATCCCAGTTCAGAACCTGGCTATATGCAAATTAGTCTGTCCCTGGCCCAGTGCATCATGGGAACAGGGCAGACCAAACTACCAAGCCAATTCTTCACTGGAAAGGAAACAAGCTTCCGGGGACCGGTTTCTGGCATTACAGCCGTCTTCGGCCCGGCTTGCTTGAATTCTGATGGTGCAATGAGCAAGGGACTCATGTCTGAGCATACCCTTCCACACTCATGGTGGCCAAAATAATTACAAAAAGGGGGTGGTGATGGACAGAGTATCTGAGTTAATCAGAACACTCCTACCCAGTCAACAGATCAGGGCTTGATCCATCACCGTTTTTTAGCTCACTGCACCATCCCAGTTCAGAACCTGGCTATATGCAAATTAGTCTGTCCCTGGCCCAGTGCATCATGGGAACAGGGCAGACCAAACTACCAAGCCAATTCTTCACTGGAAAGGAAACAAGCTTCCGGGGACCGGTTTCTGGCATTACAGCCGTCTTCGGCCCGGCTTGCTTGAATCCTGATGGTGCAATGAGCAAGGGACTCGGTGTTGGATCTAGCCCTGATCTCTTGACTGGGTGAGAGTATTCTGCTTAATTCAGAGACTCTGTCCATCACCACCCCTTGTTGTAAATATTTTTGTCCACCCTAAGCGTGGAAGGGTATACTCAGATGTGAGTCCCTTGCTCATTGCACCATCAGGATTTAAGCAAGCCGGGCCGAAGACGGCTGAAATGCCAGAAACCGGTCCCCGGAAGCTTGTTTCCTTCCCAGTGTAAGAATTGGCTTTTGTAGTCTGGTCTGCCCTGTTCCCATGATGCACTGGGCCAGGGACAGACTAATTTGCATACAGCCAGGTTCTGAAACTGGGATGGTGCAATGAGCTAAAAAACGGTGTTGGATCTAGCCCTGATCTCTTGACTGGGTGAGAGTATTCTGCTTAATTCAGAGACTCTGTCCATCACCACCTCTTGTTGTAAATATTTTTGTCCACCCTAAGCGTGGAAGGGTATACTCAGATGTGAGTCCCTTGCTCATTGCACCATCAGGATTCAAGCAAGCCGGGCCGAAGACGGCTGAAATGCCAGAAACCGACCCCCGGAAGCTTGTTTTCTTCCCAGTGTAAGAATTGGCTTTTGTAGTCTGGTCTGCCCTGTTCCCATGATGCACTGGGCCAGGGACAGACTAATTTGCATACAGCCAGTTTCTGAAACTGGGATGGTGCAATGAGCTAAAAAACGGTGTTGGATCTAGCCCTGATCTCTTGACTGGGTGAGAGTATTCTACTTAATTCAGAGACTCTGTCCATCACCACCCCTTGTTGTAAATATTTTTGTCCACCCTAAGCGTGGAAGGGTATACTCAGATGTGAGTCCCTTGCTCATTGCACCATCAGGATTCAAGCAAGCCGGGCCGAAGACGGCTGAAATGCCAGAAACCGGTCCCCGGAAGCTTGTTTCCTTCCCAGTGTAAGAATTGGCTTTTGTAGTCTGGTCTGCCCTGTTCCCATGATGCACTGGGCCAGGGACGGACTAATTTGCATACAGCCAGGTTCTGAAACTGGGATGGTGCAATGAGCTAAAAAACGGTGTTGGATCTAGCCCTGATCTCTTGACTGGGTGAGAGTATTCTGCTTAATTCAGAGACTCTGTCCATCACCACCCCTTGTTGTAAATATTTTTGTCCACCCTAAGCGTGGAAGGGTATACTCAGATGTGAGTCCCTTGCTCATTGCACCATCAGGATTCAAGCAAGCTGGGCCGAAGACGGCTGAAATTCCAGAAACTGGTCCCCGGAAGCTTGTTTCCTTTCCAGTGTAAGAATTGGCTTTTGTAGTCTGGTCTGCCCTGTTCCCATGATGCACTGGGCCAGGGACAGACTAATTTGCATACAGCCAGGTTCTGAAACTGGGATGGTGCAATGAGCTAAAAAACGGTGTTGGATCTAGCCCTGATCTCTTGACTGGGTGAGAGTATTCTGCTTAATTCAGAGACTCTGTCCATCACCACCCCTTGTTGTAAATATTTTTGTCCACCCTAAGCGTGGAAGGGTATACTCAGATGTGAGTCCCTTGCTCATTGCACCATCAGGATTCAAGCAAGCCGGGCCGAAGACGGCTGAAATGCCAGAAACCGGTCCCCGGAAGCTTGTTTCCTTCCCAGTGTAAGAATTGGCTTTTGTAGTCTGGTCTGCCCTGTTCCCATGATGCACTGGGCCAGGGACAGACTAATTTGCATACAGCCAGGTTCTGAAACTGGGATGGTGCAATGAGCTAAAAAACGGTGTTGGATCTAGCCCTGATCTCTTGACTGGGTGAGAGTATTCTGCTTAATTCAGAGACTCTGTCCATCACCACCCCTTGTTGTAAATATTTTTGTCCACCCTAAGCGTGGAAGGGTATACTCAGATGTGAGTCCCTTGCTCATTGCACCATCAGGATTCAAGCAAGCCGGGCCGAAGACGGCTGAAATGCCAGAAACCGGTCCCCGGAAGCTTGTTTCCTTCCCAGTGTAAGAATTGGCATTTGTAGTCTGGTCTGCCCTGTTCCCATGATGCACTGGGCCAGGGACAGACTAATTTGCATACAGCCAGGTTCTGAAACTGGGATGGTGCAATGAGCTAAAAAACGGTGTTGGATCTAGCCCTGATCTCTTGACTGGGTGAGAGTATTCTGCTTAATTCAGAGACTCTGTCCATCACCACCCCTTGCTGTAAATATTTTTGTCCACCCTAAGCGTGGAAGGGTATACTCAGATGTGAGTCCCTTGCTCATTGCACCATCAGGATTCAAGCAAGCCGGGCCGAAGACGGCTGAAATGCCAGAAACCGGTCCCCGGAAGCTTGTTTCCTTCCCAGTGTAAGAATTGGCTTTTGTAGTCTGGTCTGCCCTGTTCCCATGATGCACTGGGCCAGAGACAGACTAATTTGCATACAGCCAGGTTCTGAAACTGGGATGGTGCAATGAGCTAAAAAACGGTGTTGGATCTAGCCCTGATCTCTTGACTGGGTGAGAGTATTCTGCTTAATTCAGAGACTCTGTCCATCACCACCCCTTGTTGTAAATATTTTTGTCCACCCTAAGCGTGGAAGGGTATACTCAGATGTGAGTCCCTTGCTCATTGCACCATCAGGATTCAAGCAAGCCGGGCCGAAGACGGCTGAAATGCCAGAAACCGGTCCCCGGAAGCTTGTTTCCTTCCCAGTGTAAGAATTGGCTTTTGTAGTCTGGTCTGCCCTGTTCCCATGATGCACTGGGCCAGGGACAGACTAATTTGCATACAGCCAGGTTCTGAAACTGGGATGGTGCAATGAGCTAAAAAACGGTGTTGGATCTAGCCCTGATCTCTTGACTGGGTGAGAGTATTCTGCTTAATTCAGAGACTCTGTCCATCACCACCCCTTGTTGTAAATATTTTTGTCCACCCTAAGCGTGGAAGGGTATACTCAGATGTGAGTCCCTTGCTCATTGCACCATCAGGATTCAAGCAAGCCGGGCCGAAGACGGCTGAAATGCCTGA
The DNA here is from genome assembly GCF_964261635.1 of Lissotriton helveticus. Classification (NCBI taxonomy): domain Eukaryota; kingdom Metazoa; phylum Chordata; class Amphibia; order Caudata; family Salamandridae; genus Lissotriton; species Lissotriton helveticus. The sequence goes on from NC_136067.1 coordinate 123,452,990, forward strand.
AACCGGTCCCCGGAAGCTTGTTTCCTTCCCAGTGTAAGAATTGGCTTGGTAGTTTGGTTTGCCCTGTTCCCATCATGCACTGGGACAGGAACAGACTAATTTGCATATAGCCAGGTTCTGAACTGGGATGGTGCAATGAGCTAAAAAACGGTGTTGGATCTAGCCCTGATCTCTTGACTGGGTGAGAGTATTCTGCTTAATTCAGAGACTCTGTCCATCACCACCCCTTGTTGTAAATATTTTTGTCCACCCTAACCGTGGAAGGGTATACTCAGATGTGAGTCCCTTGCTCATTGCACCATCAGGATTCAAGCAAGCCGGGCCGAAGACGGCTGAAATGCCAGAAACCGGTCCCCGGAAGCTTGTTTCCTTCCCAGTGTAAGAATTGGCTTTTGTAGTCTGGTCTGCCCTGTTCCCATGATGCACTGGGCCAGGGACAGACTAATTTGCATACAGCCAGGTTCTGAAACTGGGATGGTGCAATGAGCTAAAAAACGGTGTTGGATCTAGCCCTGATCTCTTGACTGGGTGAGAGTATTCTGCTTAATTCAGAGACTCTGTCCATCACCACCCCTTGTTGTAAATATTTTTGTCCACCCTAAGCGTGGAAGGGTATACTCAGATGTGAGTCCCTTGCTCATTGCACCATCAGGATTCAAGCAAGCCGGGCCGAAGACGGCTGAAATGCCAGAAACCGGTCCCCGGAAGCTTGTTTCCTTCCCAGTGTAAGAATTGGCTTTTGTAGTCTGGTCTGCCCTGTTCCCATGATGCACTGGGCCAGGGACAGACTAATTTGCATACAGCCAGGTTCTGAAACTGGGATGGTGCAATGAGCTAAAAAAACGGTGTTGGATCTAGCCCTGATCTCTTGACTGGGTGAGAGTATTCTGCTTAATTCAGAGACTCTGTCCATCACCACCCCTTGTTGTAAATATACAAAAACAATTTCGGCGTTTACCTATGGGCTATAAGATTACTCCTGGGATTTTATCTGCCCGCATAGTCTCTCTCTTAGAGAGGGTCGACCCTGATGCTTGCTCGTATGTGGATGACATTTATCTCACAGACAACGAACTTTGGGAGCATCTGTGTCGCGTTGACCGCTTAATTTGTAGCTTTGCAGACATGGGTTACAAATTCAACTTTGCAAAATCGCACATTGCAGAGTATACAGTGTTGTCCCTGGGCTACGAGCTCAACAATGAAGGTAGAGGTTTGACTCCTCACTTCCTGGAGAAATGCGCACAACTGCGCGCTCCGACAACTCTGAAAAAATTACAGTCTTTACTGGGTTTTTTAAATTTCGGGAGAACATACATTCCGGAATATGCACAGCGTATCAAGCCTTTTATATGCTTTGATACAACCAACTTTTTCCAAATCATGCTGGCTGCCTGAGCACTCATCTATTCTGCAATCTTTGCAGGCTGATCTGCTCGCTTCTAAATTCTTACTGACTCGTGACAACCACACCAACCTGGTGATAAGAATCATCCCTGGGACAGTGGGTTTCACGTACCTGACTTTTAACGAAGGAGACACAGTACCTATTGCTTACAAGTCACACTTGTACACTTCGGCTGAAATGCGATTTTCCACTGTGGAGAAAGTTGTAACGGCTGTACAGATGGCGATTCTTAAGGAACGTGCTCTGTCACAGGGAAAACACATGTTGGTTGTTACCCCATGTCCTGCTTTGGAGGCAGTTACGAAAGCCAGTGTACCGAATTCCAAAGCTTTGCACCCTCGGTGGATACAATGGGCTGCTTCCTTGACGTCCCCGGATGTCACGTTTATCTTTGACGCCTCATTGCGGTCGCAGGAGTACTTACAGTATGAATTTGTTCATCCAGCTCCTTTAGCTATGCGACCTTTGGAGGATTTCCATTGCATCATTTACACTGATGGTTCGGCGCAGGTTGCGCATGGCTCTAAACATGCCTACGTTTCTGCATGCGCCTTTGTGGTTGGTGCCATGGTGAACGATGAGCTCAAGTCCAGAGTTGTGCACATGCAGACTCTAGGGGACTGCACCGCCCAATTAGCAAAGCTTCGTGCTCCGGTGCTTGCATTGGAGTACGCTCTTATTGTGAGTGATTCCTATTATTGTGTCCAGTCTTACAATGAAAACGTGTTCTTTTGGATTCAGAATGACTTTCGTGATTCCAAGGGTAGCACAATAAAATATAAAATGATCTGTGTTCGAGTGGCTGAGCTTAAAGAGCAGTTGAGCGAGCAAAAGAGGGGTTGCTGAACTGGTCCTATGGAGAGAGAGGGAAGTTTTTAGCTGGCGTGACCAAAGGCGTTCGTGTGACACCCAAGGGCATCCATTATGTTGGATGTATTTGCCTCACACACCCAGAAGGGTGTCATGCTTCATCATCGGCGTTTGCTCCTCGTCGGGGAGGCGGTGCAACCCCCGACGGGCTCACCTCAAAGAGGGGCTGTTTGGCGGAGATCTTTTTATCCAACAGCCTTATGGTGAGGTGGGGGTGTGTGGGCAAGATGGTGTATTATTGTGATGGGAAGATTAAAATGTAGCAAGGGGTACCGGAATTAGCTTTATTCTGGGGGTCCCCTGGCTGCAACTAAAATGTGGGGCTAGCTCGCTAGGTGTCAACAGGTTAACTCAAGTGATCCTAGAGGAGACTAGAAGTGGAGGTGGTCGACATGTTTCTCGCAGAGGGTAAAGTCACCCGCGATTCATCAGGACCTTTACAAAAGTGAGGGAAAGGAAAAACAAAAAACAACAACAACATGCTAGTGTCATGTATGTGGTGTATGTTACCTCAGTGGATTCTCCTATGCCTATACATAGAGAAAAAATAAGGAAACGATGGTTAAAACGTAATTTCATTGAACCAAAACAAGTCACGTTATTGCCAGGGCATGAAAAAGTAGTGGCATGCTGGCGGTGTTGTGAACTATTGTGCACAACCACTGCATGCCTGGGAAAGTGGAGTGTGCAACGTGCAAAGTTGGGTGCACACACAACCACTATCAATGTGAGCAGATCTGTGGCGTGAAGGAGTGAAATTAAAAACCAGGGTTTAAAATGCAGCATACTAGGAGCGATATTTTGCCCATCCATTATCATTTTAATGAGCAGTTCTTGTGGTAACGGCACCAATAAAAAAACATACTATGGCTAAGCAACACACAGACAGACACCCAACTCACTCACTCTGTGACCTAATATGCGCTGAAATGGTAAAGCACACGTTCCCTTCTTACCTATTAGTCAAGGACTATTTGCCACATGAGGGATCGGCGGGGCAGAACATCAGGGATGAGCCCATGAATTGTAGCTGGAGGGAAGCACATAAGTGGCGCCTTAGGGTTAGTACTACGAACACGGTAGTGTTCGTCGGTCAAGGCTATAGCTTCTCTGCTCCCGCTTGGAGCGATGTCACTCACCTCAAATCACCAGTGTCCGCGTGGGGAGACCTACCCATATCCGCCGAGCTCGAGTAGATGAGTGAGCTCGGCGGTCGGTGTGTTTTAACCTGGTAACCTACCCGGCGTGCAGGGACGTGGCGCCGCCCACTCCACAAGGTCACGTGATTGAAGCCGGTATTGAGGCGGCCATCTTGTAATGGTTAAAGAGCAGTTGCCACTTGTGTTTGTAATTCATACTCTCGGCCATCAGCGTGTTGGAGTTCACGCTGTCGGTAACTCGCTTGCTGATGAGGCAGCGAAATCAGCGGTATCTACATATTTAGTTGCAGCGGTTACGCGCTCCAAAAGTAAGATTGATGATGATATCTTGGCGGCTGTTGCTGCCACTGAGAAGGGAGGTAAACATCCTTCGGGGTTCCCTTCGAAGTACACATACCCCTTAAGTCCCGATAAGGTTCCTTATGTGAAAATTCCTGAGGTTGGGGAGCGGTTGATTCCCAACTCGGACCGCAGGGCTACGTTGATTACAGCGGCGCATGAAGGTGTGGCGTCTGGGCATGCAGGCGTCTCGGCCACTGTAACTCATTTACAATAGCGTTTCTGGTGGCGGGGACTGTACAAACAGACGCACGATTATGTCCTCCAATGTGACATTTGCCAGCAGATTAAGCCTTCGACTGCTGCGCGTCCACCACAGACACAGTTGTACATATCGAATAAACCACTAGGATGTGTTTATTTAGATCACTGCGGTCCTTTTTCTTCTGATACTGCGTATAAGTACATCTTAGTAGCAGTTGATTCATGCACACGCTTTGTGTGGGTCTGGCCCAATCGCAGCGCTGATTCACGGACTGTCATAAGAGATTTGCGTGTCTTTGTAGGGATTTTTGCCTGTGGTACCTTCCATTCGGATCAGGGTCCGGCTTTCGCCTCTAAGGCGTACAAGGATGCCATGATTTTGATGGGGGTCCAAGCCAAGTTTTCGTCTCTGTACAGACCTGAGCGTAACAGTGTAGTGGAACGAATGAACTGTGACTTAAAGCAATCATTGACAGCACAAGTTATAGGCACTGGCAGAAACTGGCTGGCCCATCTCAATGGCGTGCAGCGTGCTCTTAATAATCTCCCTAGAAGGTCTCTGGGTGGGCGGACCCCATACGAAATTCTCTTTGGTATCAAGATGTATGTCCCGGACCATGACGGTCTAGACTGCGTGGCCCAAGCCACAACCTTTGACGTAGATGAACATTGCAATGTTTACAGGATCTACAAAAGACCAGAGACAGTCTTGCAAAGGAACATTTGCCCTCCACATTGGATGATGCGTTGCAGATCCCGGTAGTTGGCTGGCTACCCCAAGTTGGAGAACTGGTTCGAGAGAAGATCGATAACAAGAAAGAATTTGGTCCTTCCTATCAAGCTTCCTATTGTGCTTGGCCTGAAGGGCACAAGAACAGTCATTTTACCACTGCTTCCAGGTCGTAAAGAAAACAGGTTTATCTCAATTGACAATGTCAAGATACACAGAGTGGCCGATTCTTCTTAGTATGACACCGGCTGTCTCCTGTCCTTCGATTGTGAGGAATTCTGTTTTGGCCACTGCTTCCAATCCTGAGCCAGAAGTGGCCATCGAGATGCCTACAATTTCCAGTCCTTTATTGAGTACTTTGCCTGGTACTAACGTTGATGAAATTGATTGCACTTACCCGACTGACTTATCGATGCCTGATTTGCAAACACGTTTGGCCACAGAATCCAGATTTTCATTTGACACTGTTTCGAATAACTCAAAGAAACCCACTCATTTTGCAATTTATGCCAGTTTATTTAAAAAACACTTTTTGATTCCCCCTTGGACATATATTTGGCTGGTACTTTTTTCAATTTACCTTTTTATGTCAATTGGTTTTGTGTTTTATTTTTTTCGAATCGTCAATGGACACTATGTCGAAGAGAGAACATGCATTCGACATCTAAATGGAACTTTGGCCCCCCTTTCCTCTTCACATTCAGCACACAGACTGAAAAGAGACTTGACTTTTGTTAACATCACTGCTTGGCCTGTCCTTGATGGGATTGTGTGGGATGCCGTTAAATTTCAAATCCATGGCCCTACCGAGGTTGTTAATGTCCCTAATGTGCTCAGGGTAAACATGGGGGGTGTAGTAAAACAAAACATACGTTCTGATGATTGGGATATTCAGGCCGTAGAGGCGTTGTTTTCTGATTTGAAATCTTATGCTGCCTTTGATGCTGAAGATTTGTACTTAGAATCTGCTAATTATGGTGAATTATTTTGCTTCCAACATTTTGGCAACCATTATCTGCATAAAACTAATTCCAGAAGGAGTACTGTAAATTATACACAGTGGGAGCATTGCCGGCTCCTTTACAAGGCAGTTCAAGTACTTTTTTGAAAAAGTACACATATTTTACTGACTTTAATCAGTCCAATCCCGCTTCTTTTTATTTTAAATTGAAAGAGAAGTCCATGTCCAAGGTTAGACTTACTGATACAAAGTTATTGTACTCGAAGTCCTTTCTATACAAGTTGGCTGTAGAAGGCTACGAGTTATGGAAGGAAACTGTTGACCTTAAATCTGTTTGGGGTTCTAAAAGCTGGCAGGTACAAGGCACTGAGGCTTTGCACCGTGCATGTCTCATCCCAAATCATATGTTGTTTTTGAATTCTACCATTTCGCAAATGACATGCTTTGGATTGGCTACTTCTAAGAAATTAAATACACCTACCGTCCCTGATTTAGAAGAATATTCTGGTTGGAGTAATATTACACAGTTTTCCATTAGGAAATTGCAAACTCTATTGCATAATTTGTCCTTTAACAGTTCCAGTTTGGATCCAAAAGGTTGGCTGATGTGGCACAGAAGTTCTGATTCATACCAACGTCGGTTTCTGGGTTTAGCTGAAGGGTTTACACAAGTCAGGCATGATCCCCGTTTTGAAAATGACCATTCTGTCACCACTTATTCAGTAGGCAAATTATGTCAGAATTGGCTGAAACATTCTACCTTGGCTGCGGTTAAACTGCATCATTCCAAGCTGACTGATGATGTGGATTTAAATGATTTCATAAAAGGCCCGGCTAGTGGTATTTTTAAAAGATGGATATATGCGATTTACAATGAAATCTGGAAGACATCACAGATTGAAGCGGCTACACACCTTAGAGCTTTTGATCAAGCTAATTTAGAAAAAGTGCTTGCAGTTGTCGATAACAGTATTAACATGCTTTCTTCCCGCATTTACACCTTAGATAATATAGTGTCTTCTGTTGTTGATATTGTGCAAGATGAAGTGTCTGTTTTATACCATGGTCAAAATCAATTGCGTTCCATTATGCAATTTGCGTGGACCCTGCAGACGCTTAAATCTGGTAAAGTGCCTTGGAATTACATGAACGTGTCCTCCCTCTTTGCTCCTTTTAATTTGACTGACAAGCAGCGCTTGCTTTCCATGCGAGATGCATCTTTTTCCATGTTACACATTGAGAGGTTGGAATCTTTACCGTTCTCTGTGGCTGAAGCCACTGCTGCAACGTGGCTTATCCACGGGTTAATCACATTACCATTTGCTCTGTTTAAATTTACAAATTGAAAGCGATATATATTGTGATAGGCCGATATGAACCACTGGGTAGTTCATTTCTCCATGAAGCCTGGTCTCTTCCTTTTACTTATAGATGCCAGAAAGATGGGAAAGAAGTGTATCTTAAGGGTGATGAGTGCACAGAAACACCAGATCACTCATTAATGTGTAGACACATTCAATTACACGGTACTTGTAACCAAGACCGGCCAAATTTAGCCTGTGTTTTGAAAGGTACTCCGGTTCCCGCTATCGTTCCCACTTTCACATTACTGGCAAACGGCAGTTATTTACTTTTAAATAACGAAGATTGTTGTGGGTTAATTAGAGGTATTGCTTATGTCGTATCTGAATGTGTGGTTTGCTGCAAAAATGTTTTGTACCCACCCACACATGGGAACTCAGATTTTTCCATCTGGCCGCGAAAGCCAACCTTGAAGGCAGAGTTCAATGGATTGAGTAGAATAAGAGCCCTTTTGTCCCAAAAAGAAGTGTCCCTGAGTTCGGCTCGTGAAACATTTGTCCTTCACGTCGCCAACACCCGCACAGAGGTGCAGGCTCTTTTAAATACTGATTTGCCATTGCATTTCTGCGAGCTGATTCATTCAATCTTTAACGCGTCCTCCACTTCTGGCCTCGCACACTTTTTTAAGATAGTTAGCAGTGGTCTTGTGACTTCATTTGAAAAGATATTTGGAGTAATTCCTGCTTTCTTTCATTCTATATTTTCAAACCTGTTTGGTGGTTTTCCTGTTTTGTTGGCGCTGGCTGCAGGCGTCCTGGTGATAGTTTGTTTTATTAGAAATGGATGCCCATCCTGTGTTACACGCCGCACAGCCCCACCTGGCACTGTTTCGCAACAGGATGCTTGAATACTATGGCGCCTTGCCGCTCGCGACTTTAAGAGCGGCATATGGATTATCATTTCGATTTTCCTATTTTACATGTGTCCAGCCTGTGTTTCAATGCCTGAGCTGCGATTTCAAGTGGGCCCTTGATTTGTGTCTCTGCAAGATGGTGTCTCCTGACGTCGATTTTAATCATCTGAAGAGTCCCTTAGTTGCTCATGAGTTGTTTTGTTCAGACGAAAGGATTATGGCCTTGGCAGCGATGCATGGACTAATGGGTCATTGGAACATATTTGCAGCGGCGCAAGATTACTTGGCACAGAGTTTTATTGAGAACCTACTGAGTTATCCTCTGATGATACTAGAGGCTCCGGTGCTGGAGGAGCACGTATGATCTTTCCCATTATTAAATTGGATGGCTGAACTGTTTTTGGATGATGACAGTGACTTCCTGTTGGAGGCTGTGGCTGCATATTTTGCATATTCAGTCCTGTCCTAAAGGCTTTCAAGGATTTTGATGACAAACTGTTCTTACTTGCACAAATATTTTTAGAAATTATGCATACATTTTTCACCACCCAGACCTACAGACTTTGGGAAAAGTGACAATAGAATTGGCAAGTTGTAATTTTTTGAATTGACTTTTAAAAACATTTTTTTTCCACCGTTTTTAGATTTGACCTGGCTCATCGTTCTTGAACTCTGCTTTCATGATGTTCACCTTGCCTTATCTTATCTTATCTTATCTTATCTTATCTTATCTTATCTCATCTTATCCGTGCTCGGATCATGGGGGGATGTCATATAGTTACTGCTTACCTATATACCGTGTTAAGTTAGCATGAGCTTATCAAATGTTTAAACGCCATTTTACCTTTAGCTGCTTCTGCACATCAATACATAATTGTTGTTTTAGCTTTCAGCCTAGAAGAGCGTTGTGATTTACACGAGAATATGTTATTGCTCTGATATCAGCTTTGCTTAGTAAACCGTGTCTGTATAGTGAGTGCTGAAGCCTTCAAGGATAACTCAACACAGTGTTGTTGTGAGGTCTGATCTTCGCACCTTCCTAGACATAACATAAATGCAGCTGCTGCCAAAATATGGCTTTAGGCGCGTTTTATATTGCTTTGCATAGAGCACACGACACACACTTGATGGTGCTTCGCATGCAGAGAGCTGGCGGAAGATGATGTGATCCTCTGCCACTAGGATCTTGAGGTATGGGTCCGCCCTGCTAAAACCCAAAGAGACCTTCTTAGATGTAATATATCATGCTAGTTAGGGAGGGGGAGAAATAGGTGTTGTTGAACCCTATTCATTTCAGCATATTTAGTATGTTGTCACCTTTTGCATTCTATGTACAAGTAACTATGCTGATAACTTTGCTTCTTATATTATGTTTGCTTGTATTATCTAAGATACTGCGTCTGAGAACACTGCATTAGTAAATAAATATTACAAATATGCACGCGTCCTCATTTACTCCACATTCTGGTTTGAAATGATTGTATAACGAAAGAGTGTTCATGTATTCCACGTGACCTGAGTTATTCTAAGTTCATGTTCTGGTTTGTCTAAACATTGGGAGTTTGTAATAACCAATGAGACACTGTAGCTAGCTCGGTAAGGGGATTTTGGGTACTAAGGTGAGTTTTGGCACATCCTAATTAACTGAGGTTCCAGATCTCTATGCACAGTTCTGTAGGAGAACGGAATCCCTGCTACAGCTGTTTTGTGGATGAAAAGGTATGAGAGACAGATGTGCAGTGTATGGTATTTAGTATGTTGGTAGCTTTGCACAGCTTTGTACAGCTCTGCAGGTCCCTATAGTTTCTTATGATTGTGGTCTACTGGTGACTGCTGAGTTCATGATCATACATATTCTATTGAAGAGGGAAGCCAGGACTGTTGCCAGATTTTTTGCTTTCATGTTGCGATTGCATACACTAAATGGGTAGCTCTTTCTCCGTAGAGGCCCTTTAGTCAATAAAGCTGTGTGCGGAGGGACAATTTGCGAGTTGCTCAGCCTTTTGTAGCTGATGATGACTTTTACTGATTAGAAGTAGCTCTTGCAATAGAAAAGGTTTGAGACTCCTGCACTAACTTAAGCCTGTCTGCTCTATGCAATAGCTACCAGAAGGTTGAGCACAGATTAATTTAGTAATTTTTGGAGTTCACCCTATGGCATAGTGTTATTATTTTTTAGGTGGGTGATCCATATCTAATCCTTAACCCAAAGGGATAGTCCACAGTCTTGATCTGTTTACACTATCAAAGGCTGATGAGAAATCCACAAATCCATAAATGACAGGTAGATAGGGCAGGATTTTGCATAGGTATATTCACTAACTACTGAATATAGATTTAGGCACTGTTCTAAAGTACCAATGCCTTTCCTAAACCCATCCAGAGACTGTGCCAAGATGTTCAATTCTGTGATCCAGATGTTTATTTTGTCCGTGACAATGCGCCCCATGATTCTAACTGTTGAATCCAAGAATGAAGTAGGGTGATAACATCATAAATCATCACGCCTAAACGTTTTAAAATGTTTTAAAAATAGGCGCCGTTATGGCTGATCTCTTACATTGCAGTAATCCCACTTTACAGACTAGATTAATAACATTGGTATGGTGAGGTGCTCTTAGTTCAAGCTCACCTATATATAAATCCATATCGACTTTCTCAGAACCCGGGGTTTATTTTAGGGAATCCTCAAGACAGCTGATGGGACTTTGGTCAGCGTAAATTCAAACTCTAGTGAGATAACAGGGGCAGCTGTCTCACACTGATCAATGTTCCATTCCAGTGGGCCAAAAATGTTATTGCTCTACCAATGCATCAGGAGAAACTGTTTGCTGCTAGATTTGGGAATGGGGTGCCTAAAGTTTTGAAAGAATTAGCTGTTTTCCAGAAGTCTCTTACATCACTGGACTGATGTGAAACTACTAAGGCTTCCCAGGTCTCTATCTGGTAACTTTTCCTTCCTTTTTAAGTTTTGCCCGCACAGCGCTCGTGAAATCTACTGTATTCAATACATATCTTAAAAGGGGCTTACATCCGGCCCCTCGCTTTCCTGGCTTTTCATTGGTTCCTATGCTTGCCGTTTGCTTTCCTTCCATTTCTATTGGCTGTAGCATATTTTTCTTGCATATACCAATGCTTGTTCCTTGTCTGCTTCTCCTATCACTTTCCTGTAGTCGAAATACTTTTAACATCTACTTTGGTGCAAATATTTTTTCATGAAGTTTTGCTTCTACCTGCTTGTGTGATACTTTAAATCATATTAGCAGATTTATATAGCTAAATTTATCACCCAGAGAGATTAAGGGGCATATTATCAAGGGGGTTTATCTCCGCTTTTTTGGCTTTAAAAACCAAGAAAGCGGAGATAAAATTATCTCCCTATTACCTAGCTGTCGCTAACACCAGTTAGCGACAGCCAGTAGGAGATAGCGACCATCTTGGGCCCCACTTTGCATGTCAGTGATATTTATCACTAATGATATGCAAAGTGGGCGTGCCAAGATGTTAGCGACTGGAAACAGTCGCTAACATCGCTATCTCCTATTACCAACTTTTGGAGATATTCGCGCTAAGCGCGAATATCTCCAAAAGCTAACACCTGCCCTGAGCAGTTCTTAGCCATGTTATCCAATGGGAGGTGGATAACATGGCTAAGAGCATTAGTTCGGTAATGCATGAATATCGCGGACTTTTCAGCGATATTCATGCATTGCGCCCGTTTTGTATCGCATTTGCGATAAATCTTGGTAATACCAAGGTTTATCTGCGATAAAAATCGCCGCAGCTTAGCGGTAACATTTTTTCTCAAACCAAGCAATAGCGATAATTATCACTATTGCTTGGTAATATGCCCCTCAGTGATCTGCCCAGAATCACAGAATGTTGGGTCCACTGAGACTTGAACCGGAAACGTCATCTCTTGAGTCATCAGCTCTGGCCGCTGTGCCTCATCCTCTCTGCTCCCATGCTACTTGTTTATTGTTTTGCCTGCACAGCACAAAATCTTCCCAGTGAAGGATTAGTAGTTTGACTGCATCACTGTTCGAAATTTTATTTATTTATTTATTTATTTTTTTATTGAGCAAATTTCAAACAAATGATTCAGTAATACAAATTCATTAAATGTACAGAAAATACTACAATCATAGTAAAACATCATAAAGAAGTGGCGAACATATTACTAAAAAAGAGAGGATAACTAAATATAACTTGTGTTGGTTAAATTTAACAAAAAATAGACCAGTCAAATCGGGGCAGGGAGAGCAGGAGGCCTCACGTTAGAATACCAACTAGAGATTGGAGCCCAAATCTGGGCTCCAAGAAGCCTAGCTTTTTTGCCTCTAGTACCATAAATTGAAATCTCCTGTTTATAGGTGGCCAGAAATCGACTAAGCCACATCTGAAATGTAGGTGGCTCTGGGTCCTTCCATCGGACAGCCAGAATAATATGAAAGATTGCAGTACCTAAGAAAATGGTCCTTTGTTCCTCAGTACTGTGACCAAGGGAATCGTCATGGCCAATCAAGTAGATAGTTTTTGAGTCTCGTACATTCCGTCCAAATACCTGGGCCCAAAATCCCATAATCATTAGCTTTAATAAGTCCAATTTGGGGCATTCGGCGAACATATGAATTAGATTCGCTTGAGGTTGTCTACATCTTGGACAATTATCGTCGGTCCAAAAAAAAAACAAGAGAACAGTTTTGCAGGTGTATAATACAGGTTATAAATAACTCTATAGTATTGGGCTTTAAGATTAGAGGCGATAAACAATTTGGATGAAAGGGCCAGGGAAAGATCAATATCGATATTTGGATTACCTAACCTTACAGACCAAGCTTGCTCAACCCGCTCTAAGTCATCCACAGCTTTTTCAATCATCATCTGATATAGGTTGCCAATGCTAGTGGAGCGTTTCCCAATGATTGAAAAAAAATGGATGCTATCTAATTTGATCCTGGGGATACAGTTGCGAATACTTGTAAGCACCTGAAAGTATTTAAGAAGATCAGTTGCTGGAATAGTATACTTCAGTTGCAGCCACTCAAATGAGGAAGGAGTTTCTTGGCCAAAAAAATCTGCAACTGTATTGATGCCTAGAATTTCCCATTTCCGAGAGGTACTATCATTAAGGCAGGCCGAAAGAAGCGAGCTACGCCATAGCGGGTGTATTTTGTAAATTTTGGAATAGCTAATTGTTTAGATACAGATTTCCAAATGTTCCATGCATCTGTAACTACCTTTAACTTAATTTTTTTATAGTATGATGGTTCAACCTGCCTTAAAAATAGACCTTGGCAATCGTCCCCAAGACTCAACTCGTAAATGGAAGGGATATAAAGTAACATAGTAGTTGAGGTGGCTGTTTTACGATTTAACAAAGGCCCCATATGTTAAATAAGTGTTGCCCATAGATATAGAGTTAAGCTAGGAATAGCTAAACCCCCCCTATCTTGGGGTAGAGTCAAAAGTGGTAAGGCTCTTCTAATCTTTCCAAAGCTCCAGATGAATTTAGACATGGAGGAGTCAAGGATCTTAATAAAACTACCGCCAGCCAATAGCGGGATTGCTCGAAACAAGTAAAGTATCCTTGGGAAGACAGTCATTTTTAGGTAATTGGCCCTTCCGATTATAGAAAGATGTAAATTATCCACTCTCCTAAGATCATCTTTTATTTTGCTAATCAAGGGAGTATAATTAAGATGGTTGATTTCATTCACATCAGAGGAGATGCAAACACCTAAATAAGTAGCCTGTTTCACTTTATAGGGACTTTCAAATATAGTGTTTTTTGTGCATAAGACCATTGTTTTGTCCCTGTTAAGGGAATAACCAGAGAAGGAACCGAAGGTCTGGGTGTCTAACTCAATTTCCTGGATTGCATCGGCAGGATTGGTAGTTAAAACAGCCACATCATCGGCATATGCCAGAATTTTTGTTGAAAACAGACCCACCTTAACAGGTTGAATAATAGGTGAAGAGAGCAATTTTAAGATTAGGGGATTGATATAAAAAGAAAATAATATCGGAGAGCAGGGGCAGCCCTGCCTCGTCCCTCTTTGTATCTCAATAAACTCCGACTCAGAACCACCGATGGAAAGTTTAGTCTTTGGATCAGCGTATAAGGCCTTTATGGCTTTGATGAACTTGTGCCCAAAATTATTAAGTTCCAGGATGTTCCACAGGAATTGCCAAGAAACACGGTCAAATGCCTTCTCGGCATCGAGAAGAATCATCGGCATCTCACCCCCCGTGGCGCCCATGATATCAAATAGGGTAATGACTCTCCGGGTATGATCCGTGGTACCCTTCCCGGAAATAAAGCCATGCTGCCACGGGGAGACAAGACGTTCGACAACCCCACTCAGGCGATTAGCTAAGACCTTGGCGTATAGTTTTGAGTCGGAGTTTATAAGAGATATGGGGCGATATGAGGATGGAAGCTGTGGCGGCTTGCCTTTTTTAGGGAAGATCGCTATATTGGTGTGTTTCCAGGACTCAGGTGGTTTTGCATGATACTGAACCCCCAGAAACAGATCCAGTAGATAAGGAAGTATTTGGTTACCCAGGACCTTATACAGGTCCAAAGGGATTTTATCAGGGCCTGCAGCTTTACCGTTTGCGAGATCAGAAAGTTCAAGCTCCAGCTCCGTGATTGAGATTTCTCTTTCAAGATCTTCCTTGACTGATTCCTCAATCAGGAAATTGGGGTCTAAGTCTGGGATCCAACTGTTAAGAAAAGTTATTATTTCTCTACCGGAATGCAGATCTTCGCTTTGATATAACTTCTGATAATACTTCCGGAATACCCCTACAATATCTTGAGAGGAGGTGTATTGCTGGCCCTCATACTCAATCAGCTTTATCTTATTATAAGATTGTTTTTGACGCGTTCGAAGGGCTAAATGCCTACCTACATTTTCCCCGGATTCGTATATGCTGCTTTTATTTGCTTGATAGGTTTCAGCAGCTTTCCGGATTAAGGAGCTATTATTTTCAGTCTTCAGCACCAATATTTTTTGAAGAGTGTCAGAAGAAGAATCTCCTTGATGGATCTGGGTGGCATGATAAGCCTCGAGGTTAGATAATTCCAGCTTAAGCTTCATGTTGATGTTATCCTCTATCTTTTTACACTTAGACACAAACGATATGGTTTCACCCCTTAATGCTGCTTTAAATCAGTCCCAGACAATCAATCTGGGTGCGCTAAATTGATTGCAGTCGAAAAACCCCATAGCCCAAGAGGTTATATGGGTTATATATTCCGGGTTAACAAGAAGCTTTCTATCAAAGGATCATTGGGGCTTAGGTCTTACAAAACTGGACAGATTAAAAATAAGGGTAAGTGCGTTGTGATCGGAGATCGTTTTTGGAGACTTGATTATATCCAACAGAACCAGATCCGCTAAAGATGTCATAATATAATCAATTTGAACGTATTTGTTGTGCGAGTATGAGAAATATGTAAATCCGGAATCGTTTTTTTTTCTCAAATCCCAGACATCAAATAAGTTGTGGCTATCCATCAATTGGCGTAAGGCCCTATATACCTTAGGCTTACGTCCTTCATACTTCAAAGGTAATTGGTTATCTATAAAGGTTCCTAAAGCAATGTTAAAATCTCCACAAAGGATAAGAGGACTAGGCCAAGAGGCCAATTCTATTTCTAGATCACTAAACACTAAGGGATCATCAAGGTTTGATCCATATATTGTGCAGATTGTAAGACCTGATTTTAATTGAGCTATAGCCCATCTGCCATGTTTGTCGGCCAGTCTGCGTCTAGGATCACCGACTGCAGGTTTTGCTAAAATAGCGACCCCCCGTATTTTAGATGTTTGAGAGGTGGCTACAATCACATTATACCCCGGAATCTTTAGCAATTCTTTATCACATTCTGTAATATGGGTCTCCTGTAAGCATAGAATATCCACAGGGTCTTGTCGTAATAGTTGAAATAATTGCGCCCTTTTATTCCTATCATTCAACCCTGCGATATTCCAGCTGCAGAGTTTTAGTCTCCCCATCTAGGATGGTAGATCCCAAACCTGGCCTTCAAAAAACAGTAAAGCATATGACAACAGATATCAAGCCATGCATTCATAATCTGAATCCTCGATATTGCCATCATTTGATCCAACATACATAGAAATGCTTGACATTGTATATTTTGAGTGAAATTGCTCATTTTTGTGAATTTTCCCCTCTCCCTACCCACCGCCCCCCTCCCCCCACACACCAACCACCGAGGCATTTAGACTCTGTAAGAGTCTGTGGTGATGGCGAAACGTTCCCTGACCAGTACTATTAACAATAAACTTATATACTGAAAAACCCTTAAGATTGAGAGAGTGCAAAATAATATATCAGAGATAGGATAGAACAAAAATACAAGAGCAATTAGGAGGTGCCATAAAAGAAGATAAAAAATAAAAAAAGCACGGTGGCTATTTTTAGAATCCAGAGACCTTTTATCATGATTGTCAAGATTCTATCTATATATATATAAGTATGGCTATAATGTCTCGTATACTTCCTCAATGACCAAAGCTCCTCTTCTACAAAGACGTATGCCGGGTAGATAGCTACAAGATAATCAACCAAGGCGAAAGAAATGTAAGCCTATAAGATACTACAAGCGGTCTCTCTACTGACCTATAGCCATCCCTGATTCACTGTGGACACGTCATCCCTGCTCAGTCTAAACATATTCAAAATAATCAATTACTCAGCTGCTAGCATGATGTCAAACTCAGGTCAGACTATCTAAGAATTCCTTGGCTTTTATTTCTGAAGTAAAGAATTTAACTTGGCCATTATAAATAACCTTCAGTTTAGCAGGGTTATTGAGATACACCTGAGCCTTTTTTTTAGAAAGGGTTTGATCAGCTGGCGAAGGCGCCATCTCCTCTCCACAGTGGTATGGCAAAAGTCAGGCCTGACAAAATAAGAAATAGAGTCTCTGCTACGACGAGCTTCGGGTTTCACTTTGTCAGCAATGGCCTGGCGGAGAAGAAAGTTTCCGAAATATACCAATACTGCACGCGGGTAGCTCCCCTGCGGTGAAGAGGCCTTCAAGGTAAGTGGAATTCTATGAACTCGTTGGACTTCCAAATCCCAATTCCAAGATGCGAGCTCCGGGAGTGTGTCTTTAAATAGCTGAACAACAAAGGTACGTATATCCTCACCCTCGCTTTTTTCAGGAATTCCGAGGACGCGGAGATTATTGCGCCAAAGGCGATTTTCCATGTCCTCCAGCTTCCATCTGACATCCTTTAGCTCCGCCTCGTGGGCTTCCACCCGCTCCTGAGTAACTGTGGCTTCTGCTTCGTTGGTCACAATACGATCTTCCATCTCCGTCATTCTTGCACTAGAGGCAGCAACAGATTTCGAGAGTTTTCGAACTACGCCCTGTACCTTGTGTAGAGCTAATTGTGCCCTACGACCATCCCTCGATGTCTGCTCCCGATGGGAGGCAATGGCCTGGAGAACTGTGTCCATTACCGTAGTCAGTGTAGCAGTTTGCTGGTCTGTAGAGACGGATAACTCAGGATGAGATATGGAAGCATGCTCCTGAGAATTAAGGGCTGGCGCTGGAGAGTAATCCCAGGTTAATCCTGATGCACCATGATGGCTCCTTTTCTTCCTCAGCACAGTTCTCCTACTCCCTCTGAATTCGCCCAGGGCTGGATCATGGTCATTTTCCGTTGCACTGATATCAGAACCAGTATCAATCTCTGATTCTAAGTCTGAGTCATGTGACCACCTGGGATCTTCAAGACCCTCAGATATCGAATAAAAGTCAGATGGGTCTATATCAGTGTCCAGCGAGTCAGATGCAGTACGAACCTTGCGAGCCTTTCCCCTAGGATCCGGACGGTCCCCGCTATATACCATATTCTTAGGTGTGTTTGAAGTACTAGTCGAAGACATACCAGTGTTCGAAATTTTAAATAGAGTAAAGTTGTACTGCCCACTGTTTAAAACATTGTGAAACTCAGAGGAGTACAGCATGATATAACGCTGTGCTTTCTTCTTTTTTACCCTTTTTCCCACTCTGCCTCCATCATGGGCATTGCACGCAGCTGACATCCTTGCCCATTTGTCCTAGGCACACCTCATGGCAGCTTCTTAAAGTGTAGAGGCATGCCCTTCTTCTCAGAAGGGATGTTGCCAATGCTGCCACTGCGCCATTTATCCAGCGGGAGAAGGTGATTTTTAAGATCTCACCCAGGCAGCACTTGCGCTGTTTCTTCGAGGCATGCTGTATTCAGGTATGGGCTTGAAGCTCCACCAACTCTCCGCCCATCTTTTTAATCGGCAGCTGTGACTGTCCTTTGTCAATGTTGGCTTTTGGTTTGTTAATAGGCTTATTAGTCCCTCCTTAGTACCTCTCTGTCTTCTGTTGTTACCGCCCATCAGGATTGGCCCTTTTACATGTGTTGTTACTCTTTTTGCTTTATTTACAGTCTGTCAGCACTATTTTTTTTAATTACTTTCTAGTACCTGCTGTTGCAGGCATACTTTGCCCTTCACAACAAACACACACAGCATTTGTTTTCTTTTTTTTATTATTAGAGACATTTAGAGGGTGCATGTTCTGTTCCATGCACTTCCCTTCTCCCCGCCATTCTGTTTTTTTATTTTTATTATAATTGTGGACATGTTTTATCTGAACTGGGCCCATTTCACGAGCTTTGTGCGGGCTTTGCTTTCATTGTTGTGTGTTTTCCCAGCACCCCTTATGTTTCACCACTCCCAGTGCTCAGAAGAAGCAGCATGAAATGCGAGGAGCCGTTGTGTATGGAAAACATTTTTTTTTCACAACCTACCACACACACTTTATCTTTAAGAAGGCGCTTTTGCGCCTTTCTTTTGCTGTACATGGACACACCTGGGGGTGATTATCCGAAAAGTTTCAGCTCTCCGTCCATAGTCTCCTTGTGTTTGCTTTGTTCGCCCTAAGTTGCCAGGGTATGCCCAGACGTGGATCCTTTGCTCACTTTGCCACTAGATTTCAGTTAGCCTGGCTGACGAGGACTGTTAACCCGAAACCGTTCCCAGGATGCTTGTTTCTGGTACAGAGAAGACATGGCTTGGCAGTTCGGGATGGACTGTTCCCACGAGGCACAGGATCCAGACTGATTTGCATATAGCTGTATCTGAACTGGGGTATGCAAAGTGAGCTATAGAACGATGATGGATTCAACCCAGATCTGTGACTGGGGGTGAGGGTCTGAAAAGTTTCAGCGCTCCGTCCATCATCTCCTTGTGTTTGCTATGGACGCGTACAGTCAACAATGGCGCTGTGGCTTAAAGACCCTCATCTCCACCGCACCCCCGGGCACTGTGCTTTAACTTTTGACAAGGGGCTTTCAGATTAACAGCATGGGCTGCACGCTTAATATATTAGCAGGTGCCTGCTTTTATTATTGATCACCCATACCCAACATGTCAAACCCGGGTTGCACTGCCTTTTAGCTGAAGCCTGTAGTTGTTTACGCACCTCTTTCCTGACGCTCTGATAAAGCTGAGGTTGGGGTCAGGGTAGGCCTCGGGGTGCACTGTTGCAGCAGCTGCAGCTGCTTCGAGTCCCATATGCAGCACCATGGCGGGAACTGATTGAACTGATTTCACAAGCTTACAATCACTGTGTGTTTTCTTCGACTCTTGCGCTTATAATGAGGGTAAATGGCATGATGCCTTGTGAAGATGTAGTTTTTAAAAAACCTCAGCCCGCAGTACCTGGAAAAGAAATAACTTCTTAGATGAAGAAAGATGAATATTGGGCTGCACATAATTTCCCAGTATCAAAGTATAAATAATGAAAAAAGGTACATTTGAAACAATGAATGTAAATCTAAATGTAGACAAACACTTAGATGTAGGAGGCCATTTACCTGTCGGTAACGGCCGATTTCGGCAGTTACCGACCGGTAAATGGGTATTTGGTATGTAGGGGGCCATTTTTACAGATTCGGTAAATTTACCAAATCGGTAAATTTACCGAATCTGTAAAATACCAAATCGGTATTTTTACCGATTTGGTAACGGCCAGATGTAGGTGGGACTCTTCAGAGTCCCTCAGGCCTTACAGATTCAGTATTTTACCACCCAATCCAATTGGGTGGTAAAATACTGAATCCAGGTGTGCATGCACATGTGTGCATGCACACCTATGCCATGTGACAGACAGACATGCCCTTAGGGCATGTCTGTGTGCCACATGGCACACATGCCCGTCTTTGGGGTGCTAGAGGGTGTCAAAGTGACACCCCCTGCACCCTTGCAAAAATCGGTATTTACCGAATCGGTAAATACCGATTCGGTATTGCCCATTGATTCCTATGGGCTTCAGGGCCCATAGGAATCAATGGGCATTACCGAATCGGTATTTACAGAATCGGTAAATACCGAATCTTAACGATTCGGTATTTACCGATTCTGAAATACCTATATCCCCCCCCCTCTATTTTACCACTTCTTAAATGCCGAATCGGTAAAATTCGGTATTTAAAAAGTGGTAAATAAGAATTACCTACATCTAGCCCTTTAGTAGTCAATGGATTAAGTAGGATGCTTTGGAGGTCTTTTAAAATGAGTGTAGACCATCTTAATTGGAATTGAAACAATGGTGCCTGTGGTTTGCAGCCCCTCATCCCTGTCCCGTCCCCGGGCACTGCCCTTAAAGTTTCAGCACGGCGCCCGCTTGTACATTAACAACACAGGTGCCCGGCGCACGGCTTAAAATATAAGCAGCCACCTGCTTTTATTATTGTTTTTTTTTATTTCTCGTAATTCGCTTTTTTCCCAGTAGCGCGGCGTGTGGCTCGCCAAGCAAGCATAACTAAACCACATCTCCCTGGAACCATGTTTGAGCTCGTGGCTTTTGTTTTACATATCCTCACGTCTCCATGGCGTGTAAGTCGAAGTGTAAATCACAGCTGAACTTCGCGCCTTTTGAGACTATGCATCACTGAAGGAGACTGCCACCCTGTGATTGTGGGTGCAAGGTAAGTCTTATTAAAGGGGAAAATAACACAGATAAACATATCTTAATTTGTAGTGGTAGAAGCAAGTTGTACACAGCCATTATTGGGACTTACTCTGCATTTCACTTTCTTATGTATTCGTTTATTTCTTAGATGACCTGTCTGTTATGTATTTTTGCAATCTATTTAAGACTCAGCATTTCTAAAGCTCATCCCTCCCTACCCCCTCTGATATTCTATGGAAAGAACCGGACTCACTTGAGATGCTAACAAATCCTGAAATAGTTCAGTCCTGCCTGTAAATTCTATGGCTCAGTGAGGACCTGAGCTAAATATAGAAATCTAACTATTTTGAGTAACAATGTTTAAACAGTTACTTTTCTATTCTACGTCCCTGCGCAGGGTATAAATTAATGCATTTGCACACAAACGTTACTTAAATGAGATGACATGATTTTATAAAGCGCGCACTACCCGAGGGTGTCTTAGCGCTGAGCAGATTCAGTCCGGAAAAGAATGAGGGTGTCATAGGTTTATGGGGTGGGGGGGAGGAAAGACCAGGTGACCTCCTTGACTTAATGTGGAAGCAGCCAGGTCTTCAGCTGCTTCCTAAACACCTGCAGCGCCGGCTGTGCGCGGAGAGCCAGGGGGAGAGAGTTCCATACTTTTCCTCCCTGATAGACTAGGGTTCTGCCCACCCAGTTGGCGTGTTTGATTCTAGGGACCGTAACCATAAATGCGGAGCTAAGGGTCCTGCTGGGCACGTACCAGGAGAACATCTCCTGAAAGTACGATGGGACTGTCTTATAAAGTGCCTTGTGTATAAGGCACAGTGCCTTATGACGTATACTTGTGACCTATACTGCTTCAGAACGCCTTTAACTAAACAATAAGAGTAAATCAGGGTAAACAAAATAATCAGACAAAGGTTTTAGACAACAATCATGCATCCTAATTAATAAAGGTGTACTTTCTTCCTCACAGCACATACTTTATATATAGCACTCGCCAGGAATGCGATGGAGACGGATAGAAGCCTGGGGACTCCACCGATAAGGTAAGGTTATTTCAAATGTTATATATCATACTTTTTAAAGTTATTTAATACTACAGGCATGAGGCGGGTGGCGGGCGGGCGGACAACTTCTGTTATGCCCGAGTGTGCGAAGATTTGGCTTGTTTCTCCGCCTATATCGTGGAAGGCGGAAGGGGCAAATCTCCGCACATTCAGTGGGTGGAACGGAGTTGTCTGCCCACCCTTACCCAAAATACCATACCTGGGTATGTCACTTGCTTGCCTTATTGTCTTTTCTGTAGACAAGCGAGGATAGAAATCAGCTTTCTTGTCTTTAATAGCATGTTAACCCGATTCCCGTTTTATTTATTTATTTATTTGCGAGTTTGTAACGCGCTAGGATCACTTCCCGAAGGAGTATCTCCGCGCCTTTGGCAACCTAGAAGCAAATAAACAACCTGTCGCTGTGTCTCCATGATTTAAAATAGGAACGTTTTCAGTTGTCGCCTAAATGCGGGGTGCTCATTGCAGAGTCTCAGGGAAAGTGGGAGGGTATTCCACAACATGGGACCCGCAATGGAAAGCGCTCTGTCCCCTTGTCTCACCTTTTTTGCTCTAGGTATCTGCAGCAAGGCCTGTTCACTAGATCTCAAGGACTGTGGAGGCACGTAAGGAGAAAATTTGCTAAGCAACTATAGAGGGCCTTTCCTCAAAAGACACTTGTGCATAATGCAGCACACCTTAAACTTCACCCTTTGTTTCACAGAGAGCCAATGCAACGCAGTCAGAAGGGGTTTAGAGGGTGTTCGAGGGGGTTTATTAAGAACAAGGCGGGCCGCCGTATTTTGAACAACCTGCAATCTAGAGGTAACCCCCTCATTTGCGGAGAGGAGCAACCCGTTGCAGTAGTCCAGCCGACTCAATATCAGGGCTTGTACCAGGGTCTTCCTGGTTGAGTCTGGAAGTAGTGGAAATACCCGTTGCCTGGCCTTACCTCTTTATTTGTTTAGCTGCTTGTCTCTTCTACAAAAACTATTTTCAATTTCAAGGTACATCCCTTTCCTACATCTTAACTGATTCTGTGGAGAAGTGTGGTTCAATGGTTAGAGCGGTACACCCTGATACAGAAGTCTGGCCCGGGACCAGGGTTCAATTCCCGCCTTGGCGGGTCTTGGGCTCAATTTCACAGACCTGATAATTCTTGCCTCAGTGCCTATTCTAATCATGGGTCCCACTCTGCAACTCTGGGCAATAGCTTGCTTAATGTCCACAACGGCCCCAACAGCGCTGGGATGCCTGGCTTCACCTTGGGGGTGCCCAGGAGAGGGCATTTCACGGGGAAAAGCCAGGCAGGGTTCCAAAGCGGTATGAGTACAGCGCCAAGACACCTCAGGGTATAAGTGCGCAATAGAAGAACAAATTCATTTAATTTCATTCCCTTAATTCCTACCACTCTCGATGCACCATAGAACTTGTTCTCTAAGATTTTTGTAATGCTCTAATAACGGATGTAATTATGTAACAAGGTTTTTCGTCTCTTTGCAATGATTTGTTCTTGTAACTGATGTAACGTTTGTAACAATGCTAACCTCATGTAAACCACTCATATACCTCTGGGTCTAGCTAGCGCTATATGAAACTCTTCAAATAAAAGTAAAATAAAGTAGACACTTACAAAACTGCATGTGTTCGATAGTATCTCTCCATTCACTTGCATTTGTTTGGCAATTCAAACCTACAGGATTATCCACAATGTTTTTTTCGGAAAAGATATCTGTCTATATTATACTGTTTGCTCTAATGCTCTCACTTTATGCTGTGGCAAATCACAACATATAATTCAACATCATATCACCAAATTCAATAGCACACCACATAATTAATTTCCACTACATGACACTCCATAACACAAAATACAGTTCCACAAAATAACACATAACATAATCCCATAATCCCACTCCACATAATTCCAATACATTCAAACACATCATTACTATCCACATAATACCACTGCACACCATGCCACATAATTCCACTACACAAATCCACTACACACCACACAGTTCTACACCACACAATGCCACAACTAACAATTCCAATCCAACCCACATAATTCTAATACACGCCACATACAACACTTCACATAAAAAACATTAACAACGCCAATAGCTCTAATTCTTTCTTTTGTTTAACACCCAAACACACAGATCTGTAGCTTAGTTCCTACCTATTTGTTTTTTTTATCACCAAAAAGGCAAAGTCATCCCTTCAGTTCCCAAATCCACGCCACGTAATTCAACTCCAACACATTTCCAATCCATACCACATGTTTCAAAAGGAAAATCCACAGGGCTAAAAAAGTTTGCAAGTTACACAACAGCCACACACATCCAACAAAGGCATTTATTTAACACGCATGAAAAAAAGGTAAATACCAAAAATAAATTCATTTTGCAATTTATTCCAATGCCATCCATGCCCTAAAGGATGTTTAAATTCAACAGACACCACAGAAACAGTTGCTTCATACACGCATGAGTAGCTCTGGACCTATTGGTTGGAAAAGCCATTGACAGACTAAACCACATAGTGAATTAGTTCAAATCAATAATATTGGAATTTATTAGAAAATTCAGCAAACTGTGCTACATTTTTGTAAGGATAAAAGAAGAACGAATTTCATGAAAAACAACAACATGGCCACCACAAAGAAGGTTTGCAGGCCTAATGCAGAACACACTGGCTGCCCCTGCACAAAATGGCTGCCAGCCACTTGGCCAGGCCACAACAGCAAGAAAGGGTAGACAGACAATACAGGCCTATAGCAAAAGCACACTGGCTGCTCCTCAACTACAAACGGAACTGATTCATTGGTGTGCAAGCCAATCTGGAGGTAAGAGAAGAGCAATGGTGCAGTCAACCTATGGAAAGCAGCAGGCGTGATCAAAGCCATGTAGTGATTACAGCATGTTGTCCGACAGCGTTTGAACGCTGACAGGCTCAAACTAAAATGGGCATTCTCAAGGATAAAGGTGTCAACTGCCAAAACAGAGCCCTTCAAAGCTGACTTGTGTGCAGAAACGTTATTCTAATAATTACAAACAGCGAATACCCCTCTCTTACAATTGGTTGCTGTGCATTCTGCGGTGAACCCCATCTTCCCCCACACACACTCAGAAGGGTAGAGAAGGTTTGAACGTGAGATCTATTTTGACAAACAGTGAACAACCCCTCTCAAAATTGCTAGTCATGAACAACAGTCAGCTATTCTCAGCTCAACTTCACTTCCTTCCATCTTGACATAATCAGAATTCATAAAAATAACATGATGAAGTAAATATGATGACTCAGCATTATCTTCTTTTATTTACAAAACGTAGATTAAGTAAAATCATAAAATTATTATTAATTAAAGATGGGATGAACGCAAGGAACAAAACAAAAAAGCCTCAATTCCAAATGTGATCATACATAACTTGATTGTTTGATCTTTTATTAGGAGCACACTCATTTGAATTAGTTGGATGAGAAAGCCTTACTGTAGTTACTAGAAATGCTGGAAGAATTATTACTTTTCCCTTTTGCTTATCAACC
This sequence comes from Lissotriton helveticus, assembly GCF_964261635.1. Taxonomy (NCBI): domain Eukaryota; kingdom Metazoa; phylum Chordata; class Amphibia; order Caudata; family Salamandridae; genus Lissotriton; species Lissotriton helveticus. Next base: position 123,478,478 of record NC_136067.1, read on the forward strand.
TCTTGATTTTGCATCCTCTACCTCAGACTCTTCCCACATCATGCTACTCTCCTACTGTTACAATGTGTTAAATTAGTGTTGTCTCACTTTTCTTGGACAAATCCACATTTGAAATATTCTAGATTAGCATGTTTAAAAAATTACTCATGGATCACAATATTTTGTTATCAGTTGTAGCGCACCAAATGCCCAAAAGCTTCACCTTCACAAGATGTCCTTCACATATGCTCGTCTTCCTGATTCCTTTTCTGAGGATAAGTGATTTATCAGGCCCTGCCTCTGGATTCTCAATTTGAGAGTTTACCATCAGATGACCCTCAAAGTGTCAGAGTTTTTTTTTTGGGATGGGGTCTGGCAAGTTTACAATTTTAATTCCAAACCTAGAATATTTTAGGGAAATTCAACTTCCTTCCAAATGTCCTGGAGGCTTATTGACTTTTCCAACTCTAGTCAGACATGACAATTAGCACTGCCTAGTGCTTATTCTGGGCACAGGTACAGTGCCCTGTGCATATTGCTGCTGAGCACATCTTCAGGGTGTGCCTAACGGATAAAGGAAACAGATTATTTTTGAGAATAGGATATAATATTGCTATTTTTGACTACTAAACAGGCAGTAAAAGGGACTTGATTTGAATGGTGCAGCAGATGCAATGGCACCGGGGCCAAACGCATTAGGGGTACCACTAAACGCCTACAATTGCTTAATTTTACTATCAAACAGGCAGTCACAAATTGGTTACCTTGCATATAACAGGGTCATGTTTTGAATTGTGCAGCAGGTGCAGTAGCACCTGGCCCAAAAGTTGTCCCTACGTCTATAAACACATAATATTGCTATTACGTCAATTAATTGTATTCTTTCCCTCTTTGCCTTCATTTTCAATATTTTTTATTACTTACCCACACAATACCACTATTAACAGCACATATGTATTACCTTTTTTGTACTTAAACAAGTCATAACACTTTAACAGACTTTTTGTACCTTATCTTGTACAACTACACAGCAAGCTACAACTTACAACAATAACCAGCTTATTCTTAATGACATAGGCGAAACCTAATGCATTCACCACTGCTTGTTTACATGCCTGTTAATAGTTGATTCTGCATTGTGCGATTAGAGGTCAATATTTGTGTTTCTCTTTTAGGGCATCATGGAGTCACCTCTTTGCAGCAATGCATGTCTTATCAAACCACACCTTATGCTCCTGATTAGATGTGTTAATAGGTCTCATAAGGAGGTATCCTACCCCGTCTACCAAAAATGCCCATAGCATCTGCTAGGATTATGTCTAATGATAAACAGCTAAGCACGAGGTTCAAACTGTCCCTAATTAACTTCCGGAGCCACTGGGTTATCAATACCAGAAACATTATTATTATAAAGATTGATTGGAGTAGTGTGGCTCACTGGTTAGAGGCAGCAGGCCTGAGAGCAGAAGTCAGCTGGGACCAGGGTTCAATTCCCGACGCGGCAGGGTCGTGGACCTTGGTCAGCGGACTCGATAATTCTCGCTTCGGTGCTTACTCTAATCAGGGGTTCCACTCGGCAACTCTGGGCATTAGCTTACCTAATCTCCACAACGGCCCCACCAATTCCGGGGATGCCTGGCTCCACCTTGGGGACTCCCAGCAAGGGACCATCCCACAGGGAAAGCCAGGACGGGTTCCCCAGAGTTATACAGCGCCGGGACGCCCCGTTGCTGGGGCAGCTGTGCGCTTTACAAGTATACTACATCTACATTTACATTTACAATATCACATAAAATTTATATGGCCATTCAAAAAAAAAAAAAATTTTTAGGCTTGCATCGATGGGTTGTTAATTGGCAGTTCCATTGCCAGTAGTGTAGTTTTTACCCAACACGCCAATCCTGCTTTGGCTCTGCTAGAAGGGGACGCAATAGCGGCACGGGTGAAACACACATAGCTATCCCTAAATATACCCTCGATGGTCCATGTCTCTTTTAAAAATATGATATTAAATTCACTGGTAAACTCTAGCCAGTTTTCCTCCTTTAGCTTAGTTACAAGACCTGTTACCTTCCAGCTGACTATTTTAATGTTATCAAATTGGTCCTTTTCTTCCGGCCTGACAAAAATGGTTCAACAGGCATGTAATAAGAATTGCTTCAAACTCTGAATGTCAGTCATTATCCTCTGAATCTACTAGTACCTTAAATCTATTTAGGGTTCTGGTTTCAGCGCTTATACATGGTTTGGCTGTAAATGGATAAATAATGCTAGGTTTGAGTGAATGTACTTTAGGTCTCAAATGTCTGTTAAAAAAAGTCCTCTGGCAGAGTTTTAATCTAGCTAGCAGAAAATGCTGAAGCTTTCTCCCACCAGCAAGAAGGGGCGTCTAAAATTAACTACAGCATGATCCCCCTCTATTGACATTTCCAAGGGGCCCTTTCCAGGCTACTCTACGCACCATTAGAATGTCACAAAAATTATTAGGATTAAGGGCTAGATCTATGAAGAAGTTTACTGGTCACAAATGGCCCTTTGGGCTGTTTGCGACCAGTGAAATGCATTTTGCCATGTCCAGAAAGCGAAATGTGACTCAGTAACTTGCTACCAAATCTCATTTTGCTTTTGCAATTCAGTATTAGGAAAGGGGGTGTTTAAGGCGCCCCTTTCCTAATACCAAATAGCACTGGTATGCATGAATGTTTTGTGACCAGGAATGCAGTCGCAAACATTCGCAGTTACCACCAACTTAAAGTTGGTGGTAACCCATTTGAAAATAGGAAGGGTACCCGAAGGGGCCTATTCTCCTTTGTGAATGTGGGCACCAAGATTTTCTAAGAGCAGGGAGTGGTCCTGCCTATTCTCAAAAAATGAAAAGGTAGCTTTATATTTTTATTTTTGAAATGCATCCCGTTTTCCCTTAAGTAAAACAGGCTGCATTACAAAAAAATATTGCTGTAGTTAAAAAGCAGTCACAGACATGGTGGTCTGCTGACTCTCACAGGCCACCATCCTTGTGAGTTTTTAGCCATTCACAATTGTCACAAATTGCCTCATGAATATTAATGAGGAAGGTCCACTTGCAACCCCTCTGCAAATCGCTAATCGTGTCAAGCACACGGTTGCGATTTGCTAAAGCGAATTGCTGAAATTCGCTATTAGGAAATGGCAAACACGTGATTTCATACATCTGACCCAAAATTTAGAATTTCTATTTAGCCAGTCTGTGGCCTTAATTTCAAGTTGTGCTGTAGATTCCATTTGCGTTTGTTTTAAACTGGATACGTTAGCCAGGGCAAACAGAAATGGACAGGCAGACGGTGGTGAATTCATAAAATGCTGCAAAGGAAAATTTTATGGTGGAATGTTGGGATGGAAGCAGTGGTAAAAGCCACCTATCCTGTGAAAACCAATCAATCAATCAGGAGTTTGTTAAAGCGCGACTACTCACCCGTAAGGGTCTCAAGGCGCTGGGGGGGGGGGGGGGTGCAGGTTCCATTCCATCAAGGAGGGGGTCTGTCGAAGAGCCAGGTTTTGAGGTTTCTTGCGAAGATGGGGAGCGATGTTGTCTGTCTGAGGTGGAGCGGAAGGGCGTTCCATGCTTTGGCCGCGAGGAAGGAGAAGGAGCGGCCTCCCGATCTGGTCTCTCTGGTGCGGGGGACCACGGCGTAGGAGAGCTGGGCTGATCAAAGGGTCCTTTGGGGTGCGTGGAATTTGAGCCGGCTGTTGAGGTATGCTGGTCCGGGGCCGTGGAGGGCCTTGTGTGCGTGGGTGAGCATCTTAAAGGTGATTCTCGCCTCGACGGGGATCCAGTGGAGTGTGCGCAGGTGCTGGGAGATGTGGCAGTGTTTTGGCAGGTTGAGGACCAGTCTTGCGGCGGCGTTCTGGATGTTCTGTAGCTTGCTGATGAGGTTTTTGTTTATTCCGGCGTAGAGTGCGTTGCCGTAGTCGAGTCTGCTGGTGACCAGGGCGTGAGTGACTGTCTTTCGGTGTTCGAGGGGATCCATTTGAAGGTCTTACGAAGGAGGCGGAGGGTGTGGAAGCAGGAAGATGAGACAGAGTTGATCTGGCGGTCCATTTTGAGCTCGGAGTCCAGGATGATTCCCAGGTTGCGTGTGTGGTCTGTGGGGGTTGGCGGGTTTCCGAGGGCGGTGGGCCACCAGGTGTCGCTCCAGGCGTCGGGGTTTGGGCCCATGATGAGTACTTCTGTTTTGTTGGTGTTTAGTTGTAGGCAGCTGTTTTTCATCCATTTGGCGACGACTTCCATGCCTTCTCGAAAGTTGCGTCTGGCGGTGTAGGGCTCGTTGGATAGGGAGAGGATGAGCTGGGTGTCGTCTGCGTATGACACGATGTTGAGTCCGTAGGTTCTGACGATGGGGGCAAGTGGAGCCATGTAGACGTTGAAGAGCGTCGGACTGAGGGAGGCACCCTGGGGGACTAAGCAGGTGGTAGGTGTGGGGTCTGAGAGGAAAGGGGGAAGTCTGACCCGTTGCGTCCTGCTGGAGAGGAAGGAGCAGATCCAGTCGAGGGCCTTGTCCTGGATTCCTGCATCGTAGAGTCTGCGTATTAGGGTGCGGTGGGAGACTGTGTTGAACGCCGCTGATAGGTCTTGGAGGATGAGGGCTACTGTTTCTCCTTTGTCCAGTAGGGTGCGGATGTCATCTGTTGCGGCAAGGAGGGCGGTTTCCGTACTGTGGTTTTTCCTGAAGCCGGATTGGGAGGAGTCGAGGATGTTGTGTTCTTCAATGAATGTGGCGAGTTGGCTGTTGATGACTTTCTCAATGACTTTCGCTGGGAAAGGGAGCAGGGAGATGGGTCTGTAGTTTTTGAGGTCGGTGGGGTCCGCTGAGGGTTTCTTTAGGAGGGGGTTGACCTCGGCGTGTTTCCAGTCATCGGGGAACGAGGCGGTCGCCAGGGAGTGGTTGATGGTGTGGCGGAGCATGGGTGCGATGGTGTCGGTAGCTCTGTTGAAGATGTGGTGGGGGCAGGGGTCCATGGGGGCCCCTGAGTGGATTGACTTCATTGTCTTCAGTGTGTCTTCGGTGGTGAGGGCTGTTCAGTCATCAATCGCTGGTTTCCGGGTGTCGGGGTGGTTGGTGAGGGTTCAGTGTGTTGGTTGTCTTCGTCGAAGTTGTCGTAGATTCTCTTGATTTTGTGGTGGAAAAAGGTGCTGAGTTTGTCGCAGAGGTCTTGTGAGGGAGGGATGTCAGTAGACTCGCTGGTGGGTTGGGCGAATTCCTTGATGATGCTAAAGAGTTCCTTGCTGTTGTGTGCGTGGGTGGAGATTCTGTCTTCAATCGCTTTTTTCCTCGTTTCTCTGATGAGTTGATGGTGGGCGTTGGTGGCGGCTCTGAAGTTGTTGTGGGCTTCTGTGTATTTGGTGTTTCTCCAGGCCTTTTTGAGGCGGCGGCATGTGCGCCTGGACTCTCGAAGTTCGGTGGTAAACTATCTGGCTTTCTTGGCACGGGTATTGTTGTTTTTCTTGAGGGGGGCTATGGTGTTGGTGCTGTCCGAGATCCATCTATGCAGGGTTCGGGCTGCGGTGTTGGGGTCGTCGTTTTCCGCGATGGTTGGGGTGGAGTTGTTGAGTGAGGAGGTGAGCTGGTCGTCGGTGATTTTGGTCCACTTTCTTTGTGGAAGCAGGTGCTGGTGTCTGTGGATGGTGGGTGTTCTGAAGGTGAAGTGGACGCAACGATGGTCGGTCCATGGGAGTTCGGTGGTGTGGCTGAACGTGATGGAGTTTCCGGTAGTGAAGAGGGGGTCGAGGGTGTGTCCTGCTGAGTGCGTGGGCTCAGTCACGATCTGGCAGAGTCCAATGTTGTGGATGTTGTCCAGGAGGCATGTGGTGTTGGGGTCCAGTTGATTGTCGAGGTGGAAGTTGAGGTCTCCCAGCAGGGTGTAGTTGGTGGATGCGATGGCCTGCGGGGACATAATGTCCGTGATGGAGTTGGCGAAGGGTCCGCGGGGTCCAGGGGGTCGGTAGATGAGGGTTCCTCGGAGGGCGGCGGTGGGGCTGGCCAGTATCTTGAAGTGAAGGTGTTCCATCAGTTCTGTGGACTCGTCAGGGAGTGTGCTCAGGCGGAGGCTGGATTTGTGGACGATGGCGATTCCTCCTCCTGGGTGGGTGTGGCGGCTTTTATGCGTCAATCGGGTCTATGCAGTGCTATATGCTGATCAGGTGCAAACCTTTCTGTGATAACTGAACTATTGGTCCCTTCCACTACTGAGCTCTCTCGTGCTGCTGGTGTTGGATAACAAGATGTAGGATTAGCAATGCCTGCGCTAGGCACAATAACTTGGTGCCTCTCTTTTTTAGAGGCAGGTTTTGCCAAATTAGTTCGTATCAACTCCAGTCTTGTACACAAAGAACCAAACTAGTCATCCAAAACAGTTTTAACCTTTATACACTGTAGATCTAACAGAGTTTCATATTCCTTAACAGGCACAATATCATATGCAATTTCCCAACAACTTCTGGGAGGGTTTGGCACTTAGGTGTCAGATCCTCTTCCATTAGGGTGGTACCTTAGAAAGCTACTAAACGATAGAGGCAGAGGCTGATGCAAAGGACAGCTTTGATGCAAAAGAAGGGGTTATGAATACCATTAACTTGGGTAACACTAAACATCTGTTATTCAGCGCCAAGATGCCCTCGGGTAAACGTGTGCTTTACAAATTCACGGTATATCATGTTATGGCATAGACGGCAGACAGCAAGCTCTATCTCTTTCGAGAAAACACTCACAGCTCTAGCAAGAAAACCATCCATGGTTGTATCTTCTGGTCTATTTGCGCGTATTTCAGTTATTTTCCGAATACTCATTTCCCCCACAAGCAAAGTGTCCTTCTGTGTCAAATAGGCTCACATGTGCCTATCTTGGCCCAGGTGCAGTGCGGGCAGGTCCCGCACAGCATGATTCTAGAAAGGGTTATATAGACCTGCTGGTGGCCCCACCTCCTCTGCGTCTCTCCTCACTAGACAGGAGGTTATGGGCTTTGTAGACCTCATGTTCCCTGGATTCCAGAAAGCCAGTAGGTAACCTGCGCTGTGGGATCGATAAATGCGCTATGTGGTGCTGCTGGTGGCCCCACCTCCTCATCACCTCTCCTCCTCACTGGGCAGGGGTTTATGAGCCTTATAGTCCTCAGGCCCACAGGATGCTAGAAAGCTGGTAAGTCGACCTACCTTGAACGAATTTTGGAAAGAAAAGTATTGCCAAAATCTGCCCAATTTCAAAGTTGTGTGGACAATGCTTGTAAAGTTAATTTGCATGAAAACATCTCATCTACTTTCAATGCGAACCAGCACTTGCAAGGTACTAATGGCAGTATGCAAGAAAGCGCTGTACCAGTTCTTAAAGTAATAGAAAGCAGACAAATATACTCTACTGGCATGTTAATCAACAAGAATTTGCTTGCCTAAGAAAATCTCACCTATTTTGAATATGTATTTATGCTTGCTTTAACTTGCAACTGTTAACTTACAATGAAGTATTACGTTTCACATCCCACTGGATCTTTACAAATCAGATGCAACCTTTTGGGCACCGGTCCTTACGGCAGTGATGAATGCCGCCGTAGAGACAGGATGCCCTGAGTCATGGGCTATGATAGTGCCTATTTTTAAAAAGGGTGCCCGAGACAGCACCCACTGCTATAGACCAATCTCACTGTTGACTCGGTAGTAAAGGTGTTAGGTCGAGTACTCCTGGGAAGGCTGTCTAGATGGGCAAAGGAACATACTGTCCTATCAGATATTCAGTATAGGTTTCGCCCTAACCCGTCCACTTCGGCTCAGTGCCTTAATTTATCTATGATTTTGAATAAATATACAGTAGCCCGCCAAGGGGAATATTTTCCTAGACTTCATGGACCTGTCATCTGTGTTTGATCGCGTGAATAGGGCTAAACTTTGGAAGGCCATAGTGGCTATTGGGGTATATGGTAATATTGTCTTCTTTTTGGAAGACTTCCACCATTCAACCAAGGCGCAGGTTTGATTCTCCCAAGATCTAAAGGTTTCCCATAAAGTTGCAAAAAGGAGAGGAGTACATCAAGGGTGTATTCTAGCCCCCCTTCTGTTTAATTTATATATCAATGATTTGGATAAAGTTCTAATGAAGACAATGGTAGATTATAAAAAGGTAGGCAGACGTGGTCTGCCCATCTCATTATATGCAGATGATGCAGTACTTTTATCGAGGATCGAAAGGGGTTTACAAACATTGCTTGATTCCTTCTCCACCCTTATGGCAAACCTGGACCTGTCAATAAACAATTCCAAATCCTATGTGATGCATGTGGGATCTCGCCCAAAAAGCCTCTTCAATTTATGGTTGGATCCGCTCAAGTTCCTTGAACTGATGGATGAACAAATGAAATGCGGCCCATTAAGACAGAGAAAATGGGGGATCTAGTGCGTGCAAATACGGCTGTTTTAAATTGTGCTTCCAAACTAGGTAGGAGACTGATTGCTGAAGTTTCAAAGATATACCAGGTCAAGTGCATCGCTGCATATGGCAGCAAATTATGGGGTCATGTCTCCATGAAGGAGTTAGAAGTAGTTGAGAACTAATTTCGGAAGCATTTGCTAGGTGTGCCCTGAGGAATGTCAAATATGGTTGCTCATGGGGAATTGGGGGCGACTTATCTCTGTGATTTATTGGCTTTATGTCCTTTAACATTTTGGCTAAAGATTTGGTTGAATGAGGGAACAACGTTGAATCGTTTAATCTTGAAGGAGTGTATATCTCTTGATTATGCTCATTATATTCCCTGGCTCAAATACATCAAAAGCAGTTTGCAAAGTTTGGGAAGAGTGGAACTCTTCACAAATCTAGAAGTGGTGACCAAAAGTGATATGGGGTGGGACAGAGAGTCCTTTTGGAGACTAAGGAAAATGGAGAGGGAAGAGTTGAAACTAAGAAAACCCAGTGTTCGTAAATGTTGTATCTTGAAAACAACACTGATGACCGAGCCATATCTCCTGCGAGTCTTTAGTACTTAAAAACGTTTCTTGCTGACTAGGTTCTGATTGGACTTGTTTTACCTCTTGTTGGCCTCACCAAGGGCGAGTAGTAGAGGCCAGATTTTAGAATCCTGTGGCTGCGACGGTGAGTCTCCACCGGATATGATAAATATTTAGATATTTTGTCATTTTTACGCAACTCCACGGAAAACTTTTATTATGCCGATCTTAATCAATTGCTGTATGAAGATTCCATTTTATTTGTTCTTAATTGTTTTAAATCAGCAGTGAAGCTTTGGGCTTCTTTTGTTGGGACCTGCCGTGCCACGTTCACTTTTGCAGTAAAGCTGTTGCACTGCCTACCTGCCGCTTCGCGGTAGACGCTGGAGCCATCCCGCATTCCGACGCACGCCTCCGTGGTAACCTGGAGGGGTGAAGCTGTGTGGAGGGCGGGCCAGGGGCACTACAAGCCCCAGCAGGCACTGCGCCTACCGAGCACCATCCACAAGCGCCAGGAGGCGCATAAAATAGGCGCACACCCTGCAGAGCGGGGGAATCTTCTTTTGTTGGGACCTGCCGTGCCACGTTCACTTTTGCAGTAAAGCTGTTGCACTGCCTACCTGCCGCTTCGCGGTAGACGCTGGAGCCATCCCGCATTCCGCCTCCCGCCGCACGCCTCCGTGGTCACCTGGAGAGATGCAGCTGTGTGGAGGGCGGGCCAGGGGCACTACAAGCCCCAGCAGGCACTGCGCCTACCGAGCACCATCCACAAGCGCCAGGAGGCGCATAAAATAGGCGCACACTCTCCCTCGCGGGACGCCGGGCGAAGCCCGTGCAAAGGGCGGGCCGTCTGGGGACGACGGAGGAGGACGGGACGGGCCACCCCCTTTCACCTTTATAAGCTCTCCAGGTTGTTGGGAAGGTAGGACATATTTACTTACCATGTCTACAAACTGCGACAAATCGGTGTCTGCGGGGGGCAACAAAGGAACACTAGAGAGCTACTTTACGAGGGCCGCCACGGAGTTGGATAAGGATATTGCGATGGCAGAGCGTAGAACTGAGCGACGCCGCTCCATTGAAGCCCTGAAAAATAGACCCTTGTCGGATTCGATGGTAGTATCCGTCTTGTCGGACTCTGTCTCAGTCTCTTCCAGTGAGGATCCACTGTCCTTGGACAAATTTCCCCTTCTCCTTAGAGACACTTCGCCGCATCAAAATGTTGTAAATAGTGCTCTTTTACCCAATGTGGGGACTCCAAGTATTCACAGTACAGGATTAGATGTAATTAATGTGCCTTCTCTTCTAGCCAGGGAGATACCTAAAAAGAAGGGCAAGTTGCCCTACGTACCCAAAGTTCATGGTCCTCCTCCAGCCAAACGGAGAAGGGGGGGGCACCTCAGAGGTGTAAGCTCAGCCATTCTGAGTTTGGTAAATCACTAAAAACTTGTGTATCAGCTGTGTCTAAGGTTAAGACCTCAAAAATTTCTGCTCTAGTGTCACCAGCTCCTGTGGTGCCGGTACCACTGGCCTCTGAGGTATTATACACGACGGATATAATGCCTGTTACCGGACCATCATGTGAAACGAGGCCAGCCTTTCGCCCCTAGAGAAAGTCTTACTGTCTGACACCCCTTGTGATTCTATTGAGCACCTTTTTAGGTCCTTTATGCACCCAATACTAGATATCCTGAAGAGGGTGGAACAACGGCTGGGGAACCTTGAGTTATTATTTGTTGATAATGCCGGGGCAGGCCCCTCTCTGATTACTGAAAAGCTAGTCCCTCCATTGATGGCCACAGCTCAGGCTCTGATTGCTCCTGCCCCGTCCCCGGCTGCTCCTAAGGGCCCTATCATGAGCATTACCAAAGTTAACAAACCCCCTGTCAATACCCACTCGGGAGCATCGGCAACACAGCAAGCTGATCAACAGGTTTCTCTGGTGACAGTAGCAAAAACAGCTGCACTTGTTGCTAGAGAACCTCAGAAGGGATGGGAAAATCCGACCCCCCCGAACAAGCGTGTGGGACGGGGAAGGTTGAGTCGACCTACCTATGACAAATTGCAGGGCCCTAATGTTGAATTGCCTCCCGATGCTGTGCCTTATGTGGTCGTGCTCACAGGAGTTCCAACCCTAGAGGTCGGTAAAAAAGAGGGGTACTCCCAGTTAAAAAACAAAACATTGCATTGGTTAGGATTAAACAGACCACTCCCTTATTACATCAATGGTGAGATTGTTCACGTCAGGCGTCTCCCCTGGTTGGGCAGTAGGGAAAATTTTTTAAAGGGAGACCTCATTGTAATAAACTTTAGAGACCCAGAGGCAGTCAGACTCATACTGAATGGGTCCTCGGGGAACTTGAGTAGTGCCATAGTTCCATATGACTTAACGTTTTTTTATCCAAGATCCCTTGTGTCCCCGCCATTCTACCCGGGAGGACTAGCTGACACACAGTCTAACATGTATATGCCACCCATTAATAGTTACACGGGGCAAGTTCTTAGACCTTTGCCCATTAGGAACGATCATGGGTGGAATACAGTGCAAGTTAGAAGTTATAGTATCCCTCCAGGGAGGTTGGATCACTCATATGGGAATAGGAGAATGGATCACTTGATCCCATTTACCCCGTTAGAAACATCTAACAGAATTAGCACTCTCTCCTGCTTCGATGGGTGTGATTGACAGCCGGGGTACTCTGTTGGTAGTCCACTGGGTACTGTGACTCTAACATCAAATCTTTTATTACATTCAGTATATGAGAGTCCTTTATCTGCACAAACCACTGAGCTTGAAACTGTACTCCCTTCTGTTGACTGTTGCCCATTCTTAGTGGGATCTGAACAGGGGACATCTGTTGGTTTAAATGTTGGTAAAGCCACCCTTGGTGAATCATCATTTTCAGTCTTACCTGTAAGTTCCCTACCTTCTTGCATTGATGCCAGTTCATTTCTCTGTCCACCCTGCCCAGTCATATCTAGCTCAGCAGGAGTTGGGAAGGGGGCAACAGATCAGTGCTTACCGATGCTAAGGATATGCTCCTGGAATATTGCTGGCCTTGAATCAAAGCTTGATCTGCCTGACTGGGGGTCCTTCATAGACCATTCTGATATTTGGTCATTCCAGGAAACCTGGGCTACCCTGCCTATTTTTCGCGCTGGCTTTTTGAACTATTCTAGACCAGCTGTGAAAGGTGCAAGGGGCAGACCAGCGGGTGGTTTAGCCATCTGGGTACGCCAACATGCGGGAGTAACAGTGGAGGAGCTCCCGCTGGATAACCCCGATATGTTGGTTATACGGGTGAATTCGTCTTCAGGCCTGAATATGGTGATTGTTAATATCTATATGCGGGGTATCCAAGGGGGAAAATGTTCTCCTGTTGCACTGGTGTTGGAGGGCTTTTTGAGTTCACTGCCGGTGAACACAAATAGGGTGGTATTGGGGGACTTCAATACATGTTTTGAACCTATGGGGTTGGATGATGGTATGATTACTGAAGATGAGGATTCTTTATGGGGCATTCCGGGCTTGGAATTACATCCTATTAAGAAATGGTCCCAATCAGCTTTATTTTTAAAGGGTCTTTGCTTGAATCAGGGAATGCGTGCAGTCAATGGGCGCTTGAAGTCCGATAGGATGGGGGCAATGACTTACGATAATGGCAGATCTGGTTCTCGCATTGACTACATCTTGGTGAATGTGGAAATGTGGCCCAGTCTGCTGGATATGGTGGTAGTAAACAGAGCCGAGAGTGATCACAATCCTCTGGCTCTATCGATCAAAGAAGGTATCTTTGCAGAGCCCTTGGTGGCAGAGGCGTCCCTGCCGCAGGTCCTATTATCAAATAATGAAAGAAGGGTTAGTTGGCCTAAAATAGCCCTGGATGAGGAGGTTCTGTCAAGGATTAGAACCATGCTGAGGGATACAATGATCCATATCAGCGGGTTCAGCCAAGAGTCGGCCCTTCTGGACAACATCACTATATTACATAGGGATCTTTTTTTAAATCTTAAAACTTTTTTTATTAAATCCATTGGTCCTAGAAGAAACAAGCTGAAGCCCTTAACCTGGTTTGATAGTGCTTGTAGGGAATCGCAAAAGGCGCTGCATGTGGCTTTAAAGTCAAGAGACCATAGTCTAATCCGAAGTTGCAGGGCCACCTACAAAGCTGTGCAGGCCACTGCCAAGAAGAACTGGGATGAGACTCGTTGGAAGGAACTGTTGGAGGCTTGCCAGAGTAATAACATGACTAAATTCTGGCGGCAGCTTAAATGGGGCAATCGCCCACAGGATAGATCCCCCTCAAATTGTGTCGAGCCAAGGGAATGGGTCGAATACTATGGGAATCAATTTAAAGCGAATGTCACTAGTTCTGCAAATTTGCTGCCCATTACTTCCAATGAAGCCTTGGTCTTCACGCCTACTGAAGTGAGAGCAGTGTTAAGGGTTATCCCTGGGGGTAAAGCACCAGGACCTGACTGCATACCAGCCGATATGTTTAAGCAGGAACAGGACCTCTGGGTCCCATACATTGTTCTTTTAGCCAATGCTCTGGCAAGGGGTGCGAAAGTCCCTGACTCATGGTTGGGGGCGGAGATCCTCCCTATTCACAAGAAGGGAGATCGCTCAGTAACGGCTAATTATCGACCTATTAGCCTTATTGATGCAGTACAAAAGATCGTGGCTCACCTCCTTTTAGGTAGGATCCAGACTTGGATCTATGATTATGATGTTTTGAGCCCACTCCAGGCGGGTTTTCGGCAACATATGGGGACTTTAGAGCAAGTTTTTAGATTTATGTTACTTTATTGGAAGGTGGTCTATCTTGGGGGAGGTTTGTTGTTTGCGGCATTTGTGGACCTCAGGTCTGCGTTCGACCTAGTGCCCAGGACTAAGCTCTGGGAAGTCTTGTTGGATTTGGGCATGCCCAAAGAGTTGGTGGCGCTACTGATTATTTTGCACTCAAATACCTATGCCAAAGTAAGATGGGGTGGTCCAGGGGAGGTCACTGACAGTTTTAAAGTTGCCAAGGGGGTTAGACAAGGGTGTGTGTTGGCCCTCACCCTTTTTTCCCTGTTTATTTATGGGGTGACTAAATATTTTTCTAACTATCCAACAGACGCGCCCTCCCTTGCTGGAAGGAAAATTCCCCTCCTCATGTTCGCGGACGACACTCTTATTATCTCTAAAACGAAGCAGGGCCTCCAGTCTGCACTGGCCCGTTTTGAGTGTTTCTGCAGCAAGCATGAGTTAGAGGTGAACGTCAACAAGACCAAATTTATGGTTCTGCGAGGCCCCAAGGCTGTGAAGGCCAAGGTGTCGATGAGCGGAGCCATTCTGGACCAAACGGAGGTTTTTACATATCTAGGTGTCACATTAAGTGAGAACATGAGCTGGAAACCCCAATTGGATGTTATGACTCTGAAACATGCCCAACTTGGGGGAGCCTTACTGAAGGAGCATGCAAAATCGCTCACTAAACCCCTGGCACCGTTGGTAAAAATTTATGGCTCCAAGATAATCCCTGCAACTACCTACGGGGCAGAACTTTGGGGGTATAGTGATTTATCCACCTTGAGGGTGGCTCAGAATACGTTCCTCAGAATGGCAACTGGTCTCCCACAATCAACACCTTGCTTACCCCTGCAGCTTGACCTAGGTGTTAAATCTATCGAGGATGTGGTACGGTATAGACCACTGGCGTTCTGGCGTCGTCTGTGGACTACACCTGAATTAACCCGGTTTGCTGAGGCCATCGTTGAGGTGAGGGGGCTTGAAGGGTCCCATAGGGTTCCCTGGTTCTCTCATCTCAGGATGCTTTTGAAAAATTCGAGCCTGGAGGAATTATGGGTTGATCCAGCACATGCGACCTTTCCATCTAAAAATGCACTTAAAGATATTTATTGGCACTGGATCGCTGAGAGGAGATCCACTATGGTTGTTGGTCCTACTATGACACTGGAATTCTTTGTTGTAAAGGATGTCCCTAAATATGAAGCCTACTGGGACTTAATTACTAAGCCAAATGATCGCAAACTGTATCACCAATTACGAGTAGGCTCGTTACCCTTGCGGGGGCTTACCCACTCCTGGTTAACTGGTGGTAGTGATAAGTGTCCCTTCTGTGTAACAGCTGTAGAGAATATTGAACACCTTCTCTTCGGCTGCCCTAAGTACCTGTTACCCAGAAAAGTTTGGCTTTTACCAGTCTGCCGCTTACTAGGTACTAGATCTGCCGTTGCTGCGATTAGGATTCTCAAAACTGATACCTCCCCCCCTATCGCCATTGGTGTAGCAAAATTCGTGAGCTGGGCATGGTCAATTCGTATTCGCTACCTTGGTAAATGAAGTTCCCATTGTATATGTTTTTATGACCCTTAGTCCCAATGTAGTATTGTTTTTATGTAGTAAGGGGTCTTCCGGTACATCATTGTCTAAAAATGTAATACTTTTTTAACATGGTTTTAATATGTAACGTATTTATTAACTTTTATGTAAAAGCGTATGAACTGTTTTTTATTATGTGTTTGTCTTTTATGATGTAAATCGAATAAAGACTAAGCATGGGCGGATCTAGCGGATCTCGCGTACGCGAATTTGCGAATTTACGGATTCGCAATCCGCAAAAATACGCGAACTCTCGCGGATTTGCGAATTTTTACGTTTTTTGTGTTGGCGAGCGTTCGCGAGGATTTGTGGAACATTTCGCAATTGCGAACTTACTTTTCGGCTCGCAACGGCCGCGACTATGTTGTTTCTACGTCTGGTTTATGATCACAGGTTCACAGCACCCTCTGTTTCACCACTGCCACCCTCTGGTACACCCATGCCACCCTCTGGTACATCCTCACTGCCACCCATTAGGTTTGTTTATCACTGTAGATTATGGGGGTGAAAAAAAGCAAGCACACCTGCCCTGCTTCAACTGCCATGAATTAATTTGTGGTTGATTAATGTGTCAGTGATTTTGAAAATTCGAGTCTGGCTGGCACCTGCTTCCTTCCTTATCTGTAATTTGCTTTCTGTTGCAGTGCAATTTTTTTTCACAGGACCTTTATGGTCTACTTGTAGCTTTTCTATGAGCCTGCTGTTTGGGTCATAGCAGGGTCATGGAATAGTTGCAAATAGGCAATTGAACTCTGGAGGGGCCCCTCAGGAAGCACTAGAGTGAATGGTTACTAATGTTAAGTTTGAACGTTTGCACCTGCTGATTGCTTTCAGTTTAGCAAAAATCGTTTTTCTGCAATTTCGCGCGATTTGCGGGGCGCAAATCCAATTTTTTTTGCGGCGTGTATGTTCGCGTGATTTTTTGCGTGTTCGCAAGGCGCTTGTAGCTATACGTTTGCGAAGTTACCCTAGCGGTCGTACACGGGCGCGGCCATCTTGTTTGTGTGACGTAATTCCGTTTCCGGCCGCTATGTGTAATCTCGCTAAGTGTGCTGCTCGCTAGTACAATTTCGAGCGTGATCGCGAGGAAAATCTCGCTCGAACTTACCCACGCGGTCGTGAATGGGCGCGGCCATATTGTTTCTCATTCATTGCTATGGTTCTGGGCATGCTTTCTGTATCCTCTCTGAATCTCTGCCATCCTTTGCTTTTTTTGAAGTTTATTTGATCTATTTTACTTATTATCTATCCCTCTATTTTTCTAGCTCTATATTTTTGTGTTTTCTGCTACTTTTTGTTAATTTTAAACTACTTTTTTAAACTCTTTTATTTTCTTCTTCCCTATTCTATTTCTTCTTTATTATTTAACTCATTTCTGCCCAGACCATGGTAAAGGGAGCCGGGAAGCACCCTGAAAAGGGGAAGAGTCCCGCACCCCGTGCCCGGCTCCCGTGCGGGCGTTTGAGGGGGGAGCAAGTGATGCCACGGGAGATCTTTAGCGCGGAGGAGGTGGCCGCACTCATCTTCCACGTCCAGCGCCGCCTCCCCAAGACGATCCTGGGAGGCGGCAAGATCGCAACCGGCTATGGCATCCGGGAGAAGGTGTGCCAGGCCATGTTTAAGCTCTCTGGGGTCCGGCGCACCTATAACCAGGCCACCCACCGCTGGACGGATGTCATGGACCGGGAACGGGACTTGCTGGCCGCGCTCGGCGTAGAGGTCCCCGGGCTTGGTGAGTAGTAGTAGCCATTTCTAGCTATTTCATCACTAATCTGTTTTATCCGGCTCTGTTATTTGCAAATGTTTGTTCTTTACCAAGAGCAATAATGCTGCCGATTACATTAGGTAAATTATATTTCAAAATCTTCTATGCATTTCAGGTGCACTGCTCTCCTTCTCAGTAGCCTTGCTTGCTACTATGCCTATTTGTTTTGTATTTTGTGTTCATTTCATTGGCCTGAGAAATTATGTATGAGTGTAGTGTAAAGAACTGCGTAATGCTAGACACTAAGGGTCATATTTTCAATTACCGGTGCATCCCTGCAAAGTAGCAGGGATGCGGCAGTAATTGTGCGCCATGCCACCACCACCCATTGGCCCAATTCATCATAGAAGCCTTACGCATCTGTGGCGTAAAGGCGGCGCATTGCTGGAGTTGCGTGCCAACGATGGCGCAGCTCCAGCAATGCTCTGGGGTGCCCTATCTCCCCAATGCTGCATCAAGCCGTACGTCGGCTTCAAGCAGGCGCAGGGTTTGAGTCACGCATCATTGTCCTAAAAGTGACTGATTGACATCTTGTAGATTTCCCTCAGCCACTTTTAGGATTCGTTCCTGCGCAGGAACGCCCTCCCTTGCGCCGGAACGCCCCCTGATGGTGCAGGGCTTTACAACGTGATGCATCTCCCATATGCGTTTTTTTTAAATATATACGTCGCACCATGGCGACTCTTTTGTTCTGCCGCTGCGTCACAAAAGTCACGCAACAATGGAGGAAAGTGAGCCGCAAGGGACTTCTAAATCAGCCCCAACAGACTGAAGTCCAGTCCTTCCTTTAGACACATGGCTATAAGAAGAAATAGTGGTGGTGGTCGGTGGATTGATAGTTTGAGTATTCACTGTTCTGCAAGCAGGGTGGACTTTGTCTGTCACTTTGCGTGTTGCGTACTTCTGCCTGCCAGGCCTAGGCAAACCTTTTTAGTAGTCTGTTTATTGAGTTACATAGGAACTTTGAAAGTCAACGGTCCGCAAATCTGGCAATACGAATAACGTAGTATACCACATGAGATAGGTCAATATATCCCGTGGAATAGTTGTCTATCTATTTGCTATTTCTCCAAAATATTTTGTTATAGTTCTTTTGAAATGTTTGATTTGGTTGACAAATCTCATCCATGTTTTCTGGTCTTTCTTTCTTTCATGTTGTACATCAGCTCCCCCAAGGGCAAGAGGACACAGGAGGACGGTGCTGTTCAGGAGGATGCAGGCCAGGATCGGGCAGGCGAGGGCTCCTTTGCTGGCCCCAGTAAGTTTTAATTTTAATAAAGAGTACCTATTTTTTCCTAGCGTTCCTCATTCGATTTTTTCTAAATCGTCTTTGATCTTCTTGTAGACTGGATCTAAATTCTTATCCTGCCTCGACTATGACTCCCTGTGGTATTACTAGATTATTCCTATTAGTCTGTGTGTGTAGCTAACTAAGATTGCACATTTGGCAATTCCATTGGACTCCCATTCTAGTCAGCAATAGCTCTATGCACTGAGTGCAGTCCTCTGGGATTGTCCATAATGTCTTTTCAAGTCTTCTAAATGTTTATGCTTTGACAATTGCCAACAATAAAAAGGTGAATGACCACCAAGAAAGAATAAGATACTACTTTACTATTGTTTTGGATAGGAGGACAATCCATTCTACTACTGTTGCAGGGACAAATCTGCACAAACCGAACTATGAACACTAAATAGTGCATTGTTTATCAATTATTATAGGCGCAGGTAGACTTTCTTTCCACATACCTCAGTGATATCAGACTTTGAAGAACCCCCAATCTCCTTACTGACTAGATAGTGTGGCAGAGTCATTTAGCTCCCTAAGTCACCGATGATTGATCCCCAATGATCATTAGATTATCCTACGCAGGGCAAGAGTACGGAGTCACTGTCAAGAAGTGTCAGAGGCACTCATGCTTGCAAAAATTCCAAAACCTTTAGCTCATCCACTCTAGTCTGGAGGACCAAAAACCACAGAGTCTATTTAAGTTTAAAAGCTTTATTAAAACTAAACACATTTATTAAAATCAACTTTGGCATAAAAGTAAACGTTTAACTGAAAATGGAAAAGTGCTTAGTGCTAACGATTAATTGGACACATTTCTTGTGGTCGAGCTGAGCTCTCACCTGGTTTGAACTTGAGCTTGACCCTGATCGTGTTCTTAGAAGTCAAGCTTCTGTTAGGAGAAAAAGTGTTGTGTGTTAAAAATAAAAAGCAAGCATTCATCAGTTGTGCCAAAAAGTGCAGCAAGACAACAGCCTTCCCTGGAAAAAGGGACATTTTTACTGTAGAGTATACAGTTACAAATTATTACATAGTATTTCGTTTTTTTTTTACTTTCTTTATTCCTCCTAGACCAAATATTATACAGTAGTGAGTGGTGTATTCTAACATTCTAAAAATTTACTTTGTAGGTGGAACATCTGGTGGCGGGGCCAGCGCGGAGGTGGTGGATGAGGAGGACAACACTTCTGGGGAGGCGGCGGTGCGAGTGCCGGACGACACCAATGTGCCTGTGAGGGTTGACACAGTGGTGGCGGGCACAGGTAAGCTATAAATTCGAAAAGCGAAAGAAGGGTGTAAGTAAGTGTGGAAGGACGAGAAATTTTATGATGGATGGCAAAGAAGAATGATATGTGTTTGCTTGGCCCCCGAGGTGGCTGGGAAGGAAAGAATATGGTATGGTGCATGGCTGGGTCAATGATGAAGCAAGGATGGGTGGAAGGACAACAGCCTGGGTGGGTGAAACATAAACTGTATGTGTGCATATACTTTGAATGGATGGATGCCTGGAGCATGGTATTATCTGACTCTTAGATAGCACATGTGTATCTAGAGAGAGTAGATGGTCACTGGATGAACTAAGTGTTACCTTGAAGAGCATGTAACACCGCACCCGCATGTCCGTTCCAGTGTAGGGAAGGCAAGGAAAAGAAATTGTAAATTTGTCCAATACTACCATGAATAGTAGCAATAGTTTGTATTGCAACTGCAAGCACAGCATATATCCGGTTATTACGGTTGACACTCCGTACCTCTCTTAATAACTTTAGTTTAGTAGTAGTACGTCATTCATGTGTGGGTGTATCACTGTTCACTCAATAATAAGCAATGCACCTAAAGTCATCCCATATGTCATCAAATACATCCCATGTGAAGTGATAGGTAATCTAATTATTTAGCTTCTTCATTTTCCTTTTCTAGTACTCATTTGCACTGTAGGGTGAAAGGTAAATTAATTAAGCAGTAGCCCTTGTAACCGAGTATTCTCAGTGCCACCCGTAATAGAAAAGTAATAGCTTCACCACCTGCATGTACTGGACCGGTACAGTAACGCAAGTCTGTCTCACTCATCATGGTGTGCGTCTGTTTTTCTCGGGTGCAAGTTCACTGCGCTGGCATTCTGCCGGCTTGCATAAGATAACGTACCAATTTTCCGAAACAAGAGAGAAGAAGAAGAATAAGACTGGTGTACTGTCATAGTCGACTGTAATGGAAGGCCATAGTGGTCGTAGAATTTGTTCATTAAACTACCACTAATGTTAGAGCAAGGATGCAGAAGTGGGAGGTTAGATAGATACTGTCCTCAATAGTTATGTACTGTGCTTTCAATTTGCTACTTGTACTGTGACACAACTTTCGGCTCAATCACTTTGTGTTATTAATGTTAAGGAGCATTGGTTACAGACTATGTCTTTCTTTCTTCATATAGTTGCTCCTTCCAAATCGACATCACGGAGGGAGCAGGCTCGAATGGCCCGGCAACGGAGGCTGGATGCCACTGTCGCGGAATATCGGCGGCTGGTGGCCCTGGAGGAGTCGGAGGACACGCAGTCGACCGGTGCAACCACAACATCCTCGACTGGGACAGCTGCATCCTCCTCCGTGACCCCACGGGCTGCCAGCCAGCGCAGTGCTCCAGCGGTACGGAGCCGGGCTAACAAAGCCAACCGCCACCGCCAAGCAGCAAAAAGACCAGCTGCCCCCCACAGGAGCTGCAAGGCACGCCAGCGCCGCCTAGAAGTGAGAATGTCCTACCTGGAGCAGGAGGTCCATAGGTACAAGAACTTGGTGGAGGGCCTCCGCTTCGAGCATGCCACCCTCCGCAAGGAGTATGATGCCCTGGACCCCAAAATTCACCAGCACCCTCCAGTAGTGGAGTGTCCCTTGCCCTTTTTTTAGAGACTTTTGAGGGGTGGGATTTGGGAGTTGGGTGCTTTTTGGGACTTTTCAAAGACAATCGTTGGGGTTAGGGAGGGTCTTGGGGGAGATTATTTTGTTAGGGCTACATAAATATACTTTTTTAAACTTTATCTGACCATACCTGTTTTTTACTGCTTTTCAGTCTGGTGGGTGGGGGTGTAACAGTAAGTTTGTTTTCCTGAAGAGTCCTAGGACTTTAGTAGTACTACCGTCAATCTCTCGTCTAGTCCTAATACTCCATTATACTACCTCCCACCAAACGCTTATCTTACCTGTAATTTGTGTTAGAAATTAGGGCTAGGCCCAGGGCTGGCTCCACGTGAAATGGGGATTAAGGTTGGCAATCCTGGGCAGATGAAATTTCCTCATTGCGGTGGTACTAGTGGTGTGACACAGTGGCAGTTGCATGCCTATGGAAAAAAAGAAAACGAAACCTGGTTTGTCCTTACTGTAGCATTACAACGGTTACGGTACGCTCGAGAATATAGCAGGTGACAGTACACTAGAACAGTGCCACAATGTAGCCTAACAAATGGTAAAGTATTGCAAGTATAACTAGTACTTGCGTTGAATTTATTTGACATTGGCTCCTACTACTACAAGAAATAGTACTGAAGCTGAGTAAGTCTAGAATATATCCTCGTATTCCTTCACCAGCCTGTTGCTATGACCTTATCCTCCCCAGCAAGTGTGTGGAATTATTGATGTCATTTAGTCAGACATCAAGCAAAACCACACAGCCCGGGGGAAGAGGGTTAGGGTTTGGAAAATGGATGGGAATGGGGGTTTCTTTTTGGGTAGGTTTTGTTGAGAGAAGAAAAAAAAAAGCACAGCATGGACAAACAATAATTGAAGATAAAGAAATCTTTGGGTACAAACTAAAGCTAACCACATGCAGTCACACTCATAGAAGAAAATAATGGATACTGTATCTGTATTCTGTATGTTGTTGGAGTTGTCCTATTGAATTTGGTAAGTAAGTTGCATGCAGCAAACAATTCCTCTTATTAGCGGCACTCCTCCATTCCAGCTGATGCTTCGTCCATCAATGTTGGTGACCACTGACAGAAGACACCCTGTCCACTGCCTGCCTGGCGGATGTTGACTGAAACCCGGCCTGTAATTATTGAACGGAAAACAGGAAGTGCTATTACAATACCACTGATAAATAAATATAAGGTATGTACGCTGTGTGGTGCAAAAAGTCACACTTTGATTTCCCTAATAGACAGTACAATATTTTTGAAATTGCGTACTCTGTCAGAGTCACCTTTTTAAGGATAAATAAGTATGGCCAAAATATTATAGCGGATCTTTCCCCTCAAGTTAGGTGTACTGTAAACTGTGTTTTAGAACAAAATTTGACCTTCCCAGCAATGCTCCCACCAAGACCCTTACTAAAGCCAGTCGCAAATGTAGAAGACCCCCAATCAGATCTCAAAAAACGAGGCCTAGCAGAAAAATGGTGACAAAACGTACTTTAACCCCTTCCATGCGTCGGACGGCCGGCGGCCGTCCGACGTCACGGTGGGCGTGTGCGGAGGACGGCCGGGGGCCGTCCGAACCACACCCACGCCGTAAATCACCCGCACCGCGGCGGAATTTTCGCCGCGGTTAAGGGGTTAAAAGTAAAAGTAGGCCCAAATACACCCTTACCCACCGTGGATTGTATTCAAACCACTTGCAAGCAAGCAAAAGTATCCATAGCCAGCATCGCTCCAAGAGTGCTCTAAAACCCCAGAACTGAGTTGCAATAGAACACCCCGAAACACATGCAATCCTGCTGCTAGGGCTAACCCTAACGAACCCTAAGTTACAAAAAGTGCCAAAAGGTTTTGCCTTATGGATTTTGTCCAAAACACTTCTATCCGGTATTAGACCTTCCCAGGAATGCCCCAAGACCCGCCAACCCACCCGCAAAAAAGCACGCGACAACACCCCCAAACAGCCAAAAAGCAAAATCTCATACTTACAATATCTCTCGGCCTTCGGTCCAAACGCGCTGTGCAGCTAGGTCATCATCATCATAACTCCTGTTTTCCACCACGGATTTCCTGAAAAGCAAATGCAATCAAGATTAGACTGTCGCAGCAGTGCTTCGACAGAGACCCCGCAACCCACCCACAAACACCAGGAAGCCCCCCAAAACGCTACATTGAGCAAGATGTCAGAAGAAATAGCAAAAAAAAGGCTTTCCCTTATGGATTTTGTCCAAACCACTTCTATCCGGTATTAGACCTTCACAGAAATGCCCCAAGAGACCCGCCAACCCACCCGCAAAAAAGCACGCGACAACACCCCCAAACAGCCAAAAAGCAAAATCTCATACTTACAATATCTCTCGGCCTTCGGTCCAAACGCGCTGTGCAGCTAGGTCATCATCATCATAACTCCTGTTTTCCACCACGGATTTCCTGAAAAGCAAATGCAATCAAGATTAGACTGTCGCAGCAGTGCTTCGACAGAGACCCCGCAACCCACCCACAAACACCAGGAAGCCCCCCAAAACGCTACATTGAGCAAGATGTCAGAAGAAATAGCAAAAAAAAGGCTTTTCCTTATGGATTTTATCTAAAACACTTCTATCCGGTATTAGACCTTCCCAGGAATGCCTCAAGACCCGCCAACCCACCCGCAAAAAAGCACGCGACAACACCCCCAAACAGCCAAAAAGCAAAATCTCATACTTACAATATCTCTCGGCCTTCGGTCCAAACGCGCTGTGTAGCTAGGTCATCATCATCATAACTCCTGTTTTCCACCACGGATTTCCTGAAAAGCAAATGCAATCAAGATTAGACTGTCGCAGCAGTGCTTCGACAGAGACCCCGCAACCCACCCACAAACACCAGGAAGCCCCCCAAAACGCTACATTGAGCAAGATGTCAGAAGAAATAGCAAAAAAAAGGCTTTTCCTTATGGATTTTATCTAAAACACTTCTATCCGGTATTAGACCTTCCCAGGAATGCCCCAAGACCCGCCAACCCACCCGCAAAAAAGCACGCGACAACACCCCCAAACAGCCAAAAAGCAAAATCTCATACTTACAATATCTCTCGGCCTTCGGTCCAAACGCGCTGTGCAGCTAGGTCATCATCATCATAACTCCTGTTTTCCACCACGGATTTCCTGAAAAGCAAATGCAATCAAGATTAGACTGTCGCAGCAGTGCTTCGACAGAGACCCCGCAACCCACCCACAAACACCAGGAAGCCCCCCAAAACGCTACATTGAGCAAGATGTCAGAAGAAATAGCAAAAAAAAGGCTTTTCCTTATGGATTTTATCCAAAACACTTCTATCCGGTATTAGACCTTCCCAGGAATGCCCCAAGACCCACCAACCCACCCGCAAAAAAGCACGCGACAACACCCCCAAACAGCCAAAAAGCAAAATCTCATACTTACAATATCTCTCGGCCTTCGGTCCAAACGCGCTGTGCAGCTAGGTCATCATCATCATAACTCCTGTTTTCCACCACGGATTTCCTGAAAAGGAAATGCAATCAAGATTAGACTGTCGCAGCAGTGCTCCCAGACCCCAAAACTCACCCACAAGCACCCGGAACCCCGCCAAAGAGCACCTCAAAGGCAAGCAAGTCAGCAAAAATGGCAAGAAATTTCCGCCTCATATTTGGTCCTAAACACTTTTATCCGTTATTAGAGCTTCACAGCAATGGGCCCAGAGCCATCAACTCACCCGCAAAGAAGTAGAACACCCCCACAAGTGCTGAGTCTTTCTTCATTGGGCGTAATCCAGCCCTCTGCTTTGAGGGAAATAGGAGGAGGAGGATAGAGGAGCATGTTCTTCTGAACTTGTGAACCTGAGGAATGTAGACTGCGGCACCTTCAAATCAATAAGCAAACAAGTGAAGACAGTTCTGCTGATGGGCTTGTTTTTGGGATTAGGTGATTAAAGTTTGAATTAAATTAACTGTGGAAAACAAAGAAAGACAGACACACAGGAATAAAAGTGAATAAGGACGAAAAAGAAAGTTATTGATTCATTGTCTCATTTTCAGGGCTCGGTGTCAGGGAATAAGAAGAAGATTTCGTCATCATACTCTGCGAATTCAGGCAGGATGAGGTCAGTGTCACCGAACAGAGAACAAATCCCCTCATCTACGTTGCCGTCCTCCTCGTCTTCATGCGGCGTGCTTTCTCGTATTTTGTAATCTGGTGGTATGAGGTGCTGATTCATCTTGATCATTGTCAGCCGCTCCACATTTTTGGGCGAGAGGCGGCTCACTTTGGGAGTTACAATGCCACCAGCAGCACTGAAAACACGTTCAGAAGACACACTTGCGAGTGGGCAAGACAAATAGTTTATAGCCAGGTTGGAGAGCTGTGGCCACAATTGTTTTTTCCCATGCCAATACTGCAATGGCTCATCATTAAGAAAGACCTCTGTTGAGTCATTCAGATTGTCCTGCACCATCGACTCAAGGTCCTCAACGGTTCCTCCACTTTGCTTACTTTTTGCTGTGCCTGTGACATTTTTTCGAGAACCATACCCAAGCAAAGTTAGCCAATCCTCTACAGCAGCCACTGTTACTGTTGTGTGTGGTGCAGATGATCCAGTTGCCGGTGTCTTTAACGGCTGAGAGGTCACTTGTGCCACAGCCACAGGTGCAGAAGTGGATTCTTTTGACTGGGGATGGCCTGCTGATGCTGATGCTGATGTACTGCCTTCTCCTTCAATATCCTGCCGTTCTTTTTCAAACCTCTTGGCTGACCAGGCTAGCCAACGTTTGTACTTTTTAACATCTTCATCAGCAAAAGGATAGAATGCTTGGCCTGCCAGCGCCTTTTTGTAGCGTGGATCCAGAATAGTAGCACAAATGTAATGCTGTTCTGAGTTGATCTTTTTAAGACGTTCATCACCACGTAGGCGGTCTAATAATTTCTCCGACAAAATAAAAGGGTCTTTTTTTTTTCATCTTTTTCTAACTCAGAAGACACCGCCTTCAGTTGGTGCTCCAGCATGCACAACAATGGGATAGCTTGTCCCAAATTACAGTCCTCCTGGCTGACTGCACGCGTGAAGAACTCAAAAGGACGAAGCATATCTGTCAGGCTTTTAACTATGTCCCATTGCGCCGCACCCATCCGCAGGTCCTTCTGAGCTGTACCCTCTGTTAAGAAATAGTGATCGAGTACCGTATACTGCTCATACAGACGCTCAAGCATGTAGAAGGTTGAGTTCCAACGTGTTGCCACCTCCTGGATGAGTGCTTTCACTGGCATTCGACGTTCAAGTAGTAGCCTCCTCAGATGCTTCCGGGTCTTAAAAGAATGGCTGAAATGGTTGCACATTTTGCGGCAGGTGGCCATTACCTCGAACGCTGTACTGTCTCTATCACTCAAGAATTTTTGAACTACCAGGTTGATACAGTGCGCCAAACACGGCACTCTGAAATATGCACCCATCGCCATGGCCTTAACTACATTGGCGCCATTATCGGTGGAAACATAACCAATCTGGCGTTTTTTGGGGGACAGCCAGTGAAAGACCTTTTTGTTAAACTCGTCCAAAATGTTTTCTGCTGTGTGACTTTTCTCCAAGCCAAACATGGCTAGTGTTGCATGTTTCCGAGCAGCTTTAAAAACTTGGTCCGGGTCAACACCTGCGTTTAGCTTTGCTTTAACACCTGAAAAAGAGACCCAGTGTGCAGTGATGCACATGTAATCAGCGCCTGCGCCACTGGTCCACATGTCTGTTGTCAGATGTATAGTGTGAACAGCACTCTTCTGCAAAGCTGCCCCAATCGCCTCCAGCACATCTTCATGTAGTGCTGGAACCGCAACTCTGGCAACATAGAACCGGCTAGGAACCTTCCATTTAGGGCAGAGCGTTGCCACTAATTCTAGAAAACCTACCGCTTCTACAAAAGAAAAAGGGAGAAGGTCCACAGCTAGCATTTTAGCCAGCTTAGTGTTATACAGACGCGTCAGTGGGTGGTTGCGTTCATATGGCGCGTCTGAAGAAAACATGGTTCTAATGTTGCCCTGGACCAAGCATTTACGGGATGATAATGACTTCGTTGACGCAATTATGCTCGCTGGTGAACTTTTGCGCGTTGGTGTCTCACTCGCTCCAACACTCTTAGTGTGCCTCTCATGGGGTGTGCTGCTGACAGGGGTACTGGGTGTAAGTGAGGTGTTTGACACGTCTTCTTCCTCCTCGTCATCATCAGATGAAACATCAACGTTTTCTTGACTTCCAATTCGGGCTTCCTTGATCGCCTTTAGGTGCGCAAACCATTGGACAGTGTGCTGTCTCTTAAGATGACCTCTCTGGCCTCCGGTACCATATTTGGTACCTGACTTACCACGACTAACTGCAACCTTACAAAGGGTACAAATGGCGAACTTTTCCCTTTTTGGGCAAACAGTAAAGAAGTCCCAAACTGGTGACTTAAAGTGTCTGTGGGGCCTGGAGGAGGCGGCGATACTGGTGGTGGTGGTCATGCTGCTAATGCCAGATGAAGTGGAGGATCTGGATTGCCCAACTTTTGTACATTGTGCACTTTCACCGCCACTAATTAAGGTCGAGGTGGATGGAGGTCCCTTCTTGCCAGAAAGAAATATGGAAGCGGTACGAGTTGGTGTACTACTTAACTCCAATGATTGTGGTGGTGTTTCCACTGCCTCCTCGTCGACAACATCATCATCATCCCGCTCAGCAGCTTTTCGGGCTAGGGTCAAAATGTCTGTTTGCTGCATGCCCGCTGGGGCTGCAGTTACCTTTATGATGACTGGGTTGTCGTTGTCAGAGTCTTCATCAGCAGCAGTATCCGCCACTTCTTGCTGAGCCTCATCATCACACTCCATAACTCTGAGACTTTGGACGAGCTTCCTTTTACGCTTAACTACCTTTGTCAGATCATGGTGTGCCTCACTCTCAGACGGCAGTGGTGCTGGTTCCCAATTTTGATCCGTATCATCAGAAGGAGGTGTGCTTGAAGAAGATGTAGACACCACCCTTGATCTCTTCCTTGCTAGGGGTGTGGAAGACAATGAATGATCATCAGGAGGAGTGTCTTCCTCAAATGATACCTCGCCTTGATTGTCGATTTCCTGATGTGCCCCTACTTCGGGAGGAACAACTATTGTGGGCACTTGTGACCCTCCATGCACCTCTGCTTGCGCATCTCCTTGCGCTGCCTCTCCTTCCACATGTACTTGGTCTTGTACTTGTACATGTGATAGTTGTTGCGGCTGTGGTTGTTCAACACTCGTCAGATGAGCTACAACAACCTGTGTTGATTGAGGGACATTGCTGCTGCTTTCTTGCGATGAGCCAACATCACTGGTCGATGGTGATTGAACAACTATACTGGCTGCCTCTGCAGCACTCAAGGGCTTGGACTTAAGTTGGCGTGGTGGTGGTGGTGGCACTGAGCCCAATGGAGCGGGGGTGCTGCTCCCAGCTTGGTCCCCAGCAGATCCCGCTGCTGCTGCAGGCATACTTTTTTTTTTACTCCCAAAAAAAGGGGCGGCCGGCACACCAGTCTCCTTGGTAACTTGCTTCTTCTGCTCCTTACTGGCACCTTTCTTGCTAGAGGAGCTACGGGTAACTTTTTTTGGGGCCATCTTCTTCAGAGTAGGTCAGAACAGCAGGCAGCAGTTGCACGAGTTGCAGAGTTGTCTGTGTCCAGACGTGACGTCGCGTGACGTTATGCTGCACACACACACCGCTGCAGGACTTCTTCCTGGCACTGGTGGTTCTCTTGAGTCTTGTGCACCTAAAAGCAATGGAAGACAGAGGAACATCAGTTCAGTTATACACCCCAAAACATCGACAAAACACAGAAAAATCAGCACAATCTCATGCCATCCATGATGTTTACATTGAAGACACCCCACAGAAAGACTAGGGTCATGCGAGTATGCAACACTCACTACCCCTGGGCATAATGGATGAAAAGTAGGCAAAATAAGTGCAGGCCTCAGACACTGCCTCTCTTCAAAATGGCCCCTTACACCCCAAGCCAGTCCACATCAACAGTACACCCCAAAAAAACAGAAAAACAGCCACAAATCACCACAATCCAATGCCATCCAGGATGTTTACATTAAAGAGAGTGAGACCCCACAGGCACACTCAGTCCATGCATCACTACCCCTTGGCAAAAGGCCACACCAGCAGCCCCAAAAAAATGACAAAAAACACAAAAAACAGCACAATCCCAGCCCATCCATGGCCTCAATGGTGTTTAACTTCAAGAGGACACCCCACAGAAAGACTAGGCCCATGCAACACTCACCACCCCTGGGCAAAGGGCCCCACCAGCAGCCCCAAAAAAACAACAAAAAACAATAAAATCAGCACAATCCCAGCCCATCCATGGCCTCAATGGTGTTTAAATTCAAGAAGACACTCCTCAGAAACACTAGGCCCATGCAACACTCACTACCCCTGGGCATAATGGATGAAAAGTAGGCAAAGTAAGTGCTGGCCTCAGACACTGCCTCTCTTCAAAATGGCCCCTTGCACCCCAAGCACATGTTGCCTGTACCAGCCAGCACTCAAGATGGCCACCACCACCACCCACATGGTCAGTCCACATCAACAGTACACCCCCAAAAAACAGAAAAACAGCCAGAAATCACCACAATCCAATGCCATCCATGATGTTTACATTAAAGAGAGTGAGACCACACCACAGGCACACTCAGTCCATGCACCACCACCCCTGGGCAAAAGGCCACACCAGCAGCCCCAAAAAAACGACAAAAAGCAATAAAATAAGCACAATCCCAGCCCATCCATGGCCTCAATGATGTTTAAATTCAAGAAGACACCCCACAGAAAGACTAGGCCCATGCAACACTCACCACCCCTGGGCAAAGGGCCCCACCAGCAGCCCCAAAAACACGACAAAAACAACAAAAATCAGCACAATCCCAGCCCATCCATGGCCTCAATGGTGTTTAAATTCAACAAAACAGTTGTATCATGCACCCATAACCAACCCTGGTCCTACTGGATACTGTGGCTACCCACAATATAATTTATTTAATGTTCTGAAAAAGTTCCAAAATTGTAGTTGCAGCAACTGTAATGCCCCAAAAAAACTTACTTGTGAAAGTTTATTTCTAATCCAAAAGTGATCCAAAGAAAGTCAAAAAGGCCTCAAATCCAAATATCCAGCAGCACCCACAAAAAGTAATCCTTCCAGCTCCAGATCCAAATGAAAGTGACCAGGAGATGGACAAAGCACTGGGAGGAGCCTGCTGGACAGGAACAGGAAGTGGAGACTGTGGGGCACTTCCTTCCCTCCCCCCCCCAAAAATGGACTCCTTGCAAAAAAAAGGCCATGCAAATGTCAACTTGAGGAGTGATTCTGATAAAAATCATCATTTTCTGAAGGTTTATCCTGTTTGCTGGTGGATTTCTTGTGCAGAATTGCAAAATCTCTATTTCGCGAGTGCGAGATTATTCCTTTCCGCCGCAACTACGTGTTCGCAATTGCGAACTCTCGCGAGGTGTGCTGTGCAAGGTGGCAAGCCGCGATTACGTATTCACAGGCGCCAAACTCCCGTGGGATCACGCAGCAAGATCCAAAATGGCGCGGCACTCGCAAAATATGATCGAGAAAAACAACTCGGCAAACGCTTAATGACAGAAAGTGAACGCCGTGCACCACGCCGCGCGCCGCAACCAAGCAAAAAATCAGCTGCGAGCGGATTCACGGATTTTCGACAAATTCGCGAGAGTTCGCGGATTGCGAATTTGCCGAAAATCCGAAAAATACGCGAGCGGAGCGGATTTTACGCCCATGCTTAATAAAGACCTCTTGAATCGTGAAATCTGTAATATTGTCTTCTTTTTGGAAGACTTCCACCATTCAACCAAGGCGCAGGTTTGATTCTCCCAAGATCTAAAGGTTTCCCATAAAGTTGCAAAAAGGAGAGGAGTACATCAAGGGTGTATTCTAGCCCCCCTTCTGTTTAATTTATATATCAATGATTTGGATAAAGTTCTAATGAAGACAATGGTAGATTATCCACAGGTAGGCAGACGTGGTCTGCCCATCTCATTATATGCAGATGATGCAGTACTTTTATCGAGGATTGAAAGGGGTTTACAAGCATTGCTTGATTCCTTCTCCACCGTTATGGCAAACCTGGACCTGTCAATAAACAATTCCAAATCCTATGTGATGCATGTGGGACCTCGCCTAAAAAGCCTCTTCAATTTATGGTTGGATCCGCTCAAGTTCCTTGAACTGATGGATGAACAAATGAAATGCGGCCCATTAAGACAGAGAAAATGGGGGATCTAGTGCGTGCAAATACGGCTGTTTTAAATTGTGCTTCCAAACTAGGTAGGAGACTGATTGCTGAAGTTTCAAAGATATACCAGGTCAAGTGCATCGCTGCATATGGCAGCAAATTATGGGGTCATGTCTCCATGAAGGAGTTAGAAGTAGTTGAGAACTAATTTCGGAAGCGTTTGCTAGGTGTGCCCTGAGGAATGTCAAATATGGTTGCTCATGGGGAATTGGGGGCGACTTATCTCTGTGATTTATTGGCTTTATGTCCTTTAACATTTTGGCTAAAGATTTGGTTGAATGAGGGAACAACGTTGAATCGTTTAATCTTGAAGGAGTGTATATCTCTTGATTATGCTCATTATATTCCCTGGCTCAAATACATCAAAAGCAGTTTGCAAAGTTTGGGAAGAGTGGAACTCTTCACAAATCTAGAAGTGGTGACCAAAAGTGATATGGGGTGGGACAGAGAGTCCTTTTGGAGACTAAGGAAAATGGAGAGGGAAGAGTTGGAACTAAGAAAACCCAGTGTTCGTAAATGTTGTATCTTGAAAACAACACTGATGACCGAGCCATATCTCCTGCGAGTCTTTAGTACTTAAAAACGTTTCTTGCTGACTAGGTTCTGATTGGCTTGTTTTACCTCTTGTTGGCCTCACCAAGGGCGAGTAGTAGAGGCCAGATTTTAGAATCCTGTGGCTGCGACGGTGAGTCTCCACCGGATATGATAAATATTTAGATATTTTGTCATTTTTACGCAACTCCACGGAAAACTTTTATTATGCCGATCTTAATCAATTGCTGTATGAAGATTCCATTTTATTTGTTCTTAATTGTTTTAAATCAGCAGTGAAGCTTTGGGCTTGTCTTGCCTTCATTGAATGATTGTAGCCATAATGGCATGCTTCCTTTATTTTAGCCACTCGGGCGACAGACATATTATAGAGGAGGCTTCCAGGATTACATCTTTGACTGTTTTTGTATCTTTTCTGAATTACGATAAACACATTGTATAACTAATTGTATGCTTTACACAAAAATTTGTAGGGCAGCAATGTTTCCAATGTGACGATTTTACCCTTTTTTATCATGTATGGTATTGTAGAATACTTTTATGGTTTCATATGTGAAAACCGAATACAGTTGGTTTGATTAATTGATTGATAGAAAGAGAGGAAAGATCCAACAGTGTTTATTTTACTTTGGCTGAGTTGTGCATACGCTTTGATAAAGAATAGCAGTATAAATGCTGCCAGTTCGATCCGAAACATGTGAGTTCGACTGACTACATATCCAACAATCTGTAATCTGGAAGTCCTCATGTACTCGAAGATATCCCTGATCTTCCAGATCAACCGCATCTTAAAGAATATGCTCTACTATCTGCAAGCCCTGGCCCCATCTTTGCTCACCCAAACCTACTACAGTAGATCACCCTTATCCTCAAAGAGTTCTGTTCCATGTGGAGTACTACAATGGATTGATTACCTGTGAATCCCTCTGAGGGCCTGACCAAGCTTCTTCCAATATAAAATCATGCAGCCCACCTCAGCCTGTGGCTGAAATGCATGATCACATCTGCTCTTAACTGTGAGCTGTCCGCAGGCTTCTGGAGACGCAATGTGTTGACCTCTCAATAATCTGGGGCATATTTATGAACCCCATGCACTGCAGTAGCATCACATTTGTGACTCTTTGGAAGAGCAAACCTTGAAATTATATCTATGAGGCCACACAAAGCCACTGTGTTTGGCTAAGAATGTCCTCATTGATATGGAGTAAGGCAAGGCAGCGCAAATCACTGCGTAGCCTTATCTCGCGCTAAGGAGGCAATCTTGCAACCTGTGGGTGCTTCAATCTTGGTCAAATCGGTCAGGACAAGTTGCATATTCCTTTTAAACCTCTGGTAAAATAAGCTTGACCGATTTTAGAAGGTATAGAATCGGTTATTGTCTGAATATTCTTCTAATAGTGGCTGTATTGGAGGTAGGAGAAAGTTAGTTCGGAGTGAAACAAGGAATACCGGCTATCAGCTGATCCCAGAATTTCATTGACCCAGTCAAATGAAGTCACTAAACCTACAGAACCCCACCTTTTCCCACACCCCTCATAACTCCAGTCTCCACCTGTATACCTAAAAGGGCACATTCCCTGATGCACATACGAGGATGAAATTAGGGGATGTGGAGAAGTTTGGCGTACCTAAAGTCCAGAAAATGTGGAAACATATCTACTGCGCGTTGGGAGCTTGGGGATTTTGAAAAAGTCTGATAGCTGAGTATCGGCTTTTCGGAGATTTTGCTGGCGATAGAAACAGTTTGGCAGATTACTTGGTATTACTGCCTGACTAATCCAATCGAGGTACGCCGGCTGATAATATTTCCTGATATGTGGGAGCGCTAAGCCCCAATCGTCCTTACTAATGGCCTGATTTAGGTTTTGACGGTCTTACCGCTGTACCACTGCAGAGGGAGTCCCACTACTTTGCCAAGTCGACGGTCCTTCACAAGCCGTCTTAAGAAGCTTGCAGGCTGACTCGCTGTGCACGTTGGCAGAGTGTTTCCTGTTGTGGTCGCTGTACACTGCTGCTGGCACGGCGGACTCCAATGCTGGGAAATACTGCTCTGTCACCATCAGAGCAGTGGGTTCCTGCTGAGCAGATGTAGAGTTCCCAGTTGTGCTGGTGGTCTCGTAATGGCAGTTCCCAGATGGAGTAAATCCATTGAGGTACATTCTCAACAATATAGCTTTACTGTGGCCATTGGATGGGTGCCAGTAAAAAACACCTGATGGTCAAATGGAAACACCTGCATGCCACACTAAAACGTGCACTCCATTTCAGACCATGATCCTTTGCCATTCCATTGCATCACAACACTTGGCAGCAGAGATTTTCCCAGTTAAGTCCGTTTTTTTTGTTTCTGCTCCCTGTTACTTGTCCCATCCATTTTTTCATAGTACACCTTGTGGTTAATATTATCAATGTTTTATTATTTTGTTGCACATCGCCAGGCCTCAAAAATCCCCATTTTACTGAGGACGAGTTGTCAGTCATGGTGGATCACATCATAACAATAGAGCCACAACTGATTGGAGCCCAAGTCCAAAATACACCCCTATCATAGAAAAGGCAATTGTGGTCCAGGATAGTCGACAGAGTGAATGCTGTAACTAACAACCTGAGCACACAGGAGGAAATTAGAAAGAAGTAGAATGACATGTGGGGGAGGGTGCCTACCCTCGCCTTCCAGCATCACCTG
This sequence comes from Lissotriton helveticus, assembly GCF_964261635.1. Lineage (NCBI taxonomy): Eukaryota > Metazoa > Chordata > Amphibia > Caudata > Salamandridae > Lissotriton > Lissotriton helveticus. The sequence goes on from NC_136067.1 coordinate 123,513,324, forward strand.
GAGGCCCAGATGACTTTTGGTGGTTCTCCCAGGGTCCCCTTACATGTCATTCCCTGGAAGGAGAAGGTCTTGCAGATCCTACATACTGACGGCTTTACAGGAATACCAGGTAGAGTGGAGTCTGTTAAGTTACACTTTACTAACTGTCTCTAAACAACAATGTCCTGTTTGCTTTGAAGTTAGCTTTTGCTAATGTGTTCTGCACATATTTTCACTACACAGAAACCTCAAAAACATCTTCATCAGATAATTTCGATTGTGTGAATAGATTGTGTTGCATCTAAGATCACAGGTGTCAATATCCATTACATGTCACATGAAGGTATGGTGCCTGTAAGTGTTACAACACCAAATAACCCATATGTACGTCATATTGTAAGTGTCTCGCCCATTTCCACTTCATATTTTCTAACCATTTAGCAGTATTGGTAAGTTGTCTTTGAAATTACTACAACTACCATAATGCCCTGTTTCTGTTTCTCTAAAGAATATTGTTATGTCATATTGCTCTTTCTCTCTTGTTTAACAGATTTCAACATATGGTAAATTGTCATGTAGTGATCAATCCCTATTCAATGATCTCTTATGAAAATGTTTTGTGCTGTTTTCTGAATGTTGTGCAGTTCTTCTCAGACAATTGAATTGATGTCATGAGTTTTACAAATCAAACTGTGTTGACACAACAATTGTAAGGTATGGAAATTACTATGCTGAATATAAGTGACATTTACAGAAATTGACTCTGCACTGTTCACATGATGACTAATGCCAAACATGCATTCTAATTGTGGACATGTCTGTTTTGAACTCAGCTAGGCCTTGGAAATGTCAATTGTACACTTCACCTCTCCGCCATGTTGGGCTGAATGGTTGGGAGATGTTAGGTATATTCCAGTCACTTCATGAACATTTCAGGACATTGTATTGCCTGCTTATTTGAAGTTGTAATATTTGAAATGGTTACACTTCAGGGTAATATTTGCAGTGCCACAGAAAGCTTTAGCGCAATACTCTCTACCTATGTTGTCTTCTATGTATCTACATTATTTGACTCAAAAGATTTGAATGTTCAATAAACACTTTTACTGATCAAATGTTCTCAGTTTCTCAATAGGTCCATCTGGCAGAGCACCTGACCATGATTCAGCCACTTAAGAGACCTTTACTCCAGCCCAGGATCAAGCCGTCAGTGAGGACAACAGTCCTGATAACATGGAGGGCGATGAGGAGGCTGGGCTATCTGGTCAGTATGGTCAAACGACTCCAGTGACACTCTCTAAGCCCACAACGACACCTCACGCCCCAGCTTTAACACCTCAGCAAACCAAAGACTGCACTTTGTGTTTCTACCACTGTGACACCGATTATGTGCCCCCAGTCCTGGGTGATCTTGAGGCCACAGCACCAGCTCCAGGAACCAGTTGGATGGGGCACACTATGCAAAAGGCACAGGGTGGTGGGAGTAGAGGCCATAGGAGGCAGTTTGTGGGCCTGCATAATGAGGCCACTGGGGTCAGTCACCCAGCCCACCATCAACTAAGTCTTGGGAGCCCATGATCAGTCCCAAGATATGATGGGCCAGGTACTCGCCAGGCTCCGCGAGATGAAGTAGTTGCAGCGGGAGCTCATCATCAGATGGAGGCTCACAGCTGGAGTAGCTGACTGAGGGATGCAGGGCATTTACACCAATATGTGCAGGGCTTTCCCAGCACCATCTACCCCTTCCTGTGGACCTACAACACCTGGCCTATCTACATCTGCCACTGCCACAGGAAGGGAGGCCCTGCCAGTGGAAGAAGCACCTACATCACCCCCTGTCCCAATAACAGTGGATCCCCCCACAGGAGGGGACATCCATGCTTATTCCCAGGTTGTGAGACCTCTGCCACCACCAGCAAGTAACGCCAACCCTAATTTCCTCCAGGTTGTGGCTAACATGGACTATTTCTGGACACATTTTCCTTTCAGTATTTTGGACATTAGACTTCAAACAATTTTGAGTCTCCAACTATTGTTTCATTCACCATGACTGACTTCTGCAATTTTTGCTTAGATTTTTCATTTTCACCCTGCTTAATTCTTCCACGTTTTGCACAATAAATTTACAAGCCAAAAATTCGTAGTCTGGTGTTGTATATCTCAACTCTATCAATGCATTTGTTTTCTTCCACCATAAGTTGACGATGACAAAAATCAAACGATTGCGTAAACATAGAAAATTTGCAAGTAGGTAATGTTTATCTCCAGTTCCCAAACATGACTACCACAAATGTAAGGCCATTCAATCGTCTACTACTATGTTTATTCCATTTGTCCAATACTTTTCTGTCAACATTTTCACTAATATATTCATTCAAGAAGTCTTTATTCGATTGATGCATCATAAAAGACGTAAAATACAGTAAATACATAATTAAAAACATCTAAAACCAATATTAAATTACTTATACAGGCTTCTATGAATGAGTACACAATTGACATTACCACATAGATTACCAATGAGCATCAGATATAGTGAACTAATATAACAATCCATACCTTAGCCTGATACTCAGGTATAGTTTACAAATTTCCAGTTCCAAACATTGCCAACATGGAAGAAGGGGATATATATTCAAAACAAGAGAGTCAAATAGGAAAATTGTCTTTGATCATGTCATCAGCTGGAGCCAGACCTTGTAGCCCCCATAAGGAATCCCACATCAATAACACCAATACACAAAAACATGCTAGGACTATATTTTGAAGACACAGGATCATTCCAAACCACTGGTGGAATGTCACAACAAAGGTTCATTGGTGTGCCACACGAAGTATGTCTAAAATTATGACACACATCGAAAGTTACATACACTTTATACACAATGAGGATGTTGCCAATGTGAAGGGAGTTTAGCATGATTTGGCTCCTCTACCATGTGGTTTGAGCTAATACCTGCACTCATATTGCTCTAGTGACAATACACGACAGCAAACAAATCCAATGTTATCTTCAAATCTTCCATTCAATCACAGTGCAAGTTGCCTTGGTACAAGATTTATACACCCAAAGTCTATGTCTGTGTTTCCAAAAATCAACCCAGGTTTCCGTTGTACTTGGAAACAGCACCATATACCTGCCCATGTCACATCTCTGAAATGTCAAAACGAAGATGACATTGTGAAGAACCTAAAACAGATCAAAACAAAAACATTACCAATCACACTATTGTGATGATGCAATGGGAACCCTATTACATATAACATAACCTACTAGGCACTTATGACACAGTGGAGGTACCAAATGTCACATTAGTAAGTTAGGATTCTACATAAACAAGAGTGAGTTTTTGATACAAAATGACTAGTGACATCATAGTAATAGCTACATTTAGGAATCTAAACATATCCTCCTTCACAAATATGTGTGTGTAAGACAGTGTGTTTTTTGACAAATAATTGTGATAGTCATACAATTGTTGTGGACACACAGACAGGAATGTGCACTCATTGGTGACAGAGTAGCACATACCCTGAAGCATTTCTCAATGTCTTTTGTCATATCCAGATGATAAAGCAATGCTGGAGATAAATGGCAAACTTAAAGAGATATAATAAGATGTGAAGTTCCTTAACATATATGTAGGAGTATCCCATCAGGAAAACTCAAAATCGGGCCACACATATGACTCATTAGATAACTGTTGAAATGCATCAAGGTGTAATATGTTGCATATTGTAATTTTTGTGGGGGTGTTTGAAGTAAGTAGTTGATAGATATTTGTGTATGTACAAACTACTGTGATGTTATTAAAAGCTTTGTACTACAGTGAAAGGCAGCATATTTAGTGGCACAATTTCACAAAGGCACAACAAACTTCCAATACATATTTAGGAGTGAAATGTGAAAATGTTTTCTGTGTACTGAAGTGTATTGGAAATATTTCAAAAACGATGTATTTACTTATGCAGTAGAAATCATTTGTCAATCCCCCCAGATCTTTGCTTCTGACTGTCTTCAACAGCCTAGGTATGCACATAGTATGTGATACATTGCTAAGCTACATCAGTACAGAGTTCATGTATAATCTTAGACAATTGACATATACTTTAGTGACTTGGAGTAAGCGTTTCATTGTGAACTGCCCAAACAAAGGTAACCTGATTTCATTATATGCTAATATTGGTACAAAATTGCAGTATTTGTTGAAACACATTTATTCATTTTTAACTTTTCGAGAATGATCAGTTTGAACATTTTAGGGCCTTGTGAGCACACCGTACAAAGGTATTTTTGGTTGATATCTTGTTGGGTGACATCAGTTCACTATTCTAAACTACAAGGGCCAACCATTCAGAGGTGTGAAACAGTTCCTGGAGATACATAATGATGAATAAGAGACAAGATAACACATGCTGTAGGAGCTATTATTTGGAATGGCATAACTGTGGCATAACTGTGACCAAAGGTTTTCTGATAATGTTACGTACATGCATGAGCTTATGCTAATGTTGAAGTAAAGTTTGAGGGCCTTGAAGCAGGTGAAACTTAGAAACTGTTTTGTGACCAAAGATCATGATCAGTTCTGTTGCCACAGATTCAATAAAAATATTATATTTCTCATTTCAACATCATCCAGGGCAGGCATAGGAAAAGGAGTCAATATCGTCAGGAAAGCATCTATCCATAGTGGTTCCGGTACCGCCTTCAAAGGAGTCAGTGACATGGAGGGTAAGAGGAATGCAATGGCGACTCCACATCTTCTTCAGAGGCCTCCTGCAGCGAGCCCTCCATAGTCATTGTGGACCCTACTGCTCCTGTTACACCTGGGTCCATGTCCACCTCCCAGAGTACCGTCTCCACTGTCCCTCTTGCTCCCCCCAGTTTGCCACACCCAAACCCCCTCGAAGGGGTGGTGTCTCCTTTGCACCAGGCACTACCCCCCCTGGTCATGCTGAGTGACAAGGCTATTGACCTCTTCTGGAACATCTCTGTAGGCCAGACTGCACGACTGAATGCCAAACAGGGGCTTGGTAGACTATCTGGTAGGCATTCACAGCGCCATGTCTAAATGTAAAATGTAAAATATGTAAATGTATACTTGTAAAGCGCACTGTTACTCCATCTCGGAGTGTCCTGGCGCTGTATACCGCTGGGGAACCCGTCCTGGCTTTCCCTGTGAGATGGTCCCTCCTGGGCACCCCCAAGGTGAAGCCAGGTATCCCCGGCGCTGATAGGGCCGTTGTGGAGATTAAGCAAGCTATTGCCCAGAGTTACAGAGTGGGACCCATGGTTAGTTTAGGCACCTAGGCGAGAATTATCGAGTCCGCAGACATTGACCCAAGACCCTGCCGCGATGGGAATTGAACCCTGGTCCCAGGCCGACCTCTGCATCAGGGTCTGCCGCTCTAACCATTGAGCCACACTTCTCCACATGTCTGGCCTACAGAGGTCCTTTGAAGGTATGGCCTTCCAACCATCCCAACCTAGTGCCCACCTCTTGCCCTCTCTCCATCCAAATTCCCTATTCCCAGACCTGTCCCAGCACACACACTTTTCCACGTACCCACTCACACAGGCACAAGAAGCACACCCACACACAAACACAAACAGCACAAACAATGCCGGCACGTATCCAAACAGAGAGACGCCACCCCCACCACCAACACTGCCACAGACACCACACCCACTACCGCACACACAGACATCACAACCAAACGAATCACCTCCACAGCACACATACCAACCAAACACACAGATCTCATACCCAATACCTCCAAGGCACACACTCACCACCACCCACACAGGCACAACAACCACACATAGAACATCCACAGCTCAAACACCCAAAAAACAGATACGGCCACCCTCACCCATACAACACACACCGTAAAGCAAGACACACCCAAATGTTCATGACATACACGAGCCCCACAGAGAAGTGCACCCTCAACAAACACATGTACAACAGAGACACTTCTACTTCCACTTCCACTCCATCTACCTCCCAACCTCAAATCCCTCCTGACCATCCTACCCATTTTTGCTGTTAGAGTCTTTTGTTTGACCTTGGCCTGCCACACCCCAACCCACCCCTCCCAAATGCACACCGACTCCTTCCACCCCCCCCCCATTCCTTCCACATCTGAAACGCCCCCTCAAAAGACTGAAACCAACCCTACTACTTCCCAAGCTAACCCTAAAAAGAGCAAAGGCCCCCATCCCAAACCCAAATTCACCCCTGCCAAACCTAAGACCACCCTTCCCAAACCCAAGACCTCCCCTCCCAAACTTAAGACCACCCCTTGCAAACCCAAACTCAGAACCCCCACCCCCCTCCGAAATAACATCTTTGCAGTGCCTGCTCTGACCACTAGTTGCCCCTTCCTGGGGAGGTTCCCCTGTGCACAGGACACCGTTTGGGCTGGCATTTGCCTTGTAACATACAAGTTGAGACACTTATCTCATTGTGATTAGATCACAATTTTTCTTTTCTTTGTCCTAGCATTATTTTTCCTCTGCAATTGTTTGATTCCTAGAAATGTTTCAGTGGAAAATGTGTAATACATATTTTTCTTTAGCATGATGGCAGGAACTACTACATACTTTTCAAACGTCTTCTATGTTAAGTGCATAAACTGGTTCACATGCTATGTGAAGGTCATTTGAATTTTGGTGCAGCCATGCAACTTAGCAGTAGACACTTCCACCAACAAATAAAAGTTGAGACATTATTTAAGGATATTTTACTAAAGGTGTGTTTGTTTCACCTAGATTACTGATAAGTATGTACACATATGCATTGCACCGTATAATATAATGTGCAAATTGCACTTGTTTACAATACAGGACTTGCACTACACAAGGTAGAAATTTAGAGTGTTTCGCATTTGGGATGGCCATTTAAATTCCAGGTAATCTACGAGGTGAAGTTATGGTGAGTTTTTGATTTTGGCTTGATAGTCTTTTTGTGCAAGTACCCTTTTTTTGGAAGGCAGCAGGAACCAAATTTATGAACACAATGTGGTTATACATGTGTTACTTTAAATTTCGTTGATATCAACATTAGAGACATATGCATTGCACATTGGAATGCTATTTCGTGTGTGAGTAGTTTAAAAGTGCATGAGTCCTGAGCAAATGTGAACAGCTAAGTAAAAAGGTAACAGGCAATGGGGGAGGTTATATCTGGCAACAAGGACGGTCTTGATTTGCATCTTGATCAGCCAGCAGCAGCAAAGGCAGAACGCGTAGGACGTTCTCCATGGTGGTACAGGAAGTGGGTAAGTGAGTAAATGTGAGTTTGTGATTTATTGCATTCCATCCTGCCAACTCAGGTGTGGAGGTTTGGCTGCCACTTTGCATCGGTGGGAAGGCACATTGGGATTGGCCAGGTGAACAAAGTGGCTGTACCGCCTCTGACAACCGCATTTGCCTATCTTACTGACAACGCAGTCAAGATTTTCTGGCAGTAATAGCAGGAGTGTGGTGGCCTTTCGTCTATGCGATAGCCAACATCTACATAAGGTGGGTGGAAATACAAGTCAGTGGGCAGGAAGGCCATTGAAAATGTGACAGCAGGACCCAGTCCACCAGCATCTAAATCAGGTCCTAAATTCCAAAGATGTCAATTTAGTGTGAGATGTCTTTCCCTGTAACAGTTAGTGGCGTAGTGCTTGATCTATCTCATTAAAATTGGATTGATGAACTTTAATCATGATATTAGAGAAAATGAAAAGGAATATTGTAAGAATGACCATTTTGATTAAAGTAATTCGCCCTATGATTGCCAGGGGCAGGGATTGCCATTGGAATATCAGACTGCACATCTTATTGAGGGTGGCATATAATTTAATTGGTATAGGCCTGCAAAACTATGTGATACATAAATGCCCAGATACCTAATGGGGTCAGTGGTTGAGTAATGTATTATAATGGATAAAATTGAGGCAGGTTTATTAAACACAAGGGCCTCAGATCTAGCATGATTTAGTTTAAAACATCCAACGTACGTAAAGTCTCGATTTTAGCAAATGCTTTGGAGATGTTCTGTGTCTCTGCAGCTAAATAGAGGATTAATCTTAGACGCTCCTTGCAGAGGATCCTGTTCCAGTGTGGCTGCCAAAGGTTCAATGAAAAGGATAAACAGAACCGGGGACATTGGACATCGCTGCTGTGTACCTCTTCTAATGGCCATATATCCTACTATTAGCAAATTCACACAAGATAAAATGCCTTTTCTGCATCAAGTATGATGATGGCTACCTTGGTCGTATTGCTTGAAAAGTAATATATCACCTGCAGCAGGAAATTGGTATTTGAAGAGATTGATCTTTCAGGAAAGAATTTGCTTTGATCAGTGTGGACCACAGTATGTTCTCAAGGAGCTATCCTAGAAGCTATAATTTTGTGACAGGCTTATAGTCACTATTCAATAGACTGTTTGGACGACAGGAGCTAGGCTACTTTGGTGGTTTGCCCTTATATAGGAAGCTGATAGTTACTGCCTCCTTAAAGGATCTAGGCACCTCACCTCCATCCAGAGTTTTATTGAATAGAATGACTACAATTTCAGCTATCTAGGCCTCAAACGGCTTATAAATTTAATCAGGTAGACCGTCACTACCACGTGCTTTGCCATAAGGCGATGTTTTGATGGCATCTTTTACTCCTGCAAGTGTAATAGGGGATATAGCTGAGGCTTGGAGATCCCCATTAAGCAAAGGCAACTTGATTGACCGCAAAAACGTCTCTAAATGAACTGCTATGGCTTTACACATAGAAGCATACAGATTTGTGTTATGCTGTAAAAGTACTTTGCCAATGTGATCCGGTTGATCAGAGATCAGGTTCTTAGGCTCATCATATATTGGTTTAATGGTCTCATTATTCCTTTTTTCCAAACAGACCAGGCCAAAGCCCACCCAGCATGGTACTTCTGGAAACACGTATTGTGGTTTACGAGTCCCAGGGATGTAAAATTATCTCTCAAGCTGTGGCTTGCTTGTGCAACTCTAGACCCTAAAGCTTTAGAATGGAGTATGGAGTGAGCAAGATGTTTCCCTTCTTAGCTTGCTGATTTGAGCTCTGTAGGAATTTCCCTTACCCCTAATAAAGACTTTATAGGCTCCCCATAATGCAAAGGTCAAAGCTGAACCTATATTATTCAAAAAAAGTAATCTAGGGCTGATATACCCACGAACTAGATATCCTCCGTTAGCAGCGATTTGTCGAGTGACCATCGAGGGCTGTTTCAAGTTTCAAGTTTAGCTTTATTTGATTTTAACAGCAGATAAAAATCATGAAAGCGACAATGAATATACATACAATGTTTCATAATAAATAAATAAGTCCTCATTTTAAAATGTTAAGAAAAGATTAAATCAGTGCATTATCGAACCATAGCATTTACATAGTACAGATAGCAGCCATCACATTTCTTTTCATCAGGATACTCTTTAAAAAAACAATCATGATCATAATGCATTTGCCATTCTCCAATTGTTGTAGGCTTAGATAAGCTGGTCTACATTGCCACCAGGAACCCTTTTTCAAATATTGCCTAATCTAGGTCTTATGTTCCTTCGCATAATATTTACAAAATAAAATAAAATGGAACGTAGATTGTTGTGATTGATTGTCGCAAGAACATGTCCCCAGGCTCCTGGACCAGTTGTTTTTTTATAGGGAAAGTTACCAAATAATGAAATAAATCAAACCTAAATCTAGTTAAAATGAAAAGTTCAAAGCCCACAATACACAATGATGGGTACGGTTGAATAGTGTAACACACCAGAGACAACTGCTGTTTACTGACAGTTTGTTTGATAACTTCAGCCGAACACCTTAGCATTTCGTAGTGGTTCATGCATAGACCTTTAAGTTCTTTCCTACTCAGACCACCTAATAATTCAGGATTATTATAAAGTTCTACCCTTTGCAGATCAATACATGTCTTCCTAACATACTCACGCCATGGAATATGTTTAGCGTTGTCCAGTGCCATTATATCCTTTAAGATTTCTCTACTAAGGGACAGCGCATCTTGAGTCCAGACTCTCTGCCAGAGTAAGATTGGTCTTACTTTTATGAGATCAGAACTAAAAACAATTCCTAATTCAGAATGACAATTAAAAACTGCTGTACCCTGGGGAAGTACTAACAAACATCTTAAAAAGCCATTTTCCGCTATTTGGATGGATGAAGGGTTTTGGAAGCCCCAGATTCATGTCCCATAAACAGCTATGCTTCTACATTTTGCTTTGTATATGTTTAAGAGAATTTCTGGGGGTCTTTTCCCCAATTTGGTGGCGCAGTTCATGAGTGTGGCAATGGAACGTTTAAACAGAACAGTTCTGTTCTTGACTGCCGCACACCAAGAGCCAGAGCCATCAATTAGCACCCCCAAATATGAGAAGCTTTTAGTGTGTTCTAGTAAAAGGCCATCAATTTTTTAAAGCCTTGCATTTTTTTCTGGCTTTCCCACACATCATCACAAATGCTTTTTTAGCGTTTATTTTTAGCCCCCTTGTCTCCATGAACTCTACGTACTTTGTTAATGTCTTTTGGGCTCCTACCTTGCTTCTGGCCATTAGTACGGCATCATTCGCATAGAGAAGGGAGACCACCTGGTTTTTCCCGTACCTTAGTGAGTCCACTACGGCAGCCACCAATTCCTCCTACAAAGTGTTCGTATATATGGAGAAGAGGAATGGGGCGAGTACACAACCCTGCCTAACTCTCTTCTCTATGCGGAACGACCCCGTACATTCTCCTCTGGCCCCATGTCTCACCTTGGCAGTCGCACCTGTGTACAACTGTCGGAGAAAACATAGAATCGCGGGATCCACCTTAATTTCAGCCAATGTTTGCCACAATTTTTCGTGATCCACGTAATCGAATGCGGCTGAAAGTTTGACGAATATTGCATAGAGGCACCCTTTTTTAGCTTGGGTATATTTCCCTTGAATCATCACGAAATTAAGGACCTGCTCTACTGTTCTCATCCCTTCCCTAAAGCCATATTGGACCAGATTTAGGATGTTATTTTCGCATTCCCAGATTTGTAATTTACTGAGGACCACCCTTACCGGCGATCTTCATATGAGAATCCAGGAGGGATATGGGCCTATAGTTAGCTGGGGACTCTCTTTCCCCTTTTTTATAAATGGGTACTATAACTGACTCCGCCCAAGTTTTGATAAATCCTTCAGTGCAACAGGCCCTTAAAACTTGTGTACAAATTGGGGCCCAGAGTTCAGTAATTGACTTAAAGATATCATTTGGTATCCCATCTGGGCCCGGGGCCTTACTTCCTTTGCTATTATTTATTGCAGTCAGGACTTCCTCATATGCAATTTCAACCTTAATGGGGAAGTAATTCTGCACTGGGCTGTCCAGTTTGCTTACCCCTGTGAATTTAGCCACATCCCTTTCCTCTGTTTTGTAAACTTTAGAGAAGAAGTCAATCCAAGTACTCTCGTCTATGGCGACTTCAATTCTTGCATTATCTGGCTTAGTAAGGTAGGGTGCCTTTACTGCCTGCCAGAACAATTTACAATCTTTCAGTTGTGATGCCTTGAGTAGATTTTGCCAGGCCAGGTCTTTTATTTCTTTTATCCTATTATTCTGGGTTAGATTGTAAGTCTTTCGGCAAGCCCTAATTAGGCTGTAGTCCCTGGGTTTGGCGCTAAGTGCCCCTTTAAGATGGGTATACGCTTTCGTGCATTTAGAATCAAACCAGCCATTGGACTTCTTACATTCCATCGCTTTTCTTTTAGTAAGAGAGTCGTGTGTGACAAGCGTTATCTGCCCAAATGCTTCCAATATTTCAGCATTGGTAGCCTCCTCATCTAGACACACTAGGATGGGTGCCAAGGCCTTAGATATAATGGTCGCATTCATTTTTGCTGGGTCGATTTTGCCCCATTTCAGGGCAAAACCATTATTACGTGCCAATACTATTTCCTGCGACCACGCCAGGAATTCAAGCGTGGCTGGGGTGTCACATGCGGGAAGGTTTGGGTATAAACTGAGAGGCAAATGATCACTAAGGCCATTTGACTGGACGGAAAAAACTCCCACCCAACTAGAATATTTTGCGGGTAGGATAATAAAATCAATAACCGAATGCACACCCCTGGCTATGTATGTAGAGCTGAATTCAACCTGCGGGGTGCACATCAAATTTACAAAGTCTAAATCATGTGTGGCCATAATGTCATTTATTGTTTCCCCTCCAGTTGTATATACAAAGTGCTTCATATCATCCCTTACTCCCCTAGCATCATCCCGTGGTCTGCAGGTATTTAGGTTGCATATATTAGTATTAAAGTCCCCTCCCCAGATCAAAATTGCGTTTTTTCCTTTTGCAGTATTTTTTTTTTTTTTTTCAAAAACCTTTATTTGAGCAAGCATAGAAAAATACAAGAATGGGCCTACAACCTCACGGGCTGGCCGCTAATAATAAGGCACAAGGAATAAATTAGAAATGTACTCCCGTGGTCAGGCACAAATCAAGCACCAAGTATTACTCCCAACACATCACAGAGCATAGTGAATTTTTGTTTTATACAAAAAGAAAAACAAACACTAAAAAGGCGAATGCATAGTAAGCAAGGTCAGCCCAAAGAACGGAGGGGATGGTCTACAATCAGGAGAACATACCAAGAGCCCTAAGGCTCCAGCAGGGTCGGGGGGGGGGGGGGGAGCAGCGGGGAGAATCGGAAATCCATAAAACAGTATGAAAAGGTTCCGGGAACGCTCGCCTAGGGAGATAGGACAACATCAGTAGTGCCTACAAGGGGAGGGGCACAGATGTCCCCACGATATTCATTCCACTGGCCCCAAATCCTCGTCCACGCCCCAGGTCTGCCCCTAGCCACATATACAGTCTTCTCACGAAACATGGACCAGTCCATGTTGTCCTCCCATTTCGAGACCACAGGGGGGCTGGATGCGCCCCAGAGTTGCGCAATATCCCGTTTCGCAATCATGTAACCCAAGGTAGCCCATCTGGTCTGGGCTACAGAGTAGTCAGTGGGCTCCCACACATTCAACAGACACCGTCGTGGCTCCGGCCGCAGGGCCACACCAGTCACAGCAGTCATCACCTCAAGCACAGCAGTCCAGTAAGCCGCCACAACTGGGCACTCCCAAAGAATGTGAAAAAAAGTAGCACTCGACCCACAACCACGCTTACATAACCCATCCAGGGAAAAGCCCATTGTCACCAGACGCGGACCAGTGACATACACCCGATGAAGGATTTTAAGTTGAACCAGACGGAGACGGGCAGGAATGGCTACCTCCTTGGGAGAAGAGAGTGCCGACTGCCAATCCTCGTCGTCCAGTTCCAACCCATCGCCGACCCAAACCTCTCGAAGTCGGACCAATAAGTCCGCCCGATTATTGATCAGCTTCTTATAGATCAGGGAAATAGTGCTATCAGGCAGGTGCCCATCAAGGACACGATCCTCGAGGGGGGAAGACTCGGGCAGGGCCTCATCAGGAGCCAAGACTGAGGCGAGGGCGTGTCGGACCTGCAGATAACGAAAAAATTCCCTACCATTCAAACCATATTCCGCCTGGAGGGCCTGGAATGACTTCACACTACCTTTCGAACATACAGCACCCACCTTACATATCCCAATCATATCCCAGCGGTCGAAGCCCTTAGTAGACCAGAGACATCCCAAACGTTCCGAGGCATAAAGCGGCGTCGCCAGTGTCATTCGATCCTCCCATCCCAAACTCACATTCGCGGCTCGCCACACAGTTACTGCAATCCTGGACGGGCCCACAAGATGGCGCCCGGCTGAACGAGAATAAAGCACTCTATTAAAGTCCCCATCCGGCAGCTGGAGTCTATCCATCTCGAATGCAGGATTTCGACCCGGTGAAAACATCACGTGATTAATAGCAGACAACTGGGAAGCCCAATAATATCGCTTGATATCGGGGAGCGCCATGCCCCCGTCGTACCAAGGAATGGTGAGTTTCGCGAAGGCAATACGTGGACGCCCGTCCCAAATCAATTGCCTTTGAAAACTCTCGATCTCTCGGAAATAGGTCTTGGGGAGATCATCATAGGAATTCTGGAGCGCGTAGAGGAACCGCGGCAAGGACATCATTTTAAACAGAGCCGCCCTGCCCAGAGGAGACAAAGGAAGCTTACGCCAACGGGCCACGTCCAGTCGCAATCTAAGCAACGGGGGGAGGAGATTACGCTCAAATCGGAGCGAGGGGTCCAGCGTAATGAAAATCCCTAAATATTTGAAGCCAGACTGGACCACCTGGATAGGAAGTCTGTTCGGCAATGGGGGTAAAACACCCGAAAGAACATACACGCAGGACTTGGCCCAGTTAATAACGAGGCCTGAGTTGGCACCAAATGAAGTGAGAACATCAAATAAAACAGTCAGAGATTTACGCGGGGAGGTGAGATATAAAAGGATGTCGTCCGCGTAAAGCGAGACGCGGTCCTCAAAGTCCGGAGACCAGCGAATCCCCTTGAGCGAAGGCTCCCACCGAAGCCAGGCGGCCAATGGTTCCAAGGCGAGTGCAAAAAGCAACGGAGACAAGGGGCAGCCCTGACGGGTACCCCTGCCAAGGGTGAAAGGGGTCGAAACTCTACCATTTACCACTACTTGTGCCAGAGGTTCAGCATATAATAACTTGATCCAACCAATAAACTCAGGCCCGAAACCAAATTTCTCAAGAGCCGCCCAAAGATAAGGCCACTCCACCGTATCAAAAGCCATTGAGGCATCCAACGATGCCAAAATGGCCGGCTCCGTCAGAAGCCCCGCCCTCGCAATCGCACCGTGGAGACGACGCAGGTTAAGAGCCGTGTTGCGATGCGGGATAAATCCGGACTGATCTGGATGGACCAAGTCACCAATGACCGTCAGGAGGCGGGACGCCAGGAGTTTCGCCAATACCTTGGGCTCAACATTCAGCAGGGATATGGGCCTATAGGATGAACAAAGGTCCCGCGGTTTACCCTCCTTGGGGATGACAACAATCGTGGCCAGTCGCTGATCATATGGGAGAATACCCTGTTCTCGGGACTCCAGAAACATGGCGCGAAGATATGGCGCCACTCTGTCGGGACGCAACTTGTACAGTTCAATTGGCAACCCGTTCGGGCCCAATGCTTTGCCCGAAGGGAGCGAACGGATGGCAGTAGCTATCTCATCAACAGTAAAGGGGGAATCCACCACTACACGATCCAAATCGGAGACACTGGGCAGAGCTATATCACGCAATAGAAGGCGAGAGTCAGCCACATCCCTCACAGACACAGGGGTATATACCACACGGAAGTACTCAGCAAAACGGTCAACTTTTCCAATCGGGTCCGTCACACTCTCACCACTCGAAGACTGAATCACGGGCACCACACGATTAGCTCTCTCCTTCTTATCCAGCCATGCCAGCAATTTACCCGCTTTGTCACCCACATCATACAAACGACCCTGTTGCTCCCGAAACATCACTCTAGCAGCATCCGTGACCATAGATTTATAGGCAAATTGTTTCAGACCCAGGGCGTGGAGTTTCGCAGACGTGACACCAGATTCCAAAGCATCCTCCAATGCAGAAATCTCTCCCTCAAGGTTCACCACCTCCCTATTTCTCGCCCTCTTAGCTTCAACAATAAGGGAGAGGGCCTGCCCACGAATCACCGTCTTAAAGGCCTCCCACAGGGACACAGCTGAGGAAACCGACCCCTCGTTATCCAGAAAATATGCGTCCAAAGACCGAAGCAAAAGGCTGCGGGTCTCAGGGGAGGTAAGATACCACGGATTGATGGGAGCCACCCGGCCCACCGCCTCCACTCCAACCTCAAAACGGAGCCAGAGCGGAGAGTGGTCAGAAATACCCCTGGGTAGGTGTACAATCTCACGCACCGCTGGCGACTGAGCCGCAGGCATCAGGAAATAATCCAGCCTAGACAGACTCCCATGGGCCCCAGAGTGAAAGGTGTATTGAAGCTGAGTAGGATGCAAAAGCCTCCAGCAATCCACCAAGCCAAAGGTATCCAAAAACCCACCCAACCACTGCTGGGCCGCAGGAGTATCCCTAGGGGGGTGGCGATCGTGGAGACCGGAGAACACCGAATTAAAATCACCAGCCAGAAAGAGAGTACTATCAGGGAGGTCCAACAACACACGGCCCAAATCGGCAAAGGTAGAAGTCTGCAAGCCGGGGGGCACGTAAACAGTAAATAGGGAGAGGGCACGACCCTCATAGCGACCCACAAGGACCGCATATCGCCCCCGATCATCCTGAATCACATCATCAATAGCTAGGGGGAGGGAAGCCCGAACAAGGATACCCACACCCCTAGAACCCGAGGTAAACCCCGAATGTGCTACGAGGCGATAGCCCCACCTATTCATCGCATGACAAACATTGCCTACCAAATGAGTCTCCTGCAGGAAAACAATATCAGGAGACAAACGTCGTATGCATTTCAACACCACACTCCGTTTGATACGATCTCCCAGACCGTTAACGTTCCACGAAACAAATCTCAACCCGCTACCCCCCATCCCACCCAGCAAAGCCAAAACCCCCCACCAATGAGCATGACACAAGAAACATCTTCAAATACAGGATAAAGTCGCCTTGAGAACAGAACACACAAACGAACTTCCCAACCACCCACCCCCCAAATAACAAGGAAACACCCCCCACCCTGCACCCCTGCAAAAAGCTAAAAAGCCACCCCAACCTGCAGTGTGCCTGTCGCCCAAGAACCCCTATTCTACACAAAGACCCCGGAGGAGGAAAGGCTCCGTCCCACCCGCCACCCCGATCAAGACCAATAACGAGAAAAAGAACATACATCAAATCACATAAACAATAGAGGAACGCAGGCATACACTCCTGGAAGTGTTATTCAAAACAAGGCACCAGGCAAAGACGAAATGTTCAGCTCTCTGTACCACCTTCAGCACCGCCCGGGTGGGCATCGGACTCAGTCTCAGGAGGTCGGCCAGGCAAGGAGTCCAGCCAGTCATTCGCAGCATCCGGCCGATCAAAGAAGAAAGTTCGGTCATTATACTCAACCCGCAGCCTGGTCGGAAAAAGCATAGCGTAGCGCATCCCCATGTCCCTAAGACGCTTCTTGGCACCACGAAATCCCATCCGCTGCTTCTGGACCTGTTGGGAAAAGTCCGGATAAAAGTTCACCGTGGCATTCTCAAAGGCCACCGGGCCCTTCACCCGTGACGCCTGCAGGATAGCGTCCCGATCCCTGTAGTGGAAAAGTTTTGCAACAATAGGTCTCGGCGGGGCACCTGGCTTACCCTGGCCCCCCGGAACACGATGTGCACGCTCCACCGTGAAAAATTTACTAAGGCCAGATGGAGAAAGGTGGTTTTGGATCAGGTCTTCAACCAGGAGATCAACCGAGTGGGGTTCTGGGTTCTCCGGCACACCAACCACGCGAACATTACAGCGACGTGCCCTATTTTCAAAATCATCCAAGCGCCGGGTCATGAAATCGTTCACCCTACGGAGATTGCCAATCTCCGTCTGTAGCTCGGAGACGTCCGCCGTGAGGCTGGATGACTTGATGTCCAATGACTTCACCTTTTCGTTCGTTTTTGAGAGATCGGCTCGAATTAAGTTCACATCGATTGCCACGGTGTCAATTTTGTGGGCCAAGGTGTCATATTGTTGGCCTATCGACTCCCTCATGCCAGAAATGGCGCCCATGATGTCTTGCAAGGAAGGCTCCATCGACGCATCCACGACGTGGTCAGACGCACTGGGACCGGGCAGGGCAGCTCCGGGGGACCCCTTAGTGTGGGTATAACGGTCCATGACGTTAGATTGGACCGGACCCCCGCGCAGAGGTGTCTTCGTCTTCCGCGTCTCCCGGTCCCCTCTGCCCGCCATTTTGGAGATGCGTCACAAGGAGATTCACCAGGGTCAACGGACCGGGCACCAGAAAGGGAGGCCTCGGGACCAAAGGACCGCAACAAGGGTACCACTAGGATAGGAGCAGCCAAATAGGAGAATAGTCCAGCCAAAGGCCGACAGCCGACTCGTGCCCTGGACCCAGCTCTGGCCCGACCCTCTCGCCGATGTCCCAGTCTGAGGCAGAATCGAAACCGAAACTTAAGAAGGGGACCCACAAGTCCAATCCCCCTGCCGCTGTTGTTCAACTCCAAGACGGCCACTGAACCTCGCCCATTCCCGGGCGCACCTCAAGGGCGGACCCCAAAAGTCCAAAGCACCGTAACTCAGGCACCCGGTGTCAAAATAAATTTCTGAAAGGTCCAGGTAGATCAGCCCAACGTCCTCTATACAGATCCTCGCGAAAAATCAGGATTTATGCAGGCTATTATGCCGGGAGCGGCGGGGGTCCGGGGAGCGCTGTGCTCACGCGGCCATCTCGGATGCCCGCCAAGCTCCTCCCCCTTTTGCAGTATTTAAATAGTTTAATCCATCACCTAACTTACTCATCTTTACTGCAAAGTCAGATTTTTTAATGTTATTATAGAAGTTGACTACCATTAGTTCCATGCCCGAAGATAGTATAATAGATACTATTTGAAAATATGAAGAGTGTCCAATCCTTTTAATTCTACGTACCCACATCAAATTGGAGAAATAAATACAAATGCCTCCTTTATGTCTACCATGGACAGAGCGTTCTGCAGGGATATGGTAGGTCTTAAAGCCATCCAAGTGTATTTCTTTCACGAGCCAGGTTTCTTGGATGCACAATACATCATAGTTCTGGATAAAATCCCCCCAGACACGATTAGAGACTTTACTTTCCAACCCACAGATATTCCATGAGACAATCCTAAGGGGACCTTTCAATGAAGGCGGTTCAACTATCAGGGTGGGATAGGAGTGGTTTACGGGAGCGGCATTTTCCCTATTTGCCCCCGCATTTACACATAACATCTCTCTTGCCAGTTTCCCCCCCCCCCGATTCAGGTGTCACTTGAAAATTTCCAGTACTTAACAAGTTTACTGATATATTAATGGATGCAACAGGGTCTAATGTAATACCTGAGGTATCAGCATTTCTACATGTCAGTCGCACTCGTTAAGACCTGAGAGTGCTGCAAATTTATTTGGTCCTAGAGGGAAAGCATGCATCCCCTGTCTTGCCCAGTGTGGAATAATTGATGTTCTCCCCCCCCAATAATCCCCAACCCTGGTGTATTCTATGGTGTGGTGCCCTCGCCTGGTGCCATCCATTACAGGTATCATTTCTACTTGGAAAAGGGGTATCATAGAAGAAGCTTAGTGGTAATATGTCTATGCCAGAGCCCCTTGGCCTACCACCAAGCACGGCTGCCCTTAAGATCCTCTTCACCAATATCGGGCTGTTAAAGTTGACCACGATACAGTCGCCCGGTTTCGATTTGTTCAACATGCCTACCTAGGACGCTCTTCGGGCCATTATAATACTGTTGTTACAAAAGGGGGGTTGAACCCATGCAGTCGCGGGGACCTGGGCGCTATGTAGTATGTGAAAAGAGGGGTCCCCGCAAGGAAACCGTGTTGTGTACAAAACACACTGATACAATTATAAATGAATTAACCTTCAGAAGGACTTGTAAAAGGTATTGTCCTTTATTTTACAATACCAGATTTCATTATGAAAAAAGCAATCACATTTAGTAAATAGCCCCAGTGGGGAGAAGAGGGAAGGGAGGGGTGTGCTCAGGGCGGTGTAAAGTCACAGAAGAGTAAACACAGTCAAAAAGAAGGTCAATTATAACAGTCTTTAAATCAAATTCGAAACAAATCAAATACAAAAGGCCTAAACAGTTAGGGCATCCATTGAAAAACTGTTATACTGGGGACATTCCACGGCCACATACACAGTTCAGAATAATCAGGGGCATGTGCCGGAGGTCCAAAGTGAGGAAAAAAAGCCGTCGACGTTTCGACCCCTAGCCGTAGGTTACGTTAGATCCTTTAACGGGGTCTTCATCAGGACAAGTGCAGGAAAGGGAAGGCGGGAGTTGAGTGGGGCGGTTAAATCTGTGAAAATTAAAACCAGAGGTCAGACTAATTTATTTGTGGGACCTGTTGAATGTCATCCTATTTGACAATGCTGTAATACGATAACTACAATCACCATGGAGTCCGGGCCCGAAAGGGCCTCTGAACATGGAAAATGAGTAAGACCACACCGGGGGTCAAGGTCAAACTCAGCGATATTCATTCGCAACAACAGAGGAAGGATAACCAGTCTGGAATTGCCAGTTCAAAGATCTTCTTAAGATTATTCTATCATACAATGTTACAACCCAGGTTTAACATCGGGATTAAACTTACATAGGTTTTTACCAATCAGTCAAAGGATGATGTTGTTGGGCGTTACCAGTTGTCGTTATCCAAAAAGGGCAAAGTGCCATGAAAGTACACAGGCTGTGGGTTGAAAAGGAATATGAGACTAATTTAGTGGTGTACAATTCATAATAGACAACAATGTGGCATATAGATCAGCTCGTAACTTACATTAGACACACAGGGGTAAGCACTGATGGTCTTGGCACATGGGACGTGTTTTCTGATGTAGCTTGGCAACGTAAAGGTTGCTGTGAAGGTAAAGTAAGGACCGTATTGGTAAAAGGCTGGATAAGGATATCAACTTAATCAGAAGCAAAAGGAGTAACATACCTCTGAATTAGTCACGGTATGCTAAATGGATCAAATCGCTTTATGTAATCCCAGCCTGAAAATCAGGCGAGGCAAGGGTTGAACAGTTGCTACATCAGCCGCCGTAATGATTGTAGCCACAAAGCTGCTTCACGGAGTTCGAGCGGGTTCAAAAGTAGACAACCTCCGCGGTGATTGAATCCTGCGGGGGAAGAAAATACCCGTCAGGAAGACAAAACGGCGGTCTCCTTACTGAGCGTGACAACTTGTTCAGCGGCTGTCTCAACCTCCAGCACCATCCAGTGCCGGGAGCAATTGTTCGCCACGTAGCTAAACCCTTCTTTAAATTTAGGAACGTCTACAAATATTGCTGGCTCGATTTTTATCTGTAATCCCACCGGGATTATATTTTCTTGGTACCTTGTAAATAGATGCCCATGTAGTCGTGTTCTGATGAGTTTTTTCTCTAATCTCTCTAAACGAGATATTTTATCATTTAGAGTGATGTCAATCGTGGGTACCGATGTAGACAAAAAAGTCGTGGACAGATCCTTGGTCAACTGGTTAATATACTCCTCTGTATAGGACAGTAACTCAGATTCCACCATGGTTTACTTAAAATAAATTAAGAAGCAAAAAAACCTCGCAGGTCAGCACCTGCTCAGAGGACGCGGGGACCTGGGCGCTATGTAGTATGTGAAAAGAGGGGTCCCCGCAAGGAAACCGTGTTGTGTACAAAACACACTGATACAATTATAAATGAATTAACCTTCAGAAGGACTTGTAAAAGGTATTGTCCTTTATAATTGTTTTAAGTAAACCATGGTGGAATCTGAGTTACTGTCTTATACAGAGGAGTATATTAACCAGTTGACCAAGGATCTGTCCACGACTTTTTTGTCTACATCGGTACCCACGATTGACATCACTCTAAATGATAAAATATCTCGTTTAGAGAGATTAGAGAAAAAACTCATCAGAACACGACTACATGGGCATCTATTTACAAGGTACCTCCAAGAAAATATAATCCCGGTGGGATTACAGATAAAAATCGAGCCAGCAATATTTGTAGACGTTCCTAAATTTAAAAAAGGGTTTAGCTACGTGGCGAACAATTGCTCCCGGCACTGGATGGTGCTGGAGGTTGAGACAGCCGCTGAACAAGTTGTCACGCTCAGTAAGGAGACCCCCGTTTTGTCTTCCTGACGGGTATTTTCTTCCCCCGCAGGATTCAATCACCGCGGAGGTTGTCTACTTTTGAACCCGCTCGAACTCCGTGAAGCAGCTTTGTGGCTACAATCATTACGGCGGCTGATGTAGCATCTGTTCAACCCTTGCCTCGCCTGATTTTCAGGCTGGGATTACATAAAGCGATTTGATCCATTTAGCATACCGTGACTAATTCAGAGGTATGTTACTCCTTTTGCTTCTGATTAAGTTGATATCCTTATACAGCCTTTTACCAATACGGTCCTTACTTTACCTTCACAGCAACCTTTACGTTGCCAAGCTACATCAGAAAACACGTCCCATGTGCCAAGGCCATCAGTGCTTACCCCTGTGTGTCTAATGTAAGTTACAAGCTGATCTATATGCCACATTGTTGTCTATTATGAATTGTACACCACTAAATTAGTCTCAAATTCCTTTTCAACCCACAGCCTGTGTACTTTCATGGCACTTTGCCCTTTTTGGATAACGACAACTGGTAACGCCCAACAACATCATCCTTTGACTGATTGGTAAAAACCTATGTAAGTTTAATCCCGATGTTAAACCTGGGTTGTAACATTGTATGATAGAATAATCTTTAGAAGATCTTCAAACTGGCAATTCCAGACTAGTTATCCTTCCTCTGTTGTTGCGAATGAATATCGCTGAGTTTGACCTTGACCCCCGGTGTGGTCTTACTCATTTTCCATGTTCAGAGGCCCTTTCGGGCCCGGACTCCATGGTAATTGTAGTTATCGTATTACAGCATTGTCAAATAGGATGACATTCAACAGGTCTCACAAATAAATTAGTCTGACCTCTGGTTTTAATTTTCACAGATTTAACCGCCCCACTCAACTCCCGCCTTCCCTTTCCTGCACTTGTCCTGATGAAGACCCCGTTAAAGGATCTAACGTAACCTACGGCTAGGGGTCGAAACGTCGACGACTTTTTTTCCTCACTTTGGACCTCCGGCACATGCCCCTGATTATTCTGAACTGTGTATGTGGCCGTGGAATGTCCCCAGTATACCAGTTTTTCAATGGATGCCCTAACTGTTTAGGCCTTTTGTATTTGATTTGTTTCGAATTTGATTTAAAGACTGTTATAATTCACCTTCTTTTTGACTGTGTTTACTCTTCTGTGACTTTACACCGCCCTGAGCACACCCCTTCCTTCCCTCTTCTCCCCACTGGGGCTATTTACTAAATGTGATTGCTTTTTTCATAATGAAATCTGGTATTGTAAAATAAAGGACAATACCTTTTACAAGTCCTTCTGAAGGTTAATTCATTTATAATTGTATCAGTGTGTTTTGTATACAACACGGTTTCCTTGCGGGGACCCCTCTTTTCACATACTACATTATAATACTGTGGCCGAGGTTATTGCCTCCTACAGTGTTTTGCGATAGCCAATGGGTCAACTTATTCCTTAACTGGTGGTAGTCTTCCCTATCTCCTTCCATGAGGGGTGGTACATTTCCTAGTACTACTACTAGTGAGGATGCCTGGGGGTAGGTCGATAATAGGGTGGGTGATCGGGATTTTAATGGGTTCGACTAGGTTTCTCACACCCTGGTGATGTGTTGGTGGTACATTTGGTAATGGGGTGTTCTGATCATTGTTTTTATTCTTGGCCCCCCCAGCTGACGGTGTTACCTGGTCTCCTTTCTTCTCAACCTCCTTATTTTTTGCTGGCCTTAGTTCGTCGGATACCTTTGATGAGGGCAATGGGGTTTTGGGGGGAGTATATTAATCTGTTTCCTTTTTGGAATACCTTTATCATTCAGGCAGGGTGCTAAGCTTGCTAACGTGTGGGAATTGTCTACAATTGCCTTCTGCATCTTATCCAATTTATCATCTATTATTTTTAACCTCTCAATAAGCGGGAACACGAATGACCTAAACAACTGCTCTGCTTGGAGAAATGTGCATGCAGTATCCAGGCCTACAACTGTGTCTCATGATTGTAATGGAGCCTTGAGACTAGAACTACTTAAGGGAATGCTCGGGGGAGAGAGATATCCTGCGGTAATTTTGGATAAAGTGTTAGCTTTGGTTAAGGTTGGTTTTGTCGAATTTCTAGTTATTTTCGATACCTTTGATTTATTACCTAATTGACAATCCCCACCCCTCTTTCTTTTCCCCTTTTGTGTGTGAGATATAGATGTTGTTATATTTTTGGGTCTATCCGTGGTCTGCAGGTTTCTGTTTCCTAGGGCTATTGGGTGGAAATCCTCCGGCGGTGTACCATCAGAGGATATATTATCAGCCGAGATCTTCACAGTAATTAAGGAATGACCTCCCTCTAAGCCTGTGCCTGTGGAGTTATGACTAATAGCACTCGGCCTATTATTGTAAGCTTGGTCAGGTGTGACTGCATTTCTTAATTCGACCAAGGAGGACCGCTTGTTGCATATCAGTTCCAGGGATAGCCGCTTCTCGGTGAGGGCTATCTCCCGTTCTAACACAACCGTCGCTCTTTTGATGAACCCATCTAGAGTGCCAGAGAGCCTTCCCCCCGTAAAACTAGGTGCTGACTTACTCCCCTTCCCCGCATGATGGGCCATTTATAAACAGGAGCGAAAGATAGCAGGGGTGTATCACACACTCAATTAGGAGTTTTCCCGGGGTCCAAAGTCATATAATAGCAGAGTCTTACCGGGCGTAACGTTAGATCTTAAAGGGGTGGCCCAGCCCAGTCTTGTCCGGCCTTGGACGGCCGTAGACGGCCCGCCCTTTGCCCGGGCTTAGCCCGCGCACAGTCCCGCGACGTGGGGGCTGACCTGTAATTTATGCGCCTCCTGGCGCAGGTATTCACGGCTTCCGGCCGCTGAGGCTCCTGGGTATCGTAGTCCTCCCCCACTGGTCTCCCCCCCACTGCGGCCGCGCTCGGATGTTGGAGAGCTGCGGCGGCGGGAGGAGACGGAGAGCGGAATTGCAGGCGGCCATGCGGGAGCTGAGGGATGTGGATTTGTTGGCCCCAGTTGGTTCGTGTTTATGGCAGGTACGGGTATGGCAGCAAAGACAGGATTTGGTCCCCCGCTCCACCGGCGCTGACCTGTAATTTATGCGCCTCCAGGCGCAGGTATTCGCGGCTTCCGGCCGCTGAGGCCCCTGGGTATCATAGTCCTCCCCCACTGGTCTCCCCCCCAGTGCGGCCGCTCTCGGATGTTAGAGAGCTGCGGTGGCGGGAGGAGACGGAGAGCGGGATTGCAGGCAGCCGTGCGGGAGATGAGGGTTCTGGATTTCTTAGCCCCAGTTGGTTCGCGTCTATGGCAGGTACGGGTATGGCAGCAAAGACAGGATTTGGTCCCCCGCTCCACCGGGGCTGACCTGTAATTAATGCGCCTCCTGGCGCAGGTATTCGCGGCTTCCGGCCGCTGAGGCCCCTGGGTATCGTAGTCCTCCCCCACTGGTCTCCCCCCCAATGCGGCCGTGCTTGGATGTTGGAGAGCTGCGGCGGCGGGACGAGACGGAGAGCGGGATTGCAGGCGGCCGTGCGGGAGCTGAGGGATCTCGATTTCTTGGCCCCAGTTGGTTCGCGTCTATGGCAGGTACGGGTATGGCAGCAAAGACAGGATTTGGTCCCCCCGAGGCCAGTTGGTTCAATTGCCTTTCACTACTACGTCTATCAAAGAGACCGAGTTGTCCGAAAAGGTGTTTGATAGTATGCAAGTTTTATTCCTGGCCCATTGATGGGATACTAGGAAGAAATCAATTCTTGAGGCTGAATTAAAATGTTTAGAAAAGCAAGCATTTTCTTGTGCCTGCGAATGATCTATTTGCCAAAGGTCGATTAAAGCTCGATCACTAACTACTTTCGCCAAAATGCGTGAAGACCTTGATTAATTTTGCTTTTTGTGACTGCTTGAAGAGTCAAGCCTAACATTGTGTATAATAATGATGGCATCCCCTATTACTAACAACCCATTCAGTGACAGAAGAATATTATAAACTTCACAGAGGTCGGTTACATCATCCTCAATTGGGCCATGGAAGCTAACCAGTTGAATAAGTTGATTCTGAACCCTCAAGATTACCAATATCTAGCTGGCATTTGGATCTCTAACCACCTGCTGAATTTTGCTTGGGAAATCCTGCAAAAACAAAATTGCCACCTCCCTGACTGCTGCACTGGTTGACGCTTTCAATGCATGTGAAATAAAGCTTGGAGTCTTGGGTAGTTTTGCCAATACCTTCAGATGAGTTTCTTGGAAAAGCCTAATCAGTGCTTTAGACACCTTGAGCCACTCCAGTACAGACCTAAACTTAACCAGGTTGTTGATACCTTTGGTGTTACGAGATGCTACCCTATGAGATGTAAGGTACGGAGGGGGAGTTTCTACTGTCTGCACCAGCCACTTCTTAGCCCACCCAATGCAATATCTTAAGGATACCTGTAAGAGTGAGACGCGACCAGAAAAACAACACCTGCCTGGTGCCATTTTTCCTGAAGGCGTAGAAGAGCGATGGCGTGCAAAAGAAAAAAGGAAATGCCCAAAGGGTTAAACCTTTTACCTCCCATGTACTGGTTGACAGCAAGTCAGCCTCAATGGAGAACCAATCAGCTGTCCAAGGTGGCTTGAAGAGGAGGATCCCTTTGAGGAAGAGGTGCGGTTCCAGGACGACGAGCGGAAGCAGGAAGTCAGGGAGAACGCCAAGGAACAGAGTAAAGACAGGGACAAGACACCAGGGGCCGAGGAGGAAGAAGAATCCACACGCCAGTTCCAGACAAGAAAAGATCCAGAAGACAATGCATCAGACAGCTGGTCAGAGGAGTGGTGGACCCCTCAGGAGAGGCGGTACAGTGCCACCGCAAACTCAGGAGAGTTGCAGCTATCGCAGTGAATTATCGGATAAGGGAGGAGGGTGGAAAATAGTAACAAACACTGCATCGCTCCCTTAACAACAGTTAACAAACCTGACCAAGCAACCGCTACTAGAAAAGAAGCAATTACTTTTAATATATTTTTTCTTTGTTCTCTTTCCTTAACATTACTTTCAATATAACCCCCCCGTTATGAATAAGCAAAAGCTCTAAGACTCAAGGAAAATTCTGCACTATCTGAGCAAAGATAAAAAGAGAAGAGGAAAAAGGGAAACCCTATGTGTGTACATTATTTCTCTTTTTTTTGGTTTGTCTCTTCACAACCTCTCCACACCTCATTAAAGAGCTATATTTTCCAGGCACACAGTCTTGGTGTGGTTGCGGTCTATCCTATCAAAACTAAAATTAATCCCTAGATACTCATCGCCTTCTCTCCTGTTTTCCTCCGAGCCTCTTGGGGTGTGTCTGGCTTCAGCACAAGAACCTGTAAAGAAATGAGAAGAAAAGAGAAGGGACACTAACGAACAACCAAGCCAAGTAGCAACAGGACACAAAAAGGAGAACAAAACTGCTCAGAAACATCATACACCTTTGAGGAAATAGGACAAGACACGAAAAGAAGAAAAGAAAGGATGGTAAACCAAAAGAGAAGATCTTAATTTTGATTCATTCTGGTATAGAGTACTACGACAGTCTAAATTGAGCACCTTATCCGGCCTCCTAGATTTAGTTTCCACCCATCTCTCTGACAATACCCCACTGGGTTTCTCCATCCTAAAAAAAGATCATCAATGGCATCCGCCCTAGGCAAATGCAGCCACTGGCTGCAACAGTGAATTGCAACCATGCACTAATCAAAAAATGAACAGATCTGGATATTCCCTACCTGAGTTTTCCTGACTTAAAGGGAACTGATACCGGCACCACCTGCTGATCCTTGAGTCCGACCCGACCTAGGCACTCTCAAAAGCAGTCGCCCATGCCCCCTTGCATTCCCACAACCCTCTCCCTGAATGAGTGCCCTGGTATGTCACTCCTGGGGCTGCAGACAAGGGTAACCGAGGGCTGCTCAATCTATAACAAAGTCACATGGGCTTAGGCCAAAATGGGGCTGAAGCAGGGTGACCCTTTAGACAAGTGACACAGAGACAGTTCTGCTCATTTAGAAGTAGAAATATTATATAAAATAGTGATGCCTCTTGCTCTGTCCTCCACCCCTTTTCGGACCTCCAGATTGACTGTAGAAAGTCTTTAGCCTGATCCACTGAGTGAAAAATACGTGATTGTCCCTTATGGAGGATTGTTAATTTTGACTGCTGAACAATGCCAGAAGGTGCCCCATGGCTCTTGAAATCATCAATCAGCCCTACAAAGTTCCTGTGCTGCTGTGCAGCCAATATTGACATATCTGATAAGATTCTGGAAGAATTATTGTCTGAAGTAGAGTATTCATTGTTCTTGATGGATTGTGACAGGATCCGCTCTTTGATGCGAAAATCACCAATGTTCACCAGGATGGCACCTCGATATTTAACATTGGAGGGTTGAACTGCTGGAACCTGGTGCACCTGGGTATTGTAAAGTCGATGTATTTCATTGCCATTGCTTGTTAATAAGGTCCAAGATTACCTTGGTGACTGTCTGACCATTTTCATGGTCCTCCAGAATTCCTACAAATTGCAAATTAGAATGCATGATCTATTTTCGGCATTATCTAGTTTCAGTTCAAGTTCTGCCAGTTCTGAATGGATCTCAGAAGTTGCGGTGTCTTGATTATACCTAAAATCTTCCAAATCCGAGACTCTTTGTTCCACTTGAGACATTTGAGAGGCAAGTAGCTGAATAGTGGGTTGGCTTTAACTCAATTGCTTGTTTTTCTTTTTGTGGGCTTCATCTCCCTAAGTTCCCCTAAGATTTGATGCAGTATCTCCTCGATTGGTGGTGTCAGGGCCGGTAAGAACAAGGGAGCTTGAGTTGAGATGATGCTTCCCCCTGGGAAAGGCCATGAGTCAGTAAGGTTGGAGGATCGCCAACCGAATTCCTGCTCATCTCTGGGAGATTTCAAGATGTCATCTGAGGAGCTGTAACATTTGGGGATTTGGACACTGCCGCCCAAATTTGATGCTGGCACTCTGAATCATTGCTGATATTGCATATCTTTCTGCGTTCATGCACTGAGTCTACACCCTCCTTTTCCTTTTGTGGTCCCTTGGGGCTGACAGCAGAGTACATGGGTTCGCAGGCAGCCCTTTGAAGAAGGAGGATTGTCAAGCGAGGTTGTATAGGGGTAATATTCCAGATTAGGGTGAACTGTTGGATTATTATCTAGGGCTGGTGCCCGTCTTCCACTTCCAAGAATGCATAGATTGGGGGACAGCTCCGGTGTAGTAGAGCTAGAAGGCTCTGCTCCACAAAGGTCCATTCCTAATAGCCCGCTGATATATCAATGCCACCAACTCCTGAATATTTATCTCCTGAGGCAACCAATCTGGGGAAGTAATCTGTTGCGACTCTTCCAAAGTGCAAGCCCTGTGGATTGAGATAGATGATGTGTGGTTGCAGGTTTTGTTCCCCCTTGCAGTTTTGCCTGGTGCTCGCATTCTCACTGGTGTCCTGTGAGAGTTGCTTCACTGGACGTCGGAGTGGGGAGTTGTACAGTTTAATAGAAACTTTGGGCTCAAATGTGGCAGGGGTAATGCTGGAGGTTCACAAGTGGACCACAAGCTGCATCTGTGCTACACAGACTGACCCCGTAATGCCCCACGAGGTCCTTCCACCTGGAGGGGAACCTAATGATGCTCCTACCCCAACTGCAGGTTCTGCCCTTAAGAACTCCATCCTGGTATTTCCATTGGTTTGGTTCTGTTGAAAATGAAATATTCTGCCCTCTCATGACTGACTTGGGTGCTTCCCAGAGCACTGTCTGAGAGTTCACTCAATGTAGGCAGTCATTCACAAAAAATCTGTAAATGTCAGATATAAAAAACCTAACCAAGGGTATGGGGATTCCGCTGAATGTGCGAAAAAACAAGACCCCTGTCCAAAGAAAGTAATATCATTTTCTTGAGTCCCCTCAATCACCCAGGGTTGCCCCTAGGTGACATTCTTCATCATTGGGGCCATCCCAAACAGCTGCTGCTTGGGGCATGCTGCGACTTGCGGACCAACGTAGGAGCACTTTTTTGTGAAGAAATGTGTAGTGCGGTGTTCGTGGAGTGGTGAAAGGGATGGTAAAAATACCTAGCTAGTGAGCTAATGTTTTATTCTCACTCCTAGTTGGTATGGATAAAAAAGGGGGTTAAATAGTAGGGAAAAGATGTAACTATTATGTGTACACAGTCCCTAATATTCGGCTGACATGTTTCGAGGTATCCCCTCAACCTCTTCTTCAGGACCACAGGGGGACAAGCCCCATGCGTGTCACTCCTTCTGAAAACCTATAATAAAGTGAGGATGCACACCTAGGGGGCAATTCCGATTCGGTAAAATACCTTTACAAATAGTCGTACGGAGCATATTTCCCATACGAATCGTACCCGTAAACGTCCCCGTACGTACGATGAAGTACGAATCGGATCCAAAGCAGATCTCCGTACGAATCGTACTAAAAACCGTACAACTAAAAAATACATGCGATTTGTATCCGGAACACGCAGTACGTGACGTCTGTATGTAATTAAGCAGCAGTTTCCGGCCCAGCAAGTACGAATCGTCTCTGAGACACTCCGTACAACTCTTTTTCTATGGGAACTCAAAACGTCCAGAAAAGAAGAGTCCGACCCGAACTGCATCCCCGGTACGCGACGTACACGCCACGAATGCCGGGGTACGGTGCATTACATACGCTCGCGTATGGCTCCATTACAATAGTGATACGACTCGGTCATACGCGACGTTCTCTGTGGTAGGAGTTGTTTTCACCCTCCTTGTGCTGTTTTACGGGGTTTGCATGCGCGTCGTTCAGTGTGGGTTCGTCTCGTATTTGATTGTGTGGCTCGCTCATACGCGACGTTTTCCGTAAGAAATGGCATTCTGATTCCCCGGTCTGAATCGTACTTGTCGGGTCATACAGAATGTTTACGATTCGTTCGGTTCACTTTGAGGGTCTGTGTCGTACAGATTTTCCCTTGCTATTTGTACGGTTCGCAACGATTCGGTCGTATATTTTTCCTACGAATCATACTACAGGATTCGGACGGTAATTGGATGAGTCGTACGGAAAGGGCTACGGATTTGATTCAGTCGTACGGATTAGTTTACCGAATCGGAATCTTCCCCCTAATGTGTGAGCACTCGTCAAAACTGAATATCACTGTGCCCTTTATGAAAATATTCTCCTACAAGTGGACCCCGATGTGGGCCCTTATGTTTCATTTCTATATATATATTTTTAAAACATGAGCTTTGGCATAACCCTTTTGTATCCAATATGGCCTCACAATGAGCCTCTCAGAGAGACCAATTTTTGGTTTATGTCAGTCTAACAACCTTTTTCTTTTTTTTTATTTCATTTTATTTTACTACCTATATCTTTCTTATCTTTTTTCTGATTTTCAGTCTAGTATTACACGCTGACCATAGCATTTTCCTCTGTCCTAGACAGCCAGACGATATTAGGAGGGTACTTATGATTAATGATTAATGATTTCACCATCTCTAAGATGGCCCCATTTTTGCTAAGAGAAATGGCCGCTTTTCCAACTCACTCGGTCCGGCCATACTTTGGTTTCATGACTGAGTTTGCCTCATTTAACTTCCTGTGATATCAATTTGATTTCTTGATAAACTTGACAACTGCACTAGTACCTGCCTCAGTTATGCTGCGGGGCAATACAGAGGAACACTTTCATATCCTCCCAAGAATGGCCCGTGTGTATTGCCAACAGTAGCGCCCATCTTGGTTCTGCTTTAATTTCCACGGTCTAGTCAAATTTGGTACACTAGCATGACTGGGTTTTTTCATTCCTATTTAATTTGCACCAGGAGACAGACACGCTAAGATGAGGTCTGCTCGGGTGCCAGTAGGTGTTATTAGACGGAGGTGTGCTTTGACGAAGTAAGTTCATTTTCCTCAACAGGTTCTTCTGAACATTTCAAAGCACTATTTGTTCTGTTCCTTTGAGCATCTGCCTTCCATATTATGGGATGATACAGCAATATGCTTTGCTGGTAGTTGTCTTATTTTCTTCTCTTTGCTCACAGTTAACTACTATGCTCTGTATTTCGGTAGGGTATGTTCCAGAAGTTTTGAGAACATTACGTGTTTATATGTTGTATGTCATGTGGTGTCCAGTTTTTTCACAAATGTTTTTAAAGTTATATATTCTGCATCTAACTGTGCTTTCTCACAAAGGAGACATCTGATGTGTTTAATTTATGTCACATTAGATTAAAGCACTAATTAATTATTATCTCTAAGGGCACCAACTATAGAGGAGTATATTGATCGGATTACCTGATTGAGTATGGACCTGCCCACGTGAGAGGTGTGCTGGCAATATGTGCTAACTTTTCATTCTGTTTTATTCCCTGAACAGATACTACGAGTCAAAGACTAAACCGTATGTATTTTGAATCAGGTGCTCACACATTAAAGGTGCGTCCTCGCTTTATTATTTATTTTAGGTTTTCACAAGGAGTGGCATAAATGGGGCTGGTCCCCGAGTGGTGCTGAAGATGAGGTTTAGGGGATACCATGAAACATGTTGACCGAATATTAGGGTTAGTATATATATAATAGGTATATCTTTTCCCTACTATTTAAGCCCCTTTTTTATCCATGCCAACTAGGAGCGAGAATAAAACCTTTCCTACCAATTAGGAAAGCTTTCCAAAGGACTGATTACGATGTTCGGAAAGCGTTTGGACTTTCCTTGTCAGTTCAAATGATGTTCGGAGGAACCGAGTCCTTTGGAGCTTACTCATACAGGTCAGTGGTCCGCATTTCCGAAAGAGCGATTATGCTGTCAGTTTCGGACAGCCTTTCATACGTGGTTGTTCCGACATGGATCGGCTGTCGGAATCTGACTTTAAGGGCCCGTAGCAGGCCCTCCTTCACCCACAGTCTTCTGAATGGGGTCTGGGGGGTACCCAAGGGACTACTCTTTGCAACAATGCACAGTGTGGTAGGTACCATGGGTGCCCACCATAGGGTGCACAATTTTCCCCAGCCACCTCTTTCTTCAATGGGAGCCTATATATTCGGTCGAAACTCAGGCTTCCATTGAAGTCAATGGGAGTCCTACTGAATTGTATTAGGAACAATCGTAATCGGTCGGTCGGACTCCCCGACTCCGATTTGGTGGGAAACCATTCCTGGCCCAATTCGGTGAGAATGCTTTTTTAACAAGATCGTAATCAACCCCTTAGCATTCTTTTACAATAAATATGTAGTTAAAAAAATATATTATACACTTAGGTGTTTTATTTAATTAAGACATGGCTATTAGTTTGTGTGGATTAAATATATAATGGTTTATTAGTTAATTATATTTGGAGTGAATAACATATATTAATATAGTTTAGCATTCTAAAATGTCGTTAATTAATAAATTAAATAAATCCAACTTTAAACAGACCATAACTAATATATTATTTAAATGTACATATCTTAAGAAAGGCAGATTTAAGGTATTTGTAGTACACATATAATAGCTTTGAGAAATTATGAAAGTATAATTTATTATCACACATACATTAAATTAAATATATTAAAACAAAGAAAACAATTTTTCGCATATTTGTTTTCATTGGTTGAGAGAAACATATAAACATCTCAAAACATTACTTTTTATATATAGTAGGCATAATAGCATAATTACATTATGTATATGCTAATACTTATTGCCCATAACATTTATTAAGCTACATTTGTTAATATATTTACATAGAACTTAAACATTTTAAACCAACTATTTTTAACAAATTAATAAACAACAAAAGAGTTACAAATATTGTTCTATGAATAATTATTTGTTTCAGAAACTCTTTAAATTCAGGTCCATGTAAAGAAAGTAATCTTTATTTCTATTTTGCTGCCATTTATTTTACAACTGTTTTTGTTTTGTCTTCAGTATTCAGCAGCAGTCAAGGACGCAGCTTGCCTTTCAGGTAAGGATTTTTTTTATTATTATTTTTATGTGATAGTAGTAGGTTGGGTAGGGAGGATTAGTGTTTTTAGTTTATTTAGTTAAAGCTATACCTATGTCATTTAGATACAGTTACTTTGCTATTGTCACTTTTAAGTATTTTTAAATATTTATCATGATATTATAGTAGCTGATATGTTTGTGATCAATATTGCAGCTTTTTTGTATTGGTTTTAGTATGTTGCTATTGTTAGAGTTTATGATTTTTTTATATTATTTTTTATATTATTTTTGAATTGTAATATTATTATAGGTAGTTTTTCTATTTTCATACGGGGTCCAAGAAAGTCGATACTACGTTATCTTTTTGTCAAAATATTTATGTACTGCAATATTTTTGTACTAACTAGTGTGACATACATTCCTTAATGGCACTTCCGGTCAGGTTTGGGAGTCTGCTAGTCCTTATGGGAGTGTTTTGGATGATGAATACATTGCCTGGAAGCCCATAAATTTTCTTCTCCCCTAGTAAAAACATCTGCCTTTCACAGCCCTTAGACCATTACGTGTAATGGGGTAACCCTATAACTCTCAGAACCTGGGCGGGTAATAAATGTAATAATGATGGTTCTGTCAGACAGAAATACCTACTGATTTAGTATTTCACTATTATTTTTTGTGTACTTCATCCCTAATCAGGATACAAAGATAGAAATATTTATATCGAGACAAATCAATACACTGACCACAAGATAAAAAAGGGAAAGTGAAATTTTTACTCAAACACTTTCATATTTTATATTTGAAACACAAATAACTACAGATGCTGTCCCTAAAACACACTTAAAACATAATTGACACATAAACTTTGTGCAACAAACTGATACACAATTAAAACAACAAGTAAAATTGTTAATTCATATACTCATTGACCACGACAACTATATAAACAATAATCTGATAGGTATAACAATTTGATCTTGGTTCCTAAGAGATTTTGAATAGTTGGTTCAAAAAAGAGAAGGGATTGCGTCGAAGTTTCGACCCTGGGGAACGATGCGGTGATTTAACGCATCAATGGCGGGTTTTCATCAGAACTGTAAACATGTAGGACAGCCTGTTAAATATATAATAAATATATATCAGGGGGTTGGTCAGTGGACTAGTGTCTGAGAAATTGAGGGCATGGTAGTTTGCTCACCTCTTGTGGACCTTGCCCCGCTTGGAGTCCTGGTCTCTTTCTGAAATATACTGCCGGTCAGCCGACTCAGGCAGCGTAGATGTTCCTCATACCTATAATTGAGGATATAGTAGTGATCCATTTCATGCTTTACCAATTTCTTTTATTGTTAAATTAATATGCCACATTCCTTTGTGTAATACATACCTCTGTAATGATTATTTGTACAGGAGGCAGAGTGAGGCGATTATTCTCTGATTTGCCTGAAAATTACATGAAGTAATGTATTCCATTACCGCCAATTTTATAGCAATATTGGCTACATTTTAAATTTGACCATGATTCTAAACAGTATTAACATCAGAAAAATAGTTGGATTTTAAATGCCCCGAACTACTGCTTGTGAATGGTTTAGAGTCTGACAACCATTGTGATCCCACAGAAGTGATATCCTAATTAATTCTCAACGTGCATTATGGCCGCATTGCTGAAACCTTGTTCTATTTATTTCTTATCACAGCATAACCGGTGTCAGTAGCAGCGATTCTAATTCGGTGTGATCGTGCGTGCCCAGCCGGTATTTACTTTGAAAGAACATGCCCCACGTTATCAAGATAGCCAGGCGAAAGGCTGCTTTACCATACCCAGACGCTGTTGCTTTAAATCAAGCCCCTTCGTTTTCCAGATAGTTGCGATATGCCTAAGGTGCACGGTTTTACCCTAATCTTGAAGTACTCATTTTGCGTGTAATTCTTAACTGCCCACACTTAAGCGCGCAGCAAAATAAGCCTCTTTTTTTCACTTACTTTTAATTCACGCCGATCGTGTCTATATTCCTCCGATTGCTGTGGGGAATCTCATCTCTCTACCCTGCAGCCTACGTATATAACGTTCGTCACGTGTATACGTATCTAAGAGTCTGCATTCTGCTATTAGTACTCGTTTGTCACTTAGCACCCTCTAGTGGTGTACCACAGTAAATTTTGGATCAACCAACATTAAAGTCTTACGAACTTGACATTTAGGACATTGGCAATTAATTCTATAGCATGACAATTCATTCCTCATGTGTTCAATTATACAGGCCGGTTTTCATGCACATATAATATACAGTTACATTCTACATTATTCATATAGACTTAACGGCATCCTTTTGGTATTACGAAATTAATACACTATTATAAACAACCGGCAGTAACTTTCTCCTGCCCTCAAATAAAACCAATTTCACTATATAATTCGCTCTATTTTCAACATTGTGGCCTTTAAAACTGATATACTTTTTTGAAAAACGGCAGTTACTTTCTAGTGTATTCAGGCTGATATCATCACACAATTCGCTCTATTTTCGACATCTTAACATTATAACATATCTGTAATTATTAATGCATATATCTACCTCAAATGTTAGTTCCACCATGGGTTTTAGCCCTTTCTAAATATTTTTGCCATACACCACTTA
Source organism: Lissotriton helveticus (assembly GCF_964261635.1). Lineage (NCBI taxonomy): Eukaryota > Metazoa > Chordata > Amphibia > Caudata > Salamandridae > Lissotriton > Lissotriton helveticus. The sequence goes on from NC_136067.1 coordinate 123,549,728, forward strand.
AGGTTCATATATACATTATACACAGAAAAACAACATTTATTCCATTACATCTGTTCGTGTACTAAGGACCTATACAGCTCATTCTTATTACATGATTATAATTTATAAAGCATTTAGATTCATAATTGCGTTTTAACCATTCGTGTATCGTACAGATGTAGTCTAAATCAAACTGTGTTGTTACCCATTATGTGTTTGAACTGTAACTTGAGATTAAATTACATTGGGATCGTACTAGTGCATCTATAAACGACTCATTTGTACATAAGTCTCCTCCTGCTCATTTAGCCCATGAGTTGTGGCTTCCATCATATGTATCCATCTACACTCCTTGTAGTTTAGTTGGTATCCTAGTCTCTAGAAAGGAAGACACCACATAGTCTTTAATGTTTTTTGCTCGTTTAAAAGCAAACATCGGTACTTCAAGAATTCCGATCTCTGGGCCAACCAGATCCCAGTATTTTCTTATGATGTTATTTATTTCGTTACTCTTTGTGTTGAATGTTGTAACACATATCAGGCGATCAGTTTTCACATCTCTTTGTTGAATTTCCAACAGCATCTCCCTCGGTCTATACCACGCACGTTTTCTCGAACGGTTCAGGAGTCCTTTTGGGTATCCTCTCTCCCTTAGTTTGCTGATTAGTTGATCACTCTCATTAAAAAAGTATTTTCTTCTGGTGCAGTTCCTGCGAATTCTTAAAAACTGGCCGAACGGCAGGTTATCCCTTAGATTCCTGGGATGGTGTGAATCATATTTGAGTAAAGTGTTCCTATCGGTCAGTTTTTTAAATAGATTGGTGACAATTCTATCTTCTTCTGCCTCCAACTTCAAATCAAGGAATGGAATAGATTCATTACTGTTATTCATGGTAAACTGTATATCGTCAGATCTTGCGTTGAGCCATTCAAAGAACAGAGTTAAATCCTCCCTGGTTCCGGTCCAAATCATTATGACATCATCTATATATCTGTGCCATGATGTTATATTTTCTTTATACGGATTGTGTTCAGGATATAGATGTTTACGTTCGAAATTTGCCATGAACAGATTCGTCAGGCTCGGTGCGTAGCTTGCACCCATGGCCACTCCTTTGCATTGGAAATAAAAGCAGTTTTGAAACAGAAAGTAATTATTCGTCATCGCTATTCTCAATAACTGAATTAGAAACTCTGTCGGGATCCAATTCGGCGATGGACGTCCATCCAAAACTTCTTTAATCACCTCGATGGCATCTTCTTGAGGGATACTGGTGTATAATGAACATACATCCAGGGAAACAAATATTTGTTTAGACTTATCAAATGATTGATTTTCCAAAATGTTTATTGCATGCATTGTGTCTCTTATGTAAGCAGGTGTTTCCAACACAAATGGCTGCAAAAAATGATCTAAAAACTGGTTCACTGGTTCCAAAATAGATCAACAGCCCGACACTATGGGCCGTCCGGGTGGTTGCTGTAAGTTCTTGCGCATCTTCGGAATCGTGTATATAGTTGGGATTTTTTAGTTTTTGGTTGTTTAAAAATGTGTATTCTGCATCACATAGGAAGCCTTCCTCCAATCCCCTTTTTAGTCAGATCCCTGATGAGTTTAGATATTTCTTTTGTGGGGTCCCCCACTATGTCGGTATAGCTATTCTCGCAGTTCAGTTGTTGCATGATCTCAGCGATGTAATCATTCTTGTTCTGGATTACTACTGACCCACCTTTATCCGCGTTCTTTATAATTATATCTTGGTTGTTTTTAAGTGACGTGAGGGCTTCTCTCTCCTCTTTCGTGATGTTATGTTTGATGTATTTGGTATTCTGCAGATTAGTCATGACCTCTGCCATTACCACCTTTTCATAAGCCAGGATCCTCTGGTTCATCAGATGTCCACCTGGATTGAAAGTAGAGGGGGGTCTGAAAGATGTAGCCGCATTCTTTCTTGTGTATTCCTCCTTTCATTGAAAAAATATTTTAGCCTTATTTTTCTAAAAAAATGCTGGAGTTCCAATTTAATATTGAAGGAATTAGGGGGTACAGTCGGTACAAAAGATAACCCTTTCGCTAGGCATGTGATCCGATATATTCAGTATAGGATCTTTGCTGTGTATCGGAGTCGTCCTGGTTTCTCCTGTTTCATTCAAAGATATTTGATTCTGATGAGGTTCAGTTAACACTGGATTTTCTTCTCTCACAGGGTAAATACTATGGCTGTCGTCTTGTCTCTGAATTTCTTGTATGTTTTAAATATTTGGTGTTCTCAGTTCTTGGGAGGCATTATCTTCTCTCATATCCTCATTGGTATTTGTAATTACCATCGATATGTTTGACGCCTCGTGTTTATCTCCCCATGATTTTGTGGAGGTTGGTGTTGAAACCGAACCCTGGTGTTGTTCTGGCGGTTGCCGGTTCCCCTGTTCCATCTCTGAGGACGGCTCCAGGTCGGGTCTCGATTGTTCCACGTAGGATCCCCTAAAAAATTCTGCTGTTGCACAAACGGGTCCTGATATTGTTGGACTCTGGGTTGTCCTCGTGATGGTTGATGGGGGGGGGGTTGTTGTTGATTTCCTCTTGTGTCAGTGCTGGTACTCCCTCCGAATCACTATCCTGCCCACTCCCAAATGAAGAGTTAGAAAAGGTGGTATATTTCCTGTTCGATTGTTTATTTCGATGTGTATAGTATCCCTGTGAGTCCTGGATGTAGTAGTCATCGCTCACATATGGATACGTAACCTTCTTATCATATGATTTAATGTCTTTAGACAGCTTGTCCAATTTTTTATGTAAGCAAAGGGGCGTCCCGGCGCTGTATACCGCTGGGGAACCCGTCCTGGCTTTCCCTGTAGGATGGTTCCTACTGGGAATCACCAAGGAGGAGCCAGGCATCCCCGGCGTTGATGGGGCCGTTGTGGAGATTAGGCAAGCTAATGCCGGAGTTGCCGAGTGGGACCCCATGTTAGAGTAGGCACCGAGGCGAGAATTGTCGAGTCCGCTGACCCTGGTCCACGACCCTGCCGCGTCGGGAATTGAACCCTGGTCCCGGACCGACTTCTGCTCCCCGGTCTACCGCCTCTAACCAGTGAGCCACACCACTCCACATGTATATGTGCATGAAAACCGGCCTGTATAATTGAACACATGAGGAATGAATTGTCATGCTATAGAATTAATTGCCAATGTCCTAAATGTCAAGTTCGTAAGACTTGAATGTTGTTTGATCCAAAATTTACTGTGCTACACCACTAGAGGGTGCTAAGTGACAAACGAGTACTAATAGCAGAATGCAGACTCTTAGATACGTATACACGTGACGAACATTATATACGTAGGCTGCAGGGTAGAGAGATGAGATTCCCCACAGCAATCGGAAGGATATAGACACGATCAGCGTGAATTAAAAGTAAGTGATAAAAAGAGGCTTATTTTGCTGCGCGCTTAAGTGTGGGCAGTTAAGAATTACACGCAAGATGAGTACTTCAAGATTAGGGTAAGACCGTGCACCTTAGGCATATCGCAACTATCTGGAAAACGAAGGGGCTTGATTTAAAGCAACAGCGTCTGGGTATGGTAAAGCAGCCTTTCGCCTGGCTATCTTGATAACGTGGGGCATGTTCTTTCAAAGTAAATACCGGCTGCGCACGCACGATCACACCGAATTAGAATCGCTGCTACTGACACCGGTTATGCTGCGATAAGAAATAAATAGAACAAGGTTTAAGCAATGCGGCCATAATGCACATTGAGAATTAATTAGGATATCACTTCTGTGGGATCACAATGGTTGTCAGACTCTAAACCATTCACAAGCAGTAGTTCGGGGCATTTAAAATCCAACTATTTTTCTGATGTTAATACTGTTTAGAATCATGGTAAATTTTAAAATGTAGCCAATATTGCTATAAAATTGGCGGTAATGGAATACATTACTTCATTTAATTTTCAGGCAAATCAGAGAATAATCGCCTCACTCTGCCTCCTGTACAAAAAATCATTACAGAGGTATGTATTACACAAATGAATGTGGCATATTAATTTAACAATAAAAGAAATTGGTAAGGCATGAAATGGATCAGTACTATATCCTCAATTATAGGTATGAGGAACATCTACGCTGCCTGAGTCGGCTGACCGGCAGTATATTTCAGAAAGAGACCAGGACTCCAAGCGGAGCAAGGTCCACAAGAGGTGAGCAAACTACCATGCCCTCAATTTCTCAGACACTAGTCCACTGACCAACCCCCTGATATATATTTATTATATATTTAACAGGCTGTCCTACATGTTTACAGTCCTGATGAAGACCCGCCATTGATGCGTTAAATCACTGCATCGTTCCCCAGGGTCGAAACGTCGAAACGTCGACGCAATCCCTTCTCTTTTTTTAACCAACTATTCAAAATCTCTTAGGAACCAAGATCAAATTGTTATACCTATCAGATTATTGTTTATATAGTTGTCGTGGTCAATGAGTAAATGAATTAACAATTTTACTTGTTGTTTTAATTGTGTATCAATTTGTTGCACAAAGTTTATGTGTCAATTATGTTTTAAGTGTGTTTTAGGGACAGCATCTGTAGCTATTTGTGTTTCAAATTTAAAATATGAAAGTGTTTGAGTAAAAATTTCACTTTCCCTTTTTTATCTTGTGGTCAGTGTATTGATTTGTCTCGATATAAATATTGCTATCTTTGTATCCTGATTAGGGACGAAGTACACAAAAAATAATAGTGAAATACTAAAACAGTAGGTATTTCTGTCCGACAGAACCATCATTATTACATTTTTCACAGCCCTTAAGCACATAGAGCAGATGTGAAGCTTCCAAAGGCCTATCATTCCAGTGACATTATATCCCACCTGCTTCCAGATAAAAGAGAATGCTTGCACCATGGTGGAAAATTCTTCCCTATGACACTACACTGGTTTTCTTTGAACCACGAGGGACAAGGAAACGATTTTAGAAAAATTTACATATTTGGAGTGAGGCCTATTTGACACTTGGGTGTAGATTTACTATCAAGTTATGCAAAGCAGCAAGACAAGTTGCTGCCCTGTGTTGCATGACAGGGAGAGAGCAGGAATCCATCACATTTACTAATTTTGGTACATTCCTGCCCTCTAACCTGCGCTAGTGCACTGAGTCTAACCTAGCACAAAGGCAGCCACCCTTGTGCTATGGTGCAAGCGTGCCTGCGTTACAGCCAGGGTTATTTATGTGCAGGAAGAGACACCTTCCTGCTCAGAAAAAAAATCCTCTGAGGTTTTTCTTTTCTTTTAATTTGTGATGCAGAATACATCACAGGTAGAAGGAGGAAAAACAAGGAGAAATAAACATATTTCTCCTTGTTACACCTTAAACATTTTGACTCTTTCCCAGGTTTACTAGTCTTAGTAAATCTGAAAATGCACCAAAATCCATGGGTGGATGCAGGGGAACACCCCGTGCTCCATCCATGAAATGTCTTTCCAGGGCAGAGTAATGCAAGACAGCCACTTATACTGAATTATACACTTATACTGACTTGCATTACTCTCAATTTACTATGCGACACAGAGCCTTGCAAGGTGGTTTAGTAAATCTCACTGAAGGCCTTGCGTTGCCTTGTGTAACACAATGGCAATGCAAGGGCATCTTAAAACTGGGCCCTGCTGTATTGTATGTAAGGAGCAGTATTGTAAGTGGCCCAAACCTAAAAAAAACTTGAGTGTTCTCCCTCCACCTATTCAGGTTACAGGTAGTCTATTGTAAGTCACCCAAAAATATAGTTTACCCAAATGTTGTAAGATGAACCACTGGTACTCCTCCAGACTCAGCATATGCAGCACCTTTGTATTTTGTGCCAATCCAAGCCTGCGTGGTACTTGCCTCTTTGTGTTGTGAGCCACAGGTGCAGCTATCTGGAGCTTGTTTGATGTCCTTTCACCACAACTCATGGTGCAGACTCATCGTTATTAATGCATTAGTGCTACACAACATTGTTGGATCTGCATCTGTTGATGTTAATAGTAGCAGCATGTCAACCATAGTACACAGTCTGTGATGTGATGGTTACTCGGTATTAGTTGACCGAATTCCCTTGTCAATACAGATCAAGGGAAGTTTTAAGCTTGACCTATAGTTTTTTTTTTTTTGTTTTATATAGTGCGAGCAAGACTCGTTTTGTTACAGATGGACACATTCATTTTGTGAGGCACGGGGAGATTAAGTGATTTGCCCAAAATCTCAGGAAGTTGAGTGTGGTTGTCAAAACTCGAACCCAGTTCCCCAGGTCCTAGGTCGACCGCTCTAGCCGCACTGCTACATCCCCTCCTCTATAATGTGAGTCAAGGAGCAGAAGGGAGCCTCATTTCCAGACTACATCATCAGGTGAAGTGCTTTAGGATTTCATTCTGCTGCCACACAGCGGCACACTGCTGAAATGCAAGTGGGAATTTAGGGGCATATTCTCAACAACTAGCGATATTTATCGCTTAATAAGCTTAGCGACATTTTTGTTATCGCCGCGCATCGCCGGATTTTATCGCAGAGATAACGTGCTATTACCAAAGTTTATCTCCAAATCAATAAAATATCCGGCGATAGCGGCGAAATGCATGAATATCGCTAGAAATTCAGCGATATTCTGGCATTAAAGCTAATAGGGACTTAACCTCAATATCCACCTCCCATTGGATATACAGGCTAGGAAGTGGTCTGAGCAGGCGTTAGTATTTGGCGATATTCGCCCTTAGCACAAATATTTTAATCGCTACGCCTGCGTTGATAATAGGCGATAGCGATGTCAGTCGCTAACAGGTTGGGTACGCCCACTTTGCATGTCATTAGCGATAAATATCGCTGCCAGGCAAAGCGGGCCCCAAACCGCTCGCTATCACCTAAAAGCTGTCGCTAACTGATGTTAGCGACAGCTTGCTAATAGGGCGATGAAATTATCGACACTTTGCGGACGAAAACGGCTGCAAAAGCGGTGATAATTTCATTTCGCCTGCCTTGGTAATATGCCCCTTAGTGTGGTAGGGAGGGCTATCAGGAAGAACTCACCTCAAATAGTGACTAGACAACAAAAGCATTCTGCTCAGTATTATGGTGGCGCCCGTTGCACCAATCTTTTTTAGCCCCCCCATGACCTCCTTTTACACAGATTCCCTCACCACCACCCTCCAACAGTGTCCCTCATCTCTCCATGTACACTCTCGGACATACATTTAATGGGGCAGATTTATGATGACTGGCGCATCCCCAGGGATGCGCCAGTCATATTGCGCCGCTGCTCCGCCACTCATGGTGCGCCGCATTTACAATGCGTTGCACCATGGGGCAAAAACGGCACAGATGCGTGGCGCATTGCTGGTGTTGCGTCGCAAGCGCGATGCAGCTCCAGCAAGGCTCGGGGGTGCCCTATCTGACCAATGCTGTGTCAAGACATACGCCTGCTTCAAGCAGGCGCAGGGTTTTGACGCAGCATTGGCCTGAAAGTGACTGAGTGAAATCTCATACATTTCACTCAGCCACTTTTGCGAGGCGCACCTGCCCCGGAACGCCCACCCTGCGCCGGAACGCCCACAAGTGGCGCAGGGCTTTACAACGTGTCGCATCTGCCTAGATGCGTCACGTTGTAAATGGGTCGTAGGGATGCGCCACTTTTACGCCGCAGTTGCGTGACGTAAACGTGGCGCATTACCATCATAAATCTGCCCCAATATATTTTACAACCTTTCTCATAGTTCACTCACACTAAGTTCTATGATCTGAATAGTGCACGTTCTTTGCAGCAGGCACATTAAACCTCTGTGTTACTTTATGATAAGTTAAAACTGCCATTAGATAAAGCTCCGATCACTCTCCAGCAGGAACATTGATCACCAGATTTATCTTGGCATTTTTATTGTTGCCTGAAAACTGCTGGGCACACTAGGAACTCTGCATCATGTGCTTTTAAACCCATCAGTTATTTTTAAACACAGCGCTTCCGAAGTCAACGCCGGGTGCAGCTGCACCGTTCGCACATCCCCAAAGCCCGGCCAGAGCTCATTAGTGCATGTGATTACTTTGCACAGAAGCTCAGGGCATCAGCATGGTGTGCACACTGGTTAAAGCAGGGAGATGTTTTCAGTGCAGGCAAAATACATTCGAATGAGTTGCCTTGGGAATTAATTCACTGGCACATCTTATATGCACGACAAAGGTTTGAGAACATTTATTTTCTGAGACCCAGAGCAGAACAATGAGAGATGCGGAGGAAAAGGAATATCCTGTACAAAGCGTTGATCATTAGAATACTATGTAGAGAGGATAAAAGGGTTATTATTATTTTTACACGAATTACACTTGAATACTTTAAAGCATATAAAGGTGCTAACATATTGTTATGCAGGGCATTGTATTGTATTTAGACTAAAGAAATCAACATATTGTGTGGAACCTAGTAAGGAATCAAATCAAAAAATACAAAAAGAATAGAAGCACTAGAAAAAATATATACAGTAAAACATGACATATTTGCATTGTGACCATTTTAATAAATCTATGAGTCCCGAACACTAAATGAAATCATTAGAATGCTTCATATTAAGAATAAATTATCACAAAAATGCATGGGCACAGTGAAGGAGTCCATGTGCTTTGCCGAGCACCCCAGGGCATCACGGCGCTTTGTACAGAGGATAAAGGTATCAGCTTTTCAGACTTCATCCTCTCCACCTTCTATTCATGCAGGCTAAGATGCAGCATATTATTCACCTCAATGCTCAGGAGAATTGGTTTCCTTCCCCAGTAGCATCAGTCTTAGGGGGACTTTGTGTTCCTGTCTTGCAGGTAGCACAAATCCACGCTGGAGTGCAAGTTGGATGCTGTTTTATCATACTTTCTGTCCCACGGATTGAGCATAAGAATTGATCGAGGTTAGCCCACCATAAAAAAATAATACGGTTCTACAGGCTTCTGGTTGGCACCAATCGTGTGCTTAGGAATGCATGAAGAATGGTGACAGGCAATGGCTATGTTGTCAAAATCCTTTTGAGGTGGCATTGGGGTTCTCCTTTAATGAAGAAGTTGATGAGATGTTGGTAGGGTTGGAACACAAGTCAGCCACACATACTGCAATTATTTTAGCATAGGTTCCAGATTTATAGGCCACCTGTCAGAAAGGTGATTATTAATGTGTGAGGTGCATACCCATACGAGCATGATCAACACACTCTGGTTAGGTCACATCACAATTCTTAGCAAATCTCTCTCTTTCCCCCTGGTATCTCTGACTACAGACATCTCTCCAGAGAAATGTGTGCTATTTTCAGAGTAGAAAACTCCATTAAAGTTAAGAACACAACACAATAGCATTCTTAAACCAACCTAGAAACATCATTAAAAAATATGAACCAAGAAGATACACAAATGATCAAAACCGAATGAGGTGAACTTGAAATATGAGCTTTATGGCTGATTGACATTGCAGCTGTCATCAGACTTCATATGATCTAAGTAAAATGGGTCATGAAGCACTACAGAGAGAGGGACTTTGGCTCTGTCCAAAGGTTGTTCACATTGAGTACAGAATTTGATGAGTCAGAACTTGTGAGCCACCACCTAAAAAAAGGGCTTGCTGCACGTTCATTGTCTCCTGATAATTTCTGTTTTTGGCCTTGATGGCTTCTTTTTAGTAAACACTTTTGGCAGATTTACAAGCCCCCAGCGCCACCAGTACGTCACTTTTTATGACGTACTGGTGGCGCATGTTGCTGCTCCATATTTACAAGGATAGAAAAAGCCACCGTGCATGGCTTTTCCTGTCCTTGTTAATATTGACCCTTTAACGCAGCACTTTGCGTGAAAGGGGCATTCCATGGGTGTTGCTGTGGATGTTCCCATGCAACACCCATGGAACAAGACATATTTCCAGATTTACGAGGAAGCGTAAACCTGCAAATGCATCTGAATGCTACGCCACCCTACGGGTGGTGTAACGAGGCACAACGAGGAGAAAATTTTCAATTTCTCCTAATATTTTCCTCTTTCAATGCGTGCTGCATTCTACAGCACACATTGAAAGAGGAAAATGCCTGTAGTGATTGTTTTTGTGTGGAAGGTGCCCATTTCTGCACAAAAACAATCTCTCGAATTATGCAGGCATTCTTGACCCATGGTGCAAGGGTGCCTGCATCGGCGCATGGCAGCAGTTTGTGCGCCCGCGCAGGGGAGCACAGGAATGCAACATATTATTGTAATTATGTCACATTCCTGTGCTTTGGAAGTGCCACAGGGCTTGCATTGCAGCACTGCAGCACTTCCTTGTAAATCTGCCCCCTGTTTTGTTAGTATTGTGAATTTATTTTGACTGCTCTTTGGATGTTAGAACAAAGGACAGGTTTGTCCCCAGAACATCTGAGGCACAGCACGTCTTGCCGCTGCTCTCAGGTCTCAAGGAAGAAGAATGTGGACAGCAAAAGTTTTTGATCTTGGAATATATGCCCTCTCCGCATACATTACCAGAGCAATTCCTATTTTATCCCAATTATAAAAAAGGTTTGATGGGTAAAATATGGGAAATATGGGAAAATAGGGGAAAATATGGGAAAATAGGTCTACGAAAATGATGGTATTTGTGCTGTACACCTTTTCCTTTATTTAATTTTTGACAGTGATTGAGAAAAAGATTGAGCATTTCATTGAATGATGACCCTTGGGTTAATTCTACCACTGTGTGGACCAACGGCCAAAGTGACCTGCTGTCACTACCAACCTGTATGCCCCTACGTGACAGAAAACCTTCACTGGGTTCATAATATCCTCAGTTTATGCTCCTCTGTAACAGACCTGCCTTAAGGAACACACATTGGATGGCAATTATAGTGCTTTTGCCTAGGACTCTGTTAAAGATTCAAGGCATCGACAAATTTTCTAAGACTCCAAAGTGTGAACTAGATTTAGTAAGAGCTTGATTTGCCCCTTTGTCATGCAAGGTGATTGTTGTAATCTGCTTACACAGTTATGCATTTTATAGTGGTACATTCCGCACCCCCTTCTGGACCCCTACCTGTTGGTGTGTTGCACTGGAGTCTGCTTTAGAATGTTGAGATCCTCCAGGCAGTCTGGAGAGTGGGTGACAGAATGAAGACTGCTTCTACTTCCATCGCTTCAAGAGTCTTTCTTTTCAACACTGGCGACGAGGATGGGATCCGAACCCACGCGTGCAAAGCACAATGTGCGTGATAATTTGCCCAAGATAGTATTGTTTCTGATTAATTTTATTCCCCCAGACTCTCTCCCTCACCCATGCATGGTGTGTGTGCATCTACACGGTGACACACACACCTCCTTCATGGTATTGTACTGGCATTTAGTTAATGCATGAACTTAGTTGTCATATTTCCTTCCATCCTCTATTTACAAGTGGAATTTCTGCCATTGAGCTTGAGGGATTCAGAGTTACCAGTGATTACATGTTCCACTATGTGCACAGTTTCTTGCGTTTAGTGCAAGTGTATGTAATGTTTTGTGCTTACTGAGTACTGCTCTGGTTAAGAAATTCTGTTTGTTAGGGTTGTGAATGTACTAGATTTTAAGCGGGGTTTTTAATGCACACATTTAAACCCTCAGTTTCATTTAGTAGTGTGTGATACTGTGCATTTGTGACTAAGTATAAGTACAGTGTGTAGTGGTGACAACTTGGTACACTAGGTACTTTCTGCAGTGGCAGTAGAGTGTGTAGTTCTATCTTTCGTTGGTTGTAAGTCCCTGTATTTTTTTTACAGTCCAGTTGTTCCTCTGTACATTTTCAGAGTTATCTGGAACCTTAACGGTACCATTGTTCAGCCTTATCGTGCCTTGTGGACACATTTTACCGCATTGCATGTACTTTTGTAAGACTTATCCAGGCTTCCAGAGCCAAAATTATATTCTACATTTCTCGGCCTCCTGCCTCAATTGTAATTTGTAATAAAGCACTGGTAGTACCTGTCCCATGGCGGCATCATCCATGAACCCACCCCCCTCCTTTTTAAACGAAATTGGGGATCCAGATATCCACTGGAAAGACTGGATCAATGTATTTGATTCCTACATCATTGCTATATGGGGGGGAAATTTTTTCGGCTGTACGTAAACCACATGTGTTACTCCATAACCTGGGAGTTCAGGGAAGGAAAAATGATGACACCCTTCCTAATCCAGAATTAGAGGATGATGAGTTGGACTTAGACGTGTTTAGGATTACCATGTTGAAACTAGAAACCCACTTCGGGGACAAAGTTAATGTGGTCCTAGAGCGGCATAAGTTTTTTTCGCGGGTGCAGGGTAAGCATGAGTCAGTCACCAATTACGTAGCCGCACTCCGGGGTCTTACTCAGTTATGCGAATTTGGAGATTTGAATGACTCCCTTATCAGGGATCAGCTAGTGAGGTGTACTCACAACCCTCGAATAAACGCGAGAAATGAGCATGCGCGGGTGCCTTTTATTTCTTTTTAATTGCCCATTTACTAAATTTAGGTATGTAGGGGAGGGGGGCATGCGGCGCGTAGTGGGGCTACGCGAAGTGCGTGGGTGGGCGTAGTTTCTCGCCCACTTTGCGTAGCTTCGCGTAGCCCCACTACGCACCCTACGCCCAGGGTTAATCTCAACAGACATGTGTTGAAACATGGACGAATCTGGACATTAGTGATAACATTGAGTTGAGTAAAACATAATGATTTTCTGCTGTTATGCAAACATAGTTTTGATCCTTTGTACAGCATGCTTCCCTACTTTCTTTTTAGGTCAATCTTCGATTAACCTGTTATATCTCTTCTGTGGGATTTGGAAAACCCACTGATTGCCATTGGTTACTATCTGTGGCATTCAGAAATGCTGGCTTGTTATTGGTGAAATAACACAATTGCCAGTACTGGACTTTACTCTCTCCTTTTTCTTATAACGTTTATGAACAAAACATAACGGTCCGTTTTATGAATTACGTCACTAGTTTATTTATTAATTTTTCTCACTAGTTGAGCGTTTTTTCTTTATCAATGACTCAAGAATTGTTTGTGCATGTACAAACAAGTACAAATAAATACAAATTATTACAATTAATAAACATTACATACAATTCCATTACAAATTTACAACACATCCACTCCAAACTATGGCCAATACGTACATCCCTCACTCACTCCAAACCAAACATACAACATAAGCAAATAAAATCTGGCCCTTTGTCAAAGGGATTAGTTGCCCAAAACAGATGTGTCTAAATTTCTATTTGTAAATCCTATTTCTCAGGAAATATCAATTGGGAACCCATCCTAAATTCCTCACAAAGGGCCAGATGTAGGTAAATATATTTTACGACTCATAAATACCGAATTTTACCGATTCGGTATTTATGAATCAGTAAAATATAAGGAGGGAGATGTAGGTAAATCCAGATGTGGATTTACCGATTCTGTAAAAGTCGGTATTTACCGATTCGGTAAATACCGAATTTCACAAGGGTGCAGGGGGTGTCACTTTGACACCCTCTAGCACCCCCAAAACTGGTTTGTGTGCCATGTGGCAGGCATACCTGCCCTAAGGGCAGGTCTGCCTGTCATATGGCACAGGTGTGCATGCACAAATGTGCATGTACACCGGAATCGGTATTTTACCATCAAATTGAATTTGATGGTAAAATACCGATTCGGAAAGGCTTGTGGGACTCAGAAGAGTCCCACCTACATCTCAAAATTACCGAATCGGTAAAAATGCCGATTCGGTAATTTACAGAATCGGTAAATTTACCGATCGGTAAATTTACCGATTCTGCCCCCTACATCTCAAAATCCATTTACCGGTCAGTAACGGCCGAAATCGGCCGTTACCGACCGGTAAAAGCCTACCTACATCTGGGCCAAAGTCCTTGTAATTAATATAATTGACAATAGGCCTGGTCAGGTCGACGCATTTCGAACCCCCGATTATGGGGTTCTCCTCAGGATCAAAGATGTTCTACAAAACAAAACAAACATGTGCCAGAGTAAGACAACTAACTGATCAAAGTAGACTTCTGTCATATTCGCCACCAACCGGCTTCCAAAATCTTACCTTATCTAATGTGGAAATGAAGTCCCTTGGGAGTAGTCGAGTGTGTTGACACAAATCACTGGACAAAAAAACACAACCAGACATAGTGTTACTATGCGTGTTGATCTGCCTGACCCACCCTATTTAGAAGCCGAAAAACCTGGCACTCACCTATCCAATCGTTTGAGAGGCTGTATGCTCCTGTAAATTAAAAACCAGAAACAGGAGGAGGGGGGCATTAATACCACTGTTGAATGATAGTGCGGAGCATAGAATGCTCACTGGAGGACATCCAGTGCTCTTCTTACCGTGATTCTCCGTTGAAAAATCCCATCACCGAGTCTTTGAAGTGATGAAGCAGGGACCTTTCAGCATGCCCTGTATATCATTACGGGGGCACAAGTTAGCGATTGACAACACTTTTAGCGCTGCTCTGTTTACATAGAGAGTTTTCCTGCTCACCTTCGTGCCGGCCAAAACGTTTGTGTACACCGTAACGCGGAAGTACTCATGTTAATAGTCCTCCTTCTATTTTAACTACCCTTCTGTTTAGAGAATACCACGTGATCGTAACTTTTAATGAAAAGCTGACAACGAATTGCAAAAAGGGAACATATTGAAAGTCGACCCGTATAATCACTGCAAAAGAATTTTAATCAGCGCCGGTCGGTCCTTTTGTCGGGATTCTCAAAAGCTGTGCAATCACTGTGCATTCTGGTCCATGTAGTTGGTGCCATGCACTAAAAACCTTATTGTACTTCACGCATGGACATATGTAAAATATGTTATTCCCACGCTGATCCTATAAGTGTTAAAAAAGATGTTTTAGAGTTCTTATATGCTGGAAATCAAAACTAAGGAGCTGTGCAGAAATGTTGCCTTGTGTTTTGGGCAGGACGTCTATTCCCTTTGGGCCTCACTCTGTATCAAAGAATCGCTGGCTGCATTGCTCTGGTGTATATCCCCTCTTTCTGGAATTGCCCATGAATATTTTGGAGATCTCATTCAGTCCGGAAATGGCAGTGTTATATTTCATTATTAGCAATGCTTCTCGTTGGCTGAGTTTTGCATCTAAATCTCCTCCCCGTGGATCATTCTCAATTTTGGAGATGATAGTCCAGCGTAGGTCATCTTCTCTGTCTTTTTTTGCCATCCAGTGTTGCACCAATTGTGCATTTTGTACTTCTCTCCTTATTCTGGATTTGTGCTGATTAATCCGCTGTCGTGCCTCCTGGGTCGTCTTTCCAATATATAGTTTTGGACATGGACATATAATCCCATAGCTAACGTTCCTCTTCTGACAATTTGTGAAAATCTCATGTCTCCAATGGATCCCATCAAATGTTATAAACAGCACCTTCATTCGTTTGATCACAGCATGTACAATTTCCGCACTTGTGGTGGCCAACCACCGGAGCCAATCCCAGCATGCCTCTTAATGTTGGTTTTGGCTCAAGGGGCAATGCAGCCCTTACAATATGGTTTGCCAAACTTTTTCCTTTCTTGAAACCGAAAAGCGGTGGTTCCATGAAGTCTCTATGAATATCCTTTAACAAATGCCAATTTTGCATTATCAACTTTCGTAACTGATGTGCATTGGGGCCAAATGTAGTGACACTGGTCTGGTCGTACTTTCTTTTGCAGTAGAGTTTCCCGTGGGACCCACCACGCTCTCTTTAAGGAATGTTTTAGGAGCTTTTTAGGAAAACCTCTTTCCAATAGCCGCTCAACCAATCCATTAGCATGGATAAAATATTCCTCTCTGTTGGAGCAATTTCTCCGTATTCTGAGAAATTGCCCAAATGGCAGATTTTGCTTAAGGCTTCTAGGGTGATGACTTGTATAGTGGAGTGCTTTGTTTCTATCTGTTGTTTTGTGAAACAATGTTGTCCCCAATAGACCCTCTGCTGCATACACTTTTACATCCAAGAAAGTAATGCTTTCATTTGACGCAGTGAAACTGAATTTGATATCTTCAGTCCTCAAGTTAAGCCATGTCACAAACTAAGGACTGAAGATATCAAATTCAGTTTTACTGCGTCCAATGAAAGCATTACCTTCTTGAGTGCCCAGCTTTATTTATATGCGGCTCCCCGTATCGTGTTTACCCTTTTCTTTATAAAGTCTCCATTCCCTGCTTTCACTTAAATATGTGCCTCTTTCCCCGCTGCATGGACTACATCCAGAATTGTTCTGAATTCTGTCCATCAATTGTTCTTTTTGCATTTGTCACCCAGAGTGGGACGGCTATGCCCAGACGTGGGTTCCGTGCTCTCCATGCCACTGGAGTCAAGCTACCCTGGATGATGAGGGCTGGAAGCACGAAACTGGTCCTAGGATGCTTATTTCCAGTCCAGGGAAGACCTGCCTTGGCAGTTCGGGCAGGACTGTTCCCATGGGGCACAGGGTCAAGACTGATTTGCATATGGCTGGGTCCAAACTGGAAGGGCATGGTGAGCAAAAAAGTGATGGATTTAGGCCCAGATCTCTGTAGTGGGGTGAATGTATGACATTGTTCTACATTCAGTCCATCAATTGTTCTTTTTGCATTAGTCACCCTGAGTGTACGGGTATGCCCAGACGTGAGTCCCGTACTCTCCATGCCACTGGTGTCAAGCTATCCTGGCTAATGAGGGCTAAAAGCCCAAAACCGGTCCTAGGATGCTTGTTTCCAGTCCAGGGAGGTCCTGGCAGTTCGGGCTGGACTGTTCCCATATCACTGGGACCAAACTGGAATGGCATGGTGTGCAAAAAAACGATGGATTTTGTCACAGAGATCAGTAAGCCCCAGATCTCTGTACTGGGGTGAATGTATGACATTGTTCTGAATTCTGTCCATCAGTTGTTCTTTTTGCATTGGACTACGCATGAAGCGGATGCTGTGTTAATTAAATAATTCTGCAGCCCCCATTGATCCCCCTCCCTCCACCATCTCTCCTCCATCAATGCTTAAAAGCGCGGAAGGCGAGGTGTGCAGCCTTTTATTTTCCCTTGCGCAACTCCTGAGCACTTGGACGACCTGCGACATGGGCCAGAGAACAACGCACATTGGTAAGTGCAGGCGCTTTCATGGCGCCTCAAGGTGAGTCTGGGGGTATTTGACTGCGTGGCTCAACATAGGCATGTCATGAACAATGGTTACTGATGCTTGTTTTTAAAAAGTGTTCACCTGCTTGCTTCGAGGGCGCAATTGTAAACAAGGCAGTTCTTATCTTTTGGAAAAAATACACCTTGTAAAGTGACTCAAATTCAAGCCACTTCGCAAAACAGCAGAGATCATTCCTTCTATCCTCTCTATTGATGCGCATTCAGCATCCCTGTTCTTGGCAGGAAGGAGGTATTGAAGCAATAAACAGACAGCTGAAGCCACAGTTGACACATGTTGCTGTTTTTAAGTAACAGCTCATTAACTTTTTGAAAATAAACTGATATGGCATACTTTTTGAAAGTTGACCACACGAAAAAAGTGTTTTAATTATTATGAGGCAAAATGAAGAAAGATAGCAAAGCTTTCGCCTCATATCGTACTCGTGTTTACAATTTTTTCCTCAGCTGGGAAAGGGGCGGGCCAGGACTGAATGTACGCTTGAGTACTACAGATCTCGAGGGCAGCCGTGCTCTGCTGCTTCTCTGAAGGCCAGTTATTCATTATTTCCCCCTACTTGTTTATTCGGTCAAATGTGTGTTCTTCATGTGGGGATGTGCGCCATCCTATAAATGGCCCGCACTGTCTCAACAACATTAACATTGCCAATTGATTGCTGAGACTAATCGAGTTTTTATTCTTAGCTTATACCCACATGTTTCTTTTCATCCTATGCTTCTACTCCCCTCCCATAAGCCTCACGTCCACATTTTTTCCACCCCCTTCTGCATTTACTCTCCCCTCCTTCAGACCTGTTTCTGACCCGCTTCCCAGTTTCCGGTCTCCATTTCTTCTCCCCCTTCAACCTGCCTGAGGGGAAAATAAAGCGCTACGAAGCAGCCAGCAGTGGCCGCCTTATGGTGCTTTTTTTAATCATTCCGTTATCCACCCCCACCTCTGCCCTGTACCCTCCCCCAACCACTGGACTTTAAACACTATTGAAGAGTAACTTAGATGTTCAGTAATTTCGAGTCACTTCAGAACAAAACCTACCAAGATTCCTTTCCTTCCCACAGGATGCAGCACATATAATAAAAAAAACAGCTTCTTCTTGGACCATGGGCCATATGTATCATTGAAATTCGCATTCACAAAGGCCGAAATTCGCAGAATTTCGGCCTTTGCGAATGCGAATTCGCAAAATGATATGTATGAAGGAAATCCCGATGCAAAATAAGGAATTGCAAAATTTGCGATTCCTTATTTTGCGATTGCATTTAAGGAATCGTAAATTTTGTATGTTATGCTCCAATTTCCTCTAAAAATTACAATTGCGCTTTTAAATGTATATTTTAGACCTACGGTCCGAGGAAAGGAATATATCACATTGGAAGAATTAACTACGTTTTTAGGTACCATCACCGTACACTGTATGGTGATTTTGGAAGGGGACTTCAATTGCCAGTTCGAGCCACTAGAGGGACTGCTGCTGGACAGTTTATATGATGAGGATAGCTTTTGGTTAATCCCAGAGACTAGATGCTTACCGGTCAAAAAATGGTCTCCTCTGGTGATTCAGATGAAGTGTCTTGTCTTGAATCACTCCCTAGGAGCCTGTAAAGGCAGAACCTTGTCTGAGACATCAAGTAGTTATACCTTCCATAGAAACAATTATGGCTTCCTGTTAGACTACATTTTAATTGACTCTAAATCTTGGGACAGGTTAATCGATTTTAGGGTGATACCTCGGCTAGATAGAGACCATCATGCACTTGTACTAGAATTAAAGGAGTTTAATCCTGGTAGCACCTCTAATTCAGACAACCTTATTGATACCAGATTGACACTTTCCAATTGCAGGCGAAGAGTGCGATGGACTGATTTCCGTCAATCACAAGACAAATTAAGCACTTGATATGAAGCCCTTGTCCCGGTACTCCTGATGGCATCTAATTTAACAACTTATAAAGGAGCACATATAGACTTTGATTCGGTTAAAACAAACCATGCTAGACTATGAGAAGTCACATTGGACTTCTATCCAAAAAAAAACAATCCAACCTAGCAGGAAGCCCCCCACCCTTGGTATAATGATCAATGTCGCAAAGCCAAAGGAATGTTGGTATCGTCTGTTAAGGCTAAAGATCGCCTGCAAATTAAATCTGCTAGGGCAGTATATAAAGCGGCCGTTCACCAATGCCAAAAAAGGGTGGGAAATGGATAAGTGGGACGCTCTGAGAAGCTCCCTGGGGGCCAGGGACATGAGGAAATTTTGGAAAGTTGTCAATACTGGTAGTACTGGTGGTAAATCTCCGGTAGACCAAAATTTGGATGAAGAAGTCTGGCGGGAACATTTTGAATCTCTCTACTCCAAGGAAGAATCACTCTGTGATGAGATACCCAAGGGATGCCCTATGGGGATTGACTATTCCCTTGACTCTAGGGAAATTGAAGAACCCCATGTTTATAGTTCTAGCATTAGTATAAGCCTAAATGAAATCAAGGGAGCTTTACTTAAAATTGCTCCAGGCAAAGCACCTGGCCTTGACAAAATTACTGGGGACCTTTTTCACAGTGAACCAACTGTCTGGGCTCTATATCTCTGGGTGTTATTCAACGCCATACTCCAGGGCATGGAGATTCCCTCCAGTTGGGTTGGTGCGGAAATAATCCCCATTTTTAAAAAAGGCTCACCGCTCTTGCCAATCAATTACAGGCCAATTAGCCTGATTGATATCACACAAAAAAATGTGCTCACGTATTACTGTTCAGGTTACAAACCTGGATGGAGGAACGGGAGATATTATTCCCTTTACATGCAGGGTTTAGGGAAAAGCTGTCCACTTTGGACCAAATACTTAGGCTCCAGTTATTATACTGGAAGACCCTGAGGTCAGCCTTTGATTTGATCCCAAGGGATAAACTTTGGCCAGTCCTCCATGAGATGGGGATTCCAACATATCTCACCCATCTCATTAAGCGGCTGCACGAGGACAACTTTTCCCGGATCAGGTTTGGCAAGGATGGAAAGTTAACTGCACCCATCCCGATTAAACACGGTGTCCATCGGGGCTGCGTGCTTGCCCCCACTCTCTTCAGTCTTTACATCAATGGCTTGACAGATCACTTACCAGACGAGAAAGACCTTGATGCACCTAAGTTAGCCTCCCGGAAAATCCCACCAATAGAGTGACCAACACTCGGCACTATTCAAATTTCATGGTTTGTGAGCGCATGTGTGGATAGAGTATGGATAACATCACAAAGGTCTAGAATGTATGTTTTGAATCAATGGGGCTACAATGGTTATGAAGACAACCACAAGAATACATATTGATTAATATGTGTGATTGGGGGATAGATCTGTTTTAATGATCAGTGGGATGAAGCACATAATGCATGATATAGTAAGATCTAATGAGTTGTAAATCAGTTTTTAGTGCTTCCAAGTTCCCAGATTGTCATTTATTTATGTGGGGGGTATACAATGCATTATTAAAGATGAGATGTAATGCAATGGAATGGAATGAAGAATATAGTCTGAAGATTATAGCAATGTAATGTAATGAAATGAAGTATGTAGCCTGAAAATGGTTTAGTAATCAATGTGTAAAATTGTTTTTATTGTTTGTGTTTTGTTTAGATCAATTTTAATCAAAATGTGGATTTAGAAAGAGACATAACGAAATACTAGTCTTGATAAAGGTGGTGCACATAGAGCAACACACCGAAACGCGTCGACGCAATTCTTCCAAGTTAAATTCACGGAACGATTTGTCAGAACGGATCCATGTGATTCTGACTCTCATATACAGATTCCCATGAATTAACATTCCGATGTGTTATTCTCAACATCACAGGTCTTCAGTCTCTTTTCTTTTTTGTATATTGTGGATATATTTTTTATGTGCTAATGTATAACCTGGATTGTTTTTAACTGATACATGATTTAAATAAATTTACACTTTGTGATAACAGTAATTTCAGGTTCTTTTATGATTGAGTGGTGTTTTTGTATTGATAACCATTGTATTCTTGCATTATATTATTAATGACCATAGAGTGGAGTGTGAATGAATGACTGTCATTGAGATATTGATTGAACCCAAGGGATATATTTCTTGTTGACCTCATACCACAAGACCTGGTGCCCAATTATGTGGTGAGAGAAGATATAGATAAGTGGGAAAGGACACACTTCTCTCACTTGAAGTGGATGACCAAACAAAGTATGCCCCCATGAAATTCATACTTATTGATACATTTTGGTTGACCCCTGAGAGGTTCATGCACAGCCACAAATTCCCAAATCAGTCTTGGGCGGATTTCCTAGACTATTCCAGCAAGGCACTGAATGGCCTGCTGAGGGGCTATGAAGGTGATGACTTATGCACCTATATTAGCATACACAAATGCTACTTAGTTTAGCAGAGTGGTGTCTGAATAACAATCTCTTCATGCATGACTAACTAATATGCAAGCAAAGACAGGTAATTGCTATAGGTACCTGCTTCGTCCCCAGCTATGCACATTTCCATATGGGCTGGTGGGAAGAGCAGGTACTCAAGACTAATTTTGCCAGAGAATGGACAGAGAATGTCATTCACTAGAATAGATACATCGACAATCTGTTTATCCTTTGGAAAGGCTCTTCTGAGTCAGCATACAAGTTTGCAGATGAGATGAACAACAACATACACTTGTTAGATCTTGTAGTGTTTGTATAAAAAAACAACTGCATTCTAGAACATAAAAAAAACCTACTTCAGGCAATTCCATCTTACAGGCCAGCAGCTTCCACCCGACCAAACATAAAGAAAGCCTTCCCTATGCAGAATGTTTAATCATGAAACACAATTGTAGCAATAGGGAAGCTTTGGGTGGAGCCACAGAAGATCTCTACAAGAGATTAAGGTCACAAGGTTATAGTCCTGAAATTTTGAGATCAGCGCAAGCTAAAACTAAACTCATTAAGAGAGAAGACATGCTATTTGGTCAATGCAAAAACAAAAGGAAAGCAATACACCCGGGTACACCACGTCTCATCACAGGGTATTCTGCATACTAAGTGAAACTACGTAACATTCTCCATAAAAACTGGAGCATTGTTAGAAGTGATCCTATTATTGGCCCTGACATAACTAGAGGCCCCCTTATATCGTTTAGGAGGGCCAAATCGATGCGGAACGAACTGGTACACTATTCACCCCAGGCTAAGAAAGGCTCAGAATGGCTCAGAGTACACAGGGGTTTCCAAAAATGCTCCAAATGCAAAGCGTGTCAACATGGCTGTACTGTGAAATTCGTTCAGACACCCCTCAGACGCACACCATTTGAAATCAGAGGCACATACAGTTGCAAGAGTGAATTTGCAGTCTATGTGCTTGAATGCACTTTCAAAAAAAGATATGTAGGAAGCACTATTCACCCTGTTCACATCAGGATTTTGCAACATCTGAGGGCTATAGCTAATAACGACCCAAGTAACCCTGTAGTCCGACACATTAATCAATGCAATGGGGGCAATGCGAAGGATCTAACCTATTTTGTCATCGACACGGTGCCCAAGAGCCCTAGGGCGGTAACAGACAGCTCTTACTCAGGCGGTTAGAATCCAGGTACAAACTCCTGTTGAACTTCAAGATTCCACAGGGGTTAAATTCAGATGAAGCACTATCCATTCACCTCTAGCTCCCTATCTCTCTCGTAACCCGGGTGATCAGATTAATTCTATTCGCAGGATTTCACACTCTTCTGTTTACGTTTTTTTTTTTGTGATGTTGGTTTGGCTGTACAGATTAATTTTCTCTTGAAGAGTATAAGGTTTAAAGGCATACCATAGCTTTACACTGTTTCAACCTATTTGGAATTTTGGAAGTTAATCATGCCTGACTTGAGCTGACTTGAGCTGGCCCACTTGGGCGGGATTACTAATGAACCCATTTAGGGCAAAGATGACTTCATAACACGTATTTCACAATGTAACTTTCCTTTGCTTAATGATCACATTGCCTGTATTATCAAATACTATGACTTAACCCTCAACACATTTGTGGGGACAACAGGGTACTGATGCAGTGCTTAATTTGTAAAAAAAGAAGTGCAGGTGCTGATAATGTTGCCAATGAGGCCACCGCTCACTTCTTCCTCCGGTGAGCCCCACTTTCAACACTCTCACTGCCACAGTCTCTATCTTCTAACCTTGATCTGTTGTCTGTCTCCTAAGTATTTGCTCTAAGAGTCTATCCTCTCGCCTCTCTAATTGTTTTCTGTCATCTTTGTAACACCCTGTATTTCTGATTTGTCCTCTTTTCATATTGCTCTGCCCTTTTTCTCTTCACTTTTATCCATGCTCTGCTCTCTCTCCCCTCGATCTTGGCTCTTTACTATCACTCTGTAGCAGGGATGAGCTGTGTCTCCCTTTTATCATTTGTCTGCTTTTTTTCCTCTGTCCTGTCCTCCACATCCTTTCATTCTATCTTCTCTCTTCTTAATGCTCTCTTCTTCACATCATGGGTGCTTTCTCTTTGTATCTAATTTGCTCTCCTCCTTTTCTTCTACTTTGCTCCATTTGATCTCTCTCCTCTCCTGTTGTTTCGTGTCCTTTTTACTCTTGCTGTCTCTCATTTCTAACACTGCTGCTGCCTGTGACACCTGTCGTCAGCCTGTACATGTCCCTGCTATTTTGAACTCTGCGTTTTCCTGTTGTCATTACGAAAGAAGCGGAAGATGGGGTGTTTTACTTTCTTACCTACACCAAGTGCAAAAACAAAATGTACACCAAATGAAAATGCTTTTTAGCATATATTAATCAGTGTGGTATGACTGGGTTTATTGCAGAACAGGCGGCTGCTCGAGCACAGCAGGTCATGTCACTGCTAGTGCTGCCTGTAATTAGTAGGTACAGGGATCGCGACGGCATTGGCATCCACTACTCAGCTTAATATGACCCTGCCTGCTACAGCACTGGCATTGTCCCCAGCAGTAATGCTGCCAATTCCGGTAAGTATGGCTGTGGTGCCTACTGGACTCACTCACGCTCAGCAATTACCATGCTGGGGTGCAGCGCACAGATTCTAAAGGTGACGCCATGGCGCACAAAAGTTGTGTTGGGCCACACCTGCATCGAGCACATTGAGGATAGCAGCAATGCAGGGCTGCTGGATATGCTACTCTGGCTACGCAACAAGTGGAAAGTCAACACTTACTTTAATTTATTCTTCCTCAAGAGCCCTCACTCACTCCCATGTTCCAAATGCACTCTTGCAGCTTCCTTGCCTCAACTCCGTCATGAGCCAGCCCCCAGCTACAATTATCCAATGGGAGGTTTAGGCTCAGGCAGTGGCAGGGTGCAGCCGACTAGGGGAATTGAATAGAAGCCATAGTTTGTTGATGACTTCTTGGATTTGTGATCAACGTGGGGATACACAATCATGCCAGCCTGTACAGGCGTATGCCAGCCTGCCTATGAACATTTACCAGCCAGTCACCATGCAATGTATGTTATTCTTTTTATTTTGAATTTGAACAATTAATATTGAGGACACCACCTGCAGGGTCAGAAATTGTAGCCCCGGCCCTGTGAAAGAAGTGCTGGTGCTGAGCACCTGAAAGCACCTGCTCAAATTAAGCACTGTACTGATGCGCATCTGTACATCCATCACAGAGACTACTCTATTCAGGCATGTGGGTAGTATTTCTCCTCTTTCTCTTCAAGTGCAACATTTGTACTTTCTTGCGGCACTCGCAGACCAACACAGTACCTTTTATATGCGCTACATTTTTGACTGATGACAAGTCTCGTATTGCTAGTTTATATTTTGTTAACTTATTTTTGTATTTTTTACCCACTTAACCTTTATGTCTATGATGTTTGTCGGTTGCTGTGACAACCAAGGAGAATGATGAGAAGCAAAAAATGACTTACTGCAATGGCGCCTGATGTTGTGAGCAAGACGGTTTTGCTGTCGAAACGGGTCAGCCTTCTAGTGCAATAAAAGTTTGGTGTCATATTATCCACGGTGTCGGCGCCTGTTTCTTTGCTGAAGAGCGGGACTGGTTGTATATATATATATATATATATATATATATATATATTGCAGCTCCGAATCTCTCCCAATATTAGAAAGAATTTACGGCACTCATGAGGGAAGTGTTCACGCTATTTTATTTTGAAAACACTCAGCAGACAAACGCGTTTCGGTTTTCCTTCGTCAGTGTCTACCATTGACACGGAGGAAGCGGAATTAAGAACATTTCATTGTTTTGGCATGTCTATAGAAAGAGGACTTACTTGAATCCCCGTGAGGAACCTATTTGTTCAGTGTATTACTGTTTCTTAACACATATTGTGAAACATGATGAATGGCTATATACATAACGTCCGTTTTGTATTTACATATCTTTTTCTATGAGATTGCTTCAATAAATCATTTCTACAGATTATTTATAATATATATACAATTTATATTTTGCCATAGTTCATGTTACAGTTGCTATCAAGCCGTGGATCGGCAATGCTCACGGGGTTTCCTAAAGCATGTTCTACAAATTCATTTTACATTACATTTTCAAAGGATTATGCATTGCCCAGGTGAGAGGCTAATTCCTCATTCTTATTCAGTCCCAGAGGGGCCTTTGTTTGGAGATCTATGATATAGCGGGACTCCAACCTTCTCAGTCTCCGTAATCTGTCTCCACCTCTAGGATTTACTGGTACATGGTCCAGCGCAAAGTACTGTAAGAGTTCTCTATTGCTGTTATGTTTAAGGGCAAAGTGCTTTGCTACGGGATAATTGAAATCTTTATTCGTGATGGCACGTTGATGCTCTAATATGCGTAGTTTGACATTTTTCACAGTGCTCCCTATATATTTGAGTCCACAAGGACACTGTAGGCAGTATACAACGTGAGTTGTGGTACAGGTAAGAAACTTTGAAATTTTTCTTGACATGTTGGTCCCAGGTATGTCGAATGTTGTTTTCCTCTTACTTTTTTCGCAGGCTTTGCATTTTCCGCATGGGAAAAACCCTGGCATATCACTAATTCTCCCTGTTGATGCTGCTTTCTCAGGAAGATGGCTATGTACAATTTTATCTCTAATGGATCTCCCTTTTCTAAAGGTGATAAGAGGGGATACAGGAATATCTTTTCCTATAATTTGATCTGTTCTTAAGATATGCCAGCTTCTTTTCAAGATTTTTCTTAGATGGTTAGAGTCATCCGAGAAGGTGGTAATTAATCTGAATTTTCCTGCATTTTTTGTTTCCAACACGGTTTTTTTGTCCTTTTCTCTCAGTAGTTGGTCCCTCGGTATCTTCTCTACTCTTTTCAAGGTGTTATTTAGAAGGGTTTTGTTATACCCTCTCGCTTGGAACCTACTGATGCTGTCTGCTGCAGCTTTTACAAAGTCTGAATCTTTGGAGCAATTTCTTTTAATTCTCAGAAGCTCTCCATAGGGGATGCTTCTGATCAAGGTTGGGGGATGACTGCTCTCAGCGTGCAGAACTGAGTTACCTGCTGTCTTTTTTCTGAAAAGTTCAGTTTCTATTTTAGTTCCTCTCAAATTCACTTTCAGATCCAGATAGTTTACTGATGAGGCATTAATGTCAGCTGTAAATTTTAGATTTAGTGTATTGGTGTTTAGATAAGCCACAAACTCTTCTGCCTCAGTTACTGACCCTTCCCATAGTAAAAAGAGGTCATCAATGTACCTATACCAGACTTTTAGGTTCCCAGCCCATTTTTTGAAACCTGGGCTCCGGGTCAACTGCTCCTCCCACCAGCCCACGAATAAATTCGCGTAGCTGGGGGCGAAGCAGGTTCCCATCGCCGTACCAGTGACTTGTCTGTACAGTTGCCCTTGGAATAAGAATATGTTATTAAATAAACAGTATTCTATAAATTCTAGCAACATTTGATTATGTTTTGCAAATTTCATTGATCTTTTGTCCAGAAAGTACCTGATGGCAGACAGTCCCTGGTGATGGTTTATGCTAGTATATAAGCTAGTAATGTCCATTGTTATCAATATACAAAAAGGAGTACAGCTCACATTCCCAATTTTATTTACAAAGTCTTTTGTGTCTCTAATATAGGACTGAAGTTGTGACACGCTTTGTGAGAGAAAATGGTCTATATATACAGACATGTTTTCTGAAACACTGCCTATGGAGGAGACTATTGGCCTCCCAGGTGGATTCTTGTTGTCCTTATGTATTTTTGGTAACTGGTAGAAGGTGGGCACAGTAGGATTGTTATTTTTTAGAAAAAAATACTCTTCAGTATCCAGCATGTTGTTATTATGCCATTTATTGATCAGTGTTTGAAATTTCATAATGCTTTCGTCATAGATTTGTTTGGTTGTTTTCTCGTAGGATGATCGATCCTCCAATTGCCTGAGGGCTTCACGACAGTATTGGTCTCTGGACATCACCACGATGTTTCCTCCTTTGTCTGAAGGCTTGCAGATGATGTCCTCATCGTTATCTAGATCTTTCAGAATGTTTCTCTGTTCTTTTGTCATGTTCGATGTTTTATTCCTTGTCCGATTTTGTTGTGACCTGAATTTAGTCAAGTCCTTTATCACAGCTTCCGAGAAAGCGTCGATTGCGTCGTAGGGCATCATTGGTACAAATGATGACGAAGGTTTGAATTGTGTTGTTGGTGCTTCTTGTTCAACACCTATTCTTCGTGTTGTCTGTGAAACCGACTCGTCTTCATTGAGACTTTCTTCAGTTCTCAGCTCCTCTAGGATTTCCCAGGTTGAGATGTCATCGGTTGTGAGAATGTCTGTGTCTCTAGTTCTTAGTTGTCTATTTTCCTTTTTCGTTGGTTTCAATTTGAAATATTTGTGTAATTTCATTTTTCGTACAAAAGCAAATAGATCGATTCGGGTTTGAGTAAACTCGAGTCTTTCATTCGGGCAGTATGACAGGCCTAGTTTTAGTGTTTCTTCTTCTAGTGGTGTCAAAGTTCTTTCAGTTAGATTTATCACCGTTAGGTTATCTACCACTTCGCACCCCTTTTGCTCCTCGTGATCCTGGGGGTGATGTTGACCAGACCTCTCCCTCTGCCTCTGCCTCGGCCCCTTCCAGCCCCCTCTTCTTGTTCTTCTGTTGCTTCTGGGGGTTTGCTCTTTCCTCCCCTGAGCCAATTCGCTCGGACTAGATCGTACTCCATATGAAAAGGGGTCTTCGTCTGCGATGTGCCTGCCGCCTCATCACCAGATAGTTCGTTTTCAGTTACTTCTGATTCCGAAGTCTCTACTGTTGGCTTGGCTGCATGAGAGGCTTTTTTCTTATTCATTTCTTTTCTGGGGGCATCGAATTTTTTCGCAAATGTCAATATTCTTCCAAGGGAATAATCCCTCTCATCCCTCTCGAATTTCTCTTGCTTTCTGTGACGGATTTTTAATTCATATCTCTCCAACCGTTTTCTCATTTCAGATCTTAATTCATCCTTTCTTGCAGTATTGGTTTCTTTCTCAATTTCGTCCTCCAATGACTTGATTTCGTTGATAGCTTTTTCCCTATCACTCCAGGCAAACTGTATCAATAACTTCAACATGCCTCGACTGGATAGGGCTGTGTGTTCCGCCCACAATTCCAACAATTTTGGATCTGGATTTTCATACGCCGGGACAGTATAGATTCTCAGCCCTCTCGGCACTCTGTCGACATCCACATAATTTGTGAGGGAGGTAGCTTCCCACCACTTTCTGATTTCTCTTTCCCGCAGTCTCTCCAGTCGATTGAAGAGGTTGTTTAGCGTATCTTTGCCGCTATTATCTTTCTTCTCACTTGGTGTTGCGCCCTCTGCCTCTTTAGAACGTTTTTTAAACATGCTGCTTGCTGCTTCCAACCGAGCCTTATCGCCAAACATTTCATCATCCATAGTTCGGATAGGCGACGCGTGATTCACCTCCCCTTCGTCTTGCCTCTCACACTTACATTCAGCACACCTACACGCACTAGGGCTTACCCGGTAGTGAAGCCTCACTCGTCCTGGGTTGCTCCTCGCA
The DNA here is from genome assembly GCF_964261635.1 of Lissotriton helveticus. Lineage (NCBI taxonomy): Eukaryota > Metazoa > Chordata > Amphibia > Caudata > Salamandridae > Lissotriton > Lissotriton helveticus. The sequence continues at coordinate 123,578,861 of NC_136067.1, forward strand.
GCGTGGTCTTCGGTGTGTCCTTAGTTCTGTGAGCGCGGTGCCCCGTTAGAAATTGTAGCTCCTTGTTGCGCCAAAGTCCGGGTCACTCGCAGACGGGTGCCTCTTCGTGGTGACGCCCCACGTTACAAATTGCAGCTCCGAATCTCTCCCAATATTAGAAAGAATTTACGGCACTCATGAGGGAAGTGTTCACGCTATTTTATTTTGAAAACACTCAGCAGACAAACGCGTTTCGGTTTTCCTTCGTCAGTGTCTACCATTGACACGGAGGAAGCGGAATTAAGAACATTTCATTGTTTTGGCATGTCTATAGAAAGAGGACTTACTTGAATCCCCGTGAGGAACCTATTTGTTCAGTGTATTACTGTTTCTTAACACATATTGTGAAACATGATGAATGGCTATATACATAACGTCCGTTTTGTATTTACATATCTTTTTCTATGAGATTGCTTCAATAAATCATTTCTACAGATTATTTATAATATATATACAATTTATATTTTGCCATAGTTCATGTTACAGTTGCTATCAAGCCGTGGATCGGCAATGCTCACGGGGTTTCCTAAAGCATGTTCTACAAATTCATTTTACATTACATTTTCAAAGGATTATGCATTGCCCAGGTGAGAGGCTAATTCCTCATTCTTATTCAGTCCCAGAGGGGCCTTTGTTTGGAGATCTATGATATAGCGGGACTCCAACCTTCTCAGTCTCCGTAATCTGTCTCCACCTCTAGGATTTACTGGTACATGGTCCAGCGCAAAGTACTGTAAGAGTTCTCTATTGCTGTTATGTTTAAGGGCAAAGTGCTTTGCTACGGGATAATTGAAATCTTTATTCGTGATGGCACGTTGATGCTCTAATATGCGTAGTTTGACATTTTTCACAGTGCTCCCTATATATTTGAGTCCACAAGGACACTGTAGGCAGTATACAACGTGAGTTGTGGTACAGGTAAGAAACTTTGAAATTTTTCTTGACATGTTGGTCCCAGGTATGTCGAATGTTGTTTTCCTCTTACTTTTTTCGCAGGCTTTGCATTTTCCGCATGGGAAAAACCCTGGCATATCACTAATTCTCCCTGTTGATGCTGCTTTCTCAGGAAGATGGCTATGTACAATTTTATCTCTAATGGATCTCCCTTTTCTAAAGGTGATAAGAGGGGATACAGGAATATCTTTTCCTATAATTTGATCTGTTCTTAAGATATGCCAGCTTCTTTTCAAGATTTTTCTTAGATGGTTAGAGTCATCCGAGAAGGTGGTAATTAATCTGAATTTTCCTGCATTTTTTGTTTCCAACACGGTTTTTTTGTCCTTTTCTCTCAGTAGTTGGTCCCTCGGTATCTTCTCTACTCTTTTCAAGGTGTTATTTAGAAGGGTTTTGTTATACCCTCTCGCTTGGAACCTACTGATGCTGTCTGCTGCAGCTTTTACAAAGTCTGAATCTTTGGAGCAATTTCTTTTAATTCTCAGAAGCTCTCCATAGGGGATGCTTCTGATCAAGGTTGGGGGATGACTGCTCTCAGCGTGCAGAACTGAGTTACCTGCTGTCTTTTTTCTGAAAAGTTCAGTTTCTATTTTAGTTCCTCTCAAATTCACTTTCAGATCCAGATAGTTTACTGATGAGGCATTAATGTCAGCTGTAAATTTTAGATTTAGTGTATTGGTGTTTAGATAAGCCACAAACTCTTCTGCCTCAGTTACTGACCCTTCCCATAGTAAAAAGAGGTCATCAATGTACCTATACCAGACTTTTAGGTTCCCAGCCCATTTTTTGAAACCTGGGCTCCGGGTCACCTGCTCCTCCCACCAGCCCACGAATAAATTCGCGTAGCTGGGGGCGAAGCAGGTTCCCATCGCCGTACCAGTGACTTGTCTGTACAGTTGCCCTTGGAATAAGAATATGTTATTAAATAAACAGTATTCTATAAATTCTAGCAACATTTGATTATGTTTTGCAAATTTCATTGATCTTTTGTCCAGAAAGTACCTGATGGCAGACAGTCCCTAAGTCCTCTAATATTGGGAGAGATTCGGAGCTGCAATTTGTAACGTGGGGCGTCACCACGAAGAGGCACCCGTCTGCGAGTGACCCGGACTTTGGCGCAACAAGGAGCTACAATATATATATATATATATATATATATATATATATATATATATATATATATATATATATATATTATATTATGAATCATATTATAAATATATATATTATTTGATGGGTTTTGCGTTTATATATGTATATATATATATATTTAATAGTATTGCTATTTATATATATATATTATATATACATTATACACACAAATATGCAATGCCTAAATAATGCCAATTCTGCCTCGGTCTATTGTAAACATGTCTTATGTATGCAAAAATTATATATATGATAATATACGGTTTCTTTAGTAAATGGGGAGGGCTTATGGTCCAGTCAGACTAGTGGAGCATATCAGGGCCTAGGACTAGAGGTCTAAGGAGTAGACGTCAGTGAGTTTTACTGTCGATAATTGGATTCAGTTCCAGAGTGAGCAAAGTATGCTTAAAAACAGGTTGATGGGGGCGGGCATTCATATTGCCTGGTGGTAAGGCTCTTTTATACTGTATTCTGCCACTGCACAGTCTCCATCTCTGTGAGTTGCAGGGTAAGACTAGTGAATTGTGTATAGCTTTATTGTGACAAAACTGAAAATGTATGTAACTAGTGGAGGAGTAAAATCATGTGTAGTTAATAATTGTCAGGACAGGGAACTATTTTTTGAAACAGAGATTAAAAAAGAGAATAGAATTGGTTACTAATGAGGTACATTTTCTTGCCTGCAAATTATTAAATGTGCTTTAATACTTTTGTAGATAGTACAATTAATCAGTGTGCTCTTTTTAGTTCCTTCTTTCACCACTCCCAAAGAAAAGGGCCAGAAAGACCAGTCCCAAGGGTGACAATGCAGCAGCCCGCAGTGCTACAGAAGGCATTGCCTATGATGCTGGTAACTCATGTTTTTATCTATTTAATGCTATTTAATTTAACAATTAATCTCACCTGGGTTAGAATGTTGTTCCTAACTTCCCCTTATCTACTTTGGTATCTGTTAACCTTTTACACTGTCTTGTGTTTCCTTTTATATTCCCTTTGTGCATCTGCAGCCTTCTTCAGCTGGTCTGCTTTGTTTTTCCCTACTTTCCTCCTTTTTCCGCTTTCCCCTCTTTCATATTTCCCCTTTCCATCCCCTTCTCTTTTCTTTGAATATTGTAATCCTTATCCTTTCAAAGCCATTCTCTAATTATTAAAACTTGGTTTGTATATGGCTTTGCATTTTTAATCACTTAATTATCAAAATGTGGAAACATAACTCTTATAGTGATACCCTGGCAAATAATTATTTCAGATTTGTTAATTCCATAAATTCATTCAGACAACATACTCAAAGACATTAAGCAGCATACATTTAAAATGTATTCTAGAGTACAAATAGTAGACCAAAAACTTAGTCTTAATCTGATCACATCCTTAATAGAGACTGGGTGCCATGCACTCTATAGGCACTCGAAAGTCTCAGTGTTAGTGCGGATTTTGTTCCAAATAACTCAGGTGTCGATGCGTTTCGATGGGCATATTATAATGCCATGTTTATCAGGATAAAGATGGCATTTTAATATTATGACATTATTGTGATTGAGTGATGAGTTGGAGACTTCGGTCCTGTAATTGACATTGCTGGGTGTGTATTGCTGCCCAAAGGAAATCTTGATGCTTACATCTTTTCTATTATGCCGCTTCCTTCACTGTCCCGTCTTCTACCTTCAAATAACCAACAGCCTGATTCATCAACGGGCCGTTTTGCGTGGCCCTAATAGCGAATCATAGCGACTCGCTATTGAGGACACGCAAAACGGTATTCATGTAGGAATTGCTAAATAAATAGCGATTCCTACATGTTCTCTATTTGCGAGTAGCAATTTGCTACTCGCAAAAAAAGGAATAACTCCCCATTCATTCCTATGGGCCAAAAGGCCCATAGGAATGAATGGGGAGTATCCCTTATTTGCGAGTAGCAATTTGCTACTCGCAAATCAGATAGCGATTTTAAGGGTGCCAGGGGTGTCCAAAGGACACCCTGTAGCACCCCTAAAATGCACATTTGAACAGGTGTTGCGCACACACATGTCCAAAGGACATGTGTGTGTGTAACATGCAAAAGAAAAAAATGCACTAAAGTGCTTTTTACACTATTTACGCAATTTACCACCAAGTCAGAGCTGGTGGTAAATTGAGACCAAATATTGCGATTTCGCTATTTCTATTTGGTTGATGAATTGCATTTAAGGAATCTCTATTAGAGATTCCTCAAATCCAATTCCTCGCAAATATGCGATTTCGCTAATAGTGATTTTTGCATTTGGGATGATGAATACCAAATGCAAAAATCGCACTCGCAAAGGGCCAGATTCTCAGAATCTGGCCCTTTGCGAGCGCAAATCAGCTTGATGAATCAGGCTGTAAGTGCTGTGTGAGTCATATGACCCAACAAGTGCCTAGCCAACCCTACACCTAAGCCAAGCCCTTACATTTTAGGATTGTAAAGTTTTTATTATTTTTAAAGTTTCCATACAACATCCTTTGCCTACATCCATTAGCAGGCGAAGTAGCAAGATCAGAAAAATGGAGAGGGTGGAATAGTAGACAAAACAGTTAACTAAAATAACCATCACGTGCATCTATAGGAGTCGTCACTCTTTTCCTGTTCCGAGGTATACAGTGGTGGTGGTGGGTGTTATCTCTAGCATATGCAAATATATGGTGCATATGAGCTCTTGGTATACTCCGGAGAGGTGTTTTATACAGGATCACCATTGTTTCTCAAACTTGGGCAAGGTGCGATTGACCACTGCCGTTAATTTTTCCATCCCCAACAAATCCCAAAACTTATGGAGCCAGTCAGTGTGTGTTGGGACAATATCAGTACCCTATTTTGACAATAAAACTTGTTTTGCTGCACATAACGCCAAGGTAATGTCCTTTCCCCTATTGGAATGCAATGGATAGGTAAGTGCGTTGGGTAGTCCCAAAAGTATGCAGCTAGGGAAGCGCGGTATTGCAGTATCAAACATCTGGTCAATGTCTGCAAGCACCGCCTCCCAGTACCTGTGCAACTTGGGGCAGTGCCACAACAGATGAGCTAGTGTGCTGGACTGTGCACAATATCTCCAACATGTGTCTCCCTTCCCACTTGCCACTGAGCCAGACGGGTTGGGGTGCAGTACCAGTAGTGTGCCAACTTTAACAATGTCTCCAAGTTGGAGACACTAGCGGCGGAAGTACATGCACGGTGTAAGATGTCTGTCCATTCTTTATCTGTGAAACAATGCTCACATTCGAGGTCCCACCTTCTTCTGGCTGGAGTTTGCAAGGGGTAGTCTGTGTGTTTAAGAAGGAGTATATATATCGGATAGTATGCGGAAGTCATCTTTTTTAGATAGAAGCCAACATTCAAATAGTGTCAATCGCCTGCTAGCATGTGGCCTAATGTCAGGGCTTGTTACCCAGTACCTAATCGCCACGTCATTCCAGTATTCTGAGTCCAGGAGTCCAAGTCCTGCTGCACCGCTTTAAAATATAACAGGCCTGTCACGTCAAATAGGTCCTGAATTTGTTTAGTTTGCCTCTTGCCAGCATATGAATGTCTTTTATCTTGTTTGGCTTGTGGGAAGTCCGGTTCCCTATAATTGGTGTGAGTGGGGAGATCTGCATGAAAAGCTGCTCGGAGGAGAACACCCTATCCCAAACCCCCATTGTCGCTCTAACTAGTGGTGAAATGTAGACCCCCGTAGGATGGTGTGTGCGTGGGAGCCAAGGAATTTTCCATATCTGGACACCCGCCACTGCCTGATCTAGAAAACACCAATGTTTCCCAGTCAATGGGTGCTGCCATTCAACCATGTAGTGTAATTGCGCAGCCTGGTAGTATTTTATCAGGTTTGGAATACCCAAGCCACCTTTGGCCATTGGTAGATAGGCCCGCTCTCTGGCCATTCTGGCCTGTTTACCAGCCCTTTATGAAGGATTCAAGTGCCTTTGGCAGTTTTTTTAGAGCCGTTGTGGGTGGCGTCAGTGGCATCACTTGCATAAGGTAAAGGATTTTGGCCAACAACGTCATTTTGACCGCTGCAATGTGGCCTACCCAGGAAATCGGAACCCCATGCCAAGATTGGATAAGTGACAGTACCGACTTGAGGATTCCTGAGTAATTGCAGGTCACTGTTTCATCTATGGTTAGGAAAATCTGAATTCCCAGATAACGGATTCCCTGCTGTGCCCAATTAAAGGGGAACTTCAATTTCATACGTTGTTGCTCTTCCTGTGGGATGGAAATGTTGATCACCTGGGTCTTAGAGGTATTCACCTTGAAGCCCGCGACCTCCCTGAATGTTGCCAGTTCTTCTAGGAGAGGGGGCAGTGAGTGGCGCGGGTTTGTAATGGTCAGCAGCACGTCGTCTGCATATAAGGCTATTTTGTGTGATTGGCCTCCCATCCAAACTCCCTCTATCTGTGGGGGATGACGGATATGTTCCGCCAGAGGCTCCATGTAGTGCGCAAATAGTAGCAATGATAAGGGGCATTCCTGATGAGTCCCTCTGGATATAGCAAAAGTCGGGGACTGCGTGTTGTATACCCTAACTTGTGCTGTAGGTCCTACATACCCCACCCAGATCCATCGCTGAAATCTAGGTCCGATACCCACTGCCTCCAGTACCGTTCGCAGGAATGGCCAATGAATCCGGTCAAAGGCCTTCTCCATGTCTATTGAGATGAATAGGGTTGGTCTTTGAGAGCGCCGCATCTTGTCAAGTTTATGTAAAAGCCTTTTAGAGTTGTCCACACAGGTACGATTTCGTATAAAGCCAGACTGATCTGGCTCAATGAGCCCCGGCATGGATCCACCCAGCCTAACCACCAGTAACCCTATAAAGGTCCTTGCGTCCACGTACAGTAAGGAAATAGGATGGTAGGAGGCGCAGTGCTGGGGATTTTCACCTGGTTTGGGCAGCACTGTTATCGTCGCCATGTGCATAGTTTCGGGTAATTCCCCAGTCTCACTGAAAGAGTTTTAAAATCGGGTTAGTATAGGGGAAAATTGGAAAGCAAAATATTTGTAGAAGGCTGGTATGAACCCCTCTTGTCCTGGTGCCTATTGAGTTGGAGTCTTCCGATCGCCTCCCGCACCTCCTGCTCCGATATGTTCTTCCCCAGAAGGAGGACATTAGTGGTTTGCAAACTTGTTATTTGGGCCTATCATGTGATGTAAGAGATGAAGTCCTCTAATGATTTCCCCTTAGCCCTATAGAGGTCAGCGTAGAAGCGCCCAAACTCCACCGCTATGTCCTCATCCCCTGTGATGAGCTGATTGTTTCCGTAATTTGAGGCTTTGCACGCACCTGGTGTTTACCAGTGTGAGCAAACTGTATGCCAGTAGTTTCCCTGCCTTGTTGCCCCCTACATAGTACTTCTGTCACGTTATCAATAATGCATATTCTGCAGCATCCATGTCCAACGCCCTAAGCTGTTTGTGCGCTATGGTAATTTGTTGCTGTGCTTTGTGGGAGCCTGTATGCCGATGGGCCTCCTCTAGCTCTTTAACCGTGCCTTCTAATTGGGTACGCTTCAGTGCACGTTATTTATTAAGTAGAGTGGAAATCGCTATAAATTTGCCACCAATGACGGCCTTAAGGGCCTCCCAGAGTGTAGCTATTGATATATGTGGCTTATCATTAATATCAAGATACTCCCCAATGGCTTCCCCCACTTTTTTATTTATGGCGTCACAGGATAGCATTTTGGGGCTTAGGCCCACTGTTCCGATGGGAAGTTGGTAGGCGTAAGTCTATCTGGATGGGAGCGTGGTCTGACAAGGATGCCACATCAATGGTGGCCTGAATTACTCTAGGGGCCAGTGAAGCAGAAATGAGGAAAAAGTCAAGCCTGGCATAAGATTGGTGAGCTGCAGAGAAGGAGTACGAGTGTGATGTTGGGTGTAATTTCCGCCAAATGTCAGTCAAGCGAGCCTGTTAGCGATCATGTTCCCTGCGGAGTAAACATCCCTGTGTTCCCTTGACATGGGGGAGTTCTATCTAACGCAGCATCCATTACTAAATTAAAGGCACCCACAATTACTAGGTGCATGTCTGGAGAGGCTAGCAATTTACATAGCGCCTGAAGTATGAATTGCTCTTGTTGGTTGTTGGGTGCATATGGAAGCTATCGTGAATGGCTGCTGGGCATAGGATACCCTTAAAGACAGCAGATGTCCCGGGATATCAGAATGCACCCAGATAATTTCCCCTTGAAAGTGTGTAGCTACCAGGATTGCTGCTCTCACCTTCTTCCCAGGACCGGAGGACCAAAACCGCTGGTCAAACCATTTAGAGCGCATTCTAGGCCAATGTTTTTTCAGGAGATGGGTCTCCTGTAACAGACACAGGTCACACTGAAACGCCCTCAACTGACGTAGTAGTGCTATTCTCTTAGTCGGCGAGTTGATACCTCTAACATTAAGGCTAACTATGTGTATCATGTCTGCGTGGGTGTGGCACTGCTGGTCTCGCCCACCCACCCTACACCCGCAACCGCCTACCTATACCCAATGTGAAGAGTGACATTACGATAGTATGCTGTGCATAGGAGCATGTATAGAACATATCAACATTAACAAATAATAAAACAACTGCACCAACGGGTGCACAACTTGCAGTTCTGTATGAATGCCAGTATTGCTGGTTGTTTGATGTAATGTGTAATTGTTGATCTTTTTCTGTTATATTGTTGAACCACATTGTTGCACTTCCTTTCGTCCCTCCTGTCGTCTCCTCCCGCATCCTCTCTCTATTTATGTGTCTCCTTCTCCCCTCTCTCAATGTATTGAGACTGAACTATTTTGTCTGATACCCGATGGAGCTACCTGGTTTAGCTATAGGGGAGATGGGCCGTGGATTCCCTCCTTGGTCATCATCTACCCATTCGGTCTTTAGACAGACTTCTTTTCGTCTCTCCATATTGTCCCTTCCCTTATCCTCCCTTTCTCACCTCCCCTGCCCCCTCCACTACTTTTCTCTCTCCTTTCTCTCCTCTTCTAATTGTATTACCTATTTTTTTGGATTTATTGTGTAATTATTGAACTTTTTCTGTTACATTGTTGATTCTCATGTAAGGCGCTCTGATACCTCCGGGTCTAGCCAGCGCTATATAAAACTCTTTAAATAAAATAAAATAAAATAAATGTCTGTCGCCATCTGTAGCAGCATTCTCATAGTAGTGAGGGAGTCCACTGCTCCCGCCACTACCGGTAGCCGAGATAGGAATATGTGTGAGGACCATGGGGGGTCAGTTAGCCCCTTGCTGCCAACTTCGAGGACAGGTCACAGTGCTGCTAATCAGTTTCTCTGTCTCGGGATCGCTGACGCTCGGCTATTTGCTGCAGGAGGGCAGAGGGCTTCTTGATGCTCTCGGTTTTTGTTGGCCTGCTTGGTTGTTGTTGTGCAGGTTTTTTTTATGTGTTGCCCCCATTTCAGAGTTTGTAGGGGTAGCTGAGCTATGGAACACAAGGATTAGGCTTCCCTGTCGATCTCCATATTCAGAATGTCCGCCGCTTCCAAGGGTATGCATACTGCTCTTGTCTTGCCTTGCCACACAAAAATTAGGAGGAATGGATAGCCCCACTTATATCGCACTCCGTTTTCCCTCAGGAATTCGGTCACTGGCTGCATTTCTCATCGTCTCTGAAGTGTGATATCCGATAAATCTTGATCAAGTCTGACCTTATTGCCTTCAAAGAGGATGTGGGACTGATCTCACACCGCAGCCATAATCATCTCCTAGTGTATGCAGTTGTGAAAGCACATTAAAATGTCCTGGGGGTTCCGGGAGTCCTCGAGGGATGTCCTGCCCTGTGAGTAGGATCCAGTAGATGTTCCTTCCCCTCCAGGTCTGGCACTGTCTGGCGAAAGAGGCACAATACGAAGTCTTCCAGGCACCCCGCATCCGCCTGCAATGGCACTCGCTTAATACGAATATTTGATCTGCGGGATCTGTTTTCCAAGTCTTCAAGGTGGAAGTTGAGGATTGCGTTATGATCCCTAAGTTCCAGGAGCTAACTGCGGTGTGCTTCCAGCTCCTCATTCCTGGCATCCTCAGCTCGTTCCACAGTGTACACTCTTTGCTCCAGTACGCTCATATCGTGGCATAGTTCCTTGACCTCTGCAGTGACCTCTGTGCGGAGGGCAGCAATATTGTCTCTCAGAGTGCCAAAGAGGGCCTCCATGAAGCCCCGTGTGATGGAGCTTTCCTCATTCATGTTGTGTGGTGCTGGGGTGCCAGTTACTACCGTGCTTGGGGAGGTTGGGGTCGCTCCCGCTTTCTTCGATGTGCCCCTGGCCAGAAGGTCCTTGATGGTAGCCATTTCCTTCTTGGACCTGGTCATTGTATTATCCTGTCAGTTACCGACCAGGACTCGAGCTCCCCGGGATTAAGGCTGGATACAGGGCCCTACAGGCCGCACGCGGTGAACCTGAGGTTCTTTATGACTGTATAGTGGCTCCTCCCCACTGCCGTGATGGCACTGGGGGCCCCTTCTGTATGCCGTACAAACTGACTCCTCTTTTCATGGCCTCTTGTTGGCCTCTCACGCCTAGCGGCTCTCCAGGCCACTGCCAAGTTGCCAGCCCCCCACCAGCACAATGGCCCTGTGCTGTGGGCCAGCGAGCCCTGCAGTGGGCTAGATTCCGCCGAGGTACCCTCGGGAAAGTGTCTCCACTGTGGATGTGCTGCCCGGGTTGTGACTGCGGCTTTACTTTGTCTTGCAGCCGTTTAGATCTGGAGGCCTCCCTAATTGCGCCTCATCTCTAGCTGACGGCCCGTGAGGAGGTGTCAGGGGTAGAAGGTAGTGCACCTTCTCAGTGCTCCTGCAAAACACAGTCCGTTTCGGGGGAATAAGCACTGTCCAAGCCTCCCCTCACTGCTGCACAGAGTCACTGCCCCTGCCTTGTCATGTTCCACCATGCAGTTTGCCCATCTCATCTCCTCAACTGCTACTGGGCGCCGTTTGCTCAGCTTTATAGATGGCCCCGCTTGGCCCTGCATAGTCGCAGTTCGCTCTTTCTCTTGCCACTTATTAGCCGGGGGGGCCAACCTCCGGGACCACTTCGCCTGACTCCGACGTCACACCTACGCCACCTCAGCATCCTCACTTTCCCCGGGAGCCTGATAACTCAAGTCCGGGGTGCTCAGCCCGGCCACTGTGGGCACAGCTAGTCCCCCGATGGGTCTTCTGGCACTACTCCTTTCCTCTGCGGAGTCGCGGCACTCCCTCTGAGCCTCCGACCCAGTGCGGTGCCCCCCGGAGGTGTGTGGCTCTGACGAACTCACTGTGGCGCCATTTTGTGCAACTGCCAACCTCGAGCCCAGTGGTTTTAGGGGTCTGGATCCGCCAATGTAGGTGCTGCAATCAATTTCAGTAACCACCGGCGGGGTCAGCAAGTCTTCCGCTGCCAGTGCCGCGAGTTTGGGGTCACCGCCTCCACTGGAACCACTATTTTAAATATCCAGCTAGGCAGAGCTCCTTAGGCAATTTACTGCTTGGACGCCATCTAAGACACTCCCTCAAGCCCTGACATTTTAAACTTTACATAAGAGGCTCTTTTTACCTAACCCAGGACAAATATTTGTGTTGTACTGTAGTGAATAATAGAGGAGAGTGAGCTGAGGGGGGAGTGGGAGACAGATTCTTGGCAGGACCCGGGAGTAGGGAAATAGAAGGGTCACTGGAATATTTATTGTTATTATGTAACTTAAGAGCCAATAGTTGTCCTGCCACCTCAGCAGGTTAGCTCAGTTAATGTTGCATGATACATTAAGTGAAATAAATTGTGCAGCAAAATTATAATGCACCATTTCTTCCCGTGGAAATATAACTTTACAGAGTAGTCATTCTTTTTATACACATGTTAAGTGTCTGGTGAAACTGTCATCTCATGAATTCATTTAATTCACAGTTTTCACTCATTTTAGTAAAAACACTTTTCTTTTTAAAATATTCTTGTGGATTCATTAATGCCAAGTGGTTCAATTAGTATTATGTGAATTAAAGAGGAAAATGACAATTATGGGACACAGACGCACATTAAAAAATGCGGTGCCCCTAGAAAACCAGCAACCCTGGGTGGCTGTCTGACTATATAAATGTATGCTTGCAGTGAAGACTAAGAGGCATATTATCCAGCCTGGGCAATAAAATTACCGCCGCTTTATCACCAGGAAACTGCAGATAAAGTGGCGATAATGGGCTTGATAATATGCTCTATGGAATGCCAATCGAAGCCCATGTTAAATGTGAAGGACATCTAACATGGGCTTGGATTGGAATTCTGTGGAAAAGTAAATTTTGCCATGTTCTGTGTCCCTACGTGTTCCCCATCTTATGTTATATGTGCATGATTAATATGCATATGTATTCCCTATGATCGATTAAAGACGCAATTACAGCTGTGTCCATCTCTAGTATACCAGTTCCTAGTTTTCGTGAATACAACGAGCATCAGGCCTATGTAAAGTTATGTTGCCACGTTTCACAGTGTGCACGTTATTTCATTGTAAAATCCCCGTTTCTAGGCCTCAAAAGGGCCCGGACTCAGATTCAGTTCCTGTCTCCTAAACCCTCTCCGAGGAGCGATACAGCCCCCACCTGTATCCCTGACCCTTCACTTACTTCCTGCCTCACAGTGCCCGGCTCGGCCTGGCTCTGCCTGCCAGTCTGCCAAGAGTATGTTATGATTCTAGTTATCAGTCCAGCTCTCCTTCCCTGCATTCCTAAGCTACTGAATCGCATCAATAGTTTCCGTCATGGTCTAGCCTTTACGTCTCCATGTAAGAGAAATACTGTATTAATGGTCATTTAATATTCCTCAACACACACTACATGTAGAATAATGCATGCACCAGTCTTAGAGTCTGTTAGCCTTTACCCTGATAACTTTTGGATTCTATCAACATGTTCTCTAAACATCAGATACTAGATAGTGTTTAGGTACATGTCGCTCTGACTCTCCAGACTTTAGTCTCTCCTTCTAGCGTAGAAGTCATAGCCCCCAGTTCCTCCTAGTAACACGTCATTGCCAGCTTGCGCGCACCACTAGGTTAGAGGTCCCGGCTCCTTAGGTAGCTCCCTCCATGTTTCCGCCCCATTTATGACATATTCCGTTACGTTTACATCACATGTCTATGTATACGCCCTGTTCACGCCTCTTGTTACACCTACTTTCTGCCTTATCTTTCGCGACTGCTACAGGCCCTGCCCACTGCTACGCCTATTGTATTGAACATCATGTATTTTGTTTAACTATATATACTTGTGTCCTGTTATTAAAAGGTGTGCAGCGCTGCCATCCTATTCCCGTGCAGGTTGTCCTGTTCCTGTCCTTTATGCTGTATTAAACCTGCAAACTCCAGCTACCTCGAATCTTGACTCTTATTTATTGAGCTATCTGTTATTGTATGTCTAGTCAAAAATAGAGGTATTATTTATTTATTTACCACAATTCCATAGAGCATATTATCAAGCCCATTATCGCCACTTTATCGGCAGTTTCCTGCCGATAAAGCGGCGATAATTTTATCGCCCAGGCTTGATAATATGCCCCTAAAATTCTTGTTCTTTTCTTCTTTCCTCTAACTGCTGGAGACTCTGCCCTGGAATTTCGAGGTGAACAGGGAGATAGCATTGGTTTTCCGATTGTTAGGTATCCTGGATGAGCAGGAGGAGGAGACATTGTTGGCTGTGGCATCCAGTGTCCAGCCAGCAGAACAGAGGCATTGCCAAAGCTGCCACTGGTGGCCAAACGTTAACGTCTCAAGTCCCTCAAAACAGCCCATCCCCTACCCACTCCTTAACAGAGGCCCTCCACTGTGAGGTCGAACTAAACCAGGGAGAAATTTTAACCCCTTGGGGGGAGGGGGGCCGCGCGGCACCGCCATGCTCGTGACGAAACCACTCCGTCACGAGTCACGGTGGCGCTGTGCTTGTGACGGAGTGGTTCCGTCACTGCCCCGCCCGCTCAATAGAACGCACCGCGCAGGTGCGAAATCACTGCAGCGCAGGCGCGGCGGCCGGGCCGTAACGGAACCATTCCGTAACCAGCACAGCACCACCGTGGCTCGTGACGGAACCATGCAAGGGGCTAAAGAGTAAATGAAGAGCACTGACTTTAATTAGGGAGTAGATGGGCCTATTGTGGGTGGTGAAGGTGGGACAGCTGAAGAAGTGCATAGTTTTTAAAATATTTCAGTCAATTGGGAGTAGGGATAGGGTGGGTCTGTTGTGGGTGGGACAGTTGGAAAAGGATATTTTCTTACTAGTTTTGTGGCTTGGTTCTAGGGAAGGGGGTGGGGGGGCTTGTAGAGAGAGGAGTGGTTTGGAAAGCTTGAGAAGGGGATATACTTTCGTTTTTTGGCTTTGGTCTAGGGGAGGAGATAGGTTTGTTGCAGATGGAGTGGGTGTGTTTTGCTCTTGTAAAAATAGATACTTTATTTTTTCGTACGTTTTGATTTTATTAATATTGTTAATATTATTAGTATGGTTGTTAATTTGTATTGTCAGTTGTACCTTGTACTGTAACTTTTAACATGAACTAAGATGCTCCACTTACCTACTGTCAGAGAAAGGTACTGAATCTGGCCCATCACAAAGAAGCTATCCAATTGTCCACCTTCATCATTATCTCGCTAGCCTACTATTTTCTTGAAATGATTTCTTTTAACTCCAGGCTAACCCCCACATGCATCAACCTATTTAAGAAGTGCAAACGGTGCGAATCGGTAAATTCGGCCGTTTGCACTTCCTAAATACGTTTTTGGGATGCATTAAACAATTCGCTATTTTTTGCATTTCTAAAAAATGCAAATGCAATTAAGGAATCGCATTTGTGCGATTCCTTAAATGCAATGCATTAATTTGTAAAAAATAGCGAATTTTGAAATTGGAAGTGCAAATTAACACGAGGTTGACCCTCGTGTTAATTTGCGAAAATGTTTAAAAAAGCAAAAAAATGCATTTTTTAAACTTGCATGTTACAGACACACATGTCCTTAGGACATGTGTGTGTGAACCATGCACTTGAAAATACATTACAGGGGTGCAGGGGGGGGTCCTTTGGACCCCCCTCTGCACCCTTGCAATGCATCAACAAATTGCGAGTGCAAAAAATAAAAATGCAAAACGGCATTGATTCCTATGGGCCTCTAGGCCCATAGGAATCAATGTAATGTCATTCCTTAATTGCGATTCGCAATTAAGGAATCGCAATTTCCGAAAATTAAGAAATCCTAAAAACTTTTAGGATTTCTTGATGCATAGGATTTTGCATTTCCTAAATAGCGATTCCTTAATTTTCGCTATTTAAGAAATGCAAAATCCTACATTGATGCATGTGGGGGCATATCCAGTGCAGGCCTCTAGTCCATCTGCCTGCAATCAGAGAAAAATGCTGATTCATTACCTTAGCATCTCCTCTTCATGACTTGATGTCAAGTGAGAGCACTTACACTGCCATCAGTCAGTAGCATTAATATATGTGTTCTGCTCTACCTTCTTCTCCTAGTCAGACCACTCTCCACTAATGAGGTATACTACTTACCACACCCAATTGAATACAGGTGATATGTTTATATTATGCATACTGCAAAGTCTTCTCCAGCCTCAAACTCAACCACTCTCTTCTTCCAGTTCTTCTTACCTGAGCAGATGTACAACCTGCTGCCTCCACCAAAGACTTGAAGTTGATTAAGGAGTAAGTTGCAAAATATGAACTGCTAGTAGTCCTAAGAGGCCCAAACATGGCAGGTAGCACAGGAAAAGGAAGGTCTGAGAGTCATAACTATGACTTTAAAGTGGCGCCATGACCTACTTGACTGCAGAACTTCTGTCTCATCAGCGTCCCTAATCTGTACCGCCGCGCATTCTGCAGTCTGATCTCACTGTTCTTTCTCCCTATGGGGTGTCTAGTGCTGCCATGCCCAGCCAATTTACATATGCGTTAGAGGAGAATTTGAGAGTGAGGATGGCAATGACATTTGTCCCCAAGCCAGGACTCTGAGTTCGACACATTCTGTTTGAATTCATTTTTTGATAGGGTACTAATGTTTTTTAACTCTCTGGTTTGAACCTGGATTTTTATTTGGCTCTTTGTATATAGACGTGTTCCCTTAAATCTTCCATATGTGTTTTTATTATTTGCCCTACCCCCTTCAAGTCTGCATTTTTCCTCTGAGTTCGTAGGACTACATTTTATTTCCTTTTGGCCCCTTCCCAAGGACAGTATTTCTAAACCTAAAATTATGTTTTAGTTAAAAAAAAGTGTAATTTCTATAAAAAACTCTACCAAAAATATCTTTCTTGAATTTACAAATCATGCTCTGTGATGCATTGCATAACAGTGAAAGGAAATGGTTTGTGATTTTTAATCTACTTTCTATATTTAAGTAGGGTAAGAGTAACTTGCTGTAGCATAATTAAGTGAAACGGCAGCAAAGTTACACAAGATTGTGAGGATAACCCAGCATTTAGCAATATGTGGATGCAAGGGTGCATATTCCATTAAGGAAATATCTCTAAATACAGCAGAACACGGCCAGCAGTCTCTTGCACTTGCTAAGTGTATTGTTCCAGTGCTCCTTCAGGAGGTTTGTGAGCCAAATTACTAGTCATTACACAAACAGGCGTACTCGCATAATTTTTAGTCATTTTGCTTTAAAAGAGCAATGCAAAAGTTACCAAAATTACTCCAATTTCACCGGTGTAAATAACATTTCACCATGGACATTATCTAAGTGCAATTTTAAAATTTCTTTCACAATCAGTAAAGATAAAATTGATAACTCTAACCTATGTAGTAAATGCAAAAGATAACATTCCACACAGACAATGGGTTAACACAGGTTTGTGGTGCAAAAAGTTAATATAATTTTATGATCCAAAAAGATTGATTATAATAGGTGAACACAGTTGTTAGAGGGGCTATCCTCTACTTTTCCTACTACGTAGTTCTGGTGATGAGAGTCTTTGAGACTTTGCTAGTGTTCTGGGTGCTTGTGGTGCAGGTGGTGCATGTGGTGCTTGTGGTGCTTGTGATGCATGTGGTGCTGGTGGTGGAGGCGTCTTTGTATAATCTTATACATGCATTTGCCATGAACATTGACATTGGTATTTTTTGCTGATCATCTTTATTGGCCAAGGCATAGTGTCTTGTGCTCTTTTCCTTAAAAGTTCTTAGATGGTCTTAGTACATCTTTGCCATGTCTCTACAACATTTTGCAACATTATAATAGGCTCAAGCCTGTCTGTCAACCATCTGAGGGAGTTTCTTGAGTGAGCCTGCAATCTCACGCAGAGTAGCCCCCATTACAAAAATATATTCTGCCTCACTTTACTTTGTTTCTGAAAGAACTGATTCTTTCAGTGTCCCGCATTATCCCATGGCAACCCCCCTCATCTGTGGACATCTAAAAGGGCCAGCAGGCAGGAAAAGAATGTCATTTCAGAGGTTGTGGATATGGGATTTATGAATGGGAAATGCCTGCTCCTCACTGGGATGTGCTCTCCCTCAGATGATTGGGAGAAGACTGGAGATGCACCTTTATGGAATGAATTTATAGGAGATTGTACAGAGAGATCTGCATACGCTTGTGTTTCATCTACTAGGCTAATGGCTGAGGACTGGCAATCCTCAGATGGAATTTAGGAGCAACACCTCTGCCCACCCATGAAGTGGGCATCTTTAAGGTTTTACGGGTGGAGGCAACAATGCCCTCCTCATCTTCCAGGTTCTTCTCCACCTGGACCAGCTTCTCCTCCTCTTGGCATGCAGTGCTAGCTGTAAATATAGTTGCTGGGAGGAGGATTGGATTCTCTTCTCTGACTCCCTCAATCCTCCGCTTGCAGATGGTTCAGCATAATCGTCCAGCTCAATGTCCCCAGTGCCTGAAAGAAGAAGATTTCATAATACATTCTAAACAGACTACTTTAGTTAACGTTGTTCTGTACTTAAAGAGCCAACTTAGTACCATTTGAGACTAAGAACAGTTATGCAATTGATGGTTGATCAATGGATAAACTTCATTTATATCAATAATGTAAACTCACCAGCTCCAAACCACAGAGATGAATATATGGGAGATCTCTCATGAATTCAGCTGTTTAACCTGGGTTGTGGTAGATGGTATTCCCAAAGTATGTCCAGATCCAGCAGATAAGATGCAGATTTAACTGATATTGTAAATCTATTAAAATCTTCATCAGCACAAATGCAGATACATTAGAGCAACATATGAGAGCTTATCCACCACCATGAGGTTAATCATTAAACATTTAACATACTATCAAAAATGAGAAAAATACATAATTGAAAGTGTAAATAATGAGATGCAGAAGTTAAGTTCATAGGCACCCAGACTTATCTGATAGACAGATGGTTGAGGGCCTGATTGCTGCTGCCAGGATATCCCCTGGTGTCCGAGTAAAGGATGTTTTAATATTGACACCTTGGGCTGCTGTATGACAAACTGAGAGGAGAGTGATGCTAGGCACATATTTTCAGTACTCATTTCGAGAAGCACAAACATTGATCTTCTGAGATTTCAAACAGGTCCTACCCCTTCATTGCCAAATGTCATGGCCTATTTAGATGACATAAAAGTACGAACACAAATATGCTGACACATGGAACATGGTGCCATTGAAGATGTGTGCATGAATACATACAGCTAGCTTGTCAGTTATAAATAATGATAATATAGCCCTATGAACAAGAGCAGACATTAAACTTACCAGTGTGTACTATCTGTCTGCTGTGTGGCACCAGTCCAGGAGTTGTAGGACTCTTTGGAGCAGAAGTCGATGTAGTGCAAGGTGGGGAAGGTGACGGCAATATAGTCTTAACCTAAAAAATAAATACATTACTATATACTATTTATCAGTGTACATGAGAAGGTGAGACATGAGTACAATTAAAAGACATGGCAAATCCCACAGTGACATTTCTGTTGTGGGCACCATAAACAAGTCAGAACAATTCACTGTAGGCTATTTTTAAAAGACATGTAAAAACCCCTATTGACACTTCTGACTTGGGTACTAACAACAAGTTGGAAAAATCCTCTACAGACATACCTGTCTGTGTATATTGTTGGCTCTGTAAGACCTGCCTTCATATTTTGTGGTTTGTAGCCATAAAATCAACAAAAAGGGGTCTCTCCTCCTCAGTGAACTTTCTTTTCCTTTTCAACACTGGCAGCCTATTGGCTTCTCAGCGATAAATTGGTGGCTGCAAGTTTTTATTTATTTTTTATTTATTTATTTATTTATAGAGTGCTAACAATCATCCCGAAGGATATCACGGTGCTAAGTGGCAGGAATTTGCTGTACCGTTACCAGAGGTAGGGGTGAATCTGACAGATATTAGAATTTAGGGAACAGATGGGTTTTGAATTTTTTCCTGAAAACCAGATAATCTTCTGTCAGAAGTAGGTAGTTCATTCCACTTTTTTGCTGCCAGATATGAGAATGAACGTCCTCCTGCCCTCACTTTCCTTATGCGGATGTATGACGTTACAACGCAGGCTATTACAACGCCTGCCTTTACAACGCGGTTTTTAAATCGCATACCATTACAACGCATAGCGCTTTTGGGTGTTGGATAGTGAATAGTTTAATTTACTATTCCAACTCCAGTCCCCGTAGACACTAGGGAAGGTTATTGGATAGTAAATTAACCTATTCCCTATCCTAGAGCGCCCCCCAGTGCAATGCGTTGTTATAGTTTGCGTTGTAATGACCGTGTTGTAATGGTAGTGCGTTGTAAAAGTTTCGTTGTAAGTGATGTTTACCTCCTTATGCACTTTGTCCTGGCTTGTGCTTGGTAGAGTGATCATAGGCACTTCGTGGGAGCGTAAAATTCGCTTTTATTCTGTAGGATTCTTGGTCCACTGCAGTGTAGTGCCTTATGTGCATGACTGAGTAGTTTGAACACTGCTCTTTGTCGCATGGGTATCCAGTGGAGATGTTTCATACACATGGATGCTGAGCTCTGTCTGCTTTTATTGCAAACCAGTTTAGCTGCAGCATGTTATAGTACCTGCAGGCATGTAAAAAGATAGTCTGCCATGCCTACAAACAAGGCATTGCCATAATCTAGCTTGCTAATGAGCAGGGCCTGTGTGACTGTTTGTCTGCACTCCAATGGGATCCAGGGAAAGAGTCTCCTTAGCATTTTCAGAGCTAAAAAGCCCCTTCGACACAGGGCCCGCACATGGTCCTTCATGGAAAGGGTATTGTCGATGAGGATGCCTAAGTAAATATTTCTGACTCTTTCAGGTGCATATCATTTTCCTATTAACTGCTATGCAGAAGTCTACTCCTCACTGTCATGTGGAGGGCTATGTCCCATGACTGGAGGTTCTGCATGGAGTACAGAAATGTCTTATTCATGACCATGGGGAATCTCCATATTCAGGGAAGAATCTCCACCCCAAGTGCGGAGATCTCTTATTCAATGCCATGAAAAATCTCTGCGCATGGAGTAGAGTCTTCTCCCGAGTGCAAAGATCCCACCAGATGTAAAATACGGTTGTAAGTTACATGTAGTAACTGTTTAGCCATAAATTATGATTATTTTGACTCTACCACGTAGACTGAAGGGTTACAGAAACATAAGTTATATTATTTGAGTAACATTACTCTTGGATTTTGGGAATTGCCAAAAGTAGTAAACAGACATAAAAGTGTAAAAGTAAATTAAACAAAATCATAAGTGTAATTTACCCTAGTGACTAGCTCTTGTTGTAAATGAATCTAGAACCCTAGTGTAATTTTTCCCGATTCAAGCCCTTATATAGGTATAGATTATCCGATCCTTACGTAGGCATAGACATCATTACCATATTTAGACTGAGCCTTTGCAGCCCAAATACGGCATGGCTACTTCCACTAAGTTCCAAGGATCAACAACGATTTCTTAGAGAAACCCGCCTTCAGCAGCTAGGGACTTCCCCTTGCCTTAATACTAATTTATCTAGGAAATCATGGACTTTCCGAAGAACTGAGTCTTTGATGACGTTATTAGGTCCAATCACACGTCAAACTCGGCACCTTCAAAGTATAAATATGCCTAGATTTGCCCAGAAAAACACACAGTGGTTTGGAGCAGATCGACTTACTACTTGCCCGACGCCCTGCAGCAGCAAGTGCCGAAGGAAGCCGACCCTCAAGCTGACGCACTGAGAGACGTTGTCTTTTCTTCTGCCGAGATATCCAGCTCCAGTGTTTCCAGGCTACCCTTGCGGGTTGCTGGGAAATCGAGTCCTGAGATAGAGATACAAGACCTCCTTCATTCTAAACCAAGGTAAGGAGCTGATTAGACCATAAGAGAATTCTTGGACAGATTCTTGGCAGAGAACTACTAAACTTAAGGTACTCCTCACTTACTTCCTCCCTCGTACTAGACTTATGTTAGGTACACCGGGGTAGGCGTATTTTAGAAGCACCAGTTGAGTACTTTTAGTCATTATTTTATCACTGTATGTATTTTATATGTTTTAGGCAACTTATGGCTTAGAAACCATATCATGCTTTTACAGTATTACTTTATAATACTTTTCGTATTATATGCCCTGTACTTTATAACCAGTATTACGATTGTAGCAGTACATTTCTTATGCTTGAGAAAGAAGACTGTTCAATAAATACTTTTTATTGAAAACGCCTGTCTCTCTATTTTCACAGCACCGCTGGTGAAACGAAGCATGCACGATTGACTGAGTAAAATAGCTATCTATTGTTTCCGCGACTCTAGAGATTGATTTCTTATTCTTGGGAAACAAAGTTGTCATGTTTATGCGGTTGTCAGAAACTAATCCCTTCTTGTGAATTCGAGAACGTTTCTAGTGACCTATCAGCTAGCTGGCACTCACAAATAAGTTTAATGTATTCGGTAGAGACCTAGTCGACCTCAGTCCTACATCTAAACTACAGGATATATTATTCCAATGCGCAGAGCCTGTTGGGAATTTAGGAACTACACTACATGGCGCCCAACGTTTGGTAAGGCGATAATTTAACGCTAGATACTAGAGTAACTCAGTCGTGCTTTTCACACAGACCCCTTTCTCCCGTAAAAACTCCAATGTTATGGTATGTTATGGTAATAGGAATTTGTAAAGCGCACTGTCACCATAAGTTTCCTGGCGCTGGGTATGTAGGAAGGTGAAGCGGTAGGACGAGTTAACAGGATTGTGTGAATAGCCACGTTTTTAATGCCTTACTGAAACTTAGTAGGTTGTTACTGAGCTTGATAGGAAGGGGAAGAGAGTTCCAGAACCTGGGTGCCAGGTATGAAAACCTGAGGCCACCTAGCTTTTTCAGTCTGATAGAAGGAGTAGCAAGTAAGTGAAGTTGTGCTGAGCGGAGGTTACGGGCCGGGGAGTGCTTTACAATGAGTTTATTCAAAAATTCAGGGCTGTTGCAATGGAGTACATTAAAGATTAGGCAGCCTGTCTTGAAAGCGGCTCTTTGTGCAATGGGCCGACAGTGAAGTTTTAGTAGCGACGGCCTAGCAGATTGCCATCAGGGGGTTTTGTGGATTAGCCTTGCCGCCTGATTCTGGATGATTTGAAGGCGGCGGGACAGAGTCTGAGGTAGCCCTATGTAAAGGGCGTTGGAGAAGTCAAGGCGTGATAGCACCAAGGAGATCACCACCTGCACCAGGGCGGCGTGCGATAACAGGTGGGAGATCTTCCTAATTTTTCGCAGTTGGAACAGACTAGCGGAGATCACTGCCCCCACATGTCCCTTGAGAGAGAGGTCAGAGTCGATGACCACCCCTCGGCTCTTCACTGAACGTGACGGCGTGGGTGGAGGACCTAATTCATTTGGCCAGAAGTGTGGGCCCCAATGTGCCACGCTGTTTCCTGGCAGAACAAGTTCCGTTTTTTCTGGGTTCAGTTTAAGCTGATTGTGATTCATTCACTGCTGGATATGGAGCATCGCAGATTGGAATTCTGCTGCAGCGTTTGGGGAGTCCAAGGGGAAGATGATCTGCAGATCATCGGCATAGTTGAAGACCGTTATCCTCCAGTTTTTTAGTGAATGAATGAGTGGCCGAATATACAAGTTGAACAGCAGTGGTGAAAGAGAAGAACCCTGCGGTACTCCACATACTGTGGGTAGCTTAGTGGCAGTATAGGAGCCCAAGCGTAACGTTTGAGATCTACCTGACAGGAATGACTTGATCCATTCATGAGCAGGGCCCTGAATGCCAGCTTGTCCGATACGGTGTAGTAGTATATTGTGGTCCACGGTGTCGAACGCGGCTGACAAATCCAGGAGCACCAGAGCCTGGGGGGCCCCCTAGTCGACATTTCCCCTCAGTGTGTCTAGTACTGCCAGGATGACGGCCTCTGTCGAATGTGCAGGCCTGAAGCCAGCTTGATAAGGCTCCAGGAACTTGGTGTTTTCAATGAACTTAGAGAGGCACCTAGTGACATGGGCCTCCAGGATCTTTGCCAGGTAGGGTAAAAGGGAAATAGGGCGGTAATTGGTGGGGTTAATGGGGTCTGCCCCTGGTTTCTTTAATAGGGGGACCAGTATAGCATCCTTGAGGGAGCTGGGTACTATGCCCTTACTGAGGGATTCGTTAAGGAAAGGAAGGATACTTTGGGGTAGATTTGAAAAGATGTCCCTGAGGACTGATGGAGGGCAACAGTCATTTGGAGAGCCCGACTTGACACGGGTTGTGAGCTCTGAGAGGGTATTTAGGCAGATGTCTGGGAAATGGGAAAATGAAAATGGATTGAAGAGAGTGAGGTCAGACGGGCCCATATATGTAGTAAGGGGAATACTATTTTTGATAGTCGCAATTTTTTCAACAAAGAGGTTATTCAGAGAGTTACACATCTCTTGAGTAGGAGCCTGAGCTGGTAGGATTCTATCGTCGCTAGTGAAGTCATTCATGATTTTGAAAATTTCCTTAGATTTATTATGGGCCGAGAGTATTCTTTCTGAGACGTGTGCTGCTTTGGCCGTGGAAATCGAGTTTTTGTATTCTTTACGAGCCGCCAGGAAGAGCAGTCTGTCTGCCTTGGAGTAGCCGCGTCTCCAATTTCTTTCAAGTTGGTGAAGTTTGAGCTTTTGCGCCTTAAGGTCACTAGTGAACCATTTGTGGGCGTTGCCATGCCTAGTGCGCGAGTATTTGGTGAGAGGGGCATACCTATCGCTGGCCACCTGTAGCCAGTTGGTGATGTCTGCCTCCATCAATTCGATGTTAGAGTTGGAGTCAATACTAGGAAGTGTACTGGCCAAGGAATCAATAAAACCCTTAACGTCCAGTGCGCTCCATTTGCGAGACAGGCCTCCTACCATTTTAGGGGGCTTGACGGTCACTGTGACTTCAATCAGGTGGTGATCCGACCAGATACAGGGGGAGATTATTGGAGTTGACACTGTGATATTATGGGACCAGATGTGATTAAGACATTAAGAATGTAATAATCTGAAGGGAGTGCAGCCAGCACGTCCGGGGTGGAATCCGTAGTGAGCCAGGTTTCGGTGATCAACAGCACGTCTGGCTTTTCTGATGTTAGTAGTATAAATATATCTAGTTGATGTTTAACCATAGAACGCGAGTTGAGGTACAACACCCGGAGGGTCGTCTTACTGTCAGTGGATGAGACTACAGTGCAGGAGGAAGGAGGAGTGATGTAGAAGCCTGTGTTAGTGGAAGGGTCCCTTGGGTTTTGAGAGATGCCCAAAGAGGTGATGCGGTTGAGAACAGCTGGGGGAAGCCCAGTGACCCTGGGGTATAAGAGATGATTTGAGCGGGACTCATAGCCCCGGGGCCCGGTCTGGCGCGGACGGGCGCAGACGGGCTTACCTTTGGCGCGTCCGCGGAGGGTCCTGCATTAGGCCCCTCGTCCCGCCTCCAAGCTCCACCCCATCCCGGCCGATTGGTGAGGTGAGCTAGGGGTGTGATTGGGACAGCCGTGGAGATTGCGATTTGAGTAAGTGAAGTACAAGTCTAAAAGTTTTTTAAAACAATGCCAGATTCAATTTTACACAAGCGCAAGCTTTTTCATTCAAACAGCGCAAGTTAACAGGTACCGCGCGGCAGCAACATACAATTGCCCGCTTCCCGCGTAGAGCTGAGTTTTAACTGTGGTGTCCCGCCTGCAAGCTCCGCCCCGTCCCGGCCGATTGGCTAAGGCCTAAGGGAGGTAAGCTAGGGGTGTGATTGGGACAGCCGTGGAGATCGCGATTCGAGTAAGGGAAGTACAAGTCTAAAAGTTTTTTAAAACAATGCCAGATCCAATTTTACACAAGTGCAAGCTTTTTCATTCAAACAGCGCAAGTTAACAGGTACCGTGCGGCAGCAACATACAATTGCCCGCTTCCCGCGTAGAGCTGAGTTTTAACTGTGGTGTCCCGCCTCCAAGCTCCGCCCCGTCCCGACCGATTGGCTAAGGCCTAAGGGAGGTGAGCTAGGGGTGTGATTGGGACAGCTGTGGAGATCGCGATTCGAGTAAGTGAAGTACAAGTCTAAAAGTTTTTAAAAACAATGACAGATTAAATTTTACACAAGCGCAAGCTTTTTCATTCAAACAGCGCAAGTTAACAGGTACCGCGAGGCAGCAACATACAATTGCCCGCTTCCCGCGTAGACGTCTGGAGTGGGTGAAAGGCTAATATCCGCCAATATCTGCCATCGCCTTCACCTTTTCCACGACTCGCCGGACCCGCTTTGCGGGTCCCGCAGCGCGTCGTTTGCCTTAGGAGGCTGCAGTGAGGTTTCCAGGAGGAGCGCGAGGACAGGCGAGTGAACCAGCGGGGCTGCGAGCACAGGCAGGGACTCCAGTGTCCAGGAGCCCCTGCGCGCCCAACCAGCAACACCTGGGCTGCTCTCCCCGCTGGCTACGCCCCCCGCCGACGGAGTCAAAAGCGGGCTTTAGCATTGAGCCTGTGGGACCCTTCTGAAAGGATTTTGCTGCCTGAATCTGGTCGCTAGAGGAGTACGGAGGACTGACCTTTGCCATCGCCTTCACCTTTTCCACGACTCGCCGGACCCGCTTCGCGGGTCCCGCAGCGCGTCGTTTGCCTTAGGAGGCTGCAGTGAGGTTGCCAGGAGGAGCGCGAGGACAGGCGAGTGAACCAGCGGGGCTGCGAGCACAGGCAGGGACTCCAGTGTCCAGGAGCCCCTGCGCGCCCAACCAGCAACACCTGGGCTGCTCTCCCCGCTGGCCACGCCCCCCGCCGACGGAGTCAAAAGCGGGCTTTAGCATTGAGCCTGTGGGACCCTTCTGAAAGGATTTTGCTGCCTGAATCTGGTCGCTAGAGGAGTACGGAGGACTGACCTTTGCCATCGCCTTCACCTTTTCCACGACTCGCCGGACCCGCTTCGCGGGTCCCGCAGCGCGTCGTTTGCCTTAGGAGGCTGCAGTGAGGTTTCCAGGAGGAGCGCGAGGACAGGCGAGTGAACCAGCGGGGCTGCGAGCACAGGCAGGGACTCCAGTGTCCAGGAGCCCCTGCGCGCCCAATCAGCAACACCTGGGCTGCTCTCCCCGCTGGCCACGCCCCCCCGCCTATCAGCAAATGAACACACAGCTGTAGAGCCATAAGGAGTGCAGTATCCCCGCTCCGCGGGAGCGAGCGGGAGCGACCGGGAGAAGCCCGGGACAAGGGCGGGACCGTCTGTGGCCGTCCGTGGTCGGACAAGGTTGGGTTGGGCCCAGAACCCTGGTTAAAACCACTTTTAGTATTATACCATTTTTGTCTGTGTGGTATCTAGCCCTATTGTATTTAATAGAGAGGGGCTGTATTGGTATTTTTAGGTGGCATAGTGGATGTAATAATATTTATATTATATTCTATTTTATATTTTATCCCACGCAGCCAGCACACATGGCGTTAAGATCTGGGAAACAACGTCTAGTACACATTCAAACCTCTAAGGGTGTTGTTTCCGGTCCCCTTGATGCTTTTATCTCTAGAGCGACAGGAATCCTAGAAAAGGAAATAGAAATGGTAGAGCACAGACTGTCCCTGGATTTAGTTACCGGGAAGCGTTCTTCAATTGGCGCTCTAGCCCATGTTAAAAGCCCCGTAACAAACGCAGCTTTTAATTGTATTTCTACCACAGAGACAGAGGCGATAGTCCATATAGATGGCAATGGAGCTATCTCTTCCCCACCCCATGATAACAGAGAACTGAACCCTCATACCAATCAGTCAAGCTATGAGGACGATAGTCAGTATATTGAGGATGATGAGTGTAGCCCGTCTGATGCATCACAGTCTTTTGTTCCCACTCCCCCCACCCCCCCAGTGTGCCCAACCTGCTACAAGATAACATAAACCCAACATCCCGGAAAAGAAAATACGTTTCCAGCCCACAGGGTGAAAAGGTCCAAAAACAACCCAAAATTGATCCTACCCATAGGGTGAGTTTATCTCCCTCCCAGTCCCACTTTAGTCCCCCAACGGTGTACTGTCCATCGTTGGCCCACTCTGGTTCATCAAATCCGTGCCCAACCTGTCTTAGCAGTGACGATATTCTGTTGGCTAAGATGGAAGCTATGTTAAAAACTATATTGCTCCCGGTCTTAGAGAGAACAAGGTTGATGACTGCCAAAATAGACGTTTTGGAATCAGCTGTCAATACCAACATGGGTCTTTTACAAAAATTAACTAAACCCGCTACTGGGATGGGGGATCGTAATTCAACTTGGGGCACAAATCAACAAGCGGGGAAATCTACAGCGATCCTCGCGGGGACTTCAGCTGTTAACAATAAAAATTCCCTATTAGGGGCTAAACCCGCTGCCACTCTGACAACTGCCAGTAGAGCGCCCACAAAGGATAATCAGAGGGATAAACGCCCATTAACTGGTAATAATGCCGCAGCGAAACATCCCGTGTCAAACGGCCCTCTAAACCATACAAATATTACTTCTGTGCAATTACCAATAATGGGTAAAGACCAAAATAACTCACAACCGTCTAGGTTTCAGAGGTCGGATAATCGAAAAACACGACCAACACCTAGAGTTAACTTACCACCAGAAGCGTCCCAATACACCATTGTTTTGACTGGGGTGGCCCCCTTAAAAGATGGTACCAAGGAGTCACAAGGGGACTTGCGGAATAAGGTCATATTTTGGTTAAATAAACACCGTCCCCTCCCCCCCTCATCACCAACCGAAATCCTGTATGTAAGGAGAGTTGATTGGGTGGGTAAAGGCTTAAAAGATCTAGAAGGGGATTGTATTTTGATTTCTTTTAAAGACCCTTGGGTGGTGGACAGAATTCAAAGGAAAGCTAGATTTGCCCGTCTGGGTGATGTTCAGACCCTGTCCCTCGGCTACTTCTATCCCCACACCCATATTAACTACCAAATGGGCTCCAATCAATGGAAAACGAGGGGGGGGAGGTTTCGAGAGCCAATAACACCTTATCCCCAACAGTACCCCCTGCTCTTTAACCACTTTGAGGCATTGTCTGATTTAGAGTGGACTGATTGACTGTATGCATCCAGCTTGTCACCTAACCTGTCTATAGAGAATGGGGAAGCAGTGCAATACCCACCTAACCCTGTTTTGGAACTAAATATGGATCACCAGCCTATGTCTAATAAGAAAGTTAGAATACCGGCCGCGTCAGCTGGGGCAAAGACGCAGACTGCTAAGATAGTAGAAAAGAGAGTCAGTATTGGGCCAACAAGTGTTAGTTCACCTAATACCTATTCCCTTGCCAATGTCAGCAACAACCCTGTAGAAACTGATTCTCTGATATCTAACTTTGTGTCCTGGAATGTAGCCGGAGTAAAGTCCCGCTTGGACTCCGAAGATTGGTTAGAGTTCATTGACAAACACGAGGTTGTGCTACTCCAAGAAACTTGGGCTACAGTACCCACACACAGAGTCGGGTTTATAAATTTTTTTAAGCCCGCAATAAAGAGCAATAAAGGGCGTGCTTCAGGGGGACTGACAACGTGGGTAAAACAGGCCTGGGGTTATTCCGTTTCTGAATTGTATGTGGATAATCCTGACATCTTGGCAATTAGGTTGCGCAAGGCAGGGGGCCAGGATATGTTTATTATTAATATTTATTCTCGTGGCCTTCCTGGTGGGCGATGTCCCCAGTTGATGGGTGTCCTAGACCACCTTTTAACTGGTTGGAATAAAGGTACTTTCATTATGATAGCTGGTGATATAAATTGCACTATCGAGCCACTCTATCTGCCTGAGGACAATTGGGGATTTGCAGGGGACGCAACATGGAAAATCCCGGAGCTAACGAATGGAACTCTTGTTAAAGCAACGGAGGCCGCCCTGAGTTGGACTGCCTTTTGTCTTACTTGGGGGTTGAGGGCCGTAAATGGCCGTACTAAATCAGACATTGGTGCTAACTTCACATTTGACAATGGTGTGAGAAAAAGCCGCATTGACTATATTTTTAAAAAAATGGAATTTTGGAGCCTAATTGTTGATATGGAAATTGTTACGCGCCCGGAAAGCGATCACAATCCCTTGTCCATGAAACTTAAAATATATGATCTAATAAGGTTGGCGGAACCAGATCCGATGGGGCAAGGGGTTCTGACTCTATCAAATGACCGGAGGAGACTTAAATGGTCCACCATATCAAATGATGCAACTATACAGGCTAATATAGAAAATGTGGTGAAGCTTGCACTAAATAATATGAGGTCTGATGTTGTTGCGAGGGACCAGATTGATTTAGATAAGATTATGGGTATTCATGATAAATGTTTCATCGAGCTTAAACAACTTCTCTCGAAACCCTGTAAGAAAAGTACTGGGCTTTTGCAAGTCCCTAGAGCAAAATGGTATAACAGAGAGTGTAGGGAGGCCCATAGTTCCTTGATTGAGAAAGTGAAATCCAGAAACATGAGCGAAGTAAAGGTGGCCAGGCAAAGGTACAAAAGAGTACAATGGGAAGCTAAGAGGGCATGGGAAGATGACTATTGGACGGACCTTTTGGATGCCAGTAAGTCTAATAATCAGACTAAATTCTGGGACATTGTCAAATGCGGTAAGGATGGTAACTTTCGTACCCCATCCAATAACGTATCCCCTGAAGCCTGGATACATTATTATTCATCCCAATTCTGCGCAGAGGTTGCCGATCCTCCAATCACACTGAACCTGTTATACGTAATGCCCCCCTGTGATGTGACGATGACCTTCACCGAAACTGAAACGGAGATAGCACTAGGCTTGACAAAGCGGGGGAAAGCCCCTGGGTTGGATCAAATCCCAGCCGATCTGTTTAAGGCTAATACTGCCCTTTGGGTACCTTACTTAACAAATATAGCCAACGCTATAGCGAGAGGAGCTTGTATCCCCAAAACATGGAAGGGGGCCGAGATTCTGCCTATATACAAAAAGGGAGATAGATCAAACCCGGGTAACTATCGCCCGATCAGTTTAATTGATTGTTTTCAAAAAGTTTTCGCCCGTATGATCCTGGCGAGAGTACAGGGGTGGATGGATCTTGAAAATATACTGTCCCCAATGCAGGCGGGGTTTAGATCCGGTATAAGTACCATCGATCAGGTGCTACGCTTCTGTATGATTTTTTGGAAGGTTGTTACGCTAGGCGGTGGCACCATTTTTGCTGCCTTCATAGATTTGAAGTCAGCATTCGATCTAGTACCGAGGGGAAAGTTATGGCAGGTTCTGAGGGATCTGGGTATGCCGGGGGAATTAGTTGAGTTGATTATCAGATTACATGATGAGAACTACGCCAGGGTAAGGTGGGGAGCTCAAGGTCAATTCACGGACTCGTTCCCAGTAACTCGAGGAGTCCGCCAGGGGTGCGTCCTCGCTCCCACCCTCTTCTTACTCTTTATTGACCAAATAGTTAAATTCTTTATGTCCATAAATACCGATGCTCCATCCTTAGCGGGGACTAAATTTCCTATGTTGATCTTTGCTGACGACACCCTACTCCTATCTAAGGCCTACAGCGGGCCTTAAACCATTTTG
Organism: Lissotriton helveticus; assembly: GCF_964261635.1. Taxonomy (NCBI): domain Eukaryota; kingdom Metazoa; phylum Chordata; class Amphibia; order Caudata; family Salamandridae; genus Lissotriton; species Lissotriton helveticus. The sequence continues at coordinate 123,609,959 of NC_136067.1, forward strand.
AGGAGTTTTGTAAAAAAAAATGACCTCCAGATAAACGTGGGTAAAACCAAGTTTATGGTTTTATCCAGGAAAAATCTAATACGCAGTAGCATACAATTAAATGGGGTCAACTTGGAACAAGTTGAAACCATGACGTACTTGGGGGTCACCCTGGACCGTCGTCTGTCTTGGAAAGATCAAATAGCGACACAGCAATTGAAATTCGCCCAACTGACTGGATGCCTTCTGCGTGAGCAGAAGAAATCCATCACAAAACGGGTTATCCCCGCTTTGAGAATATATGATACCAAAATTAATGCAGCCACACTTTATGGGGCAGAGCTTTGGGGGTTTATGGATCTTTCGAGTCTATACAGAACCCAGTGTAGATTTCTTCGTAACCTAGTAGGGTTACCACAATCAACTCCATCGATCCCTCTCTGTCATGATATGGGTTGTCCCCCAATCATGGATATGGCAAGATATAGAGTAGTGTCTACTTGGAGGCGCTTATGGACCACTGAGGATCTGGTACTGTTTGCAAAAGAGTTAGCAGAAGTAAAGGCTATGTGGGGCTCTGAGCGGATCCCATGGCTCCGCTCGGTGAAAAAGAGCCTGTGTGACATGGGCTTAAACCATCTGTGGGTGTCCCCAGATATTAATAATTTTCCCTCGAAAAAGGAATTCAAGGATTTATTTTGGGCCTCAACCCGCCTCTCCCTGGTACAGGCCTCTAGTTCTGAGGGTCTAACAGGGCGTTTCCTAAGCTTTAAGCTGGATCCAGCCCGTGAGACCTATTGGGATTCCATCACCAGGCCATTGGATAAAAAGCTTTATCATCAATTTCGGGTGGGCTCATTACCCCTGAATTCCTTTACCTCATCCTGGGGTAAAACTCCTTCAAGCTTCTGTAGTTGTTGCCCTAACCATAAAGAAACCGTGGGCCATTTTTTGTTTGCTTGTCCTCAATACACAGAACCCCGCTCCAAGTGGCTAAAACCCCTCTTCAAACGATTACCCTGTAGAAAATCTTCGGATGCAATATGGGCCCTAAAAACAAACACCTCTGAATTCATCGTGATATGTTTGGCCAAATTTTTAGGCTGGGCCTGGGCAATTAGATTCAGAAAGAACCCAACTTCTTCGTAATTACATTCTGTAATGATTTTTGTGTGTCACTATATTTTTGGTATCAGGTTCATTTAATGTCTTGTGGAATCTACTAATGTTTAATAACCTTTTTATTGTGGTTTTAGCCTTAGTATAAATTTGCTAAAATTTTTAAAATTTGGTTTTTCATAATTGTTTGCATGTTGTGGTGGTTTTTTGTTTTTCATAAAAATGTTTTTTCTGTCTTTTATGATTTTATTATCGAAATAAAGACATTAAAACCTGAAAAACCTGAGTAGGACGGAAAATCCTATGTATTAGTTTTTGGTTTGTTCAATGTTGAAGGATACAGTGTTCCAAAATATTGTGCACCTAATCTTTGTTTCCTTGAAACTTGTACTGCAAACTCTTCAATCAGTAAAAGTAATGGTTACTGACGAAGAATTAGAAAGAACTGCAGCAGCAGCTCAAGCAGCCTTAGATGACAGAAATCTCATAGAGAATGACCCGGATGCTATAATAATCCTGGTAAATGTAAGGAAAACTATAACTTACAAACTGATAAATAATGGAGTATCATCGAGAGGTGGTAAAGTAATCTTTGTTATAGAGGCACATGAGTATCGGCAGACTGAGGTATTCTATTCATGGATTCACTTTCCTCCAGCAGATGGAGAAACACACGAGTTTCACTACTACAAAGTAGAAGAACCTCCAACGGAATATGTTCCTTCCGAGGACGTTGAAATTCCATTAACTTATTAAGAGCATCAGCTCTGGTTTAAAGGCGTCCTACAACATCAAAATCACATTACCAGGCTCGGTCCACTAGGTAGACCAGGAGCTACATGGCCGGTACTAGCCAGCTATACACCACATCCTGACATAGAAAACATGACAGGTCGAGAACTGTTAGCGCAGCTGTAACAGTTAATTAAAATACATAGACAATTGGTTCAATATGTCATGCAGACCGTAACAGCCCAACCTATTGTAAGGATTCCACAGCACACCCCTCTCCAGGGGAACATATACAAAATCACACCACAGACTATACAATCAGTCATTGGTAAAATGCCTGCCAAAAGGGAACAAATTCCGCTTTGGTTAGCACAATCAATTACTCAAATTGAGGCAGTATTTCCTGATAGTACACCTCATGAGAAACACAGAATTCTGACAATCTGTTTACCAATGGGGATAGCACCACATGTAGAGGACTGTGACACTTGGGGTACAGTCTGTGATTCAATATACCCAAAAACACATGGTGTTCCGTCTATGGCGGTAATACCAGACGTTCTGAGACAGATTCAAAATGAATACGGTCCAGAACCGGCCTTGAATCTAGGTATGAAATTAATGAAAGATTTCAGACAGGTCTCGGCTATACTATTAGCAAACATCAAAGGTGAAGCAGCATCTGTGGCAATCTGCCAGAAGTTAAAAGAAACAGATATAACAGACCAACCATATGAGCTTGCAAGAATTATTGAAAAATCCTAAGAAGAACTAGGTAGAGATAGTTTGGGTGGGAAACCATTAAAACCCCAGCTAACTGAAAATCCTGAAAAAGTTTTTATTAAAAATAATCTCACTACTCCTAAAAAGAAGTGGGAAAAACTAAGCAAACACTTCCTAAAGAGAAGCATTCGCAGTCCAGAGGAAGATCTCCCCAACTGGGAGGTAGGTCTCCCCAACGGGAGCCCTCTTAAAAAAGGTATAACCTGAGAAATAGGGATACTTTAAGAAAACCTGATAGATATCAAGATACTGATACAGGTTCCTCTCATACCTTTCAGACTTCCTCGCAGAAATCTGAGAGGAGAGGACAAAAAGAGGAAGGCGTGAAGTCCAAAGAAGAACAGCACGTTCCTAAAAATAAGAAAACTCAATTCACCAAAAAGAAGGTAGCAAGCGTAAAGATCAGACAAGCAGAGGATCTTGAGGACACAACGCAAGAACGGGGATTGGGCCCAGACAATGCTAGACAGCGCAGCAGAAGTGACCATAGCTCGCAAGATCCTGATGGATCATCTGGAGACAGTGGACTTGAATGAATGCATTCAGGTTGAAACTGCCGACACCAGGGTTAGAGTACCCCACAAGTTATATGAAGTAACACTCCGGATGGAGGGGGACATAACTAGGAAAATAAAAGCACTCTTTTGGGAGAAGCTTTCTAAAGGTTATGACATTCTTCTAGCTGAACGAGACTGGCCACCTGAATTTGTCAGGGAGTGCCCACATGACGAAGAGATAATTATGCCAGCCTTCTCAAATCACATTCCAATTCATAAAAAATATACATAGCCCAGAAAATGGGCAGTATCTCAGGTTCCAGCATTATATAAAAATCATGTGGGATGGGATGAGGACTCTCCTCGCCATAAAATCCAGTTAAAAAATCAACCTACTACACAAAGGCAGTATCCAGTTAAGCAAGAAGCTAAAAATCAAGTCAGGGAGATTTTAAATCAACTTGAATACCTAGGGGTGATTGAAACATGCACCTCATCAATGAACAACCCTTTGTTTCCTGTCTCCAAACCAGACAATTCATATCGTCTAGTTTTGAATTACAAACATCTAAACTCCTGTTGCAAAACATTTGCAATACAAAATGCACATAGTACAGCACTGATGAATAACATTGTGCGTAAAAAATATAAAACCACATTAGATATTTCGAATGGGTTTTTCTGTCAAAACATTGCACCTGAAAGCAGGCATTTGACCTCTTTCTCAATAATGGAGACACAGCTACAATTTTGCCATCTTCCCCAAGGATTCAAGAATAGTCCAGGGTTATTTTCAGCCAGAGTAACAGAGTTACTACAAATGTATGATGATGAGGTATTATCTAATGTCGATGACATCTATCTACAGACGATGATTTGGACGTTCCCTTGAAAAGACTGAACACCATAATACTTGGGTTCGCATCTGAAGGGTACAAATTCAATTTTAAGAAATCACGAATTGCCCACCTCAACGTCTTATTCTTAGGATACGAGTTATCAAGTGAAGGCAAAAGTCTGGCAGCCAACTTCCTAGAGAAATGTGCGCTGCTCCAACCTCCAAAGACGCTGAAGAACTTACAATCAATTGTAGGTTTCCTGAATTTCTGAAGAACTTATGTTTTAAATTACGCAGAAAGGGTTAAACCTCTCTACGAACTAATCAAACCTGATTTCAAACCAACAAATTGGACTCAAACACACAGAAATTTTGTGTTCAGTGCAAACAGACATGTTAGCAAAAACACAATTAGAAACACGCGATAATACGCGCAATCTTGTGATCCGAATCATCCCAGGGAGATGCGGATTCACATACCTGACCTTTAATGAAGGTGAAAAGGTACCAATAGCATACAAATCACACTTGTACACACAACCGGAAATAAAATTCACTTCTACAGAAAAAATTCTGACAGTGGCTCAAACTGCAGTAGCAAAAGAGAGAGCCCTCGCACAGGGTAAATGCATAATGATCGCTACACCTGTACCTGCCTTAGAGGCAGTGACAAAAGCAAGCATTCCCAATGCTAAGGCTTTACATCTGAGATGGATACAATGGGTTAATTATCTTGCTGCAGCAGACGTTAAATGGATCACTGACATAATATCGACGACACAAATATCGAGATACACAAATATCGAGTCAAAAATATCGATTGACAAAATATCGACTCCCTATCTTCAAACAGGTAAGTACCAAAATATCGACTCCAAAATATCGACTTACAAAAATATAGACTTTCAAAATATCGATTTTTTTAAAAGTCTTAAAATTAAGTTAAAACTAATATAGTAATAAATATATTTAATATAAACTTAGAAATAATTAATAAAAAAATGTAATTTTAATAAATAATTTATATAATTAAACAAATTATATCACCAAAAATTACACACACACACATATATATATATATATATATATATATATATATATATATATATATATATATATATATATATAAACATATTATTAAATAAACATATATAACATTTTAGAAAATGTTTAAAATTTATTGTTACAACTATAGTGAGTTCAACATTAGCAAAAGTGTTGGATAGCGTAGAGGTCAAATTTACTACTCCCACTCCAGTGGGTGCAACAGTAGGGAAAGCGCTGGATAGCGTAGAGGTTAAAATTACTATTCCCACTCCAGGGATGTATGACGTTACAACGCATACTTTTAGAATGCCTACCATTACAACAAAACTTTTACAACGCAAAAACTTTTACAACGCATACATTTACAACGCAAGATTTTACAACGCATATACCTTTACAACGCATACCATTACAACGTAAGTATTGGTAAGTATATAATAATTTTTTGAATATAAATTAATAAAAAATATTATAATATAATTTAATATAATTTAATTTTATTAAATAAATTTAATTTAAATGTAATTTTACTTTATTTTTACAAAGTACCCCTGTACCCCAAAAACCCAAAACTGACCCTGAACCCTAAAAATACCCCTTTACCCATAAACTGAAAACTGACCCTGAACACTAAAAATACCCCTTTACCCGAAAACTGACCCTGAACCCTAAAAATACCCCTTTACCCCAAAAACTGAAAACTGACCCTGAACACTAAAAATACCCCTTTACCCAAAAACTGAAAACTGACCCTGAACCCTAAAAATACCCCTTTACCCCAAAAACTGAAAACTGACCCTGAACCCTAAAAATACCCCTTTACCCCAAAAACTGAAAACTGACCCTGAACCCTAAAAATACCCCATTACCCAAAAACTGAAAACTGACCCTGAACCCTTAAAATACCCCTTTACCCCAAAAACTGAAAACTGACCCTGAACCCTAAAAATACCCCTTTACCCAAAAACTGAAAACTGACCCTGAACTCTAAAAATACCCCTTTACCCAAAAACTGAAAACTGACCCTGAACCCTAAAAATACCCCTTTACCCAAAAACTGAAAACTGACCCTGAACCCTAAAAATACCCCTTTACCCATAAACTGAAAACTGACCCTGAACCCTAAAAATACCCCATTACCCAAAAACTGAAAACTGACCCTGAACCCTTAAAATACCCCTTTACCCCAAAAACTGAAAACTGACCCTGAACTCTAAAAATACCCCTTTACCCAAAAACTGAAAACTGACCCTGAACTCTAAAAATACCCCTTTACCCAAAAACTGAAAACTGACCCTGAACCCTAAAAATACCCCTTTACCCAAAAACTGAAAACTGACCCTGAACTCTAAAAATACCCCTTTACCCAAAAACTGAAAACTGACCCTGAACCCTAAAAATACCCCTTTACCCAAAAACTGAAAACTGACCCTGAACCCTAAAAATACCCCTTTACCCATAAACTGAAAACTGACCCTGAACCCTAAAAATACCCCTTTACCCAAAAACTAAAAAGTGACCCTGAACCCTAAAAATACCCCTTTACCCAAAAACTGAAAACTGACCCTGAACCCTCAAAATACCCCTTTACCCAAAAACTGAAAACTGACCCTGAACCCTAAAAATACCCCTTTACCCAAAAACTGAAAACTGACCCTGAACCCTAAAAATACCCCTTTACCCAAAATCCCAAACATATAACCTTTTTAAAATAATTATATACTTACTAATACTTACATTGTAATAGTATGCGTTGTAACGGTATCTGCGTTTTAAAAACATGCTTTGTAAATGTATGCGTTGTAAAAGTTTGTGCAATTTAAAAGTTTTGTTGTAATGGTAGTGCATAGTAAAAGTAGCGTTGTAAACGTTGCATACCCACTCCAGTGGGTGCAACAGTAGGGAAAGTGTTGGATAGCGTAGGGGTTAAAATTACTATTCCAACTTCAGAGAGTGCAATAGTAGGGAAAGTAAATACTTCACAAATATATATAAATAACATAAATAGTAATACCAATTACAAATAATTAAAATATTAAAAAAGTGTATAAAAATATTAAATATTTTTTTATAAATACAAAAAAAAAATATTTAATTATAAAAATTGCCTACTCATACTAATTAATTACCTATTAACAATAAATTAATTTACAATTTAAAAATTTATAAATTATTTTCAATTACCAATTATATTTTAATTAATTACCAATTAATAATTAATTAACAATAAATTCAAAATAAATATCAATAAATAAATTAACATATTTAATAAATTATAATTAAATTACTTCCCACCCTATTCCCCTATAAACACACAACCCGCTACAGAAAATAAATTACTAAAATTAAAATATTTATCAATTATAATTAATTACCAATTATATTTTAATTAATTACCAATTAATAATTAATTAACAATTAATTCTAAGTAAATATCAATAAATAAATTAACATATTTAATTAATTATAATTAAATTACTTCCCACCCTATTCCCCTATAAACCCACAACCCGCTACAGAAAATAAATTACTAAAATTAAAATATATATCAATTAATCAATTATAATTAATTACCAATTATATTTTAATTAATTACCAATTAATAATTAATTAACAATTAATTCTAAATAAATATCAATACATAAATTAACATATTTAATTAATTATAATAAAATTACTTCCCACCCTATTCCCCTATAAACCCACAACCCGCTACAGAAAATAAATTACTAAAATTAAAATATTTATCAATTAATCAATTATAATTAATTACCAATTATATTTTAATTAATTACCAATTAATAATTAATTAACAATTAATTCTAAATAGATATTAATAAATAAATGAACATATTTAATTAATTAGAATTAAATTACTTCCCACCCTATTCCCCTATAAACCCACAACCCGCTACAGACTTATATTACACAAAAAATAAAAATTATTATTAACTTACCTTAAATTCGATATTTTTGTTGTCTATATTATGTCTAGTCGATATTATGTCCATTCTATATTTTTGATTCGATATTATGTCCATTCTATTCGATATTAATTTTCTCTAGTCGATATTTTTGTTGTCTATATTATGTCTAGTCGATATTATGTCCATTCTATATTTTTTACTCGATATTCTGTCCAGTCGAAATAAAAGACTCGATATTATGACTGTACACCACGTTAAATACGTCTTTGACCCCTGCTTAAAGACACAAGAATTCCTACAATACGAATAAAATGTCCTCTGCCGACCGAGATTCTGTGTTTACCTGGACCACCGTGGTCCCTTCTAAAGGGATGGTAACTATAAATATATCATGGTGGCAGTGGATTCCTGCACAAGATTTATTTGGATGTGACCCCAGCGCTCGGCTGACGGCAGAACTGTTATAAAGGATTTGCGAGTCTTTATCGGCACATACACAATCGGCACGCCACACTCTGACCAGGGTCCTGCGTTTAGCTCTCGAGCTTACAAGGAGGCCATGGCTAGCTTGGGTGTTGCATTGCGGTATTCTAGTCCCTTCCATCCTGAGAGCAATGCGGTAGTGGAAAGAAAAAAACGTGACATAAAGTAATCCATAACAGCTAAGGTATTAGGTTCGTGTGATGGGTAGGTCAAACATCTAATAAGTGTCCAACGTAGTCTCAACAATCTGCCAAGAAATTCTCTGGGTGGAATCACTCCATATGAATTACTATTTGGGACTAGAATGATAATCGAAGACCTCGATTGTCAAACTTCAGTGGTGGTACAAACACCCTTTGATGTCAAAGATCGCTTGGCTGTTTTACAGGACTTAAATGAAACAAGAAGAAGTCTGAGTAACACGATACAGAAGCCAACAACCACTGAAGAAAAACCACCTGTCCCAGCAAGACCTGTCTGGATTCCATAGATTGGGGATCTAGTCAGGGAAAAGATTGCGGTAAAGAAAGAATTTGGGCCTTCTTACAGAAAAGCAGTACCTGTCCTGGCAATCCAAGGAACAAGATCAGTAGAACGATCTCCCCTTGCTGGTAAAAGGGAGAACAGAGTCATGTCGATCGACCTGGTCAAACCACATCATGTGGCCGATAATAAGTAGTAAGCCAAGTGGAATTCCAAGATGTAGCAGACAACCAAATCTTGCTGCAATCCAAGAGGTCCAAACTGAAAGACTTATCACCTTTGATAAACCTGCAGTAAGAAAAGAAGGACTATGCAACAAAGCAATGGAAATTATGCCTCTTGAGACCCAAATAACAGTTCATCAAGAAACTCCTGTCTACAATGATGTAGCCTCTGACTATACAAATATGACAAAGGAAGAAGCAACTCCAAAGATTAATAACAATCCTGATGCAATTCCAACAATTGACAGAACTGCCTCTGGCTATTTCATCAACTTTGATAAATTTTCTGAGGATCCCAGAGAACCTGAAGATAAGCCAGCAAATAAAACTTTCAAAGAAAAAATAACAGAACTCTTTCATCAACTTAAGAAAACATATCTGGTTTCACCATGGGTTGAGTTTGGGATTGTGTTAGGGGTACTGTTCCTCCTGCTCTGGCTCATTCTGGTTTTAAGCTTAGGAAAGATGATAGATGGAAAATACAGTACAATGGACACAGCAAGTAAGAAAATCATCTCATCTTGAAAAAAGAGACCTGTCATCAGTGAACATCACAGCCGTTCCTATACCTGGTGGTATAGCATGGGACAGAACTGATTATGACATATATGGCCCGGTGGAGCTACTGAAAATTCTACACCAGTTCAAGGTTTCTTTGAGGGACTTTGTCTCACCCAGCACATTTTCTGATGATTGGGATTTTGAAACTATTAATAACATGATGACAGATTTAGAAACGTCAGCAAAATTTACAGAACATGAATACTTAGTAGGTTCGTCAGATTATGAACAAATGTATTGTTTTAATCATTATGGTCACCATTATTTGCATAAATCTGCATGCCCTAGGAATGTTTTTACTTACAATCAATGGGAACATTGTCCAACGCCGCCAAGAGGCAGCTCGAAAACATTTTATGAAAAGTTTGCGTACTTCACAGGGTTTAATGTTACAAATCCAGAGACGTTTTATTTCGAAAATATGAATAAGACAGGAATGAAAACAATGTTGACCAATACTAAACAAATTTATACTGCAAATTTTTATGCTCAGCTGTCTACATTAGGTTTTGACTTTGGGAAAGACAACATTGAGACAAAAACTGTCTGAGGCACGAAAGACTGGCAGGTGTAAGGTTTAGAAGCCCTGTTCAGAGCCTGCATTATACCAGAACAAATAATGTTTTTAAATGACACTGTTCAACAAACTTCTTGTCTTGGCCTGGCTAAGATAAAAGATTTAAACAAACCATCTATACCTAAGCCCACATCTGACAGTGATCATACTACAGAAGAGGAGGTAGACGTACCCTATATTTTAAAACAATACAGAACTAATCCTGATTGGAAAAAATGGTTAATCTGGCCCATAGACACGAATAACTGTCAAGATAGATTCCTGAACAAAACACAAGGGTTCACAGTGAATAGGCCAGATCCAAGATATTCCCAGAGACAACATCCAGGGATAGTAACTACTTACAGTGTAGGAAAGCTATGCCTTGAGTGGCTACAGAAATCTACACTTCTAGAAATCAAACAACACTTATCTTTACTTAAAGAAGGCAATGATTTGCAAGATTTCTTAATGGGGCCTCGCAAACCACGTCAAAAATGTTTCATATATGCCGGTATATACGCTGCGTAAAACGAAGCTTGGAAAATAACGCAAATAGAAACTGCAGAAAGAATACGAGAAATGTATCCTATTATTTAGAGAAAGCACTCTCTGTAGTGGACAATGGGTTAACGACTCTGTCCTCCAGAATATATTCTTTGGACAACATTGTATCCTCTGCAATTGACATAATCGAACAGTACTTGCTAATGTTACAACATGGCCAGTCTCAATTACGTTCTATAATGCAGCTAGGCTGGACGTTACAAAATCTCCGTTCAGGCTACGTGCCATGGCGTCTAATCAACACCACGTCATTATTTTCTGTGTTTAACCTTACAGATAAACAAATCTCTTTGGCACTAAAAGGAGCAGACTATACGGTGCTGAGCATTGAAAAACTGGAAAGATTACTATTGACAGTTTCTGAGAAGCCTGTTATTGAATGGATAATACATGGCACCATCACGATACCAGTGACGATTTTCCAATTACAGTATTGTCTACAGCATATACCAGCGGGTAAAGAATAAATTAAGTCGACCTCGACTTTACCATACACACACAAATGTTGGAATGGGGGAAAGGAGGTATTCCTTAGTCGTAAAAATTGTAAGAACTCACTAAGTGGTACACTTTTGTGCCAAGGTTCTGCAAATAACCTCTCTTGCCACCTGCACGGTACACCCTCCGCAGTGATAGAACCAATTTTCAGACAGCTATCCAATGGCAGTTACGTTATGCTCAACGACCACAGCTGTTGTGGCATGTTGCCAGGAAAAGCGTATCTAGTCAGTGTCTCGTCCATGGTCACTTGTTGTATGCAAGTATTGTATCCAACGCACAAGACAGACAGGGGGACGGCATTATGACCTTCACTGAAAATCTCTTCTATACGAATTGATACTTTGAGCAGAATGAAAGTCATTCTTTTACAAAAAAATGTGCCACTGACCTCATCTAGAGAAACGTATGATTTGCAAGTTGCAAGGACTTCATGCATTATTATCAACAAACTGCCCAGTACATTTCACAGAAATGTTAAGTCAAATCTTAAATATGTCTGATACCAGTGGCATCGCACATGTATTTAAGACGATTTTTTCGGGACTGTTAACACCATTTACAGCAGTCCTCTGCATTTTTCCAAATTTCGTTCACTCTGTGTTCGGCGGCCTGCCTCTCATCTTGGGACTTGTAGCAGAAATTCTGTTTTTATTCCTTCTGCTCCAATATGGCAAGTCCGGTCACCAGCAACACCCAGACTACCATGGAACAATGCCTCCTTGCCATGAGGTATCATGAGACAATTTCACAGATTCTTGGCTTGGCTCGTTTAAGAGATCTGAACACAACCTGGTTTCTATCGTTCAGACCAATCTGGCAAGATTGCATCTTACCTGTTCTACGATACCTGCTTTGCGGATAGGAATGCGTGTTGGACATTTGTCTTACACTTCCATCAGTCCTGCCATCCGATGTTGACGCTTTGCTAGGCCCAGTAACGACTCATGCATCGTGTTGCCCCCAATGGCTGCCTATTCTGATGAGGGCATTCATTGAGGTCTCACCGGCAAGTCTAACTGTGGGTGAGATACGAGACACTACAGGCATACAGGTACCACCTACTGTGGACATTGCTAATGCATCAAACGCTGACGGCGATGATCTACACTTCTACACTTTTGATCTGCTAACTGAAGTGGTCCCACTTTCACCTACTACGTTAGATGGTTTCTTTGCCAGCCTAGACGATCTGATGTTTTCTCCTGAATCCGAGAATAACTTTTGATTCATGCACACGGCGTTCCCTGAACTCTGAAATTCGGCCTTCATTTTTCAAAACAAACCATCTACCAATTTGAACTTTTTCCAAAATAGAACTTTTTGCACAGAGTAATCTGCTTAAAGTAGAACTATTCTTAGAGAACAAGATTTCTTTTTATACATCCTCAATAACAATATTTGACCTAATCATCAGAACAAAAACGGTTTAGATATTATGCTTTGGCATGGTCTCGAAAAAAAAAAAATCTTTCTACTTTATGTAAACATCATAGACGTTTCATGAATGTAATTTTGTATTTTACAAATGATAGAATGTATGCTATGCTTCATGTCTATAGAGAACTGTTTGTTCTATACTTGTTACATTTAAACAAACCTTTTCAAAAGCAAATTGTATGTTGTATTTTGGGTGGGATTGTAAACACTAGCTTTAGATATGTTCAGTGTTTCTACGTTTAGTTTTATTGAACTTAAAATCGTGGAGTGGGTGTTGTAAATGAATCTAGGACCCTAGTGTAATTTTTCCCGATTCATGCCCTTATATAGGTATAGATTATCCGATCCTTATATAGGCATAGAAATGATTACCATATTTACACTGAGCCTATGCAGCCCAAATACGGCATGGCTACTTCCACTAAGTTCCAAGAATCAACAACGATTTCTTAGAGAAACCCGCCTTAATACTAATTTATCTAGGAAATCATGGACTTTTCGAAGAACTGAGTCTTTGATGACGTTATTAAGTCCAATCACACGTCAAACTCGGCACCTTCAAAGTATAAATATGCCTAGATTTGCCCAGACAAATACACAGTGGTTTGGAGCAGATCGACTTACTACTTGCCCGACGCCCTGCAGGAGAAAGTGCCGAAGGAAGCCGACCCTCCAGCTGACGCACTGAGAGACGCTGTCTTTTATTCTGCCGAGAAATCCAGCTCCAGTGTTTCCAGGCTACCCCTGCGGGTTGCTGGGAAATCGAGTCCTGAGATAGAGATACAAGACCTCCTTCATTCTAAACCAAGGTACGGAGCTGATTAGACCCTTAGAGAATTCTTGGACAGATTCTTGGCAGAGAAATACTAAACTTAAGCTACTCCTCACTTACTTCTCCCCTTGTACTAGACTTAGGTTAGGTACACCGGGGTAGGCGTATTTTAGAAGCACCAGTTGAGTACTTTTAGTCATTATTTTATCACTGTATGTATTTTATATGTTTTAGGCAACTTATGGCTTAGAAACCATATCATGATTTTACAGTACTACTTTATAATACTTTTCGGATTATATGCCCTGTACTTTATAACCAGTATTACGATTGTAGCAGTACATTTCTTATGCTTGAGAAAGAAGACTGTTCAATAAATACTTTTTATTGAAAACGCCCCTCTCTCTATTTTCTCAGCACCGCTGGTGAAACGAAGCATGCACGATTGACTGAGTAAAATAGCTATCTACTGTTTCCGTGACTCTAGAGATTGATTTCTTATTCTTGGGAAACAAAGTTGTCATGTTTATGCGGTTGTCAGAAACTAATCCCTTCTTGTGAATTCGAGAAAGTTTCTAGTGACCTCTGAGCTAGCTGGCACTCACAATTAAGTTTAATGTATTCGGTAGAGACCTAGTCGACTTCAGTCCTACGTCTAAACTACAGGATGTATTATTCCAATGCGCAGAGCCTATAGGGAATATAGGAGCTACACTACACTCTGATTATATTGTGCTGCTTAGTGTACTTCGACATGATTGGTATGTTTAAACCTATTACCTGGAATATTCTTCTGCGCAATCTGAAGAAGTAACTATGGGGCATATTAACAAGGGCCATATCGCCGTTTTTGCAGGACTTTTTGCCGCGAAAGCGGCGATATTTTTATCACCCTATTAGCAAGCTGTCGCTATCGCCAGAACCTAACGCCTGCTCAGACCATGACTTAACCTGTATATCCAATGGGAGGTGGATATCCAGGTTAAGTCCCCATTAGCGTTAATGCCTGAATATCGCTGGATTTCCAGCAATATTCACTCATTGAGCCGCTATCGCCAGATATTTTATCGCTTTAGAGATAAACGTTGCTAATAGCACGTTATCTCTGCGATAATATCCGGCGATAGGCTGCAATAAAAAAAAAGCGCTAAGCGCATTTAGCGATAATTATCGCTATCTGTTGCTTTTTGTGGTAAGTACCACACTATACTATAGTCTCGGAACACATTGTACCGAGACTAGGAAATAGACACTCAACTTTATGTCATATGGCTCATCTTTTTGTCATATTGTGTCAGGAGGATGGTCTGAAATACAGAAGGGTTGGAATCAAATAGGCACAGGTACATAAGGAGATGAGTAAAAGTGGACCAAGAAGAGCTGTGGTCCAAGCAGGATGAACACCATGCATGCATGTCCTGTGAATTACCTAAGCCTATCGGAATGGAAAGCTACCAAGTCATAGCTCTGGCACTGAGGGACCTGGAGGTTGGAGAAAATGGAGGATACTTAGGGGGATATTTACAACTGAGTGTCAGAGCGCGGTATTGCGCAACAATTGGTAACAGCCCTCCGTCATTTTTAAAGCGCAGGGATACACCGTAATGAAAAGAATATGGCGCATCCCTGTGTTGCCCCTAGCGCTGCCACTAATAAAGCTGCCGAGCTCCAGTGCAAGCACCCTTGCGCCATGTTGTAATGGTGCCTGCACAGCAGGGGCGATTGTTTATGTGCAGGAAGGAACATCTCTCAAGCACATAAACAATCTTGAAAGGTAATTTGCTTTTTCTATGTGTGCTGCACAATGCAGCATACATGGAAAGAGCAGAACATGGGGAGAAATTAATAATTTCTCCCTGTATCTCCAGTCTAAGACCAGATATTCCATGATGTTAGTTTATGATCCTGCCCCAGCCTTGTATATATGTGGCAGAGTCAAAAAGCAATGGGTGTTGCAGCAGAATGCCATTACACCATCCATTGCAAGTCCCTTTCGCACTAAGTGAAGTGTGGAATGGGTCCTTAATTACAAGGCAGCTTTAAACCATGCTAAGTGACTTAATGCCACTTGGCAAATAAGAAGAAGGGGATATCGCCACCAGTTGGGATATCCACTTGTAAATATGCCCCTTGGTATTGATTGCTGGTTGTGTTGAATGGTGATGTAAGGGGAAGCTGTCGGAGCCAAGTGTGGGAGAACAAGACTATATATCCTGATCATGTTTAAGGAGGGGGGGACAAACCCTGGAGGACCAACCAGCTCATGAGGCAGAAGCAGTGCCAAGTTGCATGTGTTATAAAACTGCTAATGCAAGTGTTTGCTGGCTTACCAACTGCAAGAAGTTGGTTTTCAGTTGATTCACCTAAAAAGTCTGTTGCCTACTGTACATCTCTTGAGGGGGTTTGATGTGCTAAAGACATCTGTATTAGACTTGCTTGTCTTCTGTCAACCATCCTTCAAACTGAACATGCCAGAGGGATTTCTTTTGTGCATAGTTTTTTTTTCCATTATGTACCATGACCTCGCTTTATCTCAGATGATCAGTTCTCTAGACACAGACCTGAGTTATGTGATTGCTCTTGCCTGAAATGCGCAAGCTGATTTAAATTGTGGTACACAGAAAACACCTGCTGGCACAAATGAATCCCTCAATTTTATATCTGAAAAAAAGGCAGGTTAATTAGTAAATAATGACCAGTAAGAGTGGGAGTAATGAACTGGTGGGGCAGACCCGGTATTTATCTCTCTTGCTAGCTATTTCTTAACAGAGCCAACACAGTTCTTGAAAGTAGGAAAGGCAGGTTGTCAGCATTAAGAAGTGCGTACTTTCTCTTCCTCAGTTGGAAGCAAAACCTGGCTTCTTTTTTTCTGTCCTACAATCTGGTCTAGCTTGGGCTCTGGATTTCCCTTTACAATGATGCACAGAGTTTCTGCTCTAAGTCTAAGCTGAACTGATAACCTGGATAACAGGTCCGGCTCATATCTTAAACAGTGGCAGTTGGAGCTAATTCAACTAGCTGCTATGCTTCTGGCAATCCTATGGCATTTGGAGGGAGCAAATCAATTCCACATTCCACCAGTTCTTTTCATGAAGTCCAACAGCTTTACTATGCACTGATTCAACCAGCAGAGTACTCCAAAATGTAGAAACTTATTTAGATTTTGCGACAGGATCTTGAATGAATTCTTCGTAGGGTGAAGTCACAAGCAAACCCTAAAATCACCTGTGCTCAACCCTCATGTAGCTTGGCGCAAAGCAGTCAGGCCTAACTCAGTAGCAATGTGTAAAGTATTTATGCAACACTTCAAACAGTAACACTGTGCAAACACAACAAAAAAGGATCCCAAAACAGGTTTAATGAAAAAGAGTGATGTTCATTAAATAAAAACAAGACCAAAATAACAAACATCCAATCAGTAGAACTGGAGATATTCAATTTTAAACATTTTAAAGGAAAGAGCAAAAACCACTGACTATGAATATCTAGTTGAACTCGACCGGGTCAAAGTCACAAGTTCATGCCGACCACGAAGGAGCGCAGGTTGGCTGTAGTCCAGTAGGGCAGAAGTCCAGCAGAGTAGCAGTCCTTTCAGAAGAGTCCACAGACTTCCTGTTAGAGTCCACAGAAGCGTACTGAAGAATTGGTGTCTGAAGTCCAGAATTTATACACAGTTGTGACTTTGAAGTGGGGAAGAAGGTTCTAGAGGTTCCCCTTTGAAGTCCACAGGCATCCAGAAAGGGATTATCAGCCCTTTGTGTGGAGGTAGAGCACACTCTATTCAAGTGCAAGTAGGGCTGTGCTCAGCTCTGCCCTCCTATTCTGCCAGTGATGGCCCATCCAGGCACACCTAAGCGCTCAATTTTGTGTGGCTGTCGAGGAAAAATACACAAAGCTCAACTGTCAGCTACACCCAACTCGTGTGACACAGAGACAGTCTACCAGCATTGAAGGGCTAAGGAAGTAAAATGCCAACTTTCTAATAGTCAGCAAACCTCTCAAACACCAGTACTGACACACTTTCACACATTCATTTCAATTCATGATCACTCACCTTCAATATTGTGATCACCATTTATTTAATCACATTTTAAAGGACCTTTTAGAATATCTCATTGAAAAAATTACAAGCTATTTTACTGTTTTTACATATAGAGAGAACAAACATAATCAATCACATGTAAAGCAATTTTTGGATGTGCAAATCATTACGACACAATACATCTTCAACAATAAAATAAAATAAAAAATACAACATACAGTTAAATCATACCACATGGAAAATGCAATTTGTTTATCTTAAGCCAAGTTCTGACTTTTTGCACGCCCTTAAGGAACTCGCTATATTTAAATTTGTAGCTCCTCACTGAATGACCATGGCCAAGCAGCCCTATATGGAACTCAGGGACAATTAATCACTAGCTCTAAGCTCAAGTGCTTATTCTGAAATGTACTTGTTTAGTAGAGCAACTGTCAATGCGTTTTACACCCTTTCCTCTTTTGGGTTCTCCTCAGGACTCATAACATTTGAGCACTCTTGTGATGTGTCTCACTCGCATGCCAGCTTGCACTGCTGGGCAAACACAATACTCAAGGGTATCCTAAACCCAATGACCAGCCGGAGTTTATCTTTTATTAGAGGGTTTTTTTCTTCCAACCAAATACCCACCAAGGGAGAGAAATAACCAATCACCAATGACCTTTGTAATGTACCTTCTTTTTAATTCTCCTTCCCGGTAGTGTTCTCCATGGCATTGCTGTAGCGCAGTTTTCACTACCAGGACATGTAGAACTTAACATTACATTTCCCGCTTTTTAAATACATTGCACCTGGCAATGTTGGCTGTTTAGGGCCTACCCTAGGGGTGAGTTATATGTATTAAGAAGGAAGGTTTAGGCCTGGCAAACGATTTTTTTTCGCCATGCCAAAATGGCCGTTTAAAACTACAGACTCAAGCTGCAATGGCAGGCCTGGGACATGTTTCAAGGGCTACCTAAGTGGGTGGCCCAATCATTGCTTCAGGCCCACTAGTAGCATTTAATGTACAGGACCTGGGCATAGGTAGTGCCCCTTTACTAGGGACTCCTGAGTAAATTAAATATAACATTTGGGTATAAGGCAATTCTACCATGATTTGAGGAGAGAGCACAATAACTTTAGCACTGGATGGCAGTGGTAAAGTGCACAGATTCCTAAGGCAAACAAAAACGAATTCAGCAAAAGTAGGAGGAGTGAAGGCAACTTGTTTGGGGGTAACCCTGCATAAAGGGCCAAGTCCAACACAGACCCAATCTCTAAAATTGATCTTATCACCCTTCCGCATAATTCTTCTTCTAACATCATAAACCTCCCTTGGGCTTAGTTATCTTTTTCTCCCTGATGACAAATTACACTAATTAGTTTTCCAGCATCCACTTTCCTTTGAAATGATCTATTCATCCATGTCGGACACAATTTGGAGGAAGGCATCTTTGCTTACAACACCTCGAAGGGAGATTTTTCTTTTGTCGAATGACAGAAAATACTGCACGCCTCCTCCACAACAGTACATTTTCCAGCCTTCGCCCAGTGAATACACTCCAGTAGAAATGTATTTATGGGCTCTGCGAGCACATTCGCTTGAGGGTGAATACAGATGTTTAATGATAACAGTCTATGCGATGCATGAAACAAATTATTCTGCAGATATGTGATAAATGACCCGGTATACTACATTACGTTTATGGTTATTTCTGGGATTGAGAACACTCTCACACCATCCCATCTCTGAAGAGCATTGAGAAACAAAATAATTATTTGATTTTGGAGCAACACATGCATGTCATGAGATGTCTGTAAAATGTTCCACTGCAAACCTATAACTTTTCACTAAATACTGGAAATTAACTATCCTTATTTTGATGTCATTACAATTTGATCGCTATAAAAAAAAGCAGGTATTATAAGGGTGCATAGCAGTTCATGTTGAACAATACCACTGTAGAGGATCATTTAAAGCGCTAAAGAAAAGTATAAAGAAAGTAATGGAATACAGTCAAGCAATAAGATGAATTCATTCTTGTGAAGAAGAGTGCGTTCACCCTTTAAGTTAACATCATCCTGATAACTGTTTAATATAGTGATTTGGCTTTGAAAACAACAGCTGTGAAGCCTCAATACTGTCCTGCCAGGTGGCCTTGGCTACTGATAAGCAATTGCGGGGCATATTATCAAGGACCGGCGATACATTATCGCCGCTTTTATCGGCAGGAAACTGCCGATAAAGCGGCGATAATGGGCTTGATAATATGCTCTATGAATTCCTATCGAAGCCCATGTTAGATGTCTTCACATCTATGAATTCCTATCGAAGCCCATGTTAGATGTGAAGACATCTAACATGGGCTTCGATAGGAATTCATAGAGCATATTATCAAGCCCATTATCGCCGCTTTATCGGCAGTTTCCTGCCGATAAAAGCGGCGATAATGTATCGCCCGTCCTTGATAATATGCCCCTGCATCCGTTGAGTCGACTAAAAAGTACGGAATTGACTACTTGTTCTACTTCAATGAGATTGCCTTTGCATTTGAAATGAAACAAATAGAATGCAAATGCCTCCTAGTTGCAATGAACAGAGATGTACTGCTTGCTTCTGGATTTACGTAACTAACTGGAGATGTGGAAAGAAAATAAGTTAACAAATATTTGGAGGGAAAACACCATACTCTTATAGTTCATACACTCTGATTTTTTTTAATGCGATTAAGAACATACGTAAATATACCGTTAGACAGATAGGAACGCAAAGCACAATGGGCCTTATTTATGAGGCTGTGCGTCACTTTTACGCCGCTGGTGCGTTACTTTGTAAACCCCTGCGCCACATTATACCTGCGCCAGGTATAATGTATGCAAGGGGGGGCGTATTGACGCAAGAAAGGGGCGTAGAAGTGAAGCAGTGAAATCTATGAGATTTCACTGCACCAATTCAAGGACACAAATGCGTCAATTTCTTACGCCTGCCTCACAGCAGGCGTAAGACTGACGCAGGCCCTTTCACATGGGGCTTGCCCCATGTGAAAGGATACATTGCTGGAGTTGCGTCACTTTTGTGACACACTACAGCAATGCGTCACTTTTGTGCCATACAGATACGTCAGAAATACTGACGTATCTGTAACTCCTTGCGCAATGATGCGTCATACTGTAAATATGACGCATCATTGGTGTTGCAAGGAGGGTGCAATGAAAAGTGGCGCATCGCTGTTTTCACGCAGCGACGCGTCACTTTTCATAAATGAGGACCAATATAATTTTGGCATTTAGGATGTGCCAGCTGTAAACAGAGAAGTAGTTCCATCTTACTATCAGTATTTTAAAGTGTAGCTTAAATTACTGTATTGTAAGTAGTCAGTGATACCTAAGTTTATGACAGCGCCACACAAAAACAGATTAACACATCATAAAATGACAAATGATAGATTGCCATACTATAACATTCCTTACAATTTGATGCCATAGCAAAGCATAACCAACATAAAACGACGTAACATAAAACTTGAGTGTAAATGGTGTAGGCATGCAGCGAAGTACTGTGCTAAGTAGCCTCTCACAGAGAAGGCGCTATTTGTCCAAGGACCATTGGTGCCCATATATTAGCTGTGTAGGTTTTTTAAACAAGGCAATGTCAGTCAGTCAAAGATCTTTATTTGGCTTAATGACAGCCATAAAAGAACAGATAAAAACGTTGTTTAGCAATGATAGACATGATAACATTTAAACCAACCTAATTAATATCCAGGAATTCATTTTCCAACAATATTCCGGGGTAGGACTGCAGAAGAGATATACTTATAAACCATAAGACAAGTGAATTCATCATTTAAAAGAAGTAGATGGCATAATGTAGGTTGACACTTTCTAATGGTTAAAAATCTTAATAATGGTTTTAAAAAAGTGCATCTCGGATTAAGTTAGAGTATACAAAAAAACATAAAATGCAAAGTTCTCTGTGCAGAAATTGAGTTACATGGACATAAGTCTAATTTAGCATCACAATATACATCACGTGGGTACGAAACCAGCAAATGAGCAATACCCATCCTAAACCTAATCAAATAAAACATTTTTGCTTGATTAAAATAAAAAGAAAGATAGGATTCAAGTTGTTGGGAGCTAATTAACAACGAATGCTCTATAACCCTTTTTTTGGCCATCTCTTGACTATCTCTTACATGCTTCAAAAATAAAAGGAAGTCACTTTTAAGCTTGGCTTTAGGAATTGCAGATATGTTTCCGAGATTATTAAAGCAATCCTGCAATCCCAGTTTCTCAAATTGATCTCTCAAATAAGAGAGCCAAGGAATTTTTTTGCGCAGTCCAGTTTCAAACAATCTAAAATTATGTCACGATTCAGAGTTGGTTCCTCTTTTACCCAGATGCTGCGCCAAAGCATCAAAGGTGCTAATTGCATACAAAAAGATAATGGTGTTAACCCTAATTCGTTATGACACATAGTGGCAGGGGGACTTTTGGGTAGTGTTCACATACGTTTTAACATGTTCTCTACTCTCTGGAGGCCCGATGTGTTAGTACAGCTCCAAGCTCCGATGCCATATAAAGTGAAGGCGCATGTTCGTGGTTTGTAAATATCAATAATTACTTTTATGGGGCGGGAACCTCATTTTTTTGTGAATCTAAAAATGACCGCCATGTTTTTGTTGAAGCCCCGAATCCTAGCATTGAGTTGGTGGGACCAAGAATTTTTTTCATTAAAAAGAATACCTAAATAGGAAAAAGTTGACACCTGACATAATGTTTCATTCTTTATATAGAAAGTTTTTGTTTTAGATGGGGCTTTTCCTGCTACCATGACGTGTGATTTTGCAACTTTTGTTTTTAACCCGAGATCACTCATGAATTTGTTAAAGCTGGTTAAAAGCCTTTGTAGTCCTACTCCAGGTCTCAACATTAGAATGTAGTCGTCTGCATATAACAAGGCTGGTAAAGTCCTGCGGCCTATTGTGGGTGTATCTACATTTCCAATTCTGATGTGGCTTTCTGAATAATGTATGTATAGACAGAATAGGAAAGGGGCGAGTACACATCCCTGTCGCACCCCACAATCCAACTTTATGGGTGGGGTAAGCTCACCAGCAGCTCCGAACCGTACTCTTCCTGTGACTCCCTGATGCATTGCAGCTGGAAAATGGACAATGGATGGATCAATGCCCCTGAGCAACATTTTCTCCCACAATTTCCCCCCTGCACCCAGTCAAAGGTGGACGTCAGGTCCACAAACCCAAGGTATTAGGACCCTGACTTATCCATTCTGTATTTGCCAATGACCAGGTGCAGATTAAGGCACTGTTCTACAGTGCCCAGGCCTTTCCTAAAGCCAAATATGACAGCGGAGAACTTCCAGTTTTCTGTTCTCCAAGTCTCCAGTCTCTCCAGTATTACTCTTCCCATAATCTTACAAGTGCTGTCGATTAGAGAGATTGGTCAATAACATTTAGGATCCGACCTATCTCCCTTTTTAAATTTAGGGACTATTGTAACTAATCTCCATGACTCCGGAGGGCCCTGGGCACTTAACTTCTTAATATGTTTGTTAGTAACAGTTGCCACAGGGGGATATTTGCTAAAAATAAATCCGCGGGTATACCATCCGGCCCTTGGGCCTTGATCTTTACAGTCTGGGAAAGCACCCTGTTTACCTTGTCTAAAGTTTGGAGTTCCGCGGGAGATGCCACATGTTGAAAATAGGCACCACATTGTGTCTCAGTGCTATTACTGTAGAGGCTGGCGAAGTGTGTTACCCAAATTTCAGGCATTATTGTTGCATCGATGTTGCCATTTTTGTGGCTCACCAAAGTACTCTTCATTGACAGTTTTCCAAAAGAGTTTGGAGTCGTACCTCTGGGATGCCAAAATGTAATTGGCCCCATGCTTCTTGCCTGATCTTCTTCTCTAGCGCGCGCTTATAATCTATGTGCATCTGTCTAACTCCTACTTTGCCTCGTGGTTTAGTTTTTAAAATCTTGATTAATTTATTATGTAGTTGAGAGCATTCCCTGTCAAACCACCTTTTGTTTTTCTGTGTTCTGTTCGGCTGGTTATTAGTTAGGAGTACCTTTATTGTCTCGGTTATTGCCTTGTAATTTTCTTCCAAACAATCCAGTACTTGCACAAGGTTGCTCTTTATAATCTCCTCCAACACAAAGTCTGTATTGACAGTAGACCTCTTCCGGGTTAACCCCTTATTTTTGGTATAAGATAAGGGACTACTTTAACTGGTGTAGTAAGAGGATCTGCTAGGATTGCTAGTTGCGGGTAATGATCACTAAAATCTATTTTAGGTATATTAAAAATCACAGTTTGAGAGTTGAAATAGTTAGACAGAATGATACATTCAATCAGCATCCCCTGACCTCTTCCCACATATGTTACCACATCAGAATTTAAGAGCTCAATAAAATCTAAGGTTAAAAAAACTGAACATTTTGAGAATAGAAAATGCAAAATATCCCTACAAGGATTGTGCTCAAAGTGGTAACCACCCACCATATCCCTTGCTAGATAGTGACATGCCTCACGTTTAGAAAGTGAGCACAATGTACAATTAAAATCCCCCAAAGTATTACATAGTCCATTTTTATCTCCTCAATATGCTTCGTAAGAGCAGTTTCCAATTCCTGGGCAATAGTGGTATTTACGATATTAAAATTATTATGATAAAAATTAATAACTACTAGGGTCAGAGTTCTCTTGAACAAATTATTAATAATTTGGAAATGTGGAGATTCCAACTGCATTTTCCTAAGTCTGCCATTTAATGTTGTAGAGATCCGTGTTACTAAGCCTCCTTTGTCATGACCACCTACAGATGGTCTAGACGGTGTGTGAACAGAATTAAAACCACTTATGTGAGCTATTTCGTGCATCCAAGTTTCCTGTAAGCAAACCTCACTAAATTTACTAACAAACTCTACCCAGTCTTTAATACATAATTTATTTGACAAACCTGCTACATTCCATAAAAGACAGCCATATGTAATTATGCTGGTGTAGGGGGTGTCTTTACTCTCTACGCAGCCAGTATCTGTTACACCACTGTCTACTGTCATCATATTTGTTAGTGCCTTAGGGTTCGGAGCACCAGTTGGTAGAACAACAGGGCAAACTGGCAAAGGATCTGATATACCATCATTGAGCAAATTAAGAGGGTTAGACCCTATTGAGTATGTTGAATCTAATAAACAATCCTGGTTGGGATGACAAGAATCATTTACAATTCTAGTATTAAAAAATGACAATGAAATTGCTGTTAGGGCATGCTAACTATCTCTTTCTGTATCAACTGAGGCATGCAAGAGGGTTAAGTTTAGATTTGCAACACCAGACTCCCTCACAAGGCAATGTATTAACTTGTGGAAACAAAGCATCTTGGACTGTGCAAGATTCCTGAGATTATACATACATATATATAACAGTTTTTGGGTAATAGGAATATTGCCCTGTGCTATACGTCTCAGTTACTGGTCTCCACCAGTATAGTGATTAAAATATATGCATAACTGTACTGAGAAACCAACACATAGCAATAATTATTCTCATGTTGTTTCTTTGTATAGTCTTTCTTTTTATGGTTAATTTAATACAGCAATACAGTCAACAAGTGTTTTGCACACATTTGCACTTCTTTAGGGCAGTTAGACACAAACATCATACATCAATATTTACCATCCATGAAAATCATAACAAAATAAAACAAGATAACTAGATACACATTAAACAAGATTCATATAACCTAGAGATTTTGCTCCTATTTCACATCAAACTAGATGCAGAGAAATGTTACTTGTACATACATTGAGAAACACATGTTTTTCATTATTGCGCCTCATGTACTAGATTTACATAACCCTACATTTAGATAGACAACATTTGTACATGTACAGAGACATAATGTGCCTATATTATGCCACATCTACTTCATTCTATAGTTATTTTTCTAATATTTGACACCCTCATATTGCTGACCATTGCATGTATAGTTTATATACAGACAGACATTTTTCTCCCAAATTGACATAATCCACTTGGAATTCATTAGATACACTTTTTAATCATATTCTTGCATTATTGGTACTATTATCCCAGGAGAAGCATTGCAAGACAGATCATTACCCTTGTAAACTTTGCACTTTCACATCTGTACGTTCTATATAATTGTATGCAAATCTTCCTAATAGGCTTGCTTGAAATTATTATAATGTAAGTATTTCCCTTTCAGGTCAATCTACTGTGCTCAATCTGATCAGTCTTATCTCCTCAATCTTATTTAGTCTATTATATCTGCGTGGTGAACAATCACTAAAAATGAATAGACAGGAATGGACAATGTAACTGTAACTATGGTTCTATATGATAGATAGAATTTTCCTTATTGGCCTTAATGGCCCTACTCATATACTATATTTTAAATTCTCACCTGTTGTGGAATATTTAAAACGTTGCTTGTTCAAATCGCAATTCAAAATGCCACAGGTCATCGTGCTTAGATCGCTATAAGATCCCCTTGATACAGGTCTGCAAATAAAATAAAATGTGATGCATTGTCACTCTTTGATATGTGTAAATATATACATCTTTGGTTAGATAAATATTTTAATTTAAATCCTTACTGTTACTGCAAATTCTCAGGTTCTGTATTAAGGGTGTGTCCGCTAAACATGTTATATCAGATAATTAAAAGATTTTAATTCAGCCATGACTGTTTCCCGAGCAGTTATCTCAATCATAATTTTTTATCAATTAAAGTAATACATCATGCCAACAAATGGCTTTAATTGTTCATTCTATCATTTAGATTTTTAAATAAATATCTCTGTTTAAACTGGCGAAGGTATTGCACGTGTGTTTAGACTTGAAACTCGCATTTCCTGTTCACATTTAGTTGCAAAAATAAACAGCTCATACAGTTTATTCAAATGCGACTCCCCACCCTCTTAAAAAAAAATGTTGACGGTATCTCACTGACTACGTATTATACATGGTATCCAAACTATAATTAAGTGTTTGGAGGCTCTGCCCTATGGCCATTAGGGTTATTATCACACACAGTCACTTCTCTGAGAACAAACGTCTTCCCGTCCGGTTCATGGTGCATCCAATGTAACTGTCCCACTGCTCTATTTATAATCTGGTCTTACCTGAATTGGTTGCACCTGTTAGCGCGCAAAGTTCTTTTTTTTCTTATGTTCTCTATTGATTGTTGTTTGCTTAGCTAGAATCACAATCAATACATTTATTGATCTATTTTGGGGCTTTTTTCCAATATTATAATTCAAATAAGTAAACCTGACTTTTTAAAAAAATATTTTCTTGTCATTATCTTACTTACTGGAAAAAAATAAAAACATATAGGAAACAATTTCAAAGATGCTGTCATAGACTCTGGGGGCCAGATGCAGGTAAATAGTATTTACCAATTCTAAAATACCGAATTCTACCGATTTGGTATTTTAGAATCGGTAAATGCTATGTAGCAAAAAATTCGGTAAAAATGACCGAATCGGTAATATTCGGTATTTACTGAATCGGTATTTACCAATTCGGTACTTTAGAATTGGTAAATGCTATGTAGCAAAAAATGCGGTAAAAATTACCGAATCGGTAAGATTCGGTATTTACTGAATCGGTATTTACCGATTCGGTAATTGCCATTCATTCCTATGGGCCTGAAGGCCCATAGGAATGAATGGCAATTACCGAATTGTCAATTACCGATTCGGTAATTGCCATTCATTCCTATGGGCCTGAATCGTGCTTGTGTGCAGATGTGGCACACATACATGCCCTAAGGACATGTATGTTTGCCATATGGCACAGTTGAAAATGCACTCATTTGCATTTTCAAAGGTATTGCTTATTTACCACCAACTTATAGTTGGTGGTAAATAACGAATCCTAAAATGGGAAAAGCACTCATTTGAGTGCTCCCTACATTTCAAATTCAGTAATTTACCGATTCGGTATTTTAAGGAATCGGTAATTTACCGATTCCTTAAAATACCGAATCGGTAAATTACCGAATTTGCGATTTAGGCCACCTACATCCCAAATGCCCAATACTGGTCGGTAACGGCCGAAATTCGGTAATTTCGGCCGTTACCGACCGGTATTGGGCCACCTACATCTGGCCCTAGATTTCTATGACGAGAATAGAACCCTCAATAACTTTGTTCGTAGCATCCCAGAGATGTACTTGTGCTACTGGAGACTTGCATTACATGAAACACACTATTCGTGTCCACTCTTCTATCTACTATAACTTAGTCGATGGAGACTCGAACCTCAATACTACTGATCTTCTATCTTATATATAGGCTTGCGAAAGGTTATATGAATCTTGGTTAGTGTGTATCTAGTTATCTTGTTTTAATGTATTATGATTTTTAAGGATGGTAAATATTGATATATGATTTTTGTGTCTAACAGCCCTGAAGAAGCGAAAATAGGGGCGAAACACATGTTGGTTGTATTGCTGTATTAAATGAATCATCAAAAGAAAGAATAAAGAAATATACAAAGAAATAACGCGAGAATAACTATTATTGTGTGTTGCTTTCTCAGTACAATTATGTATATATATATATATTCACTGAAAAAACCATAGGTTTGACACCAGTTATAGTTAGCTGGAAATTTTACTGATATAAAACCAATGAAATTCCACGTTATAGTTAGTTGGACTCACTATAACTTGCGCGTGTAATGCACTGCTGATGACGTCACATATTACATCACTCATGACATCACTGATGACACCATCCAGTGAATGTGTGTCTTTCTGAAAAATAAATATGTGTTATATATGTATATATTATTGAATATCTTAGTGAATACATATATTAGTGAGTAATGCTTAAATATTTAAATATATGTATTAGTGTTTCACTTTGTGTATAAGTGGCTGCATGGGTTGATGAGTAAATACATGTGTATGTATATAGGTTATTAGATGTTTTTCTTAGTATCAGTATGAGTGTTTGCATGCTTTGGTGGGAGTATTACTTAGTACATAGATGCAAGAATGACTGAGTCTCTGTATGTGTTTTGAAGACAGCATATGTGCAGGACTGTATGGGTGGATTAGTGTGCATATGTCTGTGTTAGTGAGTGAATGACTGTCTTATTAGTGTCTTTATCAGTAACTACATATGTTTTAATGTAGTATATGTGAATATTGATGTATATAAGTGACTATATGTGAGAGTGAGGTATTGTAAGAGTTCCTATTTAAATTAGTATGTGTTTCTATAAGTGATTTTTAAGAGAGTAAGTATGTGTAAGTTTCCTTAGAAGTAAAGTGGTAATGTGTGTGTATAGCTGTTTATTTTCAATAGTTTATTTGCATGTGTGACTATGTGTGTGAATAACTTTTAGATGACTGTCGGTGTGTAACAGGATGTGTAGGTGTATCACTACATATGATTAGTGAATATATGTATGAGTGACTATATAGAACTGTTGGTGAATTAGTGCATGTGTATATAGATGGTGGAATTATTGAATTGGTTGTTGTAACTGGTATGAGTATCTCCATTTTTTTGAACATTTTAGTTTCTATTTTTGAATATGCGTTTCAAGGGTTAGATTACAGTGAAAGGAGGTCTGTCACTGTGTCACAAGGATGGTGTCATCAGTGATGTCATGAGTGATGTAATATGTGACGTCATCAGCAGTGCATTACACGCGCAAGTTATAGTGAGTCCAACTAACTATAACGTGGAATTTCATTGGTTTTATATCAGTAAAATTTCCAGCTAACTATAGCTGGTGTCAAACCTATGGTTTTTTCAGTGAATTTCATAGGTTTTGTAAATGCTACTTCCTAACTATAACGTGTGTAAAACCTATGGTTTTTTCAGTGAATTTCATTGGTTTTTAAAATGCTAATTCAGAAATATCTTGTGTATACAACCTATACTTTTGTCAATAAAGTTCTGGCAATATTTGTTTCGGAAACAAGCCGTTTTCTTCACTGTTCAAGTTGCATAGAGACTCCTTGTAAAGCGATACAGAATTAGAAAGTCTGTACCTTGCCTTTTTTTGAACGCATTAAAATTTGTCTATAAATAAAAATAGCCTTTCTAAACTTTCGTGCGCGACCCGGTGTGCGCACTCTCGGCAACAGTTCTCAATAAAATGGATAGCGCATTTCCAGGCTTTCGTGCGCGACCGTGTTCGCTCACCCACCTATATATTTCGTGAAAACTTTGCAATCTGAACTTATTGAATTTCTTCATAGACCCATCAAAGAATAAGAGAGAGGCAGAGAAAACTCTCGGATGTTATTAGTTGTACCTACCTTATAAATATAATATCTGTGGAAGACAGTAAAAAAATATGTTTTAATACATATTTCTAAATTCAATGTAACAAAATAACTCAAACAACATATTAAATGGTTTATTTTTGCTGTCCTCAGAATACATTGATTTTCACTATAAACAGTGATTTCAATATTAATCATCATATAACAGCGGGGAAAAAAAAACACAATCAAAATGATTGTGTTTAAAAAACCCATCCAAAATCTCCATACATATTATAAATACCTGAAAAAACATATCTTAAATGTTTTTCTCAAATTCGCAATTTCTTGAGTAAGCACACTACATCTTCCACAGTTACAAACTAATTAAACTATACGACCTATTTTTAAATATATCTCAAAAAAACACCGTGCAAGTATCTCCTATAAAAATCTATCTTAAGTATACATTTTCTTCTCTCATACCTTTCCGCATGGCCAAATTGTATAAGTTAACTCATTACCTTTTAAATACCTCTCCCAAAAATTTGCGTCCATATATGTTCTAAAATAATTATCTAAAGTACTCATTTTCTTCTCTCATATTTTTCCACATGGCCAAATACTATGAGTTAAGTAGTTTTTTTCTGAAATTTCTTAATCTTAATCTTATCTTTTCTTTTGTGAACCTTTACAGTAAAAATGTGTAACATGTTTTATACCATCAAACATTAACTACATTTCTACCTGATGTTATCACTATACCAAACACAAATTTCATTTATAGATTTGTAGACCCTCAGTCACATGATATTTGTAAACAAGAAAGTTTCATATCTTTACAGTATTAATCTTCCTACAGCAAGTGATTCTACTGAAATTTGGGTTCCAAAAATAGCAGATAGGAGTTAGTTAAGGCAAAAGGCAAACGTTTCTTAAAAGTCAATTGGGTATCATTGCAAAGCGTCCAGCCACTTCCACACTTCAAATAAGCTGTATAATGTCCTGATGATGTGGAAGGCCCTTCATAAAAAATAATGGCTACAGTTACAAATGTTCTTCTAGAAATAGATACTTGAGTAGCCACAAATTTTTTTATTAATGTTGACAATTTACTACCATCAGCTCTGCATCGTTGAAACATTAATATTACATAGTGTCCATATCTATGGATAAATAAAGTTGATAACATTTCAGACTTACATTGAGAACAGACCATGTTCTGATGCGCATCTTTAACTAGTTTATTAAAAGACACTTCTTTACAGTCAGGTAATGTTAAATATATAAATCTTTCACTGTGTATATCAGTACTACTTGAAAATGAGCAATTATCACACTTATGTTCCCATTTATAAGAAAGGCCAAAAAGATTATCAATATCTACACTTTCATCTTCCAAAACTGTAAACATATACATAATAAATTCCTGACAATCTTGCTGAATATTCTGTGAAAATTGATTTACTCCTGCACATATATCTAAAACATTCCTTAGTTCTGAAACACTTCCTACTTCACTTTCACCACTACTGCATTTTTCAAATATAGAATTTAAGGAATAGCAAAATGTTTCCTCCTGATTTTCTACAATCTGTTCCCTTACATTTTTTAGAAAAAAACCAACATTAACTACTACATTTGCATAACAGTTGACACCAGGCCTGTTTTCAAACTTAAATCCAACAATCTCTTCAATACTAACCGTTTTCTTATGCCTACCAACAACAGCTACATCTTTTTTTCGTCGTTTCTCAACTACTTCAGCACATTTATCATCATTTTTACTTTTCTGACCAACCATACGCCTTTCAATTAAAGGATATTGAGGTAAACTTGGAGCATATTCTCTTCTTAACCTATTATACTCCTTCACACAATTTAAATCTGCACTAATCTTTGTCTCATCATAATCAATTAAATAAAGTCCACATAAAGTTCTAACTCGTGATAAAGCAACATATGCCATACCCTCTTTGAATACAGTGCTTCCAATATTTACCAAAGCACAATCTACACTTAAACCTTGAGATTTATGAATAGTCACTGCATATGCCAAACAAATTGGAAATTGCTTCCGACGGACATATAAGTCTTTCACAAGCAAAAAACGATTTGAACAGCGACTAATTTGCTGAACTTCCTCAATTCCATCAAAGTTTATTCTTAAAAATTCAATCTCATCTCTATTTGTATAATTAACAAAACCAACAACATTACCCATTGCTCCATTTACCAATCCTCTTTCTACATGTAAATTTCTCCTTAAAATTATCCGACAATTTAAACATACATACAGATTTTTCTCTAAACCAGCAGTTTTAGATATACTTTTTTGAAGAGAATCCAATTTTAACTTCAAATTTTCAGACAAAACAATAGTACTACCTTCATGCTCTATTCTATCTTTAGCTTCCAGTTTCCTAATTTCTTGATTTTCTAAATTCAACATTTTCTCATTAAAAACTGAACATTCTTTCACAGTTGGCATCAAGCATATCACTGATTTATCTGCTACCTCTATACTATATATTTTCTCAGGTACATTATCTTCATTAGGAAACAGCTTGGAAAGTAATCGTGTTCGTAGAGTGTGTTTCGCATCTTCAGTTAGTTTTCCAATCCTGATATCTTGAAGAATATTTCCATATTTAGTATCCTTTGCCTGTCGCATATTTTGAATCAGTTCAGTATATTTGAAATGTGACCATATATTAACATTTCCAATACTGCCCAGGCACTTTCTAGTCTCTTCATGCGTAACAGTTTCAAATAAAGGTTGTCCTTTCACTGGAGTTAGTTGGAGTAGATCTCCAAAAACTATGACATGTTTACCTCCAAATAACACATCATACTCTGTCTTAAGTATCTGTTGCATTCTTAAATGCACAAAAGCAAGCATTAAATTAGATACCATGCTTACTTCATCAATAATAAGAAGTTTCATTTTTTTAAGCACTCTAGAAACTTCAAAACAAGCTTCTCCAGATAGCTTGTGATATTGTAATTTATTTTCATGTTCAACTGGCAGCATCAGTAAACGATGTAAAGTAATACCTTTAATATTATGTGCTGCCAATCCAGTTGGAACAGTAACAACACACGACAGTGTTGACTGAGTTCTCTGCTGTAAATATGTAGTAATTCCTTTAATTAGGAAACTTTTACCAGTTCCAGCTTCTCCACTTACATATAATCGAATAGGTTCAAATGACATACATGAGCAATCTTTTCTCTCATGACGAAAGCCATGCTCAATGTGCTCTGTCACTTCATCATATATCTGTCTTTGCTCAATATTAAATTGCTTCTTTAATTCTTCTAAGTTGATTACTTCCTCTTGACCTTGCTGCATTGCTCTTTCCACCTCATCCATGGCGGTGGCTGCTTCATTTTGGATAATTGGTTGTCCCAGTGGATCTTGACTTAATGAAGCCGAACTTTGTCTATCTTGTGAACTATCTCTAGCAATCTCCGCTGCAATTGTCGCTTCTTGCTCTATTTGATCATTCAACATTTGCAGATAATTACTAAAAACAGGACATTCAATACTACTTTTAGATGCGTTGAATGAATCTTCATAACTATCAAAGTTCCCAAGTAGTTCCTCTTCTCTACGCCATGGTTTAAAGAGTTGCAAAAGAGCAAAATAGTAAAATTCTCTTTTGTCAGCTGTTTCGCAACTCAGTTTCCGATGATTAATCAAGTGTCCTTTTCTTTGCTTCACCAGACATCCTTCTTCTCCCATTACAGCATATACACCTTTATCAATGTTCTCTGTAACATTCCTTTTAAAAGTGTAGTTTTGAAGTATTTCATACAGACAAATGTTTTCTAGAAGAGTACTTCTATTTGGATAGTATGTATCCAACATATTTGTTTTCAAAATGTCTGTACTGTTTGGTTCTTTCTGGGCTAAATATTCAATTTCTTGCACAGGTTTTAGAACACGGTTTCGTGTTTCTGCAAGACCCAAACTCACCCAGAGAATAGTCCTTGATTTAGCATAAAGACTTGCTGATGACAATCGGTCACAGCATTCATATGCTCCAATTTCTCGATGAGACAACATCTTCAAACTGTACGTATACAATTTCTTGCTTAGGCTCTTTTCATGAGAAATGTCTTCCCACATCTCCTTCAGTTCCGTCTTTTCAGATTTTGTGATGTAAGACGTTACATATCGAGCCACAGCAATAGAGTTGTCTGCAACATATTGTATGTCCATGTTAGCATTCCACATGGACAAAATGACTGGGTTATAGTCATTTATATATTTGGATTCTTCACCTCTTCTTAAATTGTACGTATTTTTAGGTGACCTTCTTCTGATGTTATGTCGCAAAGATGACATTAAATTGTTGACTCTTCCTTTTGAAAGTACCGGTCGTGCAAATCCAAAACGACATTTGGTGTAGAATTTACTCTTTGATTTGAACTTTCGCCGACAATATCTTCCACAACGATGATTTTGAAAACGTAACACTTTTCCTCTTAAATCCTTATCAGTTGTACTATTAGGTATGTCACAAGTGACATACTGTTCAATAAAAGACAGTACAGTCTCATCCGAGTCTCTTCCAAATTTAGGAGCATCCTTGATCCATAACAGCATATGAATATGAGAAGCACCTCTTGCTTGGTATTCTTTTCTCCAAAAGAAATCCAGTACTTCACCAAGAGGCGGATTTTTCTTGTTTGTAAGAAAAGACATCATAGCTTCAAATCTATGATTAAAATATCTGCAAACATTAACCGGATCTAATGAACACAGTTCTCCGGGTGTCTTGTAGTTTATATTTTCTATGTTTGCATTCGCCTCCTGAAGAAATTCAAGTAAGTCTTCCCAAGCATACTCTGCACAGCTTAGAGTTAAAAACCATGTTGGTGCTCCTAAGTTTCTAAGCATGCACTTCAAATCTCCATGACGACGGTACCAATACTCATTAGTACCACGCTGACAAGCCATTATATTAATTAGGTGTGATTCCAAAACACTATCTTTCTGTTGCACTTTATCCATAAATTCCTTAGCTGAAATATTATGCAGATGAACTCCACTTTTTAAGATATGATTTACTGCATAAGAGAGACCAGATAAGTCACTCTCAAACAGAAGATGAAACAAATATGGAATGCATTGGCGAAACCTCGGATCTTCTGCATATAATCTTGTTGTACGGTATTCAGATGCAGGAATCTGCATAGGACGATCATCATATCGTGTACCTTCACCTGTAGGGAATAACTGCGGGAAACAACGACCTTCCAAACTTTCTTCCCACACACTAATAGGATTTCCTTTCGCCTTTTTCATCTGAAATAATTCAATAGCATTCCCTATTGCTTCTTTGGAATGCAGTGGATGAACACTGTAATGTTCATAAATTTCTTCACTTCTGGATAGATCAACTTTTTCAATTTGTCCAATAGACAAATCACTCTCCTCTTCTTCACTTACATCTTCTTCTTCTACGTATACATCTTTATAGTACTTATTGTTTTGAACTAAATACAACGTTGCCTTTTTGACTTTTCTAACATCCACTAAATCTTGCCAGATTTTCTTACTCTTTGTAGGTACACCATTAACTAAAATAACTACAGGTTCCTCTTCTACATTTTCAACACCAATTGTTTCCATATTTTTTTTTTAAATCAAGTGGCAAATATACAACTCTACCCTTTAATCCTCTTTATAAATCTGAAGGATTTAATTTACCAGTCTTAGGCTCTATACGAACAATAGCCTGAAAAGGATGTACACATTGGATCAGAATAGTCTCATAAGTATTTAAATTCATCAATTCTGATGGAATATTTATCAACTCTAGAATATTATGAACAGCTTTAGCAGGCATTTTATTTTCATTTAATTTATTATAACAATATTTACAAATACGTTGCTCAAAACCCAAATCAAAATAGTTTTCCACCAACAAATAAGTTGCAAAATCTTTCCATTAAACATTACTTTCATCTTCACTTTTTAAATATAAATCAACTAACCTAGTTTGACTTTTGTAATGAATGCGTCGACAACAGACACAAGAAAAATTTGGTTTCTCACCTGCAATTACCTTAAACTTTATTATTTCCTGTTAAAAATGTTCAATATTAACATGTCCAACATTTTCTAACACATTTCCTTCTATAATTATATCAGTCTCTGCATTATCTTCCTCTGGACCAAAATAACTTACCTCAATTTCTGCACAAATCTTCTTAACATCTAATTCACATCCATGCAAAAGAGCACTATTTAACTGTTTAAGTTTAAGTGCTGGACTTTTTGCATAATACAACTTTCTCACCAATTTTCTCATTTTAGTATGATGCACTGCTAACATCCTGAAGTGATGAAACACACTCTGGCATATTTTTTTAGAAAGACAAGCCAGAGAATGACCTTGCAGACCTATTTTTTCTCGCACTCTGCAATGATCTAATTCTTGCAATGTAACAATTTTTTTTTTTAGACTTTCTTTAGTGTACTTACGTAAGGAATTGCGAAAGAAATCAATTGAATCCTGTCGTACACTACAAATGCTACTACAATTCCAACTGTAAACAGGAACATTAGTACGTCCCCCTGAAGCTCTCCAGCCA
This sequence comes from Lissotriton helveticus, assembly GCF_964261635.1. Classification (NCBI taxonomy): domain Eukaryota; kingdom Metazoa; phylum Chordata; class Amphibia; order Caudata; family Salamandridae; genus Lissotriton; species Lissotriton helveticus. The sequence continues at coordinate 123,646,381 of NC_136067.1, forward strand.
TCACCTCTTCTGCATTTCTAACCGCAATTTTCTCTTTCTCAATTACACATCCCTCCTTCACCTCGTATCCTCGACCACTGGTGTCAACTGCATGCAACAAATCGTTACTTTGAAAGTAACTCTCTTCATTAAAAAATGGTTCAGACGTTGAAGTATGCATCCACTTCCCAGAAAACACTTTACAAAAATTACTCCTATTTATGTGTCTCTTCCATTTACTTTTAGCTTTTAAAACTCGTATTGCCTTATTTAGCGTATTTATTCTATTAAGTACTAAAATAAATAATTTTCTTTTTGTCTCAAATGCGCGCTCAACAATACCCTCTATATATTGTTTCTTCTTAAGAAAAGCAGATCTTCTTTTAGAAACTTTCTCCTTTTGTAATAAATTCGAAACTACTCTGTTGTAAAACATACGCTTCCTGATTTGGCTAAATTGATTCATCCGAGTTTTACTGTACAGATTTTCCTGGCTCCTGATTCCAGAAACATTTTTATCTTTGGTTCCATGTCTCCTTCTCGATACTGTTATACTTTTTTTCTTGTGCACTTCAATACTAACATTTTTCCTTCCATATATTGCTCTCAAAAACTTTTTGGTTTGCTTACCAGGAGCACTCTTCGTTTTATCCGTCCTATGTTCTTTTGATACTTCTTCAATTCCTTTCTTCTTCAAATTGTAAGTCCGTTTATAGAGCTTTCTTTTTTCAGTTCTGGTCGGCATCTTAATTTAAGATTTTGATGAAATTCTCAATCTGTAATACACAAACATAACAAATATTATAGTTGACTACTAGCATATAACGTACAAATTTAAACCACAGATTCATTTTCTAACTAGAATAAAGAAAATAACAGAAAGTCTCTGAACAGAGTAGGAAATCCTGTAGTGAATGTTGGTTCTTAATTTTATCACACTGCATATCTGTTTTAACATTATAGACAGTTTTTAATTCTAATTTTTAAAGCATACAAACAGTACACTTTTTTCAAGAACTATGCGTCATCGTAGATGTTTTAATCTTTTTAACTACAAACTCTTTTACACTTCATGAGAACATGTCTTATCACTCTCCTAAAGCACATCAACGACGAATAGGACAAGAAAACTCTCTTCAAGAATGCTTTACTATCAAAAAAAATGGTATTTATTGAAATCTTCATAATTTTCTAGAACTTTTAGCATTATATCATCAGTGACTTCTTCAAGTCCAAAGTCCTCATCTCCTTCTACCATCTCTAAGTAAGCGGAGTCTAAAGACATGTCCATAAAATCATTTTTTTCATCTATTTCTTCTTGAAATATTACGTCTAAAATTTCCTCCATCACTTCATTAACGATTTCAAAATGAATTTCTTTCTCTTCTGAGGAATTCTCCATAACTAGACTCAGTTTATTCTTCTGTATCCTTTTAAAAAAATATAGAGACTAAATTATATCTTTTTTCATAAATGTGTAACTTAAAAGTACTTTTACTAATTGTTAAACAACATATTTTTTTATAATTTCTAACTTATTAACTCTATATATTTTAAGATACCACGTTCCTCTTGTTTTGAAAAGAAATTGGCAATATAACCCTAAACATTAACACTAATCTTTTTTTTCCATTAAATAATTACTGTTGTTAAAAGACATTTTACTGTAAAATTTCTTTTTAGATTTTCTAGATATCACAAATATTTATAATCTGTAGAATTAATTTTTACAGATCAATTTTTTCAGTTCACCAGTACAAAGAGCTATGTAAACTATATGCACTCTGAAGAGAAGGTTCACACTATACAAACCATAGCATTCACTTAACAGATTACTACTTCCCACAGAGACAGTTACTTTTATGTTTCAACAGCATACTCACCATGTAAAAGTCATAGCATATACAAAATGTCAGACTAAGTATGAAGAACAACCTCATAATAAACCTCTGCATGAATATGTAAAACAATGCCTATACATAGTATAATCACAGATATGCAGGAAAGATACCCATCACACCTAGAACCATATCATAATACCTCTCTGTAAATAAAGGAGAAACACTGCCAAACATAATGCAACAAGATTTCAAAAATCATGAGCACTTCACAAGATTTAAGTAATGGAAACATGAAAGAATTATAACCCAATGATCCGTAAATCTGAACTCCATCAAAAACAACACATGCACCAAGCCCATTAAAAGATAATTTCAACTGTCAGTGGAGAATATCCCAAAATACATATCTAGTATAAACAGATACAACCCATGTGAATAATTCAAGATAAAATCAGATTTCAAAATGAAATTTTACAAACATTTAAAAAAATCTTCTTCATTATTTTCATATGCACCGAAAAAAATTGCCTATGCAAAAATACCAACTCACCTGAAAAAAAAGAATATAATTCCTCAAACTGTATAATTCAGAAGGCAGGTTGTTGCTTTTCAGCACCAAACACTGTAAAAAAAGAAAATAATAAAATGTAATTAACTTATTACAGACTTATTTCTTACACAACATAGAGCCATTATAGCAAAGAACAAGCATAACAGATAAATTCCCCAGGATTCTCTATCATTACAATAAGATACAAAATGTCTCATTTATGAAACCATTGTGCCACAGATATATCAATTTTTTCCCGTGTTAAAACTCATGCACCAGCAACACAAGGCCTTCATAACTAAAAGCCCATGTGACGGAGAACAAGTGCATAGACAGAAAATACAGGGCCAACCATGGGCATATGCAAGCAGTACACCTGCACAGGACCACCAAACCCCAGGAGCCACCATATTTATATATATTCTTAATATAATAATCCTCTAAGAATGCATACATATTTGCGTAGCGGACCATGGCAGGAATTTGGCGTGCTCTGCCTCTGTTCCACTTCCAAACACCTTGATCCACCCCCCCTCTTCAGTGGGCTGCACGCTCCACCCCGCCCAAATCCCCTGTTACTGAGCCCCCTACCTACGGTAAATTTTTCTCTCTAACCAAGCAATAGTGATAATTATCGCTGTTGCTTGATAATATGCCCCCAAATGTGTACAACTCGACAGGCTATACGTTCCACACGTTGACTCCATAAGAGAGATGTTTTTGTACGACTTGAGTTATGATCGAACGACCGACGGAATGAGGAAAGAGGGGGTCTGAACATGGTGCCTCTTTGTTTACGAAGAACAAGCATAGATGTAACACTCCCTTACTTAGAAACGACTCACTCTCTGAACCCAACACTGATTTGCGAACGATCCAACACATTACATACATGCACCTCTCGCCATTTTGTCGGTTTTGGCGCGTTTTTTTTCCCTTACACAATAGCATAACAGAAACGTGATAGTGCTTCGCATGCAGAGAGCTCATTGATAAAGACATAGGGGCAGATTTATGAAGACCTTGCGCCGCCGGTGCGTCACTTTTTCCCATGTTAAAAATGACGCACCGGCGGCGCAAGGCCTTCATAAATCTGCCCCATATTGTCTAACCACTAGCACCGTCGCAGTTCCGCTTCACTCAGTGTTAATCACTGCTCCCACGCTTCTACAGACCAGATGCTATGTCGTATTTCACTCTTTATCACGCTTTAATCTCCACAATAACAAACACTTCTCCGCCAGCCACCAGACAACACAGTGCAGATGCAGAGGCACTAATTAGTGAAATACAACATACCCTCTGCTCTATGGAAGCAACCGAGCGGTAATTCTGAAAGAAAACATTCACTAGCGCTTCAAAAAAGCATTTCAATTATATAAATAGTTTTTTGAAAACGTTCCAACTACTTTGATGCGACTATCTGTGTGTGCCTCCACAACAACACCTGCCCCTGAGCAGTTCTTAGCCATGTTATCCAATGGGAGGTGGATAAAATGGCTAAGAGCATTAGCTCGGTAATGCATGAATATCGCTGACTTTTCAGCGATATTCATGCATTGCGGCCGTTTTTTATCGCATTTGCGATAAACATTGGTAAAAGCAAGGCTTATCTGCGATAAGAATCGCCGCAGCTCTGCGGTAAATTTTTCTCTCTAACCAACCAATAGCGATAATTATCGCTATTGCTTGGTAATATGCCCCCAAATGTGTACAACTCGACAGGTTATACGTTCCACACGTTGACTCGATAAGAGAGATGTTTTTGTACGACTTGAGTGATGATCGAACGACCGATGGAATGGGGAAAGAGGGAGTCTGAACATGGCGCCTCTTTGTTTACGACGAACAAGCATAGATATAACACTCCCTTACTTAGAAATGACTCACTCTCTGAACCCAACACTGATTTGCGAACGATCCAACACATTACATACATGCACCTCTCGCCATTTTGTCGGTTTTGGCGCGCTTTTTTTCCCTTACACAATAGCATAACAGAAACACAACAACACCTGCCCCTGAGCAGTTCTTAGCCATGTTATCCAATGGGAGGTGGATAAAATGGCTAAGAGCATTAGCTCGGTAATGCATGAATATCGCGGACTTTTCAGCGATATTCATGCATTGCAGCCGTTTTTTATCGCATTTGCGATAAACATTGGTAATAGCAAGGCTTATCTGCGATAAAAATCGGCGCAGCTCTGCGGTAAATATTTCTCTCTAACCAAGCAATAGCGATAATTATCGCTATTGCTTGGTAATATGCCCCCAAATGTGTACAACTCGACAGGCTATACGTTCCACACGTTGACTCGATAAGAGAGATGTTTTTGTACGACTTGAGTTATGATCGAACGACCGACGGAATGAGGAAAGAGGGGGTCTGAACATCGTGCCTCTTTGTTTACGACGAACAAGCATAGATATAACACTCCCTTACTTAGAAACGACTCACTCTCTGAACCCAACACTGATTTGCGAACGATCCAACACATTACATACATGCACCTCTCGCCATTTTGTCGGTTTTGGTGCGCTTTTTTTCCCTTACACAATAGCATAACAGAAACGTGATAGTGCTTCGCATGCAGAGAGCTCATTGATAAAGACATAGGGGCAGATTTATGAAGGCCTTGCGCCGCCGGTGCGTCACTTTTTCCCATGTTAAAAATGACGCACCGGCGGCGCAAGGCCTTCATAAATCTGCCCCATATTGTCTAACCACTAGCACCGTCGCAGTTCCGCTTCACTCAGTGTTAATCACTGCTCCCACGCTTCTACAGACCAGACGCTATGTCGTATTTCACTCTTTATCACGCTTTAATCTCCACAATAACAAACACTTCTCCGCCAGCCACCAGACAACACAGTGCAGATGCAGAGGCACTAAGTAGTGAAATACAAAATACCCTCTGCTCTATGGAAGCAACCGAGCGGTAATTCTGAAAGAAAACATTCACTAGCGCTTCAAAAAAGCATTTAAATTATATAAATAGTTTTTGGAAAACGTTCCAACTACTTTGATGCGACTATCTGTGTGTGCCTCCACAGCAAAGTTCCTCAACCCGGACTGAAGGCAGACACAGACAGACACACACACAATAAGATAACACAGGGCAACGGAGACGGAAAACAGAAGGCAGATGAAAATGCAGTCAAACAGCAGGAGTGACAGAGATATTTTTATATTCAGTTTGATACCTCAAATTACGAACACATTTACTGCACAAATCTGTGTACAACCTCATGGTCAGAACTTTTCATTTTATTTTAATCGACCACCTCCCCCTCTCACCCCACCAGTACAAGCCGCGGCCACAAACTACAATGTAATTTTGTCGTCTGTCAGAATTCATTAAGCATTACCACTTTTTCAAGACGGTATCACATGTAATATACCAACTTTTGATTTTATTTCACTCAACCACCTGCCCCTCTCAACCTACACCCACCAATGCAGGCCGCCTCCTGAAACCGCACTCTAATTTTCTCGTGTGACAGAAAGTTTAAAAAATTTTCACGACGGTATCACATGTAATTTACCATTTCTCTCTCTATCTGCATTATCTGTCTCTCTGCTAATATCATTTTTTCACTTCATAAACAACTTCTCTCATTATATATAAAAGCTTCAAAATCACACAAATAATTACTCTTTATATTACACATATTTTATACTTCATATTTCACATTTAAATTAAAAATAGTTTTAGAAATACAACACATTATGACAGCCAAAAATGAGTTTAGTTTCAAACTATGAGGAAAATCAATCCTTGTTTGTGCGTAAACCATATTTTACTGTACATGACAAAACAAACAGTTACAGACTTACCTTTACCAATGCTTTGTACGATGTACAACAGTGACAGTCACAAAATAGATATTCGTTTGACGAAAGTCTCAATTATGCTGCTATCACTGCAACCAAAATTCAATGGCACAGATATACAGTCAATACAGACTCTTATATGTCTCTTTAGCCAATCATATTTCCTCCCGCAAAATTTTGTATTCAAATTTACATTTCAGTTGGTTGTCCCTCACAATATTTTCAATGTCACATAAAAGTCACCCATGACCCACTGCCATCTCTGCCTGTTTCCATGGTAACACCTCATTCTGCACCTGGCTGAAGGCACAGGTCAAAAGTTCATATCTCAACGTTCTACAGCAAACTAACAACACTGTTTTCCCTCCAAAAACACCTGCCTATCCACAGCTCTGTTACATGTCATGTCAAACAGAATCTTCCTCTGCAACATCAGACTCTGCATCGGTACTTACTTAAGTAAGTAAGTAAATCGATTATTGTGATGATTATTTAAAATCTTACAATATTACACATCTCCTACAGTACTTACTTATAAATGCAGAAAAAACTCAATTAACACAAGGGCTCTTTTCAGAGCCACCTTATATCATACCACTCAAACTTCTTTTTTATCTCCATTTTCACACTCTAGTAAATAGGTGTGCGCGTCCGAGTGCGCGCACTCCGCAACCTTATTAAAAAAAAAATATATATATATATATATTTTCGCGCTTAAGGGCCTTACTGCACACCCTGAGAGAACCTACGCAGCAAAACAATCTCTACCTTCACCCCTTTCCATGTTCCAACGCTTTGAAACGAGAATATATTTACTCGCGCGCACCCCGCAACTTTAAAAAAAAATATATATATATATATTTTCGCCTTTAAGGGCCTTACTGCACACCCTGAGAGAACCTACGCAGCAAAACAATCTCTACCTTCTCCCCTTTCCATGTTCTAACGCTTTGAAACGAGAATATATTTACTCGCGCGCACCCCGCAACTTTTTTCGAAAAAAAATAAAATATATATTTTCGCGTTTAAGGTCCTTACTGCACACCCTGAGAAAACCTACGCAGCAAAACAATCTCTACCTTCTCCCCTTTCCATGTTCCAACGCTTTGAAATGACATCATATTTACTCGCAGTGACAAAATGGCGGTCAACACTTCCTGATTTCCTTCGAATCAAACGTTAACAGACGTCACGCAGCAAAAAAAAAATTCCGCTCGCGCGCAGCCGCTTGAGTGCGCGCACCCGTCCGCGCTTTTAGATATATAATTGACTTTGACTTTAATTTTCTCAACAACTACTGAACGGATTTACACCATTCCACAAAAAGCGTAATCTGCGAGCCGGACTCTACAGTTTTGCCAAATTTCTTATAAATCCATTCAGCCGTTCGACCTGTAGCCGTGTCTAAACGTCCTATGGAAAATAACATGGAGAAAACACGTTTTGGGACCCCCCTTTTATCTCAGCCCCCACTTCACCAATCCCCCCCAAATTTTCAGGGAAGGAGCGCAGCGGACCGAGCCATCTTCTTTGAGAAATTCGCAAAGATTCATCCACCAGGGCCAAAGTTAATCCAAATAGAATGTTGACGATTTCCTATGGAAACTAGGTCCTAACTATAACTACCTACTGGCGACCGCCAGTAGGTAATATATATACATATATATATATATATATATATATATATATATATATATATATATATATATATATATATATATATATATATATATATATATATATATATATATATATATATATATACACATATAGATATTTATATATATATTCACTGAAAAAACCATAGGTTATAGACCATATATAGTTAGGAATTAGCATTTAAAAAACCTTATTTTACTCACACAAAACCATTGAAATTCCATATATAGTTAGTTGCACTAACTATATATCGCGCACCCGCAATCCACTGCTGATGATGTCACATATTACATCATTCATGACATGGTCAGTGACATCACTGATGACATCACTGATGACATCTCAAATGACATCACTGATGACATCACTGATGACATCTCATTTGACATCAATGACCACATCACTGATGATATCATTCATGTGACAATACAATGCATCTCCTCACATTTTAATATAACCTCTGTTTCACCCAGTGTTAAATACAGAGTATAATTTTTGAAACCATTGACACACCAATACTAGTTACTACATACGCACTCACTGATTCCTACGTCTACACACACATTCACTCATTCACCCATACAATCATTCATACATACAATCACTCATCTTTACAACACTATCATATGCACTCATACACCTATACAGACACTCACACTCTGCCACTGATCCATGGAGTTGCTCACACACCTAGTCAGTCCTGTAAAGAATCAATCACACTTCCATTTTCTAATCTATACAGTTAAACATAGAGTACCTTACATTTTCAAACATATACTAACACATACTTACTCTCTTATACAATCATTGATACAAGAACACATTGATCTGCACAGAGTCAGACATCTCCCAGCCAGCCACACACACACTCAGTCTCCCATACAAATACTTGGACAATCAATCAATAACCCATATAGTTACTCATATAGCTACTGATCAACACATGCAGCACTTTACAGAACAACAGACATAATGATGCACAAATTAAGACAGTTTAGTCACTAACCCATGCACTCAGTGAGACACATTTAATCACTTACTCATTCATAAAGTCAGTCACGCACCTACTAAATCTTTTATTTAGGCACTTCTACATCTACTCATTTTTCAATATGTAAAACATATTTAAACTTTACAGAAACACACAGTCAATGGATGATGTCATCAGTGATGTCATCAGTGATGTCATTTGAGATGTCATCAGTGATGTCATCAGTGATGTCACTGACCATGTCATGAATGATGTAATATGTGACATCATCAGCAGTGGATTGCGGGTGCGCGATATATAGTTAGTGCAACTAACTATATATGGAATTTTAATGGTTTTGTGTGAGTAAAATAAGGTTTTTTAAATGCTAATTCCTAACTATATATGGTCTATAACCTATGGTTTTTTCAGTGAATTTTCAAGGTTTTGTAAATGCTAATTCCTAACTATATATGGTCTATAACCTATGGTTTTTTCAGTGAATTTTCAAGGTTTTGTAAATGCTAATTCCTAACTATATATGGTCTATAACCTATGGTTTTTTCAATGAATTTCATTGGTTTTTTAAAAGCTAATATCTATAGCTGTAAAATGTATTCTTCTTTAAATACAAAAATATATTTTATATGTTTATTAATAATTTTTTTTAAATATTTTTTTGTTTCGCTCCCGGTCCGCGAACCGGGAAGCTTTCCGTTAGCTCAAATAGATGCCGCGACCCGGTCCGCGAACCGATAAGAAATCAACATAGTGACGGTATCGCGTTGCCGCGAAATGCGTCTTGTGACGTATCGCGTTTATTAACGCTGCCTTTTGCTTTATATAAGTTTTCAAATTGTATGAAATATATACCAATAGGTCGTTATGAACCTTTAGGTAGTGCTTTTCTTCATGAGGTCTGGTCGCTTCCATACACATACAGATGTTTCAAAGATGATCAAGAAGTTTATCTGAATGGAGAGGAATGCACTGAGACGCCAGATCATTCACTAATGTGTAGGCACATACAGTTACACGGTTCATGCAACAAACACCGACCAAATATGGCTTGCGTGTTGCAAGGCACGCCAGTTCCTGCTATCATCCCCACGTTCAAGTTGTTGGAAAATGGTAGTTATTTGATGCTCAATAATGAAGATTGTTCTGAGTTAATTAAAAGTATTCCTTTTATCGTAACAGTAAGTGAACGGGTTATTTGCTGCAGAAATGTTCTATTTCCTCCCACACATGAACATAGGGAGTTTTCAATCTGGCCACAAATACCAACCTTGGGAGAGATTTCAACGGCATGGCAAGAATAAGAGCTCTTTTGTCTCAGAGAGAGGTGGCCTTGAGTTCGGCCCGTGAAACTTTCGTGCTTCACATAGCGAACACCCGTACAGAGGTGCAGACCCTTCTCAATTCAGATTTGCCTTTCAATTTCAGCAAGATGGTTCGGACTATCTTTAACGCATCCTCCACAAAGGCCCTGGCGCACTTTTTTAAAGTTGTTACCAGTGGTCTCGTGACTTCATTTGAGAAAATCTTTGGAGTCATCCCTGCTTTCTTTCATTCTATTTTCTCCACTCTGCTTCGTGGATTGGCATTTTTACTTGCATTACCAGCGGACGCTCTTGTGCTTTTTTACATTTTTAAATATGGATGTCCCTCCTATGCAACCTCCCACCCTGCAGCTGCTGACACTGTTCCGCAATCGCATGCTAGAATATTATGGCACAATGCCGTTGGCGATATTAAGCACGGCATATGGATTATCTTTTCGATTCTCCTACTTCACCTGTGTCCAGCCTGTATTTCACTGCCTGACCTGTGATTTCGATTGGGCCATTGATTTGTGTCTCTGCGGACCGGTTTCTCCTGACGTCGACTTTAATCAGCTGATGACTCCTATCATTACTCACGAGTTGGTTTGTCCTGGCGAAAGGATTATGGCTGTGGCATTGATGCATGGACTAATTGGTCCCTGGAATTTACTGGCGGCAGCACAATCTTTCTTGGAACAGAGCTTTCTTGAAAACCCACCGAGCTGTCCTCTGATGGTGATAGAGGATCCGGTGCTGGGAGAGCACGTATGTTCTTTTCCGCTTTTAAATTGGATGGCTGAACTGTTTTCGGATGAAGACGGTGACTTCCTATTGGAGGCTGTTGCAGCTTATTTTGCATACACAGTTATGTCATAGACCTTTTTCATGTTTGATATGCTGAGTACTAGCATTTCATTGACAATTCATTGACTTATTTGTCAAGTTTTTATTATTTACCTTGCCTATTGGCTTAAGACTCGATAAAGTACTTGGCTGTTTTATTTTTCTTTAGCATTAAATTTTCCTAGTTTTTAATGCTTTACCTTGCGGACCGTCCGCATATAAACTTGCAATATGCTCTCATGAGATGGCACTTCTATTATCTTATTCAGTTCGTTTCCGGATCATGGGGAGGTGTCATCTAGGTCCTGGATATCTTTACACCGTGTTAAGTTAGCATGGGCTCATTACCGGTTTAAACGCCATTTTTCCTTTTTTGCAACTTCTGCACACGACACTTAGTTGTTGCTTTAGCTTTCCACCTAGTAGTTCATCGTGGTTTACATGAGAATAATATGTTATTGCTCTACTATCTGCTTTGCTTGTTAAACTATATCTGTACAGCGAGTGCTAAAGTTTCAAGAACAACACGATACAGAATTGTTATGAGGTCTGATCTCCACGACTTCATACTCATAACATAAGTGCAAATTCTGCCAATTCTGGGCATGAGGCGGGTTTTATATTGCTTTGCCGAACACACATACACAACAGTTGATGCGGTTCACATGAAGAGAGAGCTGGTGTATGCTGATGTGATTCCTTCAAATCTAAGACACTAAAGTATGGGCACGCCCTAAACCAACACAAAGAGACCTTCTTAGCAAATAATATAATATGTGTATTAGGGAGGGTGAGATATAAGCAGCCGCGGGCCGTGGAGGGAGTTACGGTGAGGCAGGGAGGCGGGGAGGGGGAGAAGCAGGGTGGAGCCCTCTCTACCCTGCCCCTCCCCCTCCCCGCCTCCCTGCCCCACCGTAACTCCCTCCACGGCCCGCGGCTGCTTATAAGTGTTGCTAACTCTTATTCATTTACAGCATGTTAACATACTGTCACCATTCGCTTTTTATGTACTAGTAACTATGCTGGTAATTTTGCTACTGATAATATGTGTACTTGTATTCTCCACCCTGCTTCTCCCCCTCCCCGCCTCCCTGCCTCACCGTAACTCCCTCCACGGCCCGCGGCTGCTTATAAGTGTTGCTAACTCTTATTCATTTACAGCATGTTAACATACTATCCCCATTCGCTTTTTATGTACTAGTTACTATGCTGGTAATTTTGCTACTGATAATATGTGTACTTGTATTATCTAAGATACTACGCCTGAGAAGACGGCATTAGTAAATAAACATTTCAAATACACATGTGTTCTTCTTAACTCCATGTTCTGGTTTCTAAGAAATATATAACGACCGACTGTTCATGAGTTCCACGTATCCTGAGGTACTATAAGTTCATATTCTGGATTGTCTAAACATTGAGAGTTTGTTATATCCAATGTGACACTGTACCTAGCTTGCTAAGGGGTTTTTGATTACTAACGTGAGTTTTGGGACACCCTAATTCGCCGAGGTTCCAATCCTCTGTCCACAGTTCTGTGTGAGAACAGAAACCCTGCGACAGGGGCACCCCCGACCCTTGCTGGAGCTTCATCACACTTGCGATACAACTCCAGCAATGCGCCACCTTTACGGCACAGATACATCACGCATCTGTGCTGTTTTTGCCCCATGATGCGCCGCATTGTAAATGCAGCACACCATAGGTGACGGAACAGCGGCACAGAATGACTAACACATCCCTGGTGATGCGCCAGTCATCATAAATGTATCCCTATGCTTCTTATCTTGTTAGAGATGAACCGCCATATGTATCATCAAAGTTTTTTGCATTTCCTAAATAGCGAACTTTAAGGAATAAATAGCGATTCTTTACCATTCCTAGTTTGCGATTAGCTATTTGCTAATTACAAATTACCCATTCATTTCCTTCATTTCCATAGGGCGGTTGGACTCACTTTTAGCTCGAACGGCTGAATGGATTTCCACGAAACTTGGCAAAATTGTAGGGACTGGTAGCCCGATGTGCCTTTGCTATGTCTCAAGATATATGCTCCAGTGGTTTTTACGAAAATTAACTTTGAAAAATATATATTGGGCTACATTGGCCTATATATATGTTGGAGCCCAAATGTAGCCCAATGTAGCCCAATGAAGCCCAATGTAGCCCAATGTAGCCCAAAGATGGCCGCCAGACACACAAAAAAACAAATGTAGCCCAAATATCAGCCAGATGTAGCCCAACTATAGCCCAGTGACAGAATGACCAATCAGCTTCGCAAACCTCCGTTACGCGAAGCGGAGCGCTGTTACAGATATATATCTTTTTTTGAACGTTAATTTCTCAAAATCCACTGGAGCACATATATTGAGACCTAGCAAAGGCACATCAGGCTACCAGTCCCTAATATTTTGCCAAGTTTCGTGCAAATCCATTCAGCCGTTCGATTATTATTATTATTATTTTTTTTGCCCCGCGGGGCCCTTTTAAAACCTCCACATCAAACCTAGGGGGTCAGCGAGGATCTACTATGCCCCCTTATGGTTATTTCCCCCTTTGTTTTGATGACGTCTCATTTGACATCATTCTTGTGCTAATACGATAAACCTCTTCAGACTCTAATATAACCTTAGATACACTCAGTGTATATAGACACTCACACACTGCCACTCATCCATGGAGTTACTCACACACCCAGTCAGTCATGCAAAGAAACAATCTCACCTCCATTTCTTCAACTATACAGTTATACACACCTTACTTATTGAAACATATACTAACACATATTTACTCTCCTATACAATCCCTGATACAAGTTCACAATGATCGATACAACCACTCACTCATTCAGTGGCTCTCATGCACAGTTATTTATATATGCCAACTCTCACATGTACTGTGTTTTACATATGTACTTACTATGACATGTAGCATTGAGATATCCATTCACTCATCAATACACTCATGCACCCAGTCAACTGCCCATGTAGCTGTTTCCACATGCACTCTTGAACTCATACACCTAGTGAATAAACTGCTCACACATCTATGCACAGAGTCACACACCTTCCAGCCACCCCCACACAAACTCAATCTCCCATAGAAATACTTGGGCAACCAATTAATAACACATATAGCCTCTCGTATAGCTAATGATCAACACATGCAGCAGTTTACATCACAACAGACATAATGATGCACAAATTAAGACAGTTTAGTCACTAACCCATGCATTCAGTGAGACACATTTAATCACTCACTCATACAGTCAGTCACGCACCTACTAAATCCTTCATCCAGACACTTATACATCCACTCATTCTTCAATATGTAAGACATATTTTAACTTTACAGAAACATACAGTCACTGGATGTTGTCATCAGTGATGTCATCAGTGATGTCATTTGAGATGTCATCAGTGATGTCATCAGTGATGTCACTGACCATGTCATGAATGATGTAATATGTGACATGATCAGCAGTGGATTGCGGGTGCGCGATATATAGTTAGTGCAACTAACTATATATGGAATTTCAATGGTTTTGTGTGAGGAAAATAAGGTTTTTTAAATGCTAATTCCTAACTATATATGGTCTATAACCTATGGTTTTTTCAGTGAATATATATATGTATGTGTATATATATATATACATACATATATAAACATATATAATCTGTATATCTATATATATACAAATATAAATGCATGCATACATATACATATATGCATACATATGCATGTTATTTACATGAAATTTTAAAAAACACTAATAAAAGCAAAGCTAAAAAGCCACCTCATTTCAAACAGAATGGCTTTAACTTAAACGAGGGCGCGATCTATTGCATTTTCAATGCTTGTTTACTTTGGTTCCATCAAGAAGGCATTCAGATGTGTCACACATTTGCCATAAATTCTGAATGTTAGCACTCTAGTTGCTCATTAGATCACTGTCGTAAAGCTACTGCTCACCAGGGAAGTCCGCTGCTGGTATTCAAAGTGCATGTTTCAGTCTGCATGTCAGAATTTTTTTAATGAAATTGAAGAGGATTTGAGAAGTCACTCAAAATGTGCCCTAATTTTTCTTTCTGAAGCACTAATCATACTTTCTATGGCAAAATGAACCCCCTCATTTTGAACCTTTTTAAATTAAATGTTTTCAGGCTTACCACTTCATTCCAATCAAGATGGCTTCTGGTGTGCCATACTTTTGTCATAAGTAAGACTGTTAGCGCTCTAGTTGTTCTTTAGAACACTCTGGGACATTCTGTCATTGGGCTATACTTGGGCTACATCTGGTGATATTTGGGCTACATTTGGGCTCTTTTGTCTCTGGTGGCCATCTTGGGAGACTGCATGTCAGAATTTTTTAATGAAATTGAAGAGGATTTGAGAAGTCACTCAAAATGTGCCCTAATTGTTCTTTCTGCAGCACTAATCATACTTTCTATGGCAAAATATAACCCCTCATTTTGCTCCTTTTTAAATTAAATGTTTTAAGAGTTACCACTTTATTCCAATCAAGATGGCTTCAGGTGTGCCATACCTTTGTAATAAGTAGGACTGTTAGCGCTCTAGTTGTTCTTTAGAACACTCTAGGAGGCTGCAGTAGAACACAAAGGAATCAACTGACAGTCTCTGTCCTTGTGGGATGTACATGTTTTACTGAGAATGTCAGACTTCATTCTCACATGACTGAGAAAGATAATGTGAATTTACAGAAAATGTGCTTTCAGTTTAGCTTATAGATCCCCTTCCAAACCACTGTGGGAAAAGCATGAGATAATAGTTTTCTTTCAAACATGATTCATGATATCCCAGCAGAAGGCTTTTTCACATGGTAAAATCACCTTAGAACACACCACAATTCCTAAAATGAGTATGGTACCATCAACAAATGATTTATAATGTAACTAAAGTCTTAAAACCCTCTATTAACTACAATGCTTTTTAATGAGGTGCTATCATGTGTATTGGTCCCAAGATGGCTGCCAACACTTCTTGGATGAAGTGCTGACAGCCAATCAGATCAGATGTGTGGTTAGGCTCCGCCCAGATATATATGTGTTATTGAAGTAAATTTTCATAAAAACCACTGGAGCAATTTTCACCAAATATAGCAAAGGCACTTCTGCGTACCAGTCCCTACAAGTTTGCCAAGTTTGATGTAATTCCGTTCAGCGGTTCGGGCTGTAGACTTGTCAGAACGTCCTATGGAAATTAACATGGGGAAAACACGTTTTGGGACCCCCTTTTTTCTCAGCCCCCACTTCACGAATCCCCCCGAAACTTTCAGGGAAGGAGCGCAGCGGAGCTGGCCAACATTTTGGAAACTTACACGCAAATTCCTCAACCGGCACCAAAGTTATTACCAATAGAATGTTGCGGATTTCCTATGGTAGCCAATCCTAACTATATATACCTTCTGGCTATCGCCAGTAGGTAATATATATATTGATCATGTGATCAAGGTACGTTGTGTACCGAAACGCGTAATGGCCGGCATGTTAAACAGCTAAATAAAGAAGATCTTAAGCACTTACCTGGGTATGTGCTGCACGTTTTTTTCCTGAAGGAAAAGCGCAAGCGACTGCTCGTGGAAGTGGAGTGGCGTAATATATATATATATATATATATATATATGCTCAAGACAAAAGCCAAACTGTAGCCCCAGGTCCCCAGGTCAAACAGACGACTCAACGACTCTGATATGAGGCAGTTCAAAATGTAATGAGCAAAACTGAGCAGAAGCGAAAACTGACGCGTTGCGGGCGGATGCCCTTGATCACAGTCAAATGTTAACCCATCATGCCTGAACTTTTAAAGTGCTAGTGCACACCTTTTGATAGCAAAAGATATGGAGAAAATACTACTACGTACCACTGGCATATATATGAGTATGGATGGGTGTAAAACAATTTACAAAAGGTATGCCTCCCAAATACCACTTATTGACGGAATAAATTCATGTATAATGACAAAATTGTTTCTGCATAAATGCTTAAAATATGGTTAAATACAGTAATACACAATATAAAAATGTTATCAAATAGCAGCTTTCAAAGTTAATTAATACTAAATTCCATGCATATCAACAGGAAAATATATATAAGTAATATGAAAAAACACTTGGTATATAACAAAGGAGTATTGTTCTAAACATTTATCCTATAGAACTATGAACCCCTATACGGTATAAACGATATATCATGTGCAAAAGATGCCAATAAATACTGTATATTAAAAACCATATATGATATTTACAATCTTGTGGGGACATCTAAAATTGATGGCAATCCCAACTGGTGATGATACTGAGGGGACATCTAAACATGATGGCAACCCCTCCGGTCTCAAAAATATAGCCTACTTCTGCTAATTAGTCTCCGTTTTTCTATATGTGTACCCAACATCTAATTTAATAAGTGAAATGACAAAAAGTTTTTTTATATATTTTCAATACAGTCCAGTGAAGAACTTGCTATCTATATTCACTTTTAAGTCCAAAAATGAAAAAATAATCAGGGTGAAAGACAAAAGATATAAACAATTAAACAGCAAAGGAAAAAAAAAAACCTTTTCCTGGCGAGGAAAACAAATACATTATCAACAGAGCGGACTTCACTAAAAACTGTTGAAACAAATCATTGGGTCAGAATGGGTTACAGAAAATAGTCATATATATTGGCTAGGACGACCTTAAAGAAAATGATACAGGTCTTCTGTGGTGTTGAGACCATTGGGTACCTTGGTATCAAGTAGTTCTAATATGATTTTAGACTCGAGTTGACGTAGCATTTTATCTCTATCCCCTCCTCTACCACGGTTGGGGTACAGATGTCAACACAAAGTAGCTGAGACACTCCAAATTGTTGTTATGCACAATTTTGAAGTGTCTCGCCACTGGATAAGAGTTGCGTTATTTACAATTGCTCGGAGATGCTGTAATATCCTGGCGTGCGCCGCAAGCCGAGTACTCCCAACATACCTCAGGCCGCAAGTGCACGCCAGGACGTAAACAGCATACTCCGTCCTGCAACTGTAATTGCCCTTGATCTGTAATGGCACTGGACTGAATGGGGTCATGTAGGTGCTGGTGTTAACACCAAATTTGCAAGCTCGGCAACTCGAGCATTTAAAAAAACCTTGACGTTGCGGGAACCAGGATTTTTGTTTGAGTAATTCAGGGAATGGATTGGTAACATGGTTGCGTAAAGAAGGTCCTCTCCTGAAAGTGATCTTGGGGTTATCAGGGAGTTCAGCTGAGATAACACTATCAGTTTGAAGAATTGGCCAACTTTTCGTGAGAATCGATCTTATTTTTCTATTTTGGCAACTGTATGGTGTTATAAATCTCAAAGCTGAATTTTCAGGGTCTTCACTGTCGGTTGGGATTACTCTTGTCTGTTGAAGGAGGCAGTCTCTAGACTTTTGTTTCATTTTGTTCACTGCTCTTTTAAGAGTATCAACATGGTACCCTCTTGTTTTGAACCTACTAAGGGCTTCCATCGTACATTTCTCCAATTCCTCCTCACTGCTGCAAATCCTTTTGAGGCAGAGCAGTTCCCCATAGGGGATATTCTCAATTGTATGCTGCGGGTGAGCACTGCTAGCGTGCAGAGTGGAATTGCCCGCAGTGGCTTTTCTATGGAGGGTGGTTGCCAAACTGCCTGATTTATGATACACCTTAACGTCTAAGAAATCAACTGATTTGCTATTAATGTGATGAGTAAACTTTAAGTTAAACTCATTAGCGTTAGGTTTTCCAATAAAAGCAAGTGCACTCAATTCATCACCTCTCCAGATTAAAAACACATCATCAATAAATCTCACCCACATTTGCACTTTTTCTGAAAAGATGTCATGATGCGTACCCATGAGGACCTGCTTCTCCCAATAGCCCACGTGCAAGCACGCGTAGCTAGGGGAAAAGCAGGCCCCCATCGCCACTCCCCTCTTTTGAAGGTAAATATCTTTGCCAAACATGAAGAAATTGTGATTCAGGCTCCAAGATACTAACTCAACCAGTATTTTGCTGTGGTTATAACAGTCTGCTGGTCTGGTACTCAGGAAATGTTCAAGAGCCCTGAGTCCGATCTGGTGTTCTATGCTCGTATACAGAGCCTCGATGTAAAGAGTTATCAAAAGAGAGTCTTCTATCCAAGCGGTGTTTTTGATTTTATCCAAGAAATGTCCTGTATCCTTGATATAAGTGGGCAAGTTGGTAACCAGGGGTTGCAGGAAGTAATCGATATATTGAGCAAGATGTTCCCCCATACTGTTGATGGCCGATATAATGGGCCGTCCTGGAACCGGAGTTATTTCCTTATGGACTTTTGGTATCAGGTAAAAGCGTGCCATGACCGGTAATTCAACATGAAGAAATTTGAATTCCTGAGTGGAAATTAAACCCTCCCTCTTATATCGAAGGAGGAGTTTCCTTAATTTCTGCCTGGTTAAGTCATATTGCTTTACACAAGTTTTTATGTAACATGCAGTATCTGATAGTTGTTTGGTGGCCTCCGCAATATATTGTTCTTGAGGCCAGATCACGATATTGCCTCCCTTATCAGAACTGCACACCACATTTTGATGATCGTTTTTCAGTATAGATACCAAAGCCCAATATTGTTTTTCTTGATCTTGCTTGATTCTTCCTCGATGTTTCACCTGATGATATAATTTCTTGAGATCTGAAGTCACAACATCATGAAATGAGTCTATTGCATCTTTTGGCATGATGGGCATGAAACTAGATGATGGTTTAAAAGGACTAGATCCTGCTCCAATTTGCTGGATTTCAGCATTCCTTAGGTCCTCTTGCGTGGACAAATCACTATTCATATCATTAGTGCCTTCACCCAACTGACATAAAGTGAATAAGCCTCTGATGTCACAAGCTTGGAGAGTTGTAGTAGTGGGTTCTACTGGGTTTGGTTCTGTGATGTTAGAGCTTTGTTTAATTTTGAAGAATTTGCACAGCTTTAATTTCCGGATGTAGCGGAACACATCTATTCTTGTAGCTGTGTAAATAAAGTCTGTGAGTGGACAATAGGTAAGGCCACTGTTGAATTATCATTTGAATATGTGCTGCAGTTACTGCTCAGATTTGAATTGGAGTCACTGGTGCTGGGTGCTCGTTCATTCAGGGTTTCGCGTGGATCTCTTTCCAATGCGGTTTCCCCTGCACCTGTTTGAACTGGGGCCCTTTTTTTGTTAATTTTCAAACGTTTCGCATTCTCAAATTTGCGCGCGAAAGTGTAGATTTTACCGTGTTCATAGTCATCCTTATCGCGCGCAAACTTCCACGCCTTGCGCACCTTGATTTTTTCTTCATGCGCATTGACCCTTTCCTGGATCTCCTTTCTCATTGTCGTGATGAGATCATTTGGTTCAAGTTTGAGTAGCTCTTCATTGATTGCATCTATCTCCTTTATAAATGATGCACGATCTATCTCAGCATATTCAATTAGAATAAGTATCAAATTTCGGGAAGCATCCAAATTACTCTGCCCCCACTTTTTCAACATTTCTGGATGGGGTTTATCATAGTTAGGGGCCAGTAAAATTCGTAGCCCTCGTGCAACACGTCCTTCTGAAATGTACATTGTGAGCGATTTGTGCTCCCACCACTTAGTTACTTCATTTTTCATCACCTTCTCCAAGCGTTTCATCAGTGCCTTAATTTTCATTTCATCTGAAGGGGGGTGAGTTTGTATACCCCCCGATGTGCCCGCTGTATTTGCAGCTCTCTTTTGAGGGATTTTAGGCAAGTTGGAAAAAAGTTTTAATGAGGCCGCCTCTCGCCCTTTCACTGCGTCTTCCGTCATTATCGCTCCTGCCCAGTTTGTGTGTATGCTCGTTTGTATGGTGCGGGGGGACCAATATCGATGCTGCCCCCACCCGCAAATGCCTTATTCCTCCTCACCGCCCTATTATACATGAAGATCACTCACCACAAAGGAATTTCGCCGCGCCGGTAATTGCCTGATTCACACGAGTCACCCGTTCAGGTCCGGGTTTTCGGCGTTTGGCGTTCTTGGCAGGCTTGATCCACAAGTGGGTGTGTCTGCTGTCGATAGGCAGGGTCCGTCATCAAAATCCTGTTCACACAGATTCACCTCGTACTGGTTGACAACGTCGGACAACTTCAGAGGAGTGGACTCGTAGCAGAAGCAACCACCTTCCGCGGGGTGAATGCTCAAAACAAAAGCCAAACTGTAGCCCCAGGTCCCCAGGTCAAACAGACGACTCAATGACTCCGATATGAGGCAGTTGAAAATTTAATGAGCAAAACTGAGCAGAAGCGAAAACTGACGCGTTTCGGGCGGATGCCCTTGATCACAGTCAAAAGTTAACCCATCATGCCTGAACTTTTAAAGTGCTAGTGCACACCTTGTGATAACAATAGATATGGAGAAAATACTACTACGTACCACTGGCATATCTATGAGTATGGATGGGTGTAAAACAATTTAGAAAAGGTATGCCTCCCAAATACCACTTATTGACTGAATAAATTCATGTATAATGACAAGATATATATTCCAATATTTATTTATTTATTTATAGTGTTTTGTATAGCGCGGACAAGACCCGTGGGTATCAGAGCGCTTTACATATGAGATTACAGATTGTCATTATATAAGCAATTATAACAGCAGACATATATGGAGGTAGAAGGCGATATACTATCTAGGATGGTTACAAACTGACATATGAGGTTAATAACTTGACATTATAGTAGCAATTAAAACAACAAAAACAAATGTGGAAGGTAGGAGGCAATATGCTATCTAGGGTGATTAAATAAATATATTCTTAACGCCTGATCACTTAGCGATAAGTGGTGCATATGGTTTAGGTTGTGCCATAGTCGTACAGTCAAGTTCGATGAGGTAGGATTGTAAATTATTATCAGAGCAATGTCAGAGTAATTACCAAAGGGTAGAATGGGTATGGCTAGTTGTAACGATCATACATATTCACATGACAGGTAGGGGTAGTATCTTTGGTGTGAGACATAGTGCAGATAACACCTAAATATGAGGTAGCGATAGGGTGTACAGCCGAGGCTTGAGTGGATAGTCATAACTAGAGTGTTTAGACATTTGTCTTATTGGTCTTCCAATTGCTTATGATGGCTCCCGTCATCTTTGGCATAAAAAGTTTGCGCCACTGGTCTGTGGTCATCTCTGTAGGGTATTTACTCATCATATGGCTTTTCAGTTCCCTTTTAAATGCTGCAATATTTTGAATCTTCCTGATATAGGGTGGGAGTGAATTCCAGACTCTGGGGGCGGCTCCCGAAAAAGCTCGGTCATAGGTCTTTTTTTTCCGGAAGAAGGCCGGCCGTAGGAGCAACTCTTTAGCGCTTCTCGTTGATCTGTTACCTCCCGATAGCTTGATTTTCTTGGCTAGATATCTTGGCGTGTTGTAGTGGACCGCTTTGTGTGTAATACAGGCCATCTTCATTTTAATTCTAGCATCGTAGGGTAACCAGTTTAGTGCCTTCAGGTGGGGAGATATGTGATCGAATTTCCTCGTTCCCGTGATAAGTCTTGCCGCTGCATTGAGACAGGCTTTTAGCGGGGCAGTGGATGTTTTTGGTAGGCCAGCTAACGTAGTGCAGCCATATTCGATCCTTGAGATAACTAGCGATTGGATAGCAAGTTTTAGATCTGCTTCTGAGATAAAGGGTTTCAGTTTCCTTAGATAGTTCAGATGGAAACGGGCGCTCTTAGCCATTGCATTGATGTGTTCTTTCATGTCTAGGTTCTCGTCTAGTGTAATTTCTAGAGATTTGGCTGAATTAACAAGTGTCGGAGTGCAGTTAAGCGCAGTTACCATTTTAGCCCATTCCTTTACCTCTGGTTGACTTCTTGTCGGTGAGATTAACAGGAATTCTGTTTTGTTGGCGTTGAGTTTCAAATGGTTGGCTGTTAGCCAATGCAACGCTTTCTTTAGAGTTTCATTCATAAGGTCAATGTCATCACTGCAGGCAATCTTCATGTATATTTGTGTGTCGTCTGCGTACATGTGGTAGGAGATCTGTGTATTCCGAAGAATCTCTGTGAGAGGTTCTACATATAAGTTGAAGAGATCTGGGGATAGCGTTGAACCTTGAGGGACCCCTATTGTGTTAGGGCATGGGGAGGAGATTGCTTGGTCGACCAGGAATAGCTGAGTCCTGTTCTGCAGGAAGGAGTTAAACCACTTCCAAACATTTCCAGATAGACCCATCCTGTCATGTAGTCTGGTCATCAGTATCTCATGATTTACCGTGTCAAATGCTGATGACAAGTCTAGTAGAATCAGTAGGCATGCATGATTTTGGTCAAGGGCTTGTAAGGCGTCATCAACAATATGTAATATCGCAGTTTCAGTACTGTGTCCTGTTCTGAAACCTGATTGGCAGTCATCTAATAGTGAGAACTTAGCGATGTGTTGACTCAGTTGGCCTTGCACGCATTTCTCAATAAGTTTGGCCAGTAAAGGGATGTTGGTCACTGGTCGATAATTATTTGGGTCAGTTGCATCCGCTGTCGGTTTTTTGATGATGGGAACTACCTGCCCCATTTTTAGGCAGTCAGGGAGGGTCCCTTGTGATAGTGAGGCATTTATTATCTCGGTCCAGATTGGAACTAGAGTGTGGCTGATTTCTCTTACACATTTTGCCGGTAGCGGGTCTTGGTAGTGGTTGTTGGGTCTAATTTCCGTTAGAGTTTTGGCGATCTTTTCCTGGTTGTATAGTTCGAATGTATCCCAGCTTGCCTTATTTTTTGTTGGGGGATCTTCCGTTGTCGCGTTCGCCTTATTTTTGGTAACGGGATGGGTCGTGAGGTTAGCCGCTGCATTTGTGAGCTCAGCTTCTAGCAGTTTAGTTTTATCCATGAAAAATGAGGAGAATTTCTCACAACTTATGGGATTCTTTGGGTTCTCTTGGGCCGTTTTGGTCAATTTGTTTGACTGTTGTTTTAGGATCTCGAAGAGTTTTCGAGGTCTGTTTCTGGCATTGTCCAGTTCAGCCCTTATAAATTCTTTTTTGGCGCTAGTTATCTTTAAATTATATTGTTTTCTAGTTTTTCTGAGGGCCTTCAGTTCGGGGGAGGAGGGATGTTGTCTCCATTTCCTTTCTGCCATTCTCAGTTTTCGCCTGTCCTCGTTCAAAGCCTCATTAAACCAAGGATTTTTGGGCTTTTCCGAGACACTTTTCAGTTTTTGCGGTAAGGTGTCATTGACTATATTACCGATTGAGGTTATGTAATGATCAGTCAGCTCATTTACATTCTGCTCGTTGATGCCTGGCTTCAGGTCTTTCACACATCTTTCAACCAATCGTTCAATATTAGCTTCTTTTGTATCTCGTATCAGTTTTTTGACCTTGCGAGGTTGCGTGTTCCTGCCCTTTTTCATTGTCGGTATCACGAATGTTATGGCGTGATGATCAGACCAATCACACGGGTCTATGACGGTAATTGAGATTTCTTTGTTTCTAGAAATTATCCAGTCTAAAGTCGCTCCTTGTGAGTGAGTGGGCTGGGTGCATATTTGCGAGAGGTTTAGCTCCTTGAGGAAGTCTTTGATCGAATTGACCATATTATCATTGCCGTCGTCCCAGTGGAGGTTAAAGTCCCCTAGGAATATGTTGTTGGCATCTGGGTTAGAGTTAGCAGTTATGATCTCCATAAGATGCTCTGTGAACTTTGCGTTATCTCCCGGTGGGTGGTAAAACGCATGTAGGTTGTGATTTTGATTATTTGGTGATCTTATGTTAAGACCAAGGTATTCACATGATTCTATATGGTCGGATTGGAATTGGTTGACCTCTATCTCTGAGCGATGGATGCACGCTATCCCTCCTCCCACTTTCCTGGGTCTGTCCAACCTGACAATGTTGTATTGTGGTGGTACTAGAAGATCCATGGTAGGAGAGGATGATTCATTGAGCCATGTTTCCGTGAGGATGGCCAGGTCGATTTCTTTGTTGAGGATTAAGGCGGCTATGTCTGATGCGTGTTTATTTGCCGAGCGACAGTTAAGCAGTAGGCAGTTCAAAGTTTTCTGTGATTTGACGCTATTTCCATTTTCTACTTCGGTTGGATTTACCTGGATATGTTGTAGGTTATGGTGGATTGCTTTCCTATCATTCTTTCGGGACAATCTATTCGGGTCAATAGGTACAATTTCGATAGGTACAGTTTCGATAATCTCTTCCTTTCTCGGAGCCTGTTGTTCATAAGATCGAAGTAGGGCATGGGCTACTTCTTCTGGAATGGG
Source organism: Lissotriton helveticus (assembly GCF_964261635.1). Lineage (NCBI taxonomy): Eukaryota > Metazoa > Chordata > Amphibia > Caudata > Salamandridae > Lissotriton > Lissotriton helveticus. Next base: position 123,671,663 of record NC_136067.1, read on the forward strand.
GTTGGTCCTGTTTGGTCGGTTGGGTCGGAGTATTAGATTCTGGATGTGGGTGATTTTGGAATTCGTGTTTACCGTCATCTCCCAGATTTTCCCAATTATCTGTGAAACTTTCCGCGAGTCTTGTGCCATGTTGCTTATTAGTTTCTTTAGCTCCTTGATTTCTTTCTGTGTTCTGGGTGATTTCTTAAGGGAGATAGATCTGGCAGTCTGCGTTCTGCCATTTGCTCTCCTCTGAGCGTAGTCTGTTCTCGTTGCCCCATAACTTGTCGTTGTATCCTTACTTTGGTTGTGATTCCTGATTCTGTTGAGGGTGTCATCATTGTTTCTTATATTGTTAGGTGTAGGGGGTGTTTTTGTAGGTGTGGATCCGTAGACTTCTAGTCTCGTATTCGAAGGGGGTTGGGGAGGGTGTATAGCCTCTACTAGGTTCCTTTCATTGTTCTCATCATAGGGGCGCTCACTCAGATCTGAGCTACCCTCTTCCGTTGGAGTGGCCATGTGAGATGGTGGCAGTGGTTCTTCTCTTACGGTCTGGTTTGTCTCTTCATTTGCAATGAAATTATACACCGTTATCATTTCAGTCTCATTCTCCGGTGTTTCCATCTCCGTAACAGATAAAGCTCCGGTGTTAGAAATTTGATTGTCCGGTGTTGCCATCGCCGTAACAGATAAAGCTCCGTCGTTAGAGATTTGATTGTCAGTCAGATTGACATCTCTAGGGACAGGGTAGTTGTTGTAGGGTGTGATATCTGGTGGGGTCATGTTTTGTTGGTGATTTGGTCTTACTATATTATGTTGGAGATTAGGTCCTACTATGGTTTCCTTTAACGTTTGGAAGGTTATCTCAAATTTCTCGAGTTCTTTGTTGGTTGCTTGTATCAGCACTATTCCCGTTTTGTATATAGTAATGCATACTTCTGTATTACCTCTTTTGGTTATTGAGGTCGTTATTTTTGTGCCATGTGGTATATTTTTTACCACTTTTGTGAACAGCATTTTTGTAAAGATATCACGCCATTTGGCGGTTTTGTCTGTGTAGAATATCAGGTCGTTCATCAGGATACCTTTAACCCTATCAAAATATGGGTCCGCGAACAGAGTGTCCGGATTTTTTCTCAGTGTAGTATGTTTGAATTTTTTGGCAGCATTTTTGGATAGGGTGGAAGGATATTCTATATTCTTTGCATGAGACCCGGACGTCCCTCGGTATCTTCCCTCCATTTCCGCTTCGTATTCACGTTGGGGGTCTCCAGGAGCCTTTAGGCTATTTGTATTGCGTAGTTCCCTAGAAGCCTTTGACTAAGTTGTATTGCGTAGTTCCCTGCTGGAACACACTACACACTTTTTATTTCGATATGTCAGTGATGCTAAATGCGCTTCCAGAGGTGTTCTTGGGGCCTTGTATTTGCGGTGACTGGTAACACTAATTATAGTTGGCCCTTTATTGAGGTATATCGGTTAAAAACTAGATATTCCAAGATGTCCGCCGTTTTGTACTTGCTAAAGTCAGGGGACTTTCTCTTTCTACTTATTCAATTTGGTCCATTTTCCCTTTCTCGCCTCATATTATCTATGTTTTAGGCTCCTTTCTCTGTGTTTCTTTGTCCTTTTTCACTTTCTAGTCACCAGGTTGTTTACTTCCTTCGTTATTCCATTGGTCCATTTTCCCTTTCTCGCCTCATATTAACTTTGTTTTAGGCTCCTTTCTCTGTCTCTCTCCTTTTTCTTTGTCCTTCTTCACTGTCTAGTCTCCACGTTTGTTTACTTCATTTATTATGTGCAAGTTTAAATGTCTCGAGCGGCCGCCATTTTAAGGTCAGGCGCGCCGCTTCGAGTGCTCCCGCGTAAGCTTTATTCCATTCCGCTCTCCTCTCGCCGTGTCTCTCACCCGCTGGCTCTCTCCACCTCCAGGTCTCCTTGTCGTCGCTCTTCCTCCTCATCCGTTCCTCTCTCCAAGCCTCCAGCCGCGTCGGCAGTGCACACTCACCGCTCCTCGCACCGCACCGCTCCCAAGGCCAGCCCCCGGTCCCGGGGCCCCCGTCTCAGTGGTGCGCTGCAACAAGCGTCGGCGCCAGAGCTGACCAGCGCTGCAGCACCTCCCGAAACGCCTCCAGGGACATCCAGCATCTGGGCAACATGGACGCCTCCCTTTCTTCGTGGCCACCGACACAGCGTGGGTCGGGCACGCCGCAGTCAGACCTCCGGGCAACTGATCCAGGCAATTGATCCACCGTCCAAGGCGGCCCGGTCGATCCTCCAGGCCGAAGATCCTCAGTCCGTCTAGGCTGTCCAGTCGATTTCCCAGGCGGACGATCTACAGTTCAGCCAGGAGCAGTCTCGATGGATTTTGCTTTCTCGTCACCCGGTATCTTCAGGTAAGTTGGTGTTTGTTCCTCGTGTTCCTCGTGTTGAGGGGAGTGGAAGGTGGGGGCGAAGATGGCTTTTGCTTAGGTTTTTCGGGATTTAAACTAAGATCTAGTTATCCCTCACCCAGGAGCTCTTACAGAGAGCTCCTATGTAGCGGCCATCTTGCCTCCCTGTCTTTCTCTTTTAATAACACAATCCAATGCAAGTGCTGTCTCAGGAAGAAAGTAGGCAATCAAGTAGTCAATAATCCAGGTTTATTCCACACAACGCATTGCGGTGAGAGCCTTGTTCACGTTTAGAAAGTGCACATGAAAAGCAGACACTGATAAAGTTTTCAACCCAGCAATGTGTCAACATGAAAATAGGACTATCCTTACAGTGAGTATTCCGAAAATGGCAGCCATCATGGAAGGGTGTAATACCCTTAGTATAAACATGAAATTACACATATACGTGAAAAACACATATTGACATAATAAAATTCATGCGCCCATGTTTAGGAAATAGAGTTGATGCAATGATAAGATAAAATACCAAAAATTACACCTAAGTACCTATGATCTCATAAACATTCCTCATACTCAGCACAGTTATTGCACGGCTGTGACGCGAGTGCGCATGTCTCCAAGGACAGGGTCTAGTATGCGTGGTAATAGCGCTGTCAATACAATATGTGTATCTGAACATGCTTACAGAATAGCATGAGAACGCGTATTCGTAAAAAACGCACACATTAGTAGTTAATTAACGTCATGTGCACAGGTATAAGAAATACAGATACGGCAATGACCTGGCAAATTACCGGAAAGTGCACGTGAGTTCTTCTAAACATTCCTGTTAACTCTGCACAGTTCTTGTAAGACTGAAGCACGAGTGCGCATGCCTACAAAGACAATGTCTAATATGCGTGATAGTCGCGCTGTCAATACCACCATGGGTCAACCTAGCTCTGTAACAGAGATGCTAGAGAACACACAATATTGTATTGACAGCTCTATTACCACGCATACTAGATCCTGTCCAAGGAGACATGTGCACTTGCCTCACAGCCGTTCAATAACTGTGGTGAATATCAGGAATTTTTTTTCTTAAAGTTTCAAAAACCTTTATAGTATTTGAAAGCATGGTACAACAATGCAATGAGGTCAGGCAGTTATACACAGTATGGTTAAGCAAAATAGGGGGGCTTAATCGAGTTCGCCAATGCTTTCCCAGGTCTGTCCCCTTCCACGTAGACACGGGCCATGTGTGGGCGTCCCAGGAATTTACTCTCCCTGTCAGCCACTTGTGTGTATTCAGAGAGTTTGTCGCGCATGCGGGCGTGAATCGTGAGGTCTGCAGGGCAGCGATCAATGGTGCGCTCCAGATCCCGCAGCTCAGTCTCTAAATTGTGCAGATCTGTGCGTAGGGATTTCAAGATACCTTCCCCTTTGGCAATGCACCAGCCCCTAATGGTTACCTTAAAGGCTTCCCAGATGGTGGTAATGCTATCCACAGAGGAAATGTTGCGTTAAAAAAAATCCTTTATGTCTTGTTCCAATTCGGCCTTAAAGACCGCATCTCGGAGCTGTGCCGGGTTGAGTCGCCAAGACAGGTATGGGGAGCATTCATGGGGAATTTGTAATTCTAGGAGGACCGGGGAGTGATCGGAGAATGTGCGGGCTAAGTGGGATGCGTGAAGTAGCCCGGGAGTAACTCCCGCAGAGATGAAGACATAATCCAGGCGTGCCCAGGTAGAGTGTAAGGTAGAATAGTGCGTGCCTTTCCGAAGTGCGGGATGTACGTATCTCCAAGCATCAGACAAGTTATTACCATCAATTATGTCGCAGAGCATGCGTTGTGTGTTAGTGTAGTATGAAGGGAGTGGTCGTGACCTATCCAAACTAGGCCTCAGTGCAGTGTTAAAGTCCCCTCCCCATATTACGTGTGTGATACCCAGCGTTTGGATTTTACCCCATAGTATAGAGCAGTAGGATTGTCCACTTTGGGCCATAAAAATTAGCAAACAAAACATCGTGTGTATGTAAGCGTCCCCAGATGGGACAAAATCTGCCCTCTCTATCATTGTCCACCCCCTTGGGCGTAAATGCCACCCCTCGCTTTATCAGAACTGTAACACCTCTAGAGTAATTAGAATAGGATGAGAAGGTGAGACTTGTGGCCCATCTGGCAGCGAATTGCATAGTGTTTCCAGGAGCGAGATGCGTCTCCTGTAGAAGGGCTACATTTATACCATGCCTGTCCAGATATCCCAAAACCTGCCTACGCTTTTTGGGGTCGTTGAGGCCTTGAACATTCCAGGAGGTTAGTTTGATAATCTGACGCGCCTTAGTGTTGCCCATAGAGTCCTTCAATGTACATAGCATAAAGCGGTGGGCAAGCACGTGACGAAGACTCGACTAGGGAAAACACTCGGGACTCAGCTCCAGCCTTAGAGCATAATGTGGATATCAACACTACTTCGGCACAATATACACCAACATCATATACCCTCCCATCCACCTCCCTCTCCGGCGTCCCCAACTTGCCAGGTATGACATCCCCTCCCAAAGAAAGAACACCCCCCCCCTAAATAAACTCCTGAGTCATACTACCCTGCGATTGAATCCCCAACCTTTAAACACATGAGTTAACAAAGGGTAATGCCCACAATGGGGGCCGCCAGGGGCTCCCGCTTATCCACTTCACCTCCCTATTTCACCCGTCCACAACCACGTGGGTCTCAGGGGCCGAGCTGGTGGGGCCGAGGTCAGCGGCCAGGAGCCAATATGCGCCTTATGTCAATAACAAAGTCATACATCACCAATCAGCTGATCACTTTTGCGGCACCATGTGGCATTCCGACCCATGTCCAAAGTAATGCAAGTACTGCATCTCAAGATGGCTCCGACAAGGGAGAGTGAGAACGTGAGCGGCATCGTGCAGCAGCATCTCTGGATAACGATCTTCTGTCCCACTTAAGGTAGTCCTCAGCCTGCTGGGGTGTCATGAAAATATGTTGACGGCCACGGTGACGGATCCGCAGCCTCACCGGATATAGCATCGCGTACTGGGTACTCCGGGATTGCAGTTGTTTTTTCACCGCCAGGTAATTTCGCCGGGCCTCCTGTACCGCCTGGGTGAAACCGGTGTGGCTCACCGGTTAGAGGCGGCAGACCCGGAAGTAGTGAACGGCCCGGGACCAGGGTTCAATCCCGATGCGGCAGGGTCGTGGACCAGGGTCAGCTGACTCGATAATTCTCGCCTCGGTGCCTACTCTAACCAGGGATCACACTCGGCAACTCTGGGCATTAGCTTGCCTCATCTCTACAACGGCCCCCCACATTCGCCGGGCATGCCTGGTTTCACCTTGGAGATACCCAGTAGGGACCATCTCACAGGGATAGCCAGGACGGGTTCCCCAGCAGTCTACAGCGCCACGACGCCTCAGGGCAGCAGTGCACTCTACAAGACGCATACATTTACACACATTTACATTTACAATGTGGTATTTTCGTATTTTACATCTCCTTTCTCCCTTGCCAGCCGCAGTAATGTATCCCTGTCACGGTAATTAAGGAACTTCATTATAATCGGGCGTGGTGTTGCTCCCGGAGGGGGCTTCTGAGTCAAGGTGCGGTGCGCCCGTTCGATCACCAACTGTGCAGAAAAAGAGTCTCTCCCAAAAAGTTCAATCAACAGGCGCTCCATGTAATCTTCAAGCCGGCCCGTGTTGGTTGTTTCGGCAAGGCCCATCATGCGGACATTATTTCTTCAGGAGCGCGATTCCAACTCCTCAATTTTGTCCACTATGAGCTTTAGGAGTTTGTCCATTTGCGCCATTTGTTGCCTATTGGTGGTTGCCTCGTCCTCCAGGTCCGACATTCTCTGCTCAGCCTCCTTGAGGCGCTCCTCGTGCCCATCCAGTTTCGCCACTACGTTGTCCAGGCAGTGATTCATGGAGTCTATTTTAGAGTCAATGGAAGTGAGGCTTTGCTGCATGCTCACCAGGAGGGTTTTCCATCCTTCCTCCCTTGTCTCTGGTGGGTAGTCGTCCCCCTGGGTCTTGGAGTTCGCCCCCGAAGCCTTGCGTGCATCAAACAGCAGTTTCGACTGCCGCGACTCTGTTTTGCCCATTGCGCCGGGCTGCGTGCTATGCGATTGTGGCTAGTGAGGGAGGAGTGGCAACTTGTTCCAGGTGCACATGTGTGCCGTCAGCCCAATCTTGGCAGGCTCAGTGGTGACGTCCGCAGGCGTCCCTCAGTTTGTGCGGCTCAGGCGCCTAGAGTTCACGCCAGTCCCCGGTCCGTGGCCAGGCAGGATAGTCTCGTATATAACAGGTGAGCCGTGCCGCTACCTCCAGGGGGCGAGGTGGATGTGCAGGGGCTTCCTCTCAAGCAGATGAGGGTGCAGGCACGTTGTACACCAGCCTGTGTGTCCCCCCTGGGCACAGGCATCAGCCGAATCAAAGCAGGCCCCACTGCCACCATGCGCCAGTGGTTAGTAGTGATTCCAAGATTGTTGCACAGTATCTGGTTGTGCATTGACTGCGGGACCTGCAGAACAGTAGCCAGTGGGGGCAGTGACCCTGGTGCAGCAGCACGTACAATCACAAAATGGCGGCATGTGCCTGTGTGTCTTACCGCGATGTGTGTCCCTTCCTGATTACGGAGCTGCTTGGCTATGGCAGATGTCCCAGGTTAAGCGCTGGGTACCCACCTCTGGCTGCGCAGTTGGGTGAGATGTGCAAAGCGCCTGCCCGGCGCAGCGGCCTCATATTTACCCCAGGGACCCGCGGTATTTCAAAGCCAAAAATGGCGGCCCCGCCTGCCTCCTCCGCAGCGTCGGGAACTCCACACTGTGCTCCGGCTCCCACACAGCCGATCACCGCAACCTTGACCACTCTGCACTGTATCCTCGACCACTTTGCAGAGGTGAGGGGCACTGACCTGCAGCAATGGTGGGCACTGCCACTGGGACGCCACGTAGACTTCCGGCGCCTCACTCGTGGTCACCCTCAGTAATGGCGGTCTGGGAGGGGGCCTGCAAACAATGCCCCCGTGAAGCGCCCACCGCAGCAGTCCAATTATGGCAGGTTCTAGGGGCGCCAGTAGTGCGTGGGCGCTCTGTGTACTCCTGGGTATTGCAGCCGATCGCCATCTAGTCCCGGCGTCCGGCCTGTGCCTCCCCGGCCTTGCGCAGATCGTCCGGCCGTCCCGGGGGACCAGCGCTTGTTCGCCCTCCAGTCCGCGGTACACCGACATCCAGCTATTGACCTCGCACCTGCAGGGTTCGGGTCGAAACTCGCCCCACGGCCGCAGTGAGGCTTCTTGCTTTTTCTGTGAGGTTTCAGCACCAAAATTGTAGGCAGGATGAGGATTATAATTGTTTAAGCTCCTGTTTGGCGAGAGCACTACGCTGAGACAGCCATGCAGGTTCAGCGCCACCTAGCGCTCCCGAATATCAGGAATGTTTAAGAGATCATAGGTACTTAGGTGTCATTTTCGGTATTTTACCTTGTCATTGCATCAACTGTATTTCCTAAACATTGGCGCATGAATTTTATTATGTCAATATGTGTTTTTCACGTATACGTGTAATTTCATATTTATACTAAGTGTATCACACCCTTCCATGATGGCCGCCATTTTCGGAAGACTCATTGTAAGGATAGTCCTTTTTTCATGTTGACACATTGCTGGGTTGAAAACTTTATCAGTGTCTGCTTTTCATGTGCACTTTCTACACGTGAACAAGGCTCTCGCTGAAACGCGTTGTGAGGAAGAAACCTGGATTATTGACTACTTGATTACCTGCTTTCTTCTTGAGAGGGCACTTGCATTGGATTGTGTTATTGGAATTGAGTACCAGCCTGCTCTGCCGGAGTATGCGCCAACCTTTGAAGGGTCCCTGTATCCCGGAAGGAGCTTTTTTGCATTATATATATATATTTTGCTGCATATATATATATATATATATATATATATATATATATATATATATATGTCATTCCAAATGCCCAAAAGCTTTGGAATGACATATATATATATATATATTCACTGAAAAAACCATAGGTTATAGACCATATATAGTTAGGAATTAGCATTTACAAAACCTTGAAAATTCACTGAAAAAACCATAGGTTATAGACCATATATAGTTAGGAATTAGCATTTAAAAAACCTTATTTTACTCACACAAAACCATTGAAATTCCATATATAGTTAGTTGCACTAACTATATATCGCGCACCTGCAATCCACTGCTGATGATGTCACATATTACATCATTCATGACATGGTCAGTGACATCACTGATGACATCACTGATGACATCTCAAATGACATCACTGATGACATCTCACTTGACATCAATGATCACATCACTGATGATATCATTCATGTGACAATACAATGCATCTCCTCACATTTTAATATAACCTCTGTTTCACCCAGTGTTAAAAACAGAGTATAATTTTTGAAACCATTGACACACCAATACTAGTTACTACATACGTACTCACTGATTCCTACGTCTACACACACATTCACTCATTCACCCATACAATCATTCATACATACAATCACTCATGTTTACAACACAATCATATGCACTCATACACCTATACAGACACTCACACTCTGCCACTCATCCATGGAGTTACTCACACACCTAGTCAGTCCTGTAAAGAATCAATCACACTTCCATTTTCTACTCTATACAGTTAAACATAGAGCACCTTACGTTTTCAACCATATACTAACACATACTTACTCTCTTATACAATCATTGATACAAGTACACATTGATCTGTACAGAGTCACACACCTCCCATCCAGCCACACACACACTCAGTCTCCCATGCAAATACTTGGGCAATCAATCAATAACCCATATAGTTAATCATATAGCTACTGATCAAAACATGCAGCAGTTTACAGAACAACAGACATAATGATGCACAAATTAAGACACTTTAGTCACTAACCCATGCACTCAGTGAGACACATTTAATCACTCACTCATGCATTCAGTCATGCACCTACTAAATCCTTTGTCCAGACACTTATACTTCCACTCATTCTTCAATATGTAAGACACATTTTAACTTTACAGAAACATACAGTCACTGGATGTTGTCATCAGTGATGTCATCAGTGATGTCATTTGAGATGTCATCAGTGATGTCATCAGTGATGTCACTGACCATGTCATGAATGATGTAATATGTGACATCATCAGCAGTGGATTGCAGGTGCGCGATATATAGTTAGTGCAACTAACTATATATGGAATTTCAATGGTTTTGTGTGAGTAAAATAAGGTTTTTTAAATGCTAATTCCTAACTATATATGGTCTATAACCTATGGTTTTTTCAGTGAATTTTCAAGGTTTTGTAAATGCTAATTCCTAACTATATATGGTCTATAACCTATGGTTTTTTCAGTGAATTTCAATGGTTTTTTAATAGCAAATATCATAAGCTGTCGAATGTCAAGTACGTGGTAAGTGAAAACATTTTCGTGTTTATGCACACTGATCTGCTTTGAATGGTGGCCCCCCCCCTCATTTCTATTAGGAGTACTCTCTCTTTGCAGATAGTGAAAGGTAGTTAACGCAGGTCTTTGCCCCCATTGTAATCCGTCGTGCCTGCTTCTCTCTCCATTTGATTCATTGTTATCCAAGTATTTACTGTTTTAGAATTAGTTCTCTTTGGTTCATTCTCTATTTACAAACAAACACAGAGTCGCAATACTCTGTTTAGTCTTTGCAGATAACGAAAAATCGTGTAAAAAAAAAGAAAAGGAATCGAGCAAAATCAGTAGGCCACTAATGGGATCTCTTTTTGACCTCGCTAAAATAGAAACATTAGGAACAACCCCTCATGACAAATACAAAACTAGTGAGATGAACTGAACTCCACACAATGATGGCTGCAAAACAGCTCTGCTCCGCCACCCACCCCGCCCAAAATAACGATAAAGAACGGCTGCCATGATTGGTTGCGGAATGACCACGACGGAGCTACGAAATGGTGCTGCTCTCATGCTAACCCCAGCTTCGGTCTGAAACATCCAGAAACACTGTAGACTACCAATTCGATCAGTTCCGATACCGCCCCAATGTAACCCGGTAGAGAAGAACTAGCCCTCCCCTCTTTGACTAATAGTTCTTGTTGCCTGTCCCTTCTGTTGTCATTTAACAGAACTATTTAGCCTGCTGAAAGGGGTTGTGTTCCGACCGCTGGTTGGTGGAGACATTTTGACTATATTCTGTACCTGCGTTGTCGCGTAATGCGTCATATGACGCGCCGCGTTAGCGCATCCGGAAGTCATCCGGGGCGCGCAGCGCGTAACGTAAGCATAACAAGTCATGTGACTTGTTAATAAAACTTTTCATTGGTTCATTTTACTTTTCTTATTGTAATGATGAAAGGCTTGGTCATATGACCTAAAAATTACGCTTTTCATTACTTCCGAACATTATTTTTTCTTAAATATATGTTATAATGTTCCAGGCTAATGTACTTTCCCGGAAATTTTACAACTGTCCTGCAAGTAAAATATATTCTTTTTTCGAGAAAAAGAGCGTTTCTTCGTCCCATGACGGAGCCGTTGAGCAAAAGAGGGTCGACCTGCTGTCTTAGTCGCCGATACGCCTGAATATGAGATTCTTATCGATCACTTTATGTTGCAGGAATAGAAAACACAACAGCCCTTGACCATTTATCTTTACTGCGTTCCTTCGTATTATACCTTTTACCCTTCATGTAATTGGTCTGCTTTATTTCACTTGCCTTTTAATGATTCTAAAACAGTCACTATTATTAAAAACTTTACCAATGTATATACTACTACCATGTTTTCTTTTAAAAACCTTTATTGTGAAAATTTCATTATAAAAATACGAGCCTATAACCACGTGGGCCTGCCACGGAGCAAACTGTAATCGTATATGATAAATAGACATTTACACTGTAGAGGAACATAACGGGCGGGCCATTAGGTTGCAAGAACTAAGGTGTCTAACAGTTACGGAATCGGTGGACGTACATTTTATAATTAAAATACGACAGGGCCAGTTACAATAAAATTATCTAGATATACATTTGCGGGCAAGTACCATGGGTGACGTTAATTCGAACTTTCAACAGTACAGTAATCAATAACACATCAGAACTTAATATCAATAGGGATGTCGAAATATTCAATCAATTCTCGTCCCCGCCCGCCATATGCTTCAAAACTGCATACGTATCTCGTGATTTCAAGGTTCTGCAACCAGTACACAACAAGGAGTTACGAGTCCCATTTATTCCGGCGCCATTTTGGGCGAGGACGGGCAGGTCCAGGATATAGTCAAAATGTCTCTACCAACCATCGACTATGATGATGTTCATATGCTGTATTTATTAGAGTAACACTCAGATGTCCACATGAAATAAATTTGCCACAATCTAAACATGTCATTTTAATCTTTCCAAAGTTCTTCTAAATATTTGGGACCGTTTCCCTTGCCTCTGAAGCTCTCAGTGCCACTTCTTTGATGAATGTACTAGCAGGTCAGGGGTTCTCCTCCAAATCTCTCTTTTATGCAGCACTATAATTAATTGGTGCCACCTCTCCATATGACGATGCATGGTATAGTTACCACAACTATATTTTTTTTCGGTTCCTCTAGAGAGTTCATCGTGGCAGATGAAGCGTGTAACGTACCGGGCATTTACCTTTTTTTGCATGTACAGGAAAGGAAAAAAAAATCGAGCGTCCGAGTTCTAAGGTGTCCCAGGGCCATTTTAGTGGACCAGGCCCAAATCCAAAGAACAGGCCGCCATTTTGAGAGTCCTGTTGCAGCCGCCTGTCGCTGTAGCATCAAGAGCAGCCGAACTCAGCTGAATGGCAACTGAAACGGTAAAGGGGCGCCCCACTACAGCAGACGAGCCAGGCCCAAATCCAAAGAACTGCTATCTCACAGGCTAATGGGGCGACCCACGCCGAGTTTCAGCATTGTAGGATGACCACACAAGTACAGCAACTTGCTAGACATCACCTCGGTGCCATCCGGATCTCGGCGCCCCACTGCAGATGAAGTGCCTCTCAACTATGAAACCACCACGGTGACATCCGGATCTTGGCGCGTTGTGCTGCCTTCGGCCTATTCGCACATCGGTCTGCTACTGACGCCATCTCACAGGCTAATGGGGCGACCCACGCCGAGTTTCAGCATTGTAGGATGACCACACCAGTACAGCAACTTGCTAGACATCACCTCGGTGCCATCCGGATCTCGGCGCCCCACTGCAGATGAAGTGCCTCTCAACTATGAAACCACCACGGTGACATCCGGATCTTGGCGCGTTGTGCTGCCTTCGGCCTATTCGCACATCGGTCCGCTACTGACGCCATCTCACAGGCTAATGGGGCGACCCACGCCGAGTTTCAGCATTGTAGGATGACCACACCAGTACAGCAACTTGCTAGACATCACCTCGGTGCCATCCGGATCTCGGCGCCCCACTGCAGATGAAGTGCCTCTCAACTATGAAACCACCACGGTGACATCCGGATCTTGGCGCGTTGTGCTGCCTTCGGCCTATTCGCACATCGGTCCGCTACTGACGCCATCTCACAGGCTAATGGGGTGACCCACGCCGAGTTTCAGCATTGTAGGATGACCACACCAACTTGCTAGACATCACCTCAGTGCCATCCGAATCTTGGCATCTCAACGCCTAGTGGTATCTTGCATACAAAAAATATTGTTACGCTGCCTTTGGCCCCATTCGCACATCAGTCCGCAACTTAGACATCACCTCGGTGCCATCCGGATCTTGGCATCTCAGCGCCTTGTGGTGTCAGTCAGAAAATATTGTTGTGCTGCCTTCGGCCTATTCGCACATCGGTCCGCTACTGACGCCATCTCACAGGCCAACAGGGCGCCCCACGCCGACTTTCAGCATTGTAGGATGGCCACACCAGTACCACAACTTGCAAGACACCACCTCGGTGCCATCCGGATCTTGGCATCTCAGCGCCTTGTGGTCTCTTCTACACCGGAAATATAGTAGAAAATATTGTTGCGCTGCCTTTGGCCCCATTCACACATCAGTCCGCTACTGACACCATCTCACAGGCCAACGGGGCGCCCCACGCCGACTTTCAACATTGTAGGATGGCCACAGAAGTGCGACAACTTACTAGACACCACCTCGGTGCCATCCGGATCTTGGCGCGTTGTGCTGCCTTCGGCCTATTCGCACATCGGTCCGCTACTGACGCAAACTCACAGGCCAACGGGGCGCCCCACGCCGACTTTCAGCATTGTAGGATGGCCACACCAGTGCGGCAACTTCCTACACACCACCTCGGTGCCATCCGGATCTTGGCGCGTAGTTAAGCTGCAGCAGCTGCAAATAAGCTTCAGACAGTGTTACAACCGCTGCTCAGAACTCTCAACTATGACACCACCTCGATGCCATCCGGATCTTGGCGCGTTGTATTGCCTTCGGCCTATTCGCACATCGGTCCGCTACTGACGCCGCCTCACGTGCCAACGTATTTTCTCCGCATTTTATACCCTATGCCGCATAACAGGTCATGTGACTTGTTTATAAAACTTTTCATTGGTTCATTTTACTTTTGGTTTCCTAATGATGGAAGGCTTGATCATATGACCTAAAAACAACACTTTTCATTGGATGAAAACTTTTTTTCCCCCCCAAACGATGAAAGCCCCACCTTGTTTCTGGATGTTTCAGACTGAAGCTGGCGTCACCATGAGAGCACCACCATCTCGTAGCTCCGTCGTGGTCATTCCGCGAGCAATCATGGCAGCCGCTCCCCACCAGAAGCCTGCAGGAGTCGGGGACCCCAAAACTTTTGATGAATTCTCAAGGCGGAGGGGACGCTTTCGAGAATGGGGTCCAAGACCTAGCAGACAAGCGTCCGATTTCCAAGGTGTCCCAGGGCCATTTCAGTGGACCAGGCCCAAAAAGGAAACAGCCTGCCGCCATTTTGAGAGTCCTGTGGCAGCCGCCTATCGCTGCACCGCAAGAGTGGGCGCAACTCAGCTGAATGGCGGATTTTGACACAGTGGACCAAAAGCGGACGGAATGGCAACTGAAACGGTAAAGGGGCGCCCCACTACAACAGACGAGACTCCACCTGGAGAGGCCCGTTCACGCCGCCTCCCCCGGGGCGCTCCACGCCGTTATTCGGAGCAGCATTGTAGGATACCAAAACCAGTGCGGCAACTTACTGGACATCACCTTGGTGCCATCGTTCTGCTGCCTTAGAACTATTCGCACAACAGTTTGCTACTGATGACCCACCCCCCGCGACGCCCCACGCCGTTATTTGCTGGGTGGCAACTTACTAGACATCACTTTTGTGTCATCTTGATTTCGGCGCGTTCTGCTGCCTTGGAACTATTCGCACAACAGTTTGCTACTGATCACCCACCCCCCGCGACGCCCCACGCCGGAAATCTGGACGTTGTGCTGCGTTGGGACTATTCGCACAGCCGACCGCTACTTCGTTGTTTTTCTCTAAAAATGTTTATATGTTATTACTATTTTTGTTTTCTTGTATATATTTATAAATTATTAAAGTTTTATAATCTTACTACTTTGTCGGAGTGCTATATATTTTTAATGTGACACATAATTGTAAAAACTTTGATGTACAAAGAGTCATCCCTGGAATCTTCCGCTTCAGGCTCGGTCCCCTCCCCAATCACAATACAGGATGGTTTTCAGATAATAGCAACGCTTCTGCTGTGACGGATCTCATCGAGTGTGGGCCTTGATCTACTATAACTCCTTTGAAGAGGGGTGATTCTTTACAGCTGTGGCCATAAACTACATCTGCAGGGCTAGCTGATACCCTAGGACCAGCCTGGACAATCGGACACAGAGGAAAAGGAGTGTCAGAGGGTGCGGTAGTGAATAGGGCGAAAGGGAGGTGTCGGGCGGGCACAGGGTGTGATTCTCAGGGAAGAACAGCGCAGATGGGGGGAGGTTTATTACCCATGCATAAAACAGAGAGCGGGGGTGACCACTGCCTGGGGGAGATGCTTGCGAGGGTGGGGAGCCATGCTAAGGATCGACAGCGTTCACAGAGTGGATCTGGTCAAGGCATCTAAAATGGCTGCCGTGCACGACAAAAGTGTGGCATTTGAAAAAAGACAAGATGGCGCACACAATGTTTTTCAACAATTCCTGATTTCCTTCGAATCGAACGTTAACAGACGTTGGGGCATATTACCAAAGTTAAGCGATATTTATCCCTAACGATGCATTGCAAAGATTTTTTTACCGTCAGAAATTATCGCAGATAAACCTTGCTATTATCAAGGTTTATCGCAAATACGATAAAAAACGAGCGCAATGCATTAATGTCGCTGAAAACTCCGCGATATTCATGCATTACCGAGCTAATGCTCTTAGCCATGTTATCCACCTCCCATTGGATAACATGGCTAAGAACTGCTCAGGGCAGCTGTTACTTTTTGGAGATATTCGCGCTTATCTCGAATATTTCCAAAAGTTGATAATAGGAGATAGCGATGTTAGCGACTGTTTCCAGTCGCTAACATCTTGGCATGCCCACTTTGCATGTCATTAGTGATAAATATCACTCACATGCAAAGTGGGACCCAAGATGGTCGCTATCTCCTACTAGCCGTCGCTAACTGGTGTTAGCAACAGCTAGGTAATACACATATAATTTTATCTCCGCGAAGCGGAGCGCTGTTACAGATATATATCTTGTTTTTGAACGTTAATTTCTCAAAATGCACTGAAGCACATATATTGAGACATAGCAAAGGCACATCGGGCTACCAGTCCCTAATATTTTGCCAAGTTTCGTGCAAATCCATTCAGCCGTTCGATTATTGACATTTAGATACGTCTACAGCCTGAATGGCTGAACGGAATTACACCAAACTTGGCAAAATGGTACATCAAACCTAAGAGGTCAGGGAGGATCTACTATGCCCCCTTATGGTCATTTGCCCCTTCGCTTTGGCCTCCTCTTGTCTCTCGATCCTACCGAGAGACAAGATGGCGGCCGCTACGTACTGTTTGGAATGTTTACAGACACCGGAGAGCCAATCAGCTTCGCTTCGCAAAGCTCCGTAACGCGAAAAGTACGCGAAGCGGTGCGCTGTTACAGATATATATCTTTTTTTGAACGTTAATTTCTCAAAATCCACTGAAGCACATATATTGAGACCTAGCAAAGGCACATCGGGCTACCAGTCCCTACAATTTTGCCAAGTTTCGTGCAAATCCATTCAGCCGTTCGATTATTATTATTATTATTTTTTTTTGCCCCGCGGGGCCCTTTTAAAACCTCCACATCAAACCTAGGGGGTCAGCGAGGATCTACTATGCCCCCTTATAGTTATTTCCCCCTTTGTTTTGACCTCCTCTTGTCTCTCGATCCTACCGAGAGACAAGATGGCGGCCGCTACGGACTGTTTGGAATGTTGACAGACGCCGGAGAACCAATCAGCTTCGCTTCACAAAGCTCCGTTGCGCGAAAAGTACGCGTAGCGGAGCGCTAACCGGTCCGCTGTTACAGATATATATCTTTTTTTAAACGTTAATTTCTCAAAATCCACTGGAGCACATATATTGAGACCTACAAAAGGCACATCGGGCTACCAGTCCCTACAATTTTGCCAAGTTTCGTGCAAATCCATTCAGCCGTTCGGGCTAAAAGTGAGGCCAACCGCCCTATGGAAAACTCAATGTTAAAAACACGTTTTGGGACCCCCCTTTTTTCTCGGCCCCCACTGGACGAACCCCCCCCAAATTTTCAAGGGCTGCTCAGAAACAAAATGTGCCATTTTCCTGAAAATTTCAGCCAATTCCGTCCACAAACGCCAAAGTTATTAGACATAGAATTTTCAAAAAACCCATAGAGAAAAAATCCTAACTATATATACCTACTGGCGACCGCCAGTAGGTAATATATATATATATATATATATATATATATATATATATATATATATATATATATATATATATATATATATATATATATATATATATATATATATATATTACCTACTGGCGGTCGCCAGTAGGTATATATAGTTAAGATTTTTTCTCTATGGGATTTTTGAAAATTCTATGTCTAATAACTTTGGCGTTTGTGGACGGAATTGGCTGAAATGTTCAGGAAAATGGAACATTTTGTTTCTGAGCAGCCCCTGAAAATTTGGGGGGGGTTCGTCAAGGGGGGGCCGAGAAAAAAGGGGGGTCCCAAAACGTGTTTTTAATATTGAGTTTTCCATAGGGCGGTTGGCCTCACTTTTAGCCCGAACGGCTGAATGGATTTGCACGAAACTTGGCAAAATTGTAGGGACTGGTAGCCCGATGTGCCTTTGCTAGGTCTCAATATATGTGCTTCAGTGGATTTTGAGAAATTAACGTTCAAAAAAAGATATATATCTGTAACAGCGGACCGGGCAGCGCTCCAGTTCGCGTACTTTTCACGTTACGGAGCTTTGTGAAGCGAAGCTGATTGGTTCTCCGGCGTCTGTAAACATTCCAAACAGTCCGTAGCGGCCGCCATCTTGTCTCTCGGTAGGATCGAGAGACAAGAGGAGGCCAAAGCGAAGGGGCAAATGACCATAAGGGGGCATAGTAGATCCTCCCTGACCCCCTAGGTTTGATGTGGAGGTTTTAAAAGGGCCCCTCGGGGCAAAAAAAAAATAAATAATAATAATCGAACGGCTGAATGGATTTGCACGAAACTTGGCAAAATTGTAGGGACTGGTAGCCCGATGTGCCTTTGCTAGGTCTCAATATATGTGCTCCAGTGGATTTTGAGAAATTAACGTTCAAAAAAAGATATATATCTGTAACAGCGCTCCGCTTCGCGTACTTTTCGCGTTACGGAGCTTTGCGAAGCTGATTGGTTCTCCGGCGTCTGTAAACATTCCAAACAGTCCGTAGCTGCCGCCATCTTGTCTCTCGGTAGGATCGAGAGTCAAGAGGAGGCCAAAGCGAAGGGGCAAATGACCATAAGGGGGCATAGTAGATCCTCCTTGACCTCTTAGGTTTGATGTGGAGGTTTTAAAAGGGCCCCCCGCGGGGCAAAAAAAATAAAATAATAATAATCGAACGGCTGAATGGATTTGCACGAAACTTGGCAAAATTGTAGGGACTGGTAGCCCGATGTGCCTTTGCTAGGTCTCAATATATGTGCTCCAGTGGATTTTGAGAAATTAACGTTCAAAAAAAGATATATATCTGTAACAGCGCTCCGCTTCGCGGAGATAAAATTATCTCCCTATTACCTAGCTGTTGCTAACACCAGTTAGCGACCGCTAGTAGGAGATAGCGACCATCTTGGGCTCCACTTTGCATGTCAGTGATATTTATCACTAATGACATGCAAAGTGGGCATGTCAAGATGTTAGCGACTGGAAACAGTCGCTAACATCGCAATCTCCTATTACCAACTTTTGGAGATATTCGCGCTAAGCGCGAATATCTCCAAAAAGTAACACCTGCCCTGAGCAGTTCTTAGCCATGTTATCCAATGGGAGGTGGATAACATGGCTAAGAGCATTAGCTCGGTAATGCATGAATATCGCTGACTTTTCAGCGATATTAATGCATTGCGGTCGTTTTTCATCGCATTTGCGATAAACCTTGATAATAGCAAGGTTTATCTGCGATAATTTCTGACGATGCTTAGCGGTAAAAAATTCGTTGCTAAGCATCGTTAGGGATAAATATCGCTTAACTTTGGTAATATGCCCGAACGTCTGTTAACGTTCGATTCGAAGGAAATCAGGAAGTGTTGAAAAACATTGTCTGCGCCATCTTGCCTTTTTTCAAATGCCACACTTTTGTCGTGCACGGCAGCCATTTTAGATGCCTTCACCAGACCCACTCTCTGTACGCTGTCGATCCTTAGCATGGCTCCCCACCCTCGCAAGCATCTCCCCCAGGCACTGGTCACCCCGCTCTCTGTCTTATGCATGGGTAATAAACCTCCCCCCATCTGCGCTGCTCTTCCCTGAGAATCACACCCTGTGCCTGCCCGACACCTCCCTTTCGCCCTATTCACTACCGCACCCTCTGACACTCCTTTTCCTCTGTGTCCAATTATCTAGGCCGGTCCTAGGCTATCAGCTAGCCCTGCAGATGTAGTTTATGGCCCCAGCTGTAAAGAATCACCCCTCTTCAAAGGAGTTATAGTAGATCAAGGCCCACACCCGATGAGATCCGTCACAGCACACGCGTTCCTACTATCTGAAAACCATCCTGTATTGTTATTGGGGAGGGGACCGAGCCTGAAGTGGAAGATTCCAGGGATGACTCTTTGTACATCAAAGTTTTTACAATTATGTGTCACATTAAAAATATATAGCACTCCAACAAAGTAGTAAGATTATAAAACTTTAATAACTTATAAATATATACAACAAAACAAAAACAGTAAAAACATTTAAACATTTTTAGGGAAAATGAAGGAAGTAGCGGTCGGCTGTGCGAATAGTCCCAACGTAGCACAACGTCCAGATTTCTGTACGGCACCCAGGTGATGTTGCCTGGGTGCCGCACTGATTTCGGTATCCGGCGTGGGGCGTCGCGGGGGGTGGGTCATCAGTAGCGGTCTGTTGTGCGAATAGTTCCAAGGCAGCATAACGATGGCACCAAGGTGATGTCCAGTAAGTTGCCGCCCTCCGAATAACGGCGTGGGGCGCCCGGGGGGGGGTGGGGGAGGCGGCGTGAACGGGCCTCTCCAGGTGGAGTTTCGTCTGCTGTAGTGGGGCGCCCCTTTACCGTTTCAGTTGCCATTCCGTCCGCTTTTGGTCCACTGTGTCAAAAGCCGCAATTCAGCTGAGTTGCGCCCACTCTTGCGGTGCAGCGATAGGCGGCTGTCACAGGACTCTCAAAATGGCGGCAGGCTCTTTCCTTTTTGGGCCTGGTCCACTGAAATGGCCCTGGGACACCTTGGAAATCGCACGCTTGTCTGCTAGGTCTTGGACCCCATTCTCAAAAGCATCCCCTCCGCCTTGGGGATTCAACAAAAGTTTTGGGGGCCCCCGACTCCTGCAGGCTTCTGGTGGGGAGCGGCTGCCATGATTGCTCGCGGAATGACCACGACGGAGCCACGAGATGGTGGTGCTTTCATGTTGACGCCAGCTTCAGTCTGAAACATCCAGAAACAAGGTGGGGCTTTCATCGTTTGGGGAAAAAAAAAGTTTTCATCCAATGAAAAGTGTTGTTTTTAGGTCATATGATCAAGCCTTCCATCATTAGGAAACCAAAAGTAAAATGAACCAATGAAAAATTTTATAAACAAGTCACATGACCTGTTATGCGGCATAGGGTATAAAATGCGGAGAAAATACGTTGGCACGTGAGGCGGCGTCAGTAGCGGAACGATGTGCGAATAGGCCGAAGGCAGCACAACGCGCCAAGATCCGGATGGCACCGAGGTGGTGTCTAGTAAGTTGCCGCACTGGTGTGGCCATCCTACAATGCTGAAAGTCGGCGTGGGGCGCCCCGTTGGCCTGTGAGATGGCGTCAGTAGCGGACCGATGTGCGAATGGGGCCAAAGGCAGCGCAACAATATTTTCTGAATAGAAGACACCACAAGGCGCTGAGATGCGAAGATCCGGATGGCACCGAGGTGGTGTCTAGTAAGTAGCCGCACTGGTGTGGCCATCCTACAATGGTAAAAGTCGGCGTGGGGCGCCCCGTTGGCCTGTGAGATGGCGTCAGTAGCGGACCGATGTGCGAATGGGGCCAAAGGCAGCGCAACAATATTTTCCGAATAGGAGACAACACTAGGCGCTGAGATGCCAAGATCCGGATGGCACCGAGGTGGTGTCTAGTAAGTTGCCGCACTGGTGTGGCCATCCTACAATGCTGAAAGTCGGCGTGGGGCGCCCCGTTGGCCTGTGAGATGGCGTCAGTAGCGGACCGATGTGCGAATGGGGCCAAAGGCAGCGCAACAATATTTTCTGAATAGAAGACACCACAAGGCGCTGAGATGCCAAGATCCGGATGGCACCGAGGTGGTGTCTAGCAAGTTGCCGCACTGGTGTGGCCATCCTACAATGCTGAAAGTCGGCGTGGGGCGCCCCGTTGGCCTGTGAGGTGGCGTCAGTAGCGGACCGATGTGCGAATGGGGCCAAAGGCAGCGCAACAATATTTTCTGAATAGAAGACACCACAAGGCGCTGAGATTCGGTTAGCACCGAGGTGGTGTCTAGCAAGCTATGCAGCTGAGTTGCGTGCGCACTTGCGGCGAATAGGTCGAAGGCAGCACAACAATGTTTTCTGAATAGGAGACACCACAAGGCGCTGAGATTCGGTTACCACCGAGGTGGTGTCTAGCAAGTTGCTGCACTGGTGTGGCCATCCTACAATACTGCTCCGAATAACGGCGTGGGGTGCCCGAAGGGGGGGGGGAGGCGGCGTGAACGGGCCTTCCCAGGTGGAGGCTCGTCTGCTGTAGTGGGGCGCCCCTTTACCGTTTCAGTTGCCATTCAGCTGAGTTTCGGCCGCTCTTGATGCTACAGCGACAGGCGGCTGCAACAGGACTCTCAAAATGGCGGCCTGTTCTTTGGATTTGGGCCTGGTCCACTAAAATGGCCCTGGGACACCTTAGAACTCGAACGCTTGAATTTTTTTTCCTTTCCTCTACATGCAAAAAAAGGTAAATGCCCGGTACGTTACACGCTTCATCTGCCACGATGTACTCTCCAGAGGAACCGAAAAAAAATATAGTTATGGTAACTATACCATGCATCGTCATATGGAGAGGTGGCACCGATTAATTATAGTGCTGCATAAAAGAGAGATTTGGAGAAGAACCCCCGACCTGCCAGTACATTCATCAAAGAAGTGGCACTGACAGCATCAGAGGCATGGGGAAACGGTCCCAAATATTTAGAAGAAGTTTGGAAAGATTAAAATGACATGTTTAGATTGTGGCAAATTAATTTCATGTGGACAGATGAGTGTTACTCTAATAAATACAGCATATGAACATCATCATAGTCGATGGTTGGTAGAGACATTTTGACTATATCCTGGACCTGCCCGTCCTCGCCCAAAATGGCGCCGGAATAAATGGGACTCGTAACTCCTTGTTGTGTACTTGTTGTAAAACTTTGATATCACGAGATACGTATGCAGTTTTGAAGCACATGGCGGGCGGGGACGAGAATAGATTGAATATTTCGACATCTCTATTGATATTAAGTTGTGATGTGTTATTGATTACTGTACTATTGAAAGTTCGAATTAACGTCACCCATGGTACTTGCTCGCAAATGTATATCTAGATAATTTTATTGTAACTGGCCCTGTCGTATTTTAATTATAAAATGTACGTCCACCGATTCCGCAACTGTTAGACACCTTAGTTCTTGCAACCTAATGGCCCGCCCGTAACGTTTCTCTACAGTGTAAATGTCTCCTCATCATATACGATTACAGTTTGCTCCGTGGCCGGCGCACGTGGTTATAGGCCCGTATTTGTATACTGACATTTTCACAATAAAGGTTTTTAAAAGAAAACATGGTAGTAGTATTTACATTGGTAAAGTTTTTAATAATAGTCACTGTTTTAGAATCAGTAAAAGGCAAGTGAAATAAAGCAGACCAATTACATGAAGGGTAAAAGGTATAATACGCAGGAACGCAGTAAAGATAAATGGTCAAGGGCTGTTGTGTTTTCTACTCCTGCAACATAAAGTGATCGATAAGAATCTCATATTCAAGCGTATCGGCGACTAAGACAGCAGGTCGACCCTCTTTTGCTCAACGGCTCCGTCATGGGACGAAGAAACGCCCTTTTTCTCGAAAAAAGAATATATTTTACTTGCAGGACAGTTGTAAATTTTCCGGGAAAGTACATTAGCCTGGAACATTATAACATATATGTTTAAGAAAAAATAATGTTCGGAAGTAATAAAAAGCGTAATTTTTAGGTCATATGACCAAGCCTTTCATCATTAGAATAAGAAAAGTAAAATGAACCAATGAAAAGTTTTATTAACAAGTCACATGACCTGTTATGCTTACGTTACGCGCTGCGCGTCGCGCCCCGGATTACTTCCGGATGCGCTAATGCGGCGCGTCATATGACGCATTACGCGACAACGCAGGTCCAGAATATAGTCGAAATGTCTCCACCAACCAGCGGTCGGAACACAACCCTTTTCAGCAGGCTAAATAGTTCTGTTAAATGACAACAGAAGGGACAGGCAACAAGAACCATCAGTCAAAGAGGGGAGGGCTAGTTCTTCTCTACCGGGTTACGTTGGGGCGCTACCGGAACTGATCGAATTGGTAGTCTACAGTGTTTCTGGATGTTTCAGACTGAAGCTGGGGTTAGCATGAGAGCACCACCATTTCGTAGCTCCGTCGTGGCCATTCCGCGAGCAATCATGGCAGCCGCTCTTTATCGTTATTTTGGGCGGGGTGGGTGGCGGAGTCGAGCTGTATTGCAGCCATCATGGTGTGGAGTTTAGTTCATCTCACTAGTTTCGTATTTGTCATGAGGGGTTGTTCCTAATGTTTCTATTTTAGTGAGGTCAAAAAGAGATCCCATTAGTGGCCTACTGATTTTGCTCGATTCCTTATGTTTTTTAACACGATTTTCCGTTATCTGCAAAGACTAAACAGAGTATTGCGACTCTGTGTTTGTTTGTAAATAGAGAATGAACCAAAGAGAACCAATTCTAAAACAGTAAATGCTTGGATAACAATCAATCAAATGGAGAGAGAAGCAGGCACGACGTATTACAACGGGGGCAAAGGCCTGCGTTAACTACCTTTCACTATCTGCAAAGAGAGAGTACTCCTAATAGAAATGAGGGGGGGGGCAGCATTCAAAGCAGATCAGTGTGCATAAACACGAAAATGTTTTTACTTACCACGTATTTGACATTCGACAGCTTATGATATTTGCTATTAAAAAACCATTGAAATTCACTGAAAAAACCATAGGTTATAGACCATATATAGTTAGGAATTAGCATTTACAAAACCTTGAAAATTCACTGAAAAAACCATAGGTTATAGACCATATATAGTTAGGAATTAGCATTTACAAAACCTTGAAAATTCACTGAAAAAACCATAGGTTATAGACCATATATAGTTAGGAATTAGCATTTAAAAAACCTTATTTTACTCACACAAAACCATTGAAATTCCATATATAGTTAGTTGCACTAACTATATATCGCGCACCCGCAATCCACTGCTGATGATGTCACATATTACATCATTCATGACATGGTCAGTGACATCACTGATGACATCACTGATGACATCTCAAATGACATCACTGATGACATCTCACTTGACATCAATGATCACATCACTGATGATATCATTCATGTGATAATACAATGCATCTCCTCACACTCTAATATAACCTCCGTTACACCCAGTGTTAAATACAGAGTATAATTTTTGAAACCATTGACACACCAATACTAGTTACTACATACGCACTCACTGATTCCTATGTCTACACACACATTCACTCATACAATCATTCATACATACAATCACTCATCTTTACAACACTATCATATGCACTCATACACCTATACAGACACTCACACTCTGCCACTCATCCATGGAGTTACTCACACACCTAGTCAGTCCTGAAAAGAATCAATCACACTTCCATTTTCTCATCTATACAGTTAAACACAGAACACCTTACATTTTTGAAACATATACTAACACATACTTACTCTCTTATAGAATCACTGATACAAGTACACATTGATCTGCACAGAGTCACACACCTCCCAGCCAGCCATACACACACTCAGTCTCCCATACAAATACTTGTGCAACCAATCAATAACCCATATAGCTACTTATATAGCTACTGATCAACACATGCAGCAGCTTGCACAACAACAGACATACTGATGCACACTTTCAGACAGTTTAGTCACTAACCCGTGCATTCAGTAAGACGCATTTAATCACTCACTCATACAGTCAATCACGCACCTACTAAAACCTTCATTCAGACACTTATACATCCACTCATTCTTCAATATGTAAAACATATTTAAACTTTACAGAAACACATAATCACTGGATGTTGTTATCAGTGATGTCATCAGTGATGTCATTTGAGATGTCATCAGTGATGTCATCAGTGATGTCATTTGAGATGTCATCAGTGATGTCATCAGTGATGTCACTGACCATGTCATGAATGATGTAATATGTGACATCATCAGCAGTGGATTGCGGGTGCGCGATATATAGTTAGTGCAACTAACTATATATGGAATTTCAATGGTTTTGTGTGAGTAAAATAAGGTTTTTTAAATGCTAATTCCTAACTATATATGGTCTATAACCTATGGTTTTTTCAGTGAATTTTCAAGGTTTTGTAAATGCTAATTCCTAACTATATATGGTCTATAACCTATGGTTTTTTCAGTGAATTTTCAAGGTTTTGTAAATGCTAATTCCTAACTATATATGGTCTATAACCTATGGTTTTTTCAGTGAATATATATATATATGCAACAAAATCCTTCCCAAAGAAAAGGCTGAGGCCACATCGGGGACAAACGGAAATCTCTTTAATCACCAGCTGCCATAGAGGGCGAATGCCCTTCATTAGCGCCATGTATAATAACGAGCAGGGAAATGTCCACACCTTTAAATGTCCCGCTGTTGTTGGATAGGCTGCCGCTGTTCCTCCCCCGAAGGGCTCCGCCTAATGTAGATTGCGCAGTCGGTGCAAAAACTACAGGACCCACAATGCAATAATTCAATTCAGGATCCCCAGGCGATATAATCCCAAGGATTTGCCAGAATGCAGGACGGCATGCAACACTTTCCCTTGTCCCATCTGTTGTAGACCCTAGAGTCTCCTTCTGTCCCCTACCGCATAAACCAGTCTGCCCAAGATTTCTGTCAGCGGGGGCATGCGGCAATGCAGCTAGCCCATCGCAAGGCACCGTGTCCTCGACACCGCTACTCTCCATCTCAAATGTCGTGGTGGGCCAAACACAGTCAATAACTTGATGAAAACAAAGTGTCGAAGCGTTTGCCAGGAACAGTAAGGCCACTTGATAATGCGGGGGCCTCCCAACACGCCTCTGGCAGGCGTGAAAATGTGCAGCAAAATCCTTCCCAAAGAAAAGGTGGAGGCCACATCGGGGACAAATGGAAATCTCTTTATTCACCAACTACCACAGAGGGCCAATGTATTTCGGCGTCATTGCCTTCATCAGCGCCATGTGTAATAACGAGCAGGGAAATGTCCACACCTTTAAATGTCCCGCTGTTGTTGGATAGGCTGTGGCTGTTCCTCCCCCGAAGGGCTCCGCCTAATGCAGATTGCGCAGTCGGTGCAAAAACTACGGGACCCAGAATGCAATAATTCAATTCAGGATCCCCAGGCGATGTAATCCCAAGGATTTGCCAGAATGCAGGACGGCATACAACACTTTCTCTTGTCCCATCTGTTGTAGACCCAAGAGTCTCCTTCTGTCCTCTACCGCATAAACCACTCTGCCCAAGATTTCTGTCAGCGGGGGCATGCAGCAATGCAGCTAGCCCATCGCAAGGCACCGTGTCCTCGACACCGCTACTCTCTATCTCAAACGTCGTGGTGGGCCAAACACAGTCAATAACTTGACGAAAGCATAGTGCCGAAGCGTTTGCCAGGAACAGTAAGGCAACTTGATAATGCGGGGGCCTCCCAACATGCCTCTGACTATATATATTCACTGAAAAAAACCAGAGGTTTTAGGGATGTTATAGTTAGGAATTAGCATTTAAAAACCCTTAGAAATTCACTGAAAAAACCACAGGTTTGAGGGACGTTGCAGTTAAGCTGAGCTAACAATAACTCATGACCACGCAATGCACTGCTGATGACATCACATATTATATCACTCATGCATCAGTGATGTCTCTGAGCATGTCATGTGTGATGTATTATGTGACGTCATCAGCAGTGCATTGTAGGGGTGCGAGTTATAGTTAGCTCAGTTAACTATAACAGCCAAATTTCTCTGGTTTCGTACGAGTAAAATGTCAGCCTAAATAGATTCAGGTTTTTTAAATGCTAATTCGTAACTATAAAGTCCCTAAAACCTCACTTCTTTTCAGTAAATTTCTAAGGTTTTTTTAAATGTTAATTATTAACTATAACACTGAAACCTGTGGTTTTTGCAGTAAATTTCTAATGTGTTTTAAATGCTAATTTTTAACTAAGCCTGCATAGGTAGAACATGTATAGAAAGAGGAAGAAAGGAGCAGAAAGTAGCAAGAGAAGTGCAGAAAGAGGCAACAGGAGTCCTAACAGAGGAAGAAATGTGGAGAGAAAAGCAAGAGAAGTGCAGAAAGAAGCAACAGAGGTGCAGAAAAAGGCCAACTTTGACTGTCCCTTTCCACAGACTCATACAAAGTAGCCTAATCACTAATCCTTCTCTCAAGACGTTTTAAACACTCACTTTTTCATTCAAGGTTCACTATTCATCGACTGCTCAGAAAGTTAGGCCTACCAAATGTAAAACAGCAGTCCTAATGATATCACTGTTGTAAGTCTCACCAAGTTTGTGAAGTATGCATGCGTGTGTCTCTGCTTTTACCTAGTGACATGTTACATAAAAATAAACATACAAATACTTGAATAACTGTTTTTCAAACAGCATACTCTGTAAAATTGTGTACAAAAAGGTGTATGCATTTGGTTCTGTTCACAATACTGGGTACATAGGCATTCAATAGTATATTTGATAGGCTCTATAACACCTATATACATAAGGCCTGTGCAACTGAATGACAAAGCACACCTGAGAAGATTTGACCACCTATAGGAGAAGTTACCTACTTTTTAAGCTACCATCTTCAGATGCATAACACATGTAAGAATACATGTACAAGTTGACATATGCCTCAGTCCTGAGAACACGCAGGCCTTTAAACTTGAAAGCTTGCACTTCCCATCTGAGTACAGAAAGAGGTGAGAGAAGTACAGAAAGAGGCAATCGAAGTGCAGAAAAATCAAGACAGGTGTAGAAAGAGTAAGAAATGTGCAGAAAGAGGCAAGAAATGTGCAGAAGGATGCAAGAGAAGTGCACAACGAGGCAACAGAAATGCGGAAAGTACCAAGAGAGGTGCAAAAAATAAGCTAAAGAGGCGCTGAAAGAGGAAGAAAGGTATAGATAGAGGCAAGAAAAGTGTAGATAGAAGCAATAGAGATGAAGAAAGGGGGAAGGTGCTAGAGAAAGAGGCTAGAGGGATGCAGAAAGAAGCACTAGCGGTACAGAAAGAAGCAAGAGAAGTGCAGAAACAAGTAACGGAGGTTAAGAAAGAGACAAGAAGGGTGCCGAAAGAGGCAAGAGAAGTGCAGAAAGAAGCAAAAGAGGTACAGGAAGAGGCAAGTGTAGTACAAAAAGAGGCAAAAGAGTTGCAGAAACAGGGAAAAGAGATGCAGAAAGAGGGATGAGGGGTACAGAAAGAGGCAAGAGAAGTACAGAAAGAAGCAACTGAGGAGCAGAAAGATGGATGAGGGGTAAATAAAGAGGTAAGAGGTGTAGAAAAAACAAGAGAGTTGCAGAAAGAAACAAAAGAAGTGCAGAAAGATGGAACAGAGGCACAGAGAGAGGCAAGAGGGTTGCAGAATAAGGGAAGAGGGGTGCAGGAAGAGGCACGAAGGGTGTAGAAAGAAGCCTGAGACGTGCAGAAAGAAGCAAGAGAAGTACAGAAAGAAGCAACAGAGGAGCAGAAAGATGGATGAGGGGTAAATAAAGAGGTAAGAGGTGCAGAAAAACAAGAGAGTTGCAGAAAGAAACAAAAGAAGTGCAGAAAGATGGAACAGAGGCACAGAGTGAGGCAAGAGGGGTACAGAAAAGGGAAGAGGGGTGCAGGAAGAGGCATAAGGGGTACAGAAAAAAGCAAAAAAGTGCAGAAAAAAGCAGCAGAGGTGCAGAAAGAGGGAAGAGGGGTGTAGAAAGATGCAAGAGAAGTATAGAAGGAAGCAACAGAGATACAGAAAGAGGGAAGAGAGGTGGAGGTAGAAACAAAAGAAGTGCAGAAAGAAAGACAAGAGTGGTGAAGAAATAAGCACAAGGGGCCTTATTTATGAAGGCCTTGCGCCGCCGATGCGCCACTTTTAAAATAGGAAAAAGTGACGCACCGGCGGCGCAAGTCCTTCATAAATAAGGCCCAAGGGGTGCAGAAGGAAGCAAGGGAGGAACAGAAAGAAGCAAAAGAACTGCAGAAAAAAGCAACAGGGGTGAAAAAAGAGGGAAGAAGGGTAGAGAAAGAAGCAAGAGAAGTGCAGAAAGAAGCAACAGACATGCAGAAAGGGGGAAGAGGAGTGGAGAAAGAGGCAAGAGGGGTGCAGAAAGAAGCAAGGGAGGTGCATAAAGAAACAAAGGAAGTACAGAAAAAAGGAACAGAGGTGCAGAAAGAGGCAGGAGGAATGCAGAAAGAGGAAAACTGGGTGCAGAAGGAGGCACAAGAGGTACATGAAGAAGCCAGAGAGGTGGAGAAAGAAGCAAGTGAATAGTAGAACGATGCAACCAAGCTGTAGAAAGATGCAAGAGGGGTGCAGAAAGAGGGAAGAGCAGTGCAGAAAGAGGCACAAGGGGTGCAAAAAGAAGCAAGAGAGGTGCAGAAAGAGGCAGGAGAAGTGCAGATAGAAGCAACAGAGGTACAGAAAGAGGGAAGAGGGGTGGAAAGAGAGTCAAGAGAAGTGCAGAACGAGGCAACAGACATGCAGAAAGGGGGAGGAGGGGTGGAGAAAGAGGCAAGAGGGAAGCAGAAAGAAGCAAGAGAGGTACAGAAAGAAACAAAAGAAGTGCAGAAAGAAGTAACAGAGGTGCGGAAAGAGGCAAGATGAGTGCAGAAAGAGGGAAGAGCAGTGCGGAAAGAGGCACAAGGGGTGCAGAAAGGTATAGAAAGAAGCAAGAGAGGAGCAAAAAGAGGGTAGAGCAGTGGAGAAAGAGACAAGAAATGTGCAGAAAGAAGCAACAGAGATGCAGAAAGAGGTAAAAGGGGTGGAGAGAGAGGCAAGAAGGGTGCATAAAAAAGCAAGAGAGGTGTAAAAAGAAACAAAAGAAGTGCAAAAAGAAGGAACAGAGGTGCAGAGAGAGGCAAGAGGGGTGCAGAAAGAGGGAAGAGGGGTACTGGAAGAGGCACGAAGGGTACAGAAAGAATCCAAAGAGATGCAGAAAGAAGCAATACAAGTGCAGAAAGAGCCAAGAAATGTGCAGAAACAGGCAGTAGAGATGCAGAAAGAGGGAACAGGGGTACAGAAAGAGGCAAAAGAGGTGCAGAAAGAGGGAAGAAGGGTCCAGAAAGAGGGAAGAAGGGTGCAGAAAGAAGGAACAGAGGTGCAGAACGAGGCAAGAGAGGTGCAGAAAGAGGCACGAGAAGTACAGAAAGAAGCAACAGAGGTGCAGAAAGAGGAAATAGAAGTGCAGCAAGAGGCAAGGGATGTGCACAAACACGCAGGGGAGGTACAGAAAGAGGGAACAGGGGTGCAGAAAGAGGCAAAAGAGGTACAGAAATAGGGAAGAAGTGAATAGAAAGAGGAAACATGGAGTGCAAAAATAAGCAAGTGAGGTGCAAAAACAGGTAAGAGAAGTGCAGAAAGAAGTTACAGAGGTACAGAAAGAAGCAAGAGAGGTGCACAAACAGGCAGGAGAGGTTCAGAAAGAGGGGAGAAGGGTGCAGAAAGAGACACGAGGGGTGAAGACAGAAACAAAAGATGTGCAGTAAGAAGGAACAGAGGTTACAAACGAGGCAAGAGTGATGCAGAAAGGCAACAGGGGTACAGAAAGAGGCAAGAGTGGTACAGAAAGAAGCAACAGAGGTGCAGAAAGAGGAAATAGAAGTGCAGAAAGAGGCAAGAGATGTGCAGAACCAGGCAGGAGAGGTTCAGAAAGAGGGAACAGCAGCGCAGAAAGAGGCAAGAGAGGTGCAGAAAGGGGGAAGAACGGTGCAGAAAGAGGAAACATGGAGCGCAGAAATAAGCAAGTGAGGTGCAGAAAGAGGTAAGAGGAGTGCAGAAAGAAGTAACAGAGGTGCAGAAAGAAGCAAGAGAGGTACACAAACAGGCGGGAGAGGTTCAGAAAGAGGGATGAAGGGTGCAGAAAGAGACATGAGGGGCACAGACAGAAACAAAAGAAGTGCAGAAAGAAGGAACAGAGGTGAAGAAAGAGGCAAGAGGGGTGCAGAAAGGGAAGAGGGGTACAGAAAGAGGCACAAGGGGTGCAGAAAGAATCAAGAAAGGTACAAAAAGAAAGAAAAGAAGTGCAGAAAGTAGGAGCAGAGGTGCAGAAAGAGTCAGGGGTATAGAAAGAGGGAAGAGAACATGCTTTAGAACATAGAGCTCCTGAGGCGAAAAGCCGGGAGTTAGGACCTATTTACACTGCATTTGCTCTCCCCTGCCAAGAGGCTGTGAGGATTTTAAAAATCACTTATTTCTTGTGTGTTTTCATTTTATTTCACTCGTACCTGCTTTTTGCTCCCTGATCCTTTGGGCATTTTAAATACTCCTTTCTGGGCAAACCGAGGGCCGATTTAGGGCTCAGCTCGGTTACAGGCAGCTTCCCCGGGGGCGGCGACCTCGGCCGCCATCTTTGGGCGAAAGGCTGGGTTAGCGCACTAGTGGTCGGGCGAGTGGCGGCCCGGGCGCTATAAAGTGAAGCAAGAAGATAGCGCGACTTGCTTTAGAACATAGAGCTCCTGAAGCGAAAAGCCGGGAGTTAGGTCCTATTTACACTGCATTTGCTCTCCCCTGCCAAGAGGCTGTGAGGATTTTAAAAATCACTTATTTCTTGTGTGTTTTCATTTTATTTCACTCGTACCTGCTTTTTGCTCCCTGATCCTTTGGGCATTTTAAATACTCCTTTCTGGGCAAACCGAGGGCCGATTTAGGGCTCAGCTCGGTTACAGGCAGCTTGCCCGGGGGAGACGACTTCGCCCGCCATCTTTGGGCGAAAGGCTCGGTTAGCGCACTAGTGGTCGGGCGAGTAGCGGCCCGGGCTCTATAAAGTGAAGCAAGAAGATAGCGCGACTTGCTTTAGAACATAGAGCTCCTGAGGCGAAAAGCCGGGAGTTAGGACCTATTTACACTGCATTTGCTCTCCCCTGCCAAGAGGCTGTGAGGATTTTAAAAATCACTTATTTCTTGTGTGTTTTCATTTTATTTCACTCGTACCTGCTTTTTGCTCCCTGATCCTTTGGGCATTTTAAATACTCCTTTCTGGGCAAACCGAGGGCCGATTTAGGGCTCAGCTCGGTTACAGGCAGCTTCCCCGGGGGCGACGACTTCGGCCGGCATCTTTGGGCAACAGGCTGGGTTAGCGCACTAGTGGTCGGGCGAGTGGCGGCCCGGGCGCTATAAAATGAATGTCATCTCCCGTCCGCGCAGCGGGCGGGCGCAGCGGGCGCGCCAGAGGCAAGCTCGTCTGGGCCCGTCCGGGCCAGACCGGGCCTAGGGCCAGTTATTATGCCCGTGGCCATTAAACAGCAGATAGGATATTCTAGGGAAGATCTTATTAAGCTACAAGATAAGGGAGGCTCTCTATGTCGCCAGTTTGAGAGTTTTGATAAACAATACAGGCGGTGCAAGCTTTGTCCCAATCGCATCTTAGCGAGGGAAACTGGTAAGCAGGTTCATAGGGATCTCGGTATGGCACTCTTGAATTGCAGGTCCCTACCGAAGCACGCCGTAGAGATCAACCTTATGATCCAAGAAGGAAATCTCGACGTATTGTTTTTAACTGAGACATGGCTATCCCCAAATTCTGAGTTCAATATCGCTGCTGCCCTTCCGGATGGATTTCTTATTCAGTGTCAACATAGACAACAAGGGAAAGGAGGTGGACTTGCTATAGTCTACAAAGACAAACTTACCTGCAGAATTGAAGACTGTGATATATCAGACTCAGAAAATGTCCGCTTCAGTATTCAAATAACGCCTAACAATTCTCTCTCAGGACTTCTTATTTACCGCCCGCCGGGCTGCATAAGACAGTTTACAGGATCTTTACTGGACACTACTTTAGCTGTTGCTGCTTCATCATCTATTTTTTTGATAATAGGAGATTTGAATCTACATTTTGATGACCCGAATGATAAAGTTGCCACAGATCTCTGCTCTGATCTTAAATCTTTCGAGCTGAAGCTCATAAATAAAGAGGCAACTCACGTTAAAGATCACCTTCTAGACCCTATATTCTCAAATAGTAGTAAGCTTAATACTAGCCCCCCACTTCCTGTTCCATGGTCTGATCCTTTCCGGGTACCATTCTCCTGGAAAACCTGCACAGATGTGCGACGTGCAGCAATACCTCGCACTCTAGAGAGGGCTTGGCCCAAGCTATCCCTGGAAAGGCTCACTCTTACACTTGAACAAACTGCCCCTTCAACAGAACCAGATCCATTGGTGGCAGATATAAGCTTTCGTAACTGGCTGAACAACTCCCTGGATGCGGTACTACCTCTTAAAATAGTCACAAAGAAAAGTAGTACTTTTAAATCACCGTGGTACACTCTAGAGCTTAGAGATCTCAGAAAAATCTGCAAAAAACTGGAACGCAGATGGAGGAAAGACTGGGCGGTTAATAACAAAGCGGCCTATCGATCTGCCCTGAGACTCTATAAAACCTCTCTGAAAAAAGCTCAGGTGGCTTTTTTTTAAAAATATAATTAATTTGTCATCCAATTCCTCGAGAGAAACTTTTAAAATAGTTAAACAACTACTTAAGGTTCCTTCTCCAGTAAGCACCCAGGAATGCACAGAAGTAAGATGTAATCAGCTAGCGGATTTCTTTGATTCCAAGATACAAAGAATCCTTGATAGTCTACCACAGAATGTCTTTATTCCTTATGGTGACACTCACCTGGCGCCTACTTCTGGCCCCTTGCTGGACTCCTTTAGTTGTATTACCAGGGATGACTTCTGTAAAGCTCTATCTTCCTTGAAAAGTGGCTCGCTGTCTGATCCTGCGCCCATGTATATCCTTAAGCGATTGCAGACACTATTGCCCCATTAGCAACAGAGCTTCTAAACGCCTCATTTACCTGCGGGGTTGTGCCACCTAGTTGGAAACAGGCCAGGGTCAAAACCCTTTTAAAAAAACAGGGCTTGATCCTTCGGACCTGGCCCGATCTCGTTGCTACCCGGCCTTGGCAACATTGCTGAAAAAATGGTTAACCAGCAGCTTTCTGGGTTCCTCGAAAACAATAAGCTGCCGAGTAACTCCCAAACGGGTTTTCGCCTGGGGCAGGGCACTGATACAGCCCTGATAGTGGTGGGGGAGGAGGCAAGGTGTATCTTAGATTCAGGAGGATCCGCTGTTGTGATCCTCCTGGATCTAAGTGCAGCATTTGATATGGTGGACCATGAAATATTAACTCACCGTCTTGCCAGATTGGGCGTAACAGGAATAGCCCTGAAATGGCTTACATTCTTTTTGAATAATCGATCGTTTAGGATCTGGGAAGGCGGTGCACTGTCTAAATCTACCCCCCTCCAGTGTGGAGTCCCACAGGGCTCCTCTTTGAGCCCTACTTTGTTTAACGTATATATGGCCCCACTGGAGGAGGTGGTGGCTCCCTTTGGGATCAAAACAGTCACCTATGCGGACGACATCCAATTAGTCGTCTCGCTAACCCAACAAGAGGGATGTCTGGACAATCTCTCTGCCTGCCTTGCCGGAATATTCTCCTGGATGACCAGTTCGCGGCTCAAACTAACTGGAGCAAAAACGGAGATCATGCTCCTGGGCAATCACTTTACATCTCTCCCCAAAGCCTCCTGGCCCTCCTGCTTGGGTGAGTTGCCCGCACCGAAAGACAAAATTAAATGCTTAGGGGTGTGGTTTGAGCCCGACCTAACCTTTAGGACGCAAGCACAGAAAGTCGCAGGCATTTGCTTTGGCCTACTTCGAGCAGTGCGGAAAGTTCTTCCTCTCCTGCCTCCCCAGTCCAGGAAATTACTGATCCAGGGGTTAATATTATCCAGACTGGATTATAGTAACGCCCTGTTTTTAGCAGCTCCTGAAGCTACCATCAATATCCTTCAACGGGTGCAGAACGCAGCAGCCAGGATGCTCTCGGGTGCCTCAAGAAGATCTACGGCCAGACCTGTCTTGAGAGCACTTCACTGGCTGCCAATACGCGAAAGAATTATCTTCAAATCGCTATGTAGCACCCATAAGGCTCTCCAGGGTAAAGGACTCCCGGTTCTCAGGAGCTTGATTTGCCCCTACAAATCTTCCCGGGCTCTCCGGTCGGATTTCGGAAACCTAGCCAAGGTTCCCAGAGTTAGGAATGTACGCACAGGGGGACGCCGTTTTTCGGTAAATGCGGCAAAAAATTGGAATTCTCTCCCCAGCCGGATCCGTACCGAACCCTGCTATCTTAAGTTTCGAAAGTCCCTTAAAACATTTCTTTTTCCCAAGGACCCCTAAGTAACGGTACCCTCTTCAGTTTGTTCTTTGTTCTATTCTGTTAGCGCTGGGACGCTTTTGGGCAGCCATGCGCTTTATAAATCAAATTTCATTTCATTTCAAGAGAGGTACAAAAAGTAGCAAGAGAGGTGCAGAAAGAGGGAAGAAGGGTACAGAAAGGGGTAAGAGTGGCGGTGCAGAAAGAAGCAAGTGAGGTGGAGAAAGAAGCAAGAGAAGTACAGAAAGAGGCAAGAGATGAGCACAAACAAGCAGGAGAGGTGCAGAAAGAGGGAACAGGGATGCAGAAAGAGGCAAGAGAGGTGCAAAAAGAGGGAAGAAGGATGCAGAAAGTGGCAAGAGGAGTGCAGAAAGATGCACATGAGGTGCAGAATGACATATGAGGAGTGGATAAAGAAGAAAGAGGGATACAGAAAGAGGAAAAAAGGGTACAGAAGGAAGCAAGAGAGGTGAAAAAAACCCAAAAGAAGTCCAGAAAGAAGGAACAGAGGTACATAAAGAGGCATGAGGGGTGTGAAAGAGGCACTAGGGGTACAGAATGAAGCAAGAGAGGTAAAGAAAGAAGCAACAGAGGTGCAGGAAGAGGGAAGAGGGGTGGAGAACAGGACAAGAGCAGTGCAGATAGAAGCAAGAGAGGTGCAGAAAAACAAAAGTATAGAAAGAAGCAACAGAGGTGCTGAGAGAGGCAAGATGGGTGCCGGAAGAGGGAAGAGGGGTGCAGAAAGAGGCATGGGGGATGCAGAAAGAAACAAAAGAGGAGCAGAAAGAAGCAAAATATGTGCTAAGAGAACCAACAGAGGTGCAGAAAGAGGGAAGAGTGGTGTAGAACATGAAAGAGAAGTGTAGAAAGAAGCAAGAGAGATGCAGTCTATCAACTGCCTTTCTCTTGTTTCTTTATGCACCTCTCTTGCTTCTTTCTGTACCCCTTGTGTGTCTTTCTGCACCGCTCGTCCTTTTTTTGCACCCCTCTTGCCTCTTTCTGCACCTCTGTTGCATCTTTTTGCTCTTCTCTTGTTTCTTTCTGTACCTCTCTTGCTTCTTTCTATACCCTTTTGACGCTTTCTCCACCCCTCTTCCCGCTTTCCGCATGTCTATTGCTTATTTCTGCACTTCACTTGCTTCTTTTTCCCCTCTGTTGCTTCTTTCTGCACTTCTCTTGCCTCTTTCTCCACCCCTCTTCCCTCTTTCTGCACTTCTGTTACTTCTTTCAGCACTTCTTTTGCCTCTTTCTGCACCCCTCTTGCTTCTTTCTGCTTCCCTCTTGCCTCTTTCTCCACCACTCTTCCCCCTTTCTGCATATCTCTTGCTTCTTCCTACACTTCTCTGTCCTGTTCTACACCCCTCTTCCCTCTTTCTGCACCTATGTTGGTTCTTTTAGCACATATTTTGCTTCTTTCTGCTCCTCTTTTTTTCTTTCTGCACTCCTCTTCCCTCTTTCTGCGCCCCTCTTTCCTCTCTCTCACCTCTGTTCATTCTGTCTATACTTCTTATGTTTCTTTCTGTACGTCTCTTGCTTCTTTCTGCACTCCTCTTGCAAAAGAGATGCAGAAAGAGGCAAGAGATGTACAGAATGTGGCAAGAGAGGTACAGAAACAGACAGGAGAGGTGCAGAAAGAGGGATTAGGGAAGCAGAAATAGGCAAAAGAGGTGTCGAAAGAGGGAATAAGGGTGCAGAAAGAGGCAAGAGTAGTACAGAAAGAAGCAACAAAGGAGCAGAAAGACGGATGAGGAGTGGATAAAGAAGGAAGAGGGATACAGAAAGAGGAAAAAAGGGTACAGAAAGAAGCAAGAGAGTTGAAGATAGAAACAAAAGAAGTGCAGAAAGAAGGAACATAGGTACAAAAAGAGGGAAGAAAAAAAATACAGAAAGAGGGTAGAGGGGTGTGGAAGAGGCACTAGGAGTGCAGAATGTGAGGCAAGAGAGATACAGAAACAGACAAGAGAGGTGCAGAAAGAGGGAATAGGGATGCAGAAAGAGGCAAAAGAGGTGTTGAAAGGGGCAAGAAGGGTGCAGTAAGAGGCAACAGAAGTACAGAAAGAAGCAACAAAGGAGCAGAAGGACGGATGAGGAGAGGATAAAGAAGGAAGAGGGATACAGAAAGAGGAAAAAAAGGGTACAGAACGAAGCAAGAGAGTTGAAGATAGAAACAAAAGAAGTGCAGAAAGAAGGAACATAGGTAGAGAAAGAGGGAAGAAAAATACAGAAAGAGGGAAGAGGGGTGTGAAAGAGGCCCGAGGGGTACAGAATGAAGCAAGAAAGGTAAAGAAAGAAACAAAAGAGGTGTCAAAAGAGGGAAGAGATGTGCAGATGAAGTAACAGAGGTGTGGAAAGAGGAAAAGGGGATGCAGAAATAGGCAGGAGAAGTGCAGAAAGAAGCAAAAGAGGTGCAGAAAGAGGCAAGAGATGTACAGAATGAGGCAAGAGAGGTAGAGAAACAGACAGGAGAGGTGCAGAACGAGGGAATAGGAATGCAGAAAGAGGCAAAAGAGGTGTCGAAAGAGGGAAGAAGGGTGCAGAAAGAGGCAAGGGAAGTACAGAAAGAAGCAGCAAAGGAGCAGAAAGACATATGAGGAGTGGATAAAGAAGCAAGAGGGATACAGAAAGAGGACAAAAGGGTACAGAAAGAAGCAAGAAAGGTGAAGAAAGAAACAAAAGAAGTGCCGAAAGAAGGAACAGAGGTTCAAAAAGAGGGAAGAGAATTACAGAAAGAGGCATTAGGAGTGCAGAATGTGAGGCAAGAGAGGTACAGAAACAGACAGAAGAGGTGCAGAAAGAGGGAATAGGGATGCTTAAAGAGGTAAAAGAGGTGTCGAAAGAGGAAAGAAGGGTGCAGTAAGAGGCAAGAGAAGTACAGAAGGAAGCAACAAAGGAGCAGAAGGACGGATGAGGAGGGAATAAATAAGGAAGAGGGATACAGAAAGAGGAAAAAAGGGTACAGAAAGAAGCAAGAGAGTTGAAGATAGAAACAAAAGAAGTGCAGAAAGAAGGAACATAGGTACAGAAGGAGGGAAGAAAAATACAGTAAGAGGGAAGAGGGTTTGTGATAGAGGCACTAGGGGTGCAGAATGAAGCAAGAGAGGTAAAGAAAGAAGCAACAGAGGTGCAGGAAGAGGGAGCAGGGTTGGAGAAAGAGGCAAGAGGAGTACAGAGAGAAACAAAAGAAGTATAGACAGAAGGAACAGATGTGCAGAGAGAGGCAAGAGGGGTACAGAAAGAGGGAAGAGGGATGCAGAAAGAGGCACGAGGGATGCATAAACAAAAAAAGAGGAGCAGAAAGAAGCAAAATATGTGCTAAAAGTACCAACAGAGGTGCAGAAAGAGGGAAGAGGGGTGTAGAACAGGAAAGAGAAGTGTAGAAAGAAGCAAGAGATACGCAGTAAGGGGGAAGAAGGGTGGAGAAAGAGGCAAGAGGGAAGCAGAAAGAAGCAACAGGGGTGCAAAAAGAAGCAAAAGAAGTGCTGAAAGAAGGAACAGAGGTGCAGAAAGAGGCACGAGGGGTGCAGAAACAGGCACTAGGGGTGAAGAAAGAAGCACGAAAGGTGGGGAAAGAAGCAAGTGAAGTGCAGAAAGAAGTAACAGGGGTGCAGGAAGAGGGAAGGAGTGGAGAAAAAGGCAAGAGAGGTGCAAAAAGAAGCAGCAGACATGCGGAAAGGGGGGAGTGGGGTGGAGAAAGAGGCAAGAGGGTGCAGAAAGAAGCAAGAAAGGTGTAGAAAGAAACAAAAGAAGTATAGAAACAAAGAAACAGAGTTGCCGAAAGAGGCAGGAAGGGTGCATAAAGAAGAATGAGAGGTGCAGAAAGAAGCCAGAGAGGTGCAGATTTAAGCAAAAGAAGAGCAACAAGATGCAACAGAGGTACAGACAGCTGCAAGAGGATGCAAAAAGATGGAAGAATGGTGCAGAAAGAAGCACAAGGGGTACAGAAAGAAGCAAGAGAGGTGCAGAAAGAAGCAAGAGAAGGGAAGAAAGAGGCAAGAGGGGTGCAGAAAGAGGCAACAGAGGTGCAGAAAGAGGCAAGAGAACTTCAGAAAGAGGCAAGAGAGGTGCACAAACAGACAGGAGAGATGCAGAAAGAGGGAGCAGGGGTGCAGAAAGAGGCAAGAGAGGTACAGAAAGAGGTAAGAAGGGTACAGAAAGAAGCAAGAGGAGCACAGAACAAAGCAACAGATTTTGTAGAAAAAGGCAAGAGGTGTGCAAAAATAGGTAGGAGAGGTGCAGAAAGAGGGAACAGGGGTGCAGAAAGAGGCAAGAGAGGTACAAAAAAAGAGAAGAAGAGTGCAGAAAGACGCAGAAGGAGTACAGAAATAAGCACATAAGGGGCCGAAAGAGATAAGAGAAGTGCAGAAAGAAGTAACAGGTGCAGAAAGAGTCAAGGGGGATTTAGAAAGAAGCAAGAGAATTATAGAAAGAGGCAAAAGAGTTACACAAACAGGCAGTGGAGGTTCAGAAAGAGGGAAGAAGGAAGCAGAAAGGGGTGCAGACAGAAGCAAGAGAGGTGTAGAAAGAAAAAAAAGAAGTGCAGAAAGAAGGGACAGAGGTGCAGAAACAGGCAGGGGGTATAGAAAGAGGGAAGAGAGGTGCAGAACGATTCAAGAGAGGCGCAGAAAGAAGTAAGTGAGCTGCAGAAAGAAGCAAAAGAAGTGCAGAAAGTGGCATGAGAGGTGCACAAACAGGTATGAGAGGTTCAAAAAGAGGGACGATGGGTGCAGAAAGAGTCATGAGGGATGTAGACAGAATCAAGAGAGGTGCAGAAAGAAACAAAAGAAGTGCAGAAAGAGGGAACAGGGGTGCAGAAAGAGTCAAGAGATGTGAAGATGAAGTAACAGAGGTACGGAAAGAGGCAAGAGGGGTGCAGAAAGAAGCAAGAGAAGTAAGCAAGAGGGGTTCAGAAAGAAGCAAGAGAGGTGCAGAAAGAAATGAAAGAAGTGCAGAACAAAGGAACAGAGGTGCCGAAAGAGGCAGGAAGGGTGCAGAAAGAGGGAAGAGGGTTGCAGAAAACGGCACAAGAGGTGCAGAAAGAAGTCAGAGAGGTGCAGAAAGAAGCAAGAGAAGAGCAGAAAGATACAACAGAGATGCGGAAAGAGGCAAGAGAAGTGCAGAATAAGGCAAGAGAGGTGCACAAACAGGTAGGAGAGCTGCAGAAATAAGGAACAGGGGTTCAGAAAGAGGCAAGAGAGGTGCAGAAAGAGGAAGAAGTATACAGAAAGAGGCAAAAGGAGTACAGAAAGAAGCATGTGAGGTGCAGAAAGGTAAGAGAATTGCAGAAAGAAGTAGCAGTGGTGCAGAAAGAGGCAAGAGGGTACAGAAAGAGGCAGGAAAAGTGCACAAAGAAGCAACAGAGGTGCAGAAAAAGGCACGCGTGGTGCAGAAAAAAGCAAGAGTGGTACAGAAGCAAGAGAAGTGCAGAAAGAAGCAAAAGAGGTACAGAAAGAAGCAAGAGATGCACAGAAAGAAGCAAGAGAAGTACAGAAAGAAGCAATAAAGGAGCAGAACGACATATGAGGGGTGAAGAAAGAGGGAAGAGAAGTACAGAAAGAAGGAACAGGGGTGCAGAAAGTGGCAAGAAGGGTGCAGAAGGAAGGAAGAGGGGTGTGATAAAAGAAGCAACAGACGTGCAGAAAGAAAGAATTGAAGTTCAGAAAGAAGGAACAGAGGTGCAGAGAGAGGCATGAGGGGTGCAGAAAGAGTGAAGGGGTGCAGAAAGAAGCAACAGAGGTGCATAAAGAGAGAAGAGGGGTGTAGAAGGAAGCAAGAAGGAAGCAGAAAGAAGCAAGAGAGGTGCAGAAAGAAACAAATGAAGTGCAGAAAGAAGGAACAGAGGCTCAGAAAGAGGCAAGAGAGGTACAAAAAAAGAGAAGAAGAGTGCAGAAAGACGCAGAAGGAGTACAGAAATAAGCACATAAGGGGCCGAAAGAGATAAGAGAAGTGCAGAAAGAAGTAACAGGTGCAGAAAGAGTCAAGGGGGATTTAGAAAGAAGCAAGAGAATTATAGAAAGAGGCAAAAGAGTTACACAAACAGGCAGTGGAGGTTCAGAAAGAGGGAAGAAGGAAGCAGAAAGGGGTGCAGACAGAAGCAAGAGAGGTGTAGAAAGAAAAAAAAGAAGTGCAGAAAGAAGGGACAGAGGTGCAGAAACAGGCAGGGGGTATAGAAAGAGGGAAGAGAGGTGCAGAACGATTCAAGAGAGGCGCAGAAAGAAGTAAGTGAGCTGCAGAAAGAAGCAAAAGAAGTGCAGAAAGTGGCATGAGAGGTGCACAAACAGGTATGAGAGGTTCAAAAAGAGGGACGATGGGTGCAGAAAGAGTCATGAGGGATGTAGACAGAATCAAGAGAGGTGCAGAAAGAAACAAAAGAAGTGCAGAAAGAGGGAACAGGGGTGCAGAAAGAGTCAAGAGATGTGAAGATGAAGTAACAGAGGTACGGAAAGAGGCAAGAGGGGTGCAGAAAGAAGCAAGAGAAGTAAGCAAGAGGGGTTCAGAAAGAAGCAAGAGAGGTGCAGAAAGAAATGAAAGAAGTGCAGAACAAAGGAACAGAGGTGCCGAAAGAGGCAGGAAGGGTGCAGAAAGAGGGAAGAGGGTTGCAGAAAACGGCACAAGAGGTGCAGAAAGAAGTCAGAGAGGTGCAGAAAGAAGCAAGAGAAGAGCAGAAAGATACAACAGAGATGCGGAAAGAGGCAAGAGAAGTGCAGAATAAGGCAAGAGAGGTGCACAAACAGGTAGGAGAGCTGCAGAAATAAGGAACAGGGGTTCAGAAAGAGGCAAGAGAGGTGCAGAAAGAGGAAGAAGTATACAGAAAGAGGCAAAAGGAGTACAGAAAGAAGCATGTGAGGTGCAGAAAGGTAAGAGAATTGCAGAAAGAAGTAGCAGTGGTGCAGAAAGAGGCAAGAGGGTACAGAAAGAGGCAGGAAAAGTGCACAAAGAAGCAACAGAGGTGCAGAAAAAGGCACGCGTGGTGCAGAAAAAAGCAAGAGTGGTACAGAAGCAAGAGAAGTGCAGAAAGAAGCAAAAGAGGTACAGAAAGAAGCAAGAGATGCACAGAAAGAAGCAAGAGAAGTACAGAAAGAAGCAATAAAGGAGCAGAACGACATATGAGGGGTGAAGAAAGAGGGAAGAGAAGTACAGAAAGAAGGAACAGGGGTGCAGAAAGTGGCAAGAAGGGTGCAGAAGGAAGGAAGAGGGGTGTGATAAAAGAAGCAACAGACGTGCAGAAAGAAAGAATTGAAGTTCAGAAAGAAGGAACAGAGGTGCAGAGAGAGGCATGAGGGGTGCAGAAAGAGTGAAGGGGTGCAGAAAGAAGCAACAGAGGTGCATAAAGAGAGAAGAGGGGTGTAGAAGGAAGCAAGAAGGAAGCAGAAAGAAGCAAGAGAGGTGCAGAAAGAAACAAATGAAGTGCAGAAAGAAGGAACAGAGGCTCAGAAAGAGGCAAGAGAGGTACAAAAAAAGAGAAGAAGAGTGCAGAAAGACGCAGAAGGAGTACAGAAATAAGCACATAAGGGGCCGAAAGAGATAAGAGAAGTGCAGAAAGAAGTAACAGGTGCAGAAAGAGTCAAGGGGGATTTAGAAAGAAGCAAGAGAATTATAGAAAGAGGCAAAAGAGTTACACAAACAGGCAGTGGAGGTTCAGAAAGAGGGAAGAAGGAAGCAGAAAGGGGTGCAGACAGAAGCAAGAGAGGTGTAGAAAGAAAAAAAAGAAGTGCAGAAAGAAGGGACAGAGGTGCAGAAACAGGCAGGGGGTATAGAAAGAGGGAAGAGAGGTGCAGAACGATTCAAGAGAGGCGCAGAAAGAAGTAAGTGAGCTGCAGAAAGAAGCAAAAGAAGTGCAGAAAGTGGCATGAGAGGTGCACAAACAGGTATGAGAGGTTCAAAAAGAGGGACGATGGGTGCAGAAAGAGTCATGAGGGATGTAGACAGAATCAAGAGAGGTGCAGAAAGAAACAAAAGAAGTGCAGAAAGAGGGAACAGGGGTGCAGAAAGAGTCAAGAGATGTGAAGATGAAGTAACAGAGGTACGGAAAGAGGCAAGAGGGGTGCAGAAAGAAGCAAGAGAAGTAAGCAAGAGGGGTTCAGAAAGAAGCAAGAGAGGTGCAGAAAGAAATGAAAGAAGTGCAGAACAAAGGAACAGAGGTGCCGAAAGAGGCAGGAAGGGTGCAGAAAGA
The DNA here is from genome assembly GCF_964261635.1 of Lissotriton helveticus. Lineage (NCBI taxonomy): Eukaryota > Metazoa > Chordata > Amphibia > Caudata > Salamandridae > Lissotriton > Lissotriton helveticus. Next base: position 123,715,636 of record NC_136067.1, read on the forward strand.
GGGAAGAGGGTTGCAGAAAACGGCACAAGAGGTGCAGAAAGAAGTCAGAGAGGTGCAGAAAGAAGCAAGAGAAGAGCAGAAAGATACAACAGAGATGCGGAAAGAGGCAAGAGAAGTGCAGAATAAGGCAAGAGAGGTGCACAAACAGGTAGGAGAGCTGCAGAAATAAGGAACAGGGGTTCAGAAAGAGGCAAGAGAGGTGCAGAAAGAGGAAGAAGTATACAGAAAGAGGCAAAAGGAGTACAGAAAGAAGCATGTGAGGTGCAGAAAGGTAAGAGAATTGCAGAAAGAAGTAGCAGTGGTGCAGAAAGAGGCAAGAGGGTACAGAAAGAGGCAGGAAAAGTGCACAAAGAAGCAACAGAGGTGCAGAAAAAGGCACGCGTGGTGCAGAAAAAAGCAAGAGTGGTACAGAAGCAAGAGAAGTGCAGAAAGAAGCAAAAGAGGTACAGAAAGAAGCAAGAGATGCACAGAAAGAAGCAAGAGAAGTACAGAAAGAAGCAATAAAGGAGCAGAACGACATATGAGGGGTGAAGAAAGAGGGAAGAGAAGTACAGAAAGAAGGAACAGGGGTGCAGAAAGTGGCAAGAAGGGTGCAGAAGGAAGGAAGAGGGGTGTGATAAAAGAAGCAACAGACGTGCAGAAAGAAAGAATTGAAGTTCAGAAAGAAGGAACAGAGGTGCAGAGAGAGGCATGAGGGGTGCAGAAAGAGTGAAGGGGTGCAGAAAGAAGCAACAGAGGTGCATAAAGAGAGAAGAGGGGTGTAGAAGGAAGCAAGAAGGAAGCAGAAAGAAGCAAGAGAGGTGCAGAAAGAAACAAATGAAGTGCAGAAAGAAGGAACAGAGGCTCAGAAAGAGGCAAGAGAGGTACAAAAAAAGAGAAGAAGAGTGCAGAAAGACGCAGAAGGAGTACAGAAATAAGCACATAAGGGGCCGAAAGAGATAAGAGAAGTGCAGAAAGAAGTAACAGGTGCAGAAAGAGTCAAGGGGGATTTAGAAAGAAGCAAGAGAATTATAGAAAGAGGCAAAAGAGTTACACAAACAGGCAGTGGAGGTTCAGAAAGAGGGAAGAAGGAAGCAGAAAGGGGTGCAGACAGAAGCAAGAGAGGTGTAGAAAGAAAAAAAAGAAGTGCAGAAAGAAGGGACAGAGGTGCAGAAACAGGCAGGGGGTATAGAAAGAGGGAAGAGAGGTGCAGAACGATTCAAGAGAGGCGCAGAAAGAAGTAAGTGAGCTGCAGAAAGAAGCAAAAGAAGTGCAGAAAGTGGCATGAGAGGTGCACAAACAGGTATGAGAGGTTCAAAAAGAGGGACGATGGGTGCAGAAAGAGTCATGAGGGATGTAGACAGAATCAAGAGAGGTGCAGAAAGAAACAAAAGAAGTGCAGAAAGAGGGAACAGGGGTGCAGAAAGAGTCAAGAGATGTGAAGATGAAGTAACAGAGGTACGGAAAGAGGCAAGAGGGGTGCAGAAAGAAGCAAGAGAAGTAAGCAAGAGGGGTTCAGAAAGAAGCAAGAGAGGTGCAGAAAGAAATGAAAGAAGTGCAGAACAAAGGAACAGAGGTGCCAAAAGAGGCAGGAAGGGTGCAGAAAGAGGGAAGAGGGTTGCAGAAAACGGCACAAGAGGTGCAGAAAGAAGTCAGAGAGGTGCAGAAAGAAGCAAGAGAAGAGCAGAAAGATACAACAGAGATGCGGAAAGAGGCAAGAGAAGTGCAGAATAAGGCAAGAGAGGTGCACAAACAGGTAGGAGAGCTGCAGAAATAAGGAACAGGGGTTCAGAAAGAGGCAAGAGAGGTGCAGAAAGAGGAAGAAGTATACAGAAAGAGGCAAAAGGAGTACAGAAAGAAGCATGTGAGGTGCAGAAAGGTAAGAGAATTGCAGAAAGAAGTAGCAGTGGTGCAGAAAGAGGCAAGAGGGTACAGAAAGAGGCAGGAAAAGTGCACAAAGAAGCAACAGAGGTGCAGAAAAAGGCACGCGTGGTGCAGAAAAAAGCAAGAGTGGTACAGAAGCAAGAGAAGTGCAGAAAGAAGCAAAAGAGGTACAGAAAGAAGCAAGAGATGCACAGAAAGAAGCAAGAGAAGTACAGAAAGAAGCAATAAAGGAGCAGAACGACATATGAGGGGTGAAGAAAGAGGGAAGAGAAGTACAGAAAGAAGGAACAGGGGTGCAGAAAGTGGCAAGAAGGGTGCAGAAGGAAGGAAGAGGGGTGTGATAAAAGAAGCAACAGACGTGCAGAAAGAAAGAATTGAAGTTCAGAAAGAAGGAACAGAGGTGCAGAGAGAGGCATGAGGGGTGCAGAAAGAGTGAAGGGGTGCAGAAAGAAGCAACAGAGGTGCATAAAGAGAGAAGAGGGGTGTAGAAGGAAGCAAGAAGGAAGCAGAAAGAAGCAAGAGAGGTGCAGAAAGAAACAAATGAAGTGCAGAAAGAAGGAACAGAGGCTCAGAAAGAGGCAAGAGGGGTGCAGAAAGAGGCAAAAGGGTGCGAAAAGATGCAAGAGAGGGGTAGAAAGAAGCAAGAGAATTGTAGAAAGAAGCAACACGGTGCAGAAAGAGGGGACAGGGGTGGAGAAAGAGGCAAGAGTACTGCAGAAAAAAGCAACAGACATGCAGAAAGGGGGAATAGGAGTGGAGAAAGAGGCAAGAGGGGTGCAGAAAGAAGCAAGAGAGGTACAGAAAGAAAAAAAGAAGTACAGAAAGAAGGAACAGAGGTGCAGTAAGAGGCAGGAGGGGTGCAGAAAGAGGGAATAGGGGTACAGTAAGAAGCATGAGGGGTGCAGAAAGAAGCCAGAGTGGTGCAGAAAGAAGCAAGAGAAGTGCAGAAAGAAGCAAGAGGGGTGGAGAAAGAGGCAAGAGAAGTGCAGAAAGACGCAACAGACATGCAGGAAGTGGAAGAGGAGTGGAGAAAGAGGTAAGAGGGAACCAGAAAGAAGCAAGAGAGGTGCTGAAAAAACAAAAGACATGCAGATACAAAGAACCAAGGTGCATAAGGAAGTAAGAGGGGTGCAGAAAGAGGAAAGAGGGGTGGAGAAAGAGGCCAGAGAGGTGGACACAAAGGGAAGAAGTATGCAGAAAGAGGGCACAAGCATGCAGAAAGAAGCAAGAGAAGTGCAGAAAGAAGCAACAGAGGTGCAGAATGATGCAAGAGGTGTGCAGAAAGAAGCAAGAGAAGTTCAGAAAGAAGCAACAGAGGTGCATAAAGATGCAAGAGGTGTGCAGAAAGAGGCAAGAGAAATGCAGAAAGAAGCTACAGAGGTGCAGAAAGATGCAAGAGGTGTGTAGAAAGAGGCAAGAGAAGTGCAGAAAGAAGCAAGAGAGGTGCAGAAAGAGGCAGAAAGGTTCAGAAACAGGGAAGAGAGGTGCAGAAAGAGGGAAGACGGGTGCAGAAAGAGGCAAAGGGGTGCAGAAATAAGCAAGGGAGGTAAAGAAAGAAGCAAGGGAAGTGCAGAAAGAAGGAACAGAGGTGCAGAAAAAGGCAAGAGGGGTGCAGAAAGCGGGAAGAGAGGTGCTGAAAGAGGCAAGAGAGGTGCACAAAGAGGGAAGACGGGTACAGAAAGAGGCAAGAGGGGTGCAGAAGGAAGCAAGAGAGGTGCAGAAAGAAGCAATCAAAATGCAGAAAGAAGCAACAGAGGTGCAGAACGAGGCAAGAGGGGTACAGAAAGAGGGAATTGAGGTACAAAAACAGGTGGGAAAGGTGAAGAAAGGGGGAACAGGGGTGCAGAAAGAGGCAAGAGAGGTGCAGAAAGAGGCAAATGAGGTGCAGAAAGAGGCAACAGAGGTGCAGAAAGAAGCGTGAGGTGCAGAAAGTGGAAGAGATATGCATAAAGAGGCAAGAGAAGTGCTGAAAAAGAAAGAAAGATACAGAACGAAGCAACAGAAATGCAGAAAGAGGCAAGAGAGGCACATAAAGAAGCAAGAATGGTTTCAACACCATTAGTACCAATTTATCACCCACATTTAGCAATAAGTAAGAGTTGACCATTCTAGGTTTGCCACGGGTCTTCCACCATGCTGTAACACTTGTTACTGCATTTTTGGTAACGTTTGAGCCGTTTAATCTAGAAACATGGTTTATCTGTTCAAATCTGCAGATTATGCAGCAGATAATGGATTAAGTGGCAAATGCGGAAAATTTATAATTGTACGAAAGTCGGTGCAGCCAAACAGTTGCATAATTCCGGTGGCCCTGCTCATACCTCTGACTAGGTCCAGAAGTGCTCCTCAGTGGTTCCTTCTTTTTTTGTCTCATTGAGTTTAAAGTTTAGTTTCTATGGAAATGAGGACGACTAAACCTGAGGTTTCCACTCCACAACAGAGACTACCATAGCACATAATTACTCTCCATAACACATAATCCGACACTACATAATTTCTATACACTAGCCTTCTGGGCCCCGGGGACCCCATGCCCTGGGACCTGTTTTTATTATTGAAACGGAGGGGATAACGAGGCCCCCTCCCAAGCTGTTTTCAGCCTTAGAGACCCCACCACCTGGGGCCCCACAAACATTTATTTTTTGATTAGGGGCCACGTGGCCCCCCTTCCCTGGGCCTCTCTTGGCCCTGGGGAGCCCATCCCCTGGGGCCTGGCCAGCCTTCATTTATTTATTTTTCAATTTCATGGGGGGCCACGTAGTCCCCATCCTGGGGGCAATAATTGCCCCGGGGACCCCATCCCCTGGGGCCGGCCTTCTGTTTTGAAAAAAAATCAAAACGGGAGGGGGCAGAATGGCCCTCCTCGCGGGCCACTTTTGGCCCCGGGGACCCCCGAGGCCTTGCCTCAACATTGGGGACTGCAGGGAGAGCCTCAGTGCCCCGTGCAGTCCCTGCCAGCTCCTTGACACCAGCGGGAGCCGGCATTTCTTTTGGGCAAGGGGGGCTGCTAACATGCATACTAAAGCATTGCCCCTGGGACCTGGTCCACCCAGGGCTTAAAAGAAACAAAGCACAAGAGGCCGCACTTCATTTTACTGGGCTGGATTTGCGGACCCTACGCGAATCCCCCTGAAAATTTAAAAAAAACTTTTTCTGACGCTGGTGGTCCCTGTGGGACCCTCTGACCAGGCCATGGGGTCAAGGTGGTTCTACCCTTCCCCCTTTTCTTGTTTTATGACCTTTTTTCTTGTGCATCAGTTCTACAGAGTCACAAGATGGCTACCAACACTTTTTGGTTTAGAGTGTTGGCAGCCAATCAGAATCAACCTTGTGCTCGGGAGGGTTCGCGGATCTACCGCGGTCACCAGATATATCAATATTTTAAATATGAATATTTCAGGAACTACTAAATGGATTTACACCATTTAAAGAAAGGTCGCTTTCTGAAACAAGAGCTACTTTTTTGCCAAATTTGGTGTAATTCCATTCATCAGTTCGGGCTGTGGCTTTGTCTAAAGTTTCCTAAGGTAATTAACATGGATAAATGTGTTTTTCTCAGCCTCCACTTTAATGAATCACCCCGAAACTTTGAAGGCAGAAGCTGACCGGAGCAGGGCATTCGTTTTGAACATTTTGTAAAGTTTTGTCAAACGGCGCCAAAGATATTGAAAATAAAAAAATAGTTTTCTCAAGGAAACTAGGTATTAACTATAACTACCAACTGGCGAGGAAAAGGGGGGTAAAAAAAAGTGCATTTCCCATGTTAATTTCCATAGAGTGTTTAGACAAGACAGCAGTCTGAACCTCTAGAATGAATTACCCTGCATTTGTCAGAAAGGTAGTTTTTGGTCTGCAGAGTACACTTTCAATTTTTTGGTGTAAATCTGTTCTGTAGTTTGCAAGATATTAGGGAAACCAAATTTGTATATCTACGACCTTGAACCCTTCGCAAATAATGACAAGCTGGTGCAGATATCTGCAAAGTTCTGATTGGCTGCCAACACTTCAACCAGGTAGTGTTGGCAACCATCTTGAGACTCAGCTTCAGCCAAGTCCCCAAAAAATTGAAAAAAACAAAGGGAGGCCTATCATTGGTTCTAGGGTCCTAAAGGGATCCTGCCAGGGCACAAACTGTAGGATTTCGCCTTTCTGGCTAAAGTTCCCTAAACTTTTTGGTTTCCCCTAGAGCGTTTTCCATGACATAGAGTTGCCAATTTAGATGCGTAGGGTACTTTGCCACTGCCGATCGGTGTCAAAGTATACGTGTTCCCTATGTAAAGTGTAATGGTAATTGGTTGGTCATGATTGGTATGTTTGCCTTACAAGTAAAGTCCCTTGTGATGAGCACTGTGTGTGCCAGGGATAGTAATACAAAGGCGCATGGGAAGGGAACTCAGGCCTGCAGTGTAGGGCGTACGTGCAGTTTGCTAAGTTAGCATGTTGTCCTGACAAGTGCAACCACTTGTCAGGCCTTACTTGCCCTTTTGCATACCCATTGGGCACCCTGTGGTATCTGCATCTGAAGAGTAGGCGAGGAGAAGCCCCTGAAGGTGAAGAGGTCTGGGTTGCTGCTATAAAACAATTGACCCGTCTCCTGCTGAATAATTAAAGATCCAGACCCCCAGTATCAAAGGGAAAAAGGTGACACTGGGAGGGAGACACCCAGAACTGATTTAGGCAGGGGTCAGGGACCCCTGAGCACAACGAACTTCATAGACATTTAGGGGTATAACTTTGAGAGCTGAGACCCCGGAACGTTGGAATGGAAAAGAAATGGATTGAGACTGAAAAGGTTTGGACCCATTTCATGGTCAAGAGGAACCTCTGCTAGGGAAGGAACAACTGAAGAAACTGTTTGGAAAACACCAACCCTTGCTTCGTGATCTGTGGCTGCTCTGCAGTTTGCTATTTTAACCAAAGAAGAGGCTGTTGGTACTGTGCTTGGTGCGCTGGGCCGCCCTGCTTGATGAAGACTGTGCTTTGTGCTGTGTCTTGTTTTCCCAAGGGCCCGAGGTGAGCATAGGAACATAAAAGTTTCCAGAGAAGTTTCAAGCGATGCAGTGGATGCATGTTGTAGCAGCTTGAGACCCTCAGATGGTCTGTCCTTTGATCATGGACACACGGAGGAGAAGCAAGACTCGGATGCGCTTTGTGCATGTCATGGTGCACAGGAGGCATTGGCGAAGAGTGCCTGTTCAACATGTGTATTGACGGTGTAGTGAGTCTTGGACGCGCTTGGAGGGTGTTGTGGTGCACCACAGGGGTTAGTGAAGAGCACCTGGTCAGCGTGTGCACCGAAACTGTATTGAGACTCGGACGAGCAGGGTGCATGTTTTGGTGCACAACAGGATCCAGTGAGGAGCGCCTGGTCGGTGTGTGCATTGGAAGTGGAGTGAGTCTCGGACACAGAGGGTGCATGTTGGGGTGCACTGGAGGCGTTGGTGAAGAGCGCCTGGTCATCAAGTGCACCGGAGGAGAAGTGAGGCTCAGACACGGTGAGCATGTCGTGGTGCTGCCGAAGGCGTTGGTGAAGAGCACCTGGATATCTGGGCACCGGAGTTGGAGTAAGTCTCAGTGAAGCAGTGTGCGTGCTTTTGTGCAACCCGGGACTGTGGAGGTGATCGGCGAATCATCGTATTCACCGGAAGAAAGTGAGTCTCTGCAGCATGTTGTGCGTTTCTTAGTGCCAAGTGAGACCACAAGAAGGAGTGCCTGGTGAGCAAGCACTCGGAGTCGACATGGAGTCCCATCAGCATTAGTTGTGTGGCTTCATGCCAGAAGAGACCCGGAGGGTGCGGTGGTGAACGTGGGGTATGTGTGCCCTGTGGCTGCCTGAGACCTTCCTAACAGTCGCAGCCTGGACCGGCAGTCTCGGAGGAGCTGAGCTGCCAGGCCGAGCTGCTGAGGCCCATTGAGAAAGTTCTGCATTGAAGGCCCAGTTCGCTGTAGGAAGGGAGGAGAGTAGCGTTGCGCCCCTAGGTAATGCGGATTACTTTCTGGTTGGGGTGCGGGTCAGAGAGACACTCTCTCGGCCTCTCAGTCCTTCTGACGATGTTAGCCTTTGCTTTGGCTCAGACTGGGGCCCGTACTGACGAAAGGAGTGGCAGTACTGGGGTCAGAGTTAAAAGCTGAACTTTGTGTCATCGTTGAAACGTGTGGGGGGCAACTGTTATCGAAGAGGCTGATTGTCGTAATACACATTACCAATATTGCTGCTAACAAAGTGCCGGACTGTCTTATAACGCCTGACTTTATTAGTGCAGACGAAGTACACAATTGTAGTGCTACACATTGCATTATTTCCCTGATGCAAAGTACAAGATTGTAGCGGCCCGCATTGCATTATCTCTTCATTGCAAAGTTTTAAAAACAAACCTAGGACCAGGAGCTGAAGCAGCGACTAGAACACCGAGGGAATGTTCTGTGCTAAAATGACCACCATCTAAAATATTACCATGGGTGCATTGGATGCACTGTTAATAAGCAAAGGATTTTAAATGCAAATTGCAGGAGGCAGAGGGCAGTTAGCAAATGAAATGCAGTATACTTTACTGTGAAGACTTTACAGAGCAAATATGGATATGTGTAAGTGGTGTATAGAAGAGTGACTGGGAGACACATGAGCTAGTGGGTGTTTGAGGTTTGTTTATGTAAGCAAGTGTATTTGTATGTGTGTGTATGAGTAAGTGAGTGGCTGTGTGAGTATCTGTATTGTTGACTGATTTGTTGTATGAGTGGTTGTAAATGGTGAACCAGAGGGTGCATGAGTGGCTGAATAGGTGTTTGAGCAGATACATAAGTATCTGTATGGGCGAGTGGCAGGTTACATGAGTGGCTGTCTTGGTGAATCAATGGGTGTGTAACTGGGTGTATGGGTGAGTGAGTGGGTGTATGAGAGGCTGTATCTGTGAGCAAATGGGTGTTTGAGTTGTTGTATAGGTAAGAAAGTGGATATGAGAAAGAATGTGGTTGTCTTAGTCACTGTATAGGTGAGTGAGTATATGTATTAGTATATGTATATGTATAACCAACTTAGTGGCTGTGTGAGTAAGTGTATGGGTGAGTTCATGGCGGTGTGAGTAACTGCATGGGTGTGTGAGTAGGTATATGGTTAACTCATTTACTGCATCAGTAGCTGTATGGGTGTATGAGTGGGGGTGTAAGTGTGCCTATGCCTCTATGACTAAATCTGTGAATGGTTGTATTGGTAAGTGGGTAGGTGCACAAATGGCTGTATATGTGAGTTAGTGGTTCCGTTAGTGACTCTTTGGGTGAGTTGATGTGTTACTGGCTGTATGGATGAGCGACAAAATGTGTGAGTGTTTGTATGGATTCTGTGAATGAGCTTGTTAATGATTGTGTGGAAGTGGGTGTATGACATGTTTTATGGGGTGGTAAGTGGGTGTGTCAGTGTTTCTCTGGATGATGTCATCAGTGATGTCATTTGCGATGTCATCTGTGATGTCATGAGTAATGTCATGAACCTATGCCATGAGTGATGTAATATGTGAGGTCATAAGCAGTGCATTGCGGGGGCGTAAGTTATAGTTAGCTCAGCTAACCTTAACTGCTGAATTTCTCTGGTTTTGTATAAGTGAAATGCCAGCCTAACTTGATGTTCCAGTAACCTTTGTTTTTTTTCAGTGAATTTATAAGTTTGTTGAACTCTATCTCCCAACTATAACGTCCCTGTGACCTTTTTTTTAAAAGTAAATTTTTAAGGTTTTATAAATGCTAATTCCTAACTATAACATCCATGTAACGTGTTTTTTTATGTTAGAGAAAAGAACTGTATAGCAAACTTAATATAAACATACTGCCCTTAAATACATATCTATGTCTGAATACTGTACAGCATCATAAAGGGAAGAGAAGAAATTATTCTGAGACAGTAATGTATCAAAATTATTTGGCTGTTTTATTTCTGTTTTTGTCTTACTTCTTTTTATATTATTAATTTTTCTTTATATCTTATTTTTTCATTGAAAAGCATATATAGTTCATATAAATCAACATTCAATTGTATATATCAGACATATTTCAAATTGATCAGTGCAAACAAGAAAAAACATAAATCACAAAACATAAAAGTGTAATACGATATAATCAGTCGATGTAAAAAAAGATGAAGGCAATGCGGTGGAATGGAACTACGCGCGTTTCGGCCAAAGGGCCTTCGTCAGGTGACCGTCATTTGTGAGTTACAAACACAGTAATGTGAAACAGAAACTTCAGATAAGTGTGGTGATACACTTAGTGTTTATATTCTCTTAGGAGGTTGATTATCTCTAATCGCGATGATTTTTTGTTTATGAGTAAACTTAATTCAACTTTTTTTGTAACTGATTCCTTTATTTAATCACCGTTCTCTTTTTTGATTATCTTCTAATGGAGCCGCAAGGTTGGACCATCTAGTTCATTTCGTGTACTTACAGATGTCACGTGGGGCAAATGTCCATTTCAACAATATTGCGGGATGGGAAATCTTCGTTTTGATGTAACTTTGTTTTAGAGATGTGGGGTCTGTTTATCTTCACCTCCAGGTGAAGATAAGCAGACCCCAAATCTCTCAGTCGGTCAATGACTGGGAGCGAGAGTGTCTGAGTGATTCTGTGAATGGGTCTCTGAGTGGGACTGTGAGTAGGTGCATCTGTCTTTGAGTGTATCAGTGAATGGTGCATAAGTCTATGAGTGGATCTGTGAGTGGGTATGTGAGTGACTGTATGGCTGTGTGAGTAGGTGGATGAGTGTCTGAGTGGATCTGTGAGTAAGTGTATGAGTGTCTCAATGGGTCTGTGAGTAAGAGCATACGTCTCTGAGTGGCTGAGTAAATGGGTTAATGCATGAGTGTGTGAGTGGATCTGTGACTGAGAGAGCGACTGTTTGCGTGGGGCTGTGAATGGATGCATGAGTCTTTGAGTGAGTGAGTGAGTATGTACATGTATAGCTAAGTGAGTCTGTAAGTGGGGTGTGAGTCTCTGAGTGTATTAGTGAGTGACTGTGTGCAGTAGTCTCTAAGAGGGTCTGTGGTTGAGTGTGTGAGTGACTGCATGGGTGTGTGGGTAAGTATATGAGTATCTCAGTGGATCTATGAGTGGGTGTGTGAGAGTCTCAGTGGGTCTGTAAGTGGGTGTATGAGTGTCTCAGTGACTCTGTGAGTACACACATGAGTGTGACAGAGTGGGTGCATGAGCCTCTGAGTGGGTGTGTACATGGGTTCATGACTAACCCTGGGCGGGCAACTTCGCTACGCCCACGAAGTGGGCGTAGTGTTGCCTACTTCGCCCTTTGCAAAGTAGGCGAAGCAGGCAACACTACGCCCACTCCTTGGGCGTAGCGAAGTTGCCCGCCACCCGCCTTCCTCCCGCCCTCCCGAACATAGCTAATTTAATTAAATGGGCAAAGAAAAATAAATAAAATACACTTACCTTGTCCGCGGCGTCCCGGGGCTCCCTCTGCTCGTTCACGGCGCCGTCTTCTAACGCGCATGCGAGAAATGCGCATGCGTGGCGCCTGCGCATGCGCATTGGTTAGAAGACGGCGCCATGAACGAGCAGAGGGAGCCACGGGACGCCGCGGACAAGGTAAGTGCATTTTATTTATTTTTCTTTGCCCATTTAATTAAATTAGCTATGTAGGGGAGGGGGGCATGCAGCGTGTAGTGGGGCTACGTGAAGTGCGCAGGTGGACGTAGTTTCTTGCCCACTTTGCATAGCTTCGCGTAGCCCCACTACGCACACTACGCCCAGGGTTATTCATGACTCTCCGAGTGAGTCTGTAAGTGGCTGCATGAGTATCTGAGTTGGTCTGTGAATGGGTGCATGAGTGCCCAGGGAGGTCTGTGAGTGGGTGTAAGAGTCTTTAAGTGGATATGTGCGCATAGGCTATGAGTGGGTCTCTGAGTGAGTCTGTAAGTGGGTGCATGAGTACCTGAATGGGTATGTGATTGGGTTCATGAGTACATGTGACTGTATGTATAAGAGTATAAGTGTATGATGGGGTAAGTGAATGGGTGTATAAGTCTGAGTGAGTTTGTGAGTACATACATGAGTATGGTACAGTGACCGGTGCATGTGTACAAATATATATTTTTTATATTTTTCACCAACATTCGCAATGATGTTGCAATGTCCCTGCGATGGTAGCTGGGGGCCGTGCTGGTAGTCATGGCGTCATCGCGAATATCACATGTGATTAAAAAACATACATTTTGGACACATAACTTGTGTCACTAGCACCTCCATTTCCCAAACATTGGGTCAGAGTACTTCTACTCTGACCCCTTATGTTAGGTTTCTCTGAAATTTTCAGCCCCAGAAACCATTCCCGATTGATAAAATGATGGACACAACTTTCAGTTCAGGTTGGACCCAGCCAATCACAGCATTCCTGCTGGCACATTCAAGCACGATCTACCACAATGTCGCTGTGAAATATTCACAAGCACTCAAAATAGCCCTGAGATATCTGCAGCCAGAGATATCACTATACTGTTGGTTTTAAATTCTCAAAAACTTCTGAAAGGATTTGCACCAAATAACAAAAACACAATCTGCTTCACCACATCTAATTTTCTCCCACACTTGGTGTGATTCCAGGCAGCGGTTGGGGCTGTATGTTCGGCAACGTGTTCCTATGGAAATTTACCTTACAAACATACCCTTAATTTGAGCTGCTATGTCTCGGTCCCCACTGCATAGATCACCCCAAACTTTTCATGAAACACAGAACCTACTTTGAAGCTTTTTTGGGAAAATGTTGTGAAGATTGGTCAAACGACTCCACAGTTATAGACAAGTTAAATAAATTAATTCCTATGGAAACTAGGTCCTAACTCCTAACCATAACTACCTACTATCGACTATCGACTATCGATGTACATATATATATATATATATATATATATATATTCACTGAAAAAACCATAGGTTATAGACCATATATAGTTAGGAATTAGCATTTAAAAAACCTTATTTTACTCACACAAAACCAATGAAATTCCATATATAGTTAGTTGCACTAACTATATATCGCGCACCCGCAATCCACTGCTGATGATGTCACATATTACATCATTCATGACATGGTCAGTGACATCACTGATGACATCACTGATGACATCTCAAATGACATCACTGATGACATCACTGATGACATCTCATTTGACATCAATGACCACATCACTGATGATATCATTCATTTGACAATACAATGCATCTCCTCACACTTTAATATAACCTCTGTTACACCCAGTGTTAAATACAGAGTATAATTTTTGAAACCATTGACACACCAATACTAGTTACTACATACACACTCACTGATTCCTACGTCTACACACACATTCACTCATTCACCCATACAATCATTCATACATACAATCACTCATCTTTACAACACTATCATATGCACTCATACACCTATACAGACACTCACACTCTGCCACTCATCCATGGAGTTACTCACACACCTAGTCAGTCCTGTAAAAAAATCAATCACACTTCCATTTTCTATTTTTTCCATTTTCCATTTAAACATAGAGTACCTTACATTTTCAAACATATACTAACACATACTTACTCTCTTATACAATCATTGATACAAGTACACATTGATCTGCACAGAGTCACACATCTCCCAGCCAGCCACACACACACTCAGTCTCCCATACAAATACTTGGACAATCAATCAATAACCCATATAGTTACTCATATAGCTACTGATCAACACATGCAGCAGTTTACAGAACAACAGACATAATGATGCACAAATTAAGACAGTTTAGTCACTAACCCATGCACTCAGTGAGACACATTTAATCACTCACTCATACAGTCAGTCACGCACCTACTAAATCCTTCATCCAGACACTTATACATCTACTCATTCTTCAATATGTAAAACATATTTAAACTTTACAGAAACACACAGTCAATGGATGATGTCATCAGTGATGTCATCAGTGATGTCATTTGAGATGTCATCAGTGATGTCATCAGTGATGTCACTGACCATGTCATGAATGATGTAATATGTGACATCATCAGCAGTGGATTGCGGGTGCGCGATATATAGTTAGTGCAACTAACTATATATGGAATTTCATTGGTTTTGTGTGAGTAAAATAAGGTTTTTTAAATGCTAATTCCTAACTATATATGGTCTATAACCTATGGTTTTTTCAGTGAATTTTCAAGGTTTTGTAAATGCTAATTCCTAACTATATATGGTCTATAACCTATGGTTTTTTCAGTGAATTTCAATGGTTTTTTAATAGCAAATATCATAAGCTGTCGAATGTCAAGTACGTGGTAAGTGAAAACATTTTCGTGTTTATGCACACTGATCTGCTTTGAATGGTGCCCCCCCCCCCTCATTTCTATTAGGAGTACTCTCTCTTTGCAGATAGTGAAAGGTAGTTAACGCAGGCCTTTGCCCCCGTTGTAATCCGTCGTGCCTGCTTCTCTCTCCATTTGATTGATTGTTATCCAAGTATTTACTGTTTTAGAATTAGTTCTCTTTGGTTCATTCTCTATTTACAAACAAACACAGAGTCGCAATACTCTGTTTAGTCTTTGCAGATAACGAAAAATCGTGTAAAAAAAAAGAAAAGGAATCGAGCAAAATCAGTAGGCCACTAATGGGATCTCTTTTTGACCTCGCTAAAATAGAAACATTAGGAACAACCCCTCATGACAAATACAAAACTAGTGAGATGAACTGAACTCCACACAATGATGGCTGCAAAACAGCTCGGCTCCGCCACCCACCCCGCCCAAAATAACGATAAAGAGCGGCTGCCATGATTGGTTGCGGAATGGCCACGACGGAGCTACGAAATGATGCTGCTCTCATGCTAACCCCAGCTTCAGTCTGAAACATCCAGAAACACTGTAGACTACCAATTCGATCAGTTCCGGTAGCGCCCCAATGTAACCCGGTAGAGAAGAACTAGCCCTCCCCTCTTTGACTGATGGTTCTTGTTGCCTGTCCCTTCTGTTCTCATTTAACAGAACTATTTAGCCTGCTGAAAGGGGTTGTGTTCCGACCGCTGGTTGGTGGAGACATTTTGACTATATTCTGGACCTGCGTTGTCGCGTAATGCGTCATATGACGCGCCGCGTTAGCGCATCCGGAAGTCATCCGGGGCGCGCAGCGCGTAACGTAAGCATAACAAGTCATGTGACTTGTTAATAAAACTTTTCATTGGTTCATTTTACTTTTCTTATTGTAATGATGAAAGGCTTGGTCATATGACCTAAAAATTACGCTTTTCATTACTTCCGAACATTATTTTTTCTTAAATATATGTTATAATGTTCCAGGCTAATGTACTTTCCCGGAAATTTTACAACTGTCCTGCAAGTAAAATATATTCTTTTTTCGAGAAAAAGAGCGTTTCTTCGTCCCATGATGGAGCCGTTGAGCAAAAGAGGGTCGACCTGCTGTCTTAGTCGCCGATACGCCTGAATATGAGATTCTTATCGATCACTTTATGTTGCAGGAATAGAAAACACAACAGCCCTTGACCATTTATCTTTACTGCGTTCCTTCGTATTATACCTTTTACCCTTCATGTAATTGGTCTGCTTTATTTCACTTGCCTTTTAATGATTCTAAAACAGTGACTATTATTACAAACTTTACCAATGTATATACTACTACCATGTTTTCTTTTAAAAACCTTTATTGTGAAAATTTCATTATACAAATACGAGCCTATAACCACGTGGGCCGGCCACGGAGCAAACTGTAATCGTATGTGATGAGTAGACATTTACACTGTAGAGGAACGTAACGGGCGGGCCATTAGGTTGCAAGAACTAAGGTGTCTAACAGTTACGGAATCGGTGGACGTACATTTTATAATTAAAATACGACAGGGCCAGTTACAATAAAATTATCTAGATATACATTTGCGGGCAAGTACCATGGGTGACGTTAATTCGAACTTTCAACAGTACAGTAATCAATAACACATCAGAACTTAATATCAATAGGGATGTCGAAATATTCAATCAATTCTCGTCCCCGCCCGCCATGTGCTTCAAAACTGCATACGTATCTTGTGATTTCAAGGTTCTGCAACCAGTACACAACAAGGAGTTACGAGTCCCATTTATTCCGGCGCCATTTTGGGCGAGGACGGGCAGGTCCAGGATATAGTCAAAATGTCTCTACCAACCATCGACTATGATGATGTTCATATGCTGTATTTATTAGAGTAACACTCATCTGTCCACATGAAATTAATTTGCCACAATCTAAACATGTCATTTTAATCTTTCCAAAGTTCTTCTAAATATTTGGGACCGTTTCCCTTGCCTCTGAAGCTCTCAGTGCCACTTCTTTGATGAATGTACTAGCAGGTCAGGGGTTCTCCTCCAAATCTCTCTTTTATGCAGCACTATAATTAATTGGTGCCACCTCTCCATATGACGATGCATGGTATAGTTACCACAACTATATTTTTTTTCGGTTCCTCTGGAGAGTTCATCGTGGCAGATGAAGCGTGTAACGTACCGGGCATTTACCTTTTTTTGCATGTACAGGAAAGGAAAAAAAAATCGAGCGTCCGAGTTCTAAGGTGTCCCAGGGCCATTTTAGTGGAGGACATGATACAGCGATAATGCCCTGGATAAGGACACTTCCTTCGGGCACCCCACGCCGTCTTTCGGCGCAGCATTGTAGGATGGCCACACCAGTGCGGCAACTTGCTAGACACCACCTCGGTGCCATCCGGATCTCGGCGCCCCACTGCAGATGAACTGCCTCCACATGGAGAAGCGGGAGAGGCTCGTTTGCGCCGCCTCCCCCCCCCCCTTCGGGCACCCCACGCCGACTTTCGGCGCAGCATTGTAGGATGGCCACACCAGTGCGGCAACTTGCTGGACACCACCTCGGTGCCAACCGAATCTCAGCGCCTTGTGTTGTCTTCCATTCCGAAAATATTGTTGGCAGCATTTTGAAAGGAAAGACAAACAGCCGTTTGTGGCCCTCATTACACCGTTCTCCTAGTGAGTCTCACATTGTTACATTTAGGAAGAATGTTGAAGAGTAGTATGTTGAAAATCTGAAGCCATTGTTATACAAACTCTCAACCAGCCTTGGATGGAAAAATCCTGAAGAATGTACAAACTGAAAACCAGTTTTTGTCTGTATAGCATCAGCAGCAACGCTTGAGTCAGCTTTGTGTGAAGCCGCCATTTTGATTCAATCAATAGCGTCCCCCTGCACACATTCAGGGACCTGGTCGTGTCTTCAGGTCAAACGGATTGTGGGACAAGATGCACAAAGGAAAAGGAAAAAAGTTCCGCCGGACCCCGGGAGGTGGCCGCCTATGTCATGGGCGATCTTAGGCCACACCAGGGCAATAGTGAAGCTGCAGCAGGTGCAAATAAGCTTCAGACAGTGTTACAAGCGCTGCTCAGAACTCTCAACTATGACACCACCTCGGTGCCATCCGGATCTTGGCGCCTTGTGCTGGTTCCGGCCTATTCACACATCGGTCCGCTACTGACGCCACCTCACAGGCCAACGGGGCACCCCACGCCGACTTTCGGCGCAGCATTGTAGGATGGCCACACCAGTGCGGCAAATTGCTGGACACCACCTCGGTGCCATCCAGATCTCAGTGCGTTGTGCTGCCTTCGGCCTATTCGCCACAAGTGCGCACGCAACTCAGCTGCATAGCGAGTGAAACACCAAGGGGCGCCCCACTGCAGCCGAGGAACCTCCATCTTGGGGGCGACGCACAGCATCACATTGCTTTCCAATGCAGTCAGATCCTCAAACAGCCCCCACTGACTGACGCGAACTCACAGGCCAACGGGGCGCCCCACGCCGACTTTCGGCGCAGCATTGTAGGATGGCCACACCAGTGCGGCAAGTTGCTGGACACCACCTCGGTGCCATCCGGATCTTGGCGCGTTGTGCTGCCTTTGGCCCCATTCGCACATCAGTCCGCTACTGACGCCATCTCACAGGCTAATGGGGCGCCCCACGCCGACTTTCAGCATTGTAGGATGACCACACCAGTACAGCAACTTGCTAGACATCACCTCGGTGCCATCCGGATCTCGGTGCCCCACTGCAGATGAAGTGCCTCTCAACTATGAAACCACCACTGTGACATCCGGATCTTGGCGCGTTGTGCTGCCTTCGGCCTATTCGCACATCGGTCCGCTACTGACGCCATCTCACAGGCTAATGGGGCGACCCACGCCGAGTTTCAGCATTGTAGGATGACCACACCAGTGCAGCAACTTGCTAGACATCACCTCGGTGCCATCCGAATCTTGGCATCTCAACGCCTAGTGGTATCTTCCATACAGAAAATATTGTTACGCTACCTTTGGCCCCATTCGCACATCAGTCCGCAACTTAGACATCACCTCGGTGCCATCCGGATCTTGGCATCTCAGCGCCTTGTGGTGTCAGTCAGAAAATATTGTTGCGCTGCCTTTGGCCCCATTCGCACATCAGTCCGCTACTGACACCATCTCACAGGCCAACAGGGCGCCCCACGCCGACTTTCAGCATTGTAGGATGGCCACACCAGTGCGGCAACTTACTAGACACCACCTCGGTGCCATCCGGATCTTGGCGCGTTGTGCTGCCTTCGGCCTATTCGCACATCGGTCCGCTACTGACGCAAACTCACAGGCCAACGGGGCGCCCCACGCCGACTTTCAACATTGTAGGATGGCCACACCAGTGCTGCAACTTGCTGGACACCACCTCGGTGCCATCCGGATCTTGGCGCGCTGTGTTGCCTTCGGCCTATTCGCACATCGGTCCGCTACTGACGCCGCCTCACGTGCCAACGTATTTTCTCCGCATTTTATACCCTATGCCGCATAACAGGTCATGTGACTTGTTTATAAAACTTTTCATTGGTTCATTTTACTTTTGGTTTCCTAATGATGGAAGGCTTGATCATATGACCTAAAAACAACACTTTTCATTGGATGAAAACTTTTTTTTTTTTCCAAACGATGAAAGCCCCACCTTGTTTCTGGATGTTTCAGACTGAAGCTGGCGTCAGCATGAGAGCACCACCATCTCGTAGCTCCGTCGTGGTCATTCCGCGAGCAATCATGGCAGCCGCACCCCACCAGAAGCCTGCAGGAGTCGGGGCCCCCAAAACTTTTGATGAATTCTCAAGGCGGAGGGGACGCTTTCGAGAATGGGGTCCAAGACCTAGCAGACAAGCGTCCGATTTCCAAGGTGTCCCAGGGCCATTTCAGTGGACCAGGCCCAAAAAGGAAAGAGCCTGCCGCCATTTTGAGAGTCCTGTGACAGCCGCCTATCGCTGCACCGCAAGAGTGGGCGCAACTCAGCTGAATTGCGGCTTTTGACACAGTGGACCAAAAACGGACGGAATGGCAACTGAAACGGTAAAGGGGCGCCCCACTACAACAGATGACACTCCACCTGGAGAGGCCCGTTCACGCCGCCTCCCCCGGGGCGCCCCACGCCGTTATTCGGAGCAGCATTGTAGGATACCAAAACCAGTGCGGCAACTTACTGGACATCACCTTGGTGCCATCGTTCTGCTGCCTTGGAACTATTCGCACAACAGTTTGCTACTGAAGACCCACCCCCCGCGACGCCCCACGCCGTTATTTGCTGGGTGGCAACTTACTAGACATCACTTTCGTGTCATCTAGATTTCAGCGCGTTCTGCTGCCTTGGAACTATTCGCACAACAGTTTGCTACTGATGACCCGCCCCACGCCGGAAATCTGGACGTTGTGCTGCGTTGGGACTATTCGCACAGCCGACCGCTACTTCGTTGTTTTTCCCTAAAAATGTTTATATGTTATTACTATTTTTGTTTTCTTGTATATATTTATAAATTATTAAAGTTTTATAATCTTACTACTTTGTCGGAGTGCTATATATTTTTAATGTGACACATAATTGTAAAAACTTTGATGTACAAAGAGTCATCCCTGGAATCTTCCGCTTCACGCTCGGTCCCCTCCCCAATCACAATACAGGATGGTTTTCAGATAATAGCAACGCTTCTGCTGTGACGGATCTCATCGAGTGTGGGCCTTGATCTACTATAACTCCTTTGAAGAGGGGTGAATCTTTACAGCTGTGGCCATAAACTACATCTGCAGGGCTAGCTGATACCCTAGGACCAGCCTGGACAATCGGACACAGAGGAAAAGGAGTGTCAGAGGGTGCAGTAGTGAATAGGGCGAAAGGGAGGTGTCGGGCGGGCACAGGGTGTGATTCTCAGGAAAGAGCAGCGCAGATGGGGGGAGGTTTATTACCCATGCATAAGACAGAGAGCGGGGGTGACCACTGCCTGGGGGAGATGCTTGCGAGGGTGGGGAGCCATGCTAAGGATCGACAGCGTGCACAGAGTGGGTCTGGTCAAGGCATCTAAAATGGCTGCCGTGCACGACAAAAGTGTGGCATTTGAAAAAAGACAAGATGGCGCAGACAATGTTTTTCAACACTTCCTGATTTCCTTCGAATCGAACGTTAACAGACGTTGGGGCATATTACCAAAGTTAAGCGATATTTATCCCTAACGATGCATTGCAAAGATTTTTTTACCGTCAGAAATTATCGCAGATAAACCTTGCTATTATCAAAGTTTATCGCAAATACGATAAAAACCGACCGCAATGCATTAATATCGCTGAAAACTCAGCGATATTCATGCATTACCGAGCTAATCCTCTTAGCCATGTTATCCACCTCCCATAGGATAACATGGCTAAGAACTGCTCAGGGCAGCTGTTACTTTTTGGAGATATTCGCGCTTATCTCGAATATTTCCAAAAGTTGATAATAGGAGATAGCGATGTTAGCGACTGTTTCCAGTCGCTAACATCTTGGCATGCCCACTTTGCATGTCATTAGTGATAAATATCACTCACATGCAAAGTGGGGCCCAAGATGGTCGCTATCTCCTACTAGCCGTCGCTAACTGGTGTTAGCAACAGCTAGGTAATACAGATATAATTTTATCTCGGCGAAGCGGAGCGCTGTTACAGATATATATCTTGTTTTTGAACGTTAATTTCTCAAAATGCACTGAAGCACATATATTGAGACCTAGCAAAGGCACATCGGGCTACCAGTCCCTAATATTTTACCAAGTTTCGTGCAAATCCATTCAGCCGTTCGATTATTATTATTATTTATTTTTTTTGCCCCGCGGGGCCCTTTTAAAACCTCCACATCAAACCTAGGGGATCAGCGAGGATCTACTATGCCCCCTTATGGTCATTTGCCCCTTCGCTTTGGCCTCCTCTTGTCTCTCGATCCTACCGAGAGACAAGATGGCGGCCGCTACGGACTGTTTGGAATGTTTACTGACACCGGAGAGCCAATCAGTGATGTCACTGACCATGTCATGAATGATGTAATATGTGACATCATCAGCAGTGGATTGCGGGTGCGCGATATATAGTTAGTGCAACTAACTATATATGGAATTTCAATGGTTTTGTGTGAGTAAAATAAGGTTTTGTAAATGCTAATTCCTAACTATATATGGTCTATAACCTATGGTTTTTTCAGTGAATATATATATATACAGTAACGCTCCCAAGAGTGCCACAAACCGCAGCACCCTCTCAGAGAAGAACGGACACCAAGTCAGGTAGCGAGTGCAGCAGTGTCTTTTTTATAATTTTCTCATGTGTAGCAGGAGTGCCACGATCCTGGACGCGTTTCGGCGACCCTGTCGCCTTGCTCACCAAATTATTGGTCAAACGACTCCACAGTTATAGACAAGTTAAAAAAATGTATTCCTATGGCAACTAGGTCCGAACTCCTAACCATAACTACCTGCTATCGACTAACGACTATCGATGTACATATATATATATATATATATATATATATTCACTGAAAAAACCATAGGTTATAGACCATATATAGTTAGGAATTAGCATTTAAAAAACCTTATTTTACTCACACAAAACCATTGAAATTCCATATATAGTTAGTTGCACTAACTATATATCGCGCACCCGCAATCCACTGCTGATGATGTCACATATTACATCATTCATGACATGGTCAGTGACATCACTGATGACATCACTGATGACATCCCAAATAACATCACTGATGACATCACTGATGACATCCCAAATGACATCACTGATGACATCACTGATGACATCATCCAGTGACTGTGTGTTTCTGTAAAGTTTAAATATGTTTGATATATTGAAGAATGAGTGGATGTATAAGTGTCTGGATGAAGGATTTAGTAGGTGCGTGACTGACTGTATGAGTGAGTGAATAAATGTGTCGTACTAAATGCATGGGTTAGTGACTAAACTGTCTGAATGTGTGCTTCAGTATGTCTGTTGTGATGTAAACTGCTGCATGTGTGGATCATTAGCTATACAAGAGGCTATATATGTTATTGATTGGTTGCCCAAGTATTTGTATGGGAGATTGAGTTTGTGTGGGGGTGGCTGGGAGGTGTGTGGCTTTGTGCATAGATGTGTGAGCAGTTGATTCACTAGGTGTATGAGTTCAAGAGTGCATGTGGAAACAGCTACATGGGCGGTTGACTGTGTGCATGAGTGTATTGATGAGTGAATGGATATCTCAATGCTACATGTCATAGTAAGTACATATGTAAAACACAGTACATGTGAGAGTTGGCATATATAAATAACTGTGCATGAGAGCCACTGAATGTGTGAGTGGCTGTATGGATCATTGTGAACTTGTATCAGGGATTGTATAAGAGAGTAAATATGTGTTAGTATATGTTTGAATAAGTAAGGTGTGTATAACTGTATAGTTGAGGAAATGGAGGTGTGATTGATTCTTTGCATGACTGACTAGGTGTGTGAGTAACTCCATGGATGAGTGACAGTGTGTGAGTGTTTGTATACACTGAGTGTATCTAAGGTTATATTAGAGTCTGAAGAGGTTTATCGTATTAGCACAAGAATGATGTCAAATGAGATGTCATCAGTGATGTCATCAGTGATGTGATTTGAGATGTCATCAGTGATGTCATCAGTGATGTCACTGACCATGTCATGAATGATGTAATATGTGACATCATCAGCAGTGGATTGCGGGTGCGCGATATATAGTTAGTGCAACTAACTATATATGGAATTTCAATGGTTTTGTGTGAGTAAAATAAGGTTTTTTAAATGCTAATTCCTAACTATATATGGTCTATAACCTATGGTTTTTTCAGTGAATTTTCAAGGTTTTGTAAATGCTAATTCCTAACTATATATGGTCTATAACCTATGGTTTTTTCAGTGAATTTCAATGGTTTTTTAATAGCAAATATCATAAGCTGTCGAATGTCAAGTACGTGGTAAGTGAAAACATTTTCGTGTTTATGCACACTGATCTGCTTTGAATGGTGCCCCCCCCCCCTCATTTCTATTAGGAGTACTCTCTCTTTGCACATAGTGAAGGGTAGTTAACGCAGGCCTTTGCCCCCGTTGTAATACGTCGTGCCTGCTTCTCTCTCCATTTGATTGATTGTTATCCAAGTATTTACTGTTTTAGAATTGGTTCTCTTTGGTTCATTCTCTATTTACAAACAAACACAGAGTCGCAATACTCTGTTTAGTCTTTGCAGATAACGAAAAATCGTGTAAAAAAAAAAGAAAAGGAATCGAGCAAAATCAGTAGGCCACTAATGGGATCTCTTTTTGACCTCGCTAAAATAGAAACATTAGGAACAACCCCTCATGACAAATACAAAACTAGTGAAATGAACTGAACTCCACACAATGATGGCTGCAAAACAGCTCGGCTCCGCCACCCACCCCGCCCAAAATAACCATAAAGAGCGGCTGCCATGATTGGTTGCGGAATGGCCACGACGGAGCTACGAAATGGTACTGCTCTCATGCTAACCCCAGCTTCAGTCTGAAACATCCAGAAACACTGTAGACTACCAATTCGATCAGTTCCGGTAGCGCCCCAATGTAACCCGGTAGAGAAGAACTAGCCCTCCCCTCTTTGACTGATGGTTCTTGTTGCCTGTCCCTTCTGTTGTCATTTAACAGAACTATTTAGCCTGCTGAAAGGGGTTGTGTTCCGACCGCTGGTTGGTGGAGACATTTTGACTATATTCTGGACCTGCGTTGTCGCGTAATGCGTCATATGACGCGCCGCGTTAGCGCATCCGGAAGTCATCCGGGGCGCGCAGCGCGTAACGTAAGCATAACAAGTCATGTGACTTGTTAATAAAACTTTTCATTGGTTCATTTTACTTTTCTTATTCTAATGATGAAAGGCTTGGTCATATGACCTAAAAATTACGCTTTTTATTACTTCCGAACATTATTTTTTCTTAAATATATGTTATAATGTTCCAGGCTAATGTACTTTCCCGGAAAATTTACAACTGTCCTGCAAGTAAAATATATACTTTTTTCGAGAAAAAGAGCGTTTCTTCGTCCCATGACGGAGCCGTTGAGCAAAAGAGGGTCGACCTGCTGTCTTAGTCGCCGATACGCCTGAATATGAGATTCTTATCGATCACTTTATGTTGCAGGAATAGAAAACACAACAGCCCTCGACCATTTATCTTTACTGCGTTCCTTCGTATTATACCTTTTACCCTTCATGTAATTGGTCTGCTTTATTTCACTTGCCTTTTAATGATTCTAAAACAGTGACTATTATTAAAAACTTTACCAATGTATATACTACTACCATGTTTTCTTTTAAAAACCTTTATTGTGAAAATGTCATTATACAAATACGAGCCTATAACCACGTGGGCCGGCCACGGAGCAAACTGTAATCGTATATGATGAGTAGACATTTACACTGTAGAGGAACGTAACGGGCGGGCCATTAGGTTGCAAGAACTAAGGTGTCTAACAGTTACGGAATCGGTGGACATACATTTTATAATTAAAATACGACAGGGCCAGTTACAATAAAATTATCTAGATATACATTTGCGGGCAAGTACCATGGGTGACGTTAATTCGAACTTTCAATAGTACAGTAATCAATAACACATCAGAACTTAATATCAATAGGGATGTCGAAATATTCAATCAATTCTCTTCCCCGCCCGCCATGTGCTTCAAAACTGCATACGTATCTCGTTATTTCAAGGTTCTGCAACCAGTACACAACAAGGAGTTACGAGTCCCATTTATTCCGGCGCCATTTTGGGCGAGGACGGGCAGGTCCAGGATATAGTCAAAATTTCTCTACCAACCATCGACTATGATGATGTTCATATGCTGTATTTATTAGAGTAACACTCATCTGTCCACATGAAATTAATTTGCCACAATCTAAACATGTCATTTTAATCTTTCCAAAGTTCCTCTAAATATTTGGGACCGTTTCCCTTGCCTCTGATGCTGTCAGTACCACTTCTTTGATGAATGTACTAGCAGGTCAGGGGTTCTCCTCCAAATCTCTCTTTTATGCAGCACTATAATTAATTGGTGCCACCTCTCCATATGACGATGCATGGTATAGTTACCATAACTATATTTTTTTTCGGTTCCTCTGGAGAGTTCATCGTGGCAGATGAAGCGTGTAACGTACCGGGCATTTAACTTTTTTTGCATGTACAGGAAAGGAAAAAAAATCGAGCATCCGAGTTCTAAGGTGTCCCAGGGCCATTTTAGTGGACCAGGCCCAAATCCAAAGAACAGGCCGCCATTTTGAGAGTCCTGTTGCAGCCGCCTGTCGCTGTAGCATCAAGAGCAGCCGAAACTCAGCTGAATGGCAACTGAAACGGTAAAGGGGCGCCCCACTACAGCAGACGAGCCTCCACCTAGGAAGGCCCGTTCACGCCGCCTCCCCCCCCCTTCGGGCACCCCACGCCGTTATTCGGAGCAGTATTGTAGGATGGCCACACCAGTGCGGCAACTTGCTAGACATCACCTCGGTGGTAACCGAATCTCAACGCCTTGTGGTGTCTTCTATTCAGAAAACATTGTTATGCTGCCTTCGACCTATTCGCCGCAAGTGCGCACGCAACTCAGCTGCATAGCTTGCTAGACACCACCTCGGTGCTAACCGAATCTCAGCGCCTTGTGGTCTCTTCTATTCCCAAAAAATTGTTGCGCTGCCTTTGGCCCCATTCGCACATCGGTCCGCTACTGACGCCATCTCACAGGCTAATGGGGCGCCCCACGCCGAGTTTCAGCATTGTAGGATGACCACACCAGTACAGCAACTTGCTAGGCATCACCTCGGTGCCATCCGGATCTCGGCGCCCCACTGCAGATGAAGTGCCTCTCAACTATGAAACCACCATGGTGACATCCGGATCTTGGCGCGTTGTGCTGCCTTCGGCCTATTCGCACATCGGTCCGCTACTGACGCCATCTCACAGGCTAATGGGGCGCCCCTCGCCGAGTTTCAGCATTGTAGGATGACCACACCAGTACAGCAACTTGCTAGACATCACCTCGGTGCCATCCGGATCTCGGCGCCCCACTGCAGATGAAGTGCCTCTCAACTATGAAACCACCACGGTGACATCCGGATCTTGGCGCGTTGTGCTGCCTTCGGCCTATTCGCACATCGGTCCGCTACTGACGCCATCTCACAGACTAATGGGGCGCCCCACGCCGAGTTTCAGCATTGTAGGATGACCACACCAGTGCACCTTACTAGACACCACCTCGGTGCCATCCGGATCTTGGCATCTCAGCGCCTTGTGGTGTCTTCTATTCAGAAAATATTCTTGCGCTGCCTTTGCCCCATTCACACATCGGTCCGCTACTGACGCCATCTCACAGGCTAATAGGGCGCCCCACGCTGAGTTTCAGCATTGTAGGATGACCACACCAGTACAGCAACTTGCTAGACATCACCTCGGTGCCATCCGGATCTCGGCGCCCCACTGCAGATGAAGTGCCTCTCAACTATGAAACCACCACGGTGACATCCGGATCTTGGCGCCTTGTGCTGGTTCCGGCCTATTCACACATCGGTCCGCTACTGACGCCATCTCACAGGCTAATGGGGCGCCCCACGCTGAGTTTCAGCATTGTAGGATGACCACACCAGAACAGCAACTTGCTAGACATCACCTCGGTGCCATCCGGATCTTGGCATCTCAATGCCTAGTGGTATCTTCCATACAGAAAATATTGTTGCGCTGCCTTTGGCCCCATTCGCACATCGGTCCGCAACTGACACCATCTCACAGGCCAACAGGGCGCCCCACGCCGACTTTTACCATTGTAGGATGGCCACACCAGTACAGCAACTTGCTAGACATCACCTCGGTGCCATCCGGATCTTGGCATCTCAGCGCCTTGTGGTGTCAGTCAGAAAATATTGTTGCGCTGCCTTTGGCCCCATTCGCACATCAGTCCGCTACTGACACCATCTCACAGGCCAACAGGGCGCCCCACGCCGACTTTTACCATTGTAGGATGGCCACACCAGTGCCACAACTTGCTAGACACCACCTCGGTGCCATCCGGATCTTGGCATCTCAGCGCCTTGTGGTGTCTTCTATTCCGAAAATATTGTTGCGCTGCCTTTGGCCCCATTCGCACATCGGTCCGCTACTGCCGCCATCTCACAGGCCAACGGGGCGCCCCACGCCGACTTTCAACATTGTAGGATGGCCACACCAGTGCGGCAACTTACTAGACACCACCTCGGTGCCATCCGGATCTTGGCGCGTTGTGCTGCCTTCGGCCTATTCGCACATCGGTCCGCTACTGACGCAAACTCACAGGCCAACGGGGCGCCCCACGCCGACTTTCAGCATTGTAGGATGGCCACACCAGTGCTGCAACTTGCTGGACACCACCTCGGTGCCATCCGGATCTTGGCGCGTTGTATTGCCTTCGGCCTATTCGCACATCGGTCCGCTACTGACGCCGCCTCACGTGCCAACGTATTTTCTCCGCATTTTATACCCTATGCCGCATAACAGGTCATGTGACTTGTTTATAAAACTTTTTATTGGTTCATTTTACTTTTGGTTTCCTAATGATGGAAGGCTTGATCATATGACCTAAAAACAACACTTTTCATTGGATGAAAACTTTTTTTTTTTCCCAAACGATGAAAGCCCCACCTTCTTTCTGGATGTTTCAGACTGAAGCTGGCGTCAGCATGAGAGCACCACCATCTCGTAGCTCCGTCGTGGTCATTCCGCGAGCAATCATGGCAACCGCTCCCCACCAGAAGCCTACAGGAGTCGGGGGCCCCCAAAACTTTTGATGAATCCTCAAGGCGGAGGGGACGCTTTCGAGAATGGGGTCCAAGACCTAGCAGACAAGCGTCCGATTTCCAAGGTGTCCCAGGGCCATTTCAGTGGACCAGGCCCAAAAAGGAAACAGCCTGCCGCCATTTTGAGAGTCCTGTGACAGCCGCCTATCGCTGCACCGCAAGAGTGGGCGCAACTCAGCTGAATTGCGGCTTTTGACACAGTGGACCAAAAACGGACGGAATGGCAACTGAAACGGTAAAGGGGCGCCCCACTACAACAGATGACACTCCACCTGGAGAGGCCCGTTCACGCCGCCTCCCCCGGGGCGCCCCAAGCCGTTATTCGGAGCAGCATTGTAGGATACCAAAACCAGTGCGGCAACTTACTGGACATCACCTTGGTGCCATCGTTCTGCTGCCTTGGAACTATTCGCACAACAGTTTGCTACTGAAGACCCACCCCCCGCGACGCCCCACGCCGGAAATCTGGACGTTGTGCTGCGTTGGGACTATTCGCACAGCCGACCGCTACTTCGTTGTTTTTCCCTAAAAATGTTTATATGTTATTACTGTTTTTGTTTTCTTGTATATATTTATAAGTTATTAAAGTTTTATAATCTTACTACTTTGTTGGAGTGCTATATATTTTTAATGTGACACATAATTGTAAAAACTTTGATGTACAAAGAGTCATCCCTGGAATCTTCCGCTTCAGGCTCGGTCCCCTCCCCAATCACAATACAGGATGGTTTTCAGATAATAGGAACGCGTCTGCTGTGACGGATCTCATCGAGTGTGGGCCTTGATCTACTATAACTCCTTTGAAGAGGGGTGATTCTTTACAGCTGGGGCCATAAACTACATCTGCAGGGCTAGCTGATACCCTAGGACCGGCCTGGACAATCGGACACAGAGGAAAAGGAGTGTCAGAGGGTGCGGTAGTGAATAGGGCGAAAGGGAGGTGTCGGGCGGGCACAGGGTGTGATTCTCAGGGAAGAGCAGCGCAGATGGGGGGAGGTTTATTACCCATGCATAAGACAGAGAGCGGGGGTGACCACTGCCTGGGGGAGATGCTTGCGAGGGTGGGGAGCCATGCTAAGGATCGACAGCGTGTACAGAGTGGGTCTGGTCAAGGCATCTAAAATGGCTGCCGTGCACGACAAAAGTGTGGCATTTGAAAAAAGACAAGATGGCGCAGACAATGTTTTTCAACACTTCCTGATTTCCTTCGAATCGAACGTTAACAGACGTTGGGGCATATTACCAAAGTTAAGCGATATTTATCCCTAACGATGCTTAGCAACGATTTTTTTACCGCTAAGCATCGTCAGAAATTATCGCAGATAAACCTTGCTATTATCAAGGTTTATCGCAAATACGATAAAAAACGACCGCAATGCATTAATATCGCTGAAAACTCAGCGATATTCATGCATTACCGAGCTAATGCTCTTAGCCATGTTATCCACCTCCCATTGGATAACATGGCTAAGAACTGCTCAGGGCAGGTGCTAGCTTTTGGAGATATTCGCGCTTATCGCGAATATTTCCAAAAGTTGATAATAGGAGATAGCGATGTTAGCGACTGTTTCCAGTCGCTAACATCTTGGCATGCCCACTTTGCATGTCATTAGTGATAAATATCACTCACATGCAAAGTGGGGCCCAAGATGGTCGCTATCTCCTACTAGCCGTCGCTAACTGGTGTTAGCAACAGCTAGGTAATACAGATATAATTTTATCTCCGCGAAGCGGAGCGCTGTTACAGATATATATCTTGTTTTTGAACGTTAATTTCTCAAAATCCACTGAAGCACATATATTGAGACCTAGCAAAGGCACATCGAGCTACCAGTCCCTACAATTTTGCCAAGTTTCGTGCAAATCCATTCAGCCGTTCGATTATTATTATTATGTTTTGCCCCGCGGGGCCCTTTTAAAACCTCCACATCAAACCTAAGAGGTCAAGGAGGATCTACTATGCCCCCTTATGGTCA
This sequence comes from Lissotriton helveticus, assembly GCF_964261635.1. Taxonomy (NCBI): domain Eukaryota; kingdom Metazoa; phylum Chordata; class Amphibia; order Caudata; family Salamandridae; genus Lissotriton; species Lissotriton helveticus. The sequence goes on from NC_136067.1 coordinate 123,745,678, forward strand.
TTTGCCCCTTCGCTTTGGCCTCCTCTTGTCTCTCGATCCTACCGAGAGACAAGATGGCGGCCGCTACGGACTGTTTGCAATGTTTACAGACGCCGGAGAACCAATCAGCTTCGCAAACCTCCATTACGCGAAGCGGAGCGCTGTTACAGATATATATCTTTTTTTGAACGTTAATTTCTCAAAATCCACTGGAGCACATATATTGAGACCTAGCAAAGGCACATCGGGCTACCAGTCCCTAATATTTTACCAAGTTTCGTGCAAATCCATTCAGCCGTTCGATTATTATTATTATTTTTTTTCTGCGGGACCCTTTTAAAACCTCCACATCAAACCTAGGGGGTCAGCGAGGATCTACTATGCCCCCTTATGGTCATTTGCCCCTTCGCTTTGGCCTCCTCTTGTCTCTCGAGAGACAAGATGGCGGCCGCTACGGACTGTTTGGAATGTTCACAGACGCCGGAGAACCAATCAGCTTCGCTTCACAAAGCTCCGTACCGCGAAAAGTCCGCGAACCGGAGCGCTGCCCGGTCCGCTGTTACAGATATATATCTTTTTTTTAACGTTAATTTCTCAAAATCCACTGGAGCACATATATTGAGACCTAGCAAAGGCACATCGGGCTACCAGTCCCTACAATTTTGCCAAGTTTCGTGCAAATCCATTCAGCCGTTCGGGCTAAAAGTGAGGCCAACCGCCCTATGGAAAACTCAATGTTAAAAACACGTTTTGGGACCCCCCTTTTTTCTCGGCCCCCCCTTGACGAACCCCTCCCAAATTTTCAAGGGCTGCTCAGAAACAAAATGTGCCATTTTCCTGAAAATTTCAGCCAATTCCGTCCACAAACGCCAAAGTTATTAGACATAGAATTTTCAAAAATCCCATAGAGAAAAAATCCTAACTATATATACCTACTGGCGACCGCCAGTAGGTAATATATATATATATATATATATATATATATATATATATATATATATATATATATATATATATATATATATATATATATATAAAGTCTGTAAAGGTACTCCAATACGCTCGGAAAGTAATTTTGTAATATCTAGTCTTTCTGAACTTTGCTTGGGAGACTATTTATAACCTGATATAGTTCCTGTGGCCATAGCTACCTGTATAATACTAAAAAATCATGAGCATGAGAGAGTTCTTATATCTATGTTTATATCTATGTATTGAACTGCACCTTTTCTTGACACTTTCCTGATCATCAACTGTGAATATTCTGATTGCATTCTTTGTTTTAAATTGAGTCTTTTGATGTCTAAAAACTTTGGCTCTCTATTTGAACTTAATGATCTAACCACTGATTTTGTGCTACGGACTCATATGAGCTGTCCATGAAATTTCCGTATGAGGGTTATTCCCCATTTTGGTATCTGTATTATTTGTCGTTTCCTGTGTAACACCTGTTGGACGTTTGGTCGTCCTTTTTTGCTATGATGGTTATTCTATTATTATTATCTTTTTCTATATGAGAATTTGTCTTATATGCATTGTTGCCAAAAGAAATTCGCCTTATAGGTTTATATAGTTCCAAGTATCATAATGTTGATATATATATATTTAAAGTATATGTTGGTTGCTTGATGTGCACTTTTCTTTTTAAGGGGCAATTGCCGATCCACAGCTTTATCATGTTGGCATGCATATTTGATTGTTTTGCGCCCATTGTGCAAGTGTATGACCGATCCACGGTATGATTTTGCACTAGTTCCTATACTAGGAACCCATTCCAAGATGGCGCCCATCTTGGCATGAGTTGGGCTAGCCCCTTGTCTATGTCCACTAAGCATGGGCGGATTTTACGAATTGGCAATCCGCGAACTTGCGTATTTACGGATTCGCAATCCGCAAAATCCGCGAACTCTCGCGAATTTGCGGATTTTTTTTTTGTGTTCGCAAGGATTTCTGCCAGTTCGCGAGGGTTCTGTACCAGTTCGCAATTGCGAACGTACTTGTCGGCTCGCAACGGCCGCGACTATGTTGTTTCTACATCTGGTACATCATTACAGGTTCACAGCACCCTCTGTTTCACCACTGCCACCCTCTGGTACACCCATGCCACCCTCTGGTACATCACTGCCACCCTCTGGTTGGTTTATCACTGTAGATTATGGGGGTAAAAAAAAGCGAGCACACCTGCCCTGCTTCAACTGACATGAATTAATTTGGGGTTAATTAATGTGTCACTGAATTTAAACTTCCAGTCTGGCTGGCACCTGCTTCCTTATCTGTAATTTGCTGAACTCTGAAGGGGCCCCTCAGGAAGCACTACAGGGAATGGTTACTAATGATAAGATTGAACTTTTGCACCTGCTGAGTGCTTTCAGTTTTGTCTGTAATTGCTTTCTGTTGCAGTGTAATTTTTTAACATGACCTTTGTTGTATACTTGTAGCTATTCTCTGAGCCTGCTGTGAGGGTCAGAGCAGGGTCATAGAATAGTTGCAAGTAGGCAAATGAACTCTGAAGGGGCCCCTCAGAAAGCACTACAGGGAATGGTTACAAATGATAAGATTGAACTTTTGCACCTGCTGAGTGCTTTCAGTTTTGCAAAAATCCAAATATCCAGCAGCATCCACAAAAGTAATCCTTCCAGGTCAAGATCCAAATCAAAGTGACCAGCACATGAAGAAAGCACTGGGAGGAGCCTGGTGGACAGGAACAGGAAGTTGGAGACTGTGGGGCACTTCCTTCCTCCCACCCCCACCCCCAAAATGGACTCCTTGCAAAGAAAAAGTGCAGGCAAATGTCAACCTTAGGAGTTATTCTGATAAAAATCATAATGTTCAAGGTTTATGCTGCCTGCTGGTGGATTTCTTGTGCGAAATTGCAAATTTTGCAATCTCGCAATTGCGAGATTGTCGCTGCCCGCCGCATCTACGTGTTCGCAAGTATTTACTCCCGCGAAATTGTATAGTATTCTAGTTGGCAAGTGCGACCAAGCAAAAAATCCGCTTCGCACGGATTTTACGAATTTTCGGGAAGTTCGCGAGAGTTCGCGGATTGCGAATTTACCGAAAATCCGCAAAATCCGCGAGCGGAACGGATTTTACGCCCATGCTTAATGTCCACTCTCGCACACAAAACTTTATTTAAATTGGAATTATGATCTGCTGGTCGTAACATTGATGAAGGCTTTTGCCGAAACGTTTGTTGGCTGTGAGAAATAAAACTCGCTGTTTGACTGTCATAACCGGAGTGCTGTTTCCTTTCCTGATGTGGAGGAGGTTTTGAGCGTTTATATATATATATATATATATATATATATATATATATATATATATATATATATATATATATATATATATATTCACTGAAAAAAACCATAGGTTTCAGGTCATATATAGTTAGGTATTAGCATTTAAAAAACCTTGGAAATTCACTGAAAAAACCATAGGTTTCAGGTCATATATAGTTAGGTATTAGCATTTAAAAAACCATTGAAATTCACTCAAAAAGTTTTAGTGGTGTTATAGTTAGCTGGACATTTTACTCATACAAAACCATTGAAATTGCTCCTATATAGTTAGTTGGACTAACTATATTTCGCGCACCCGCAATCCACTGCTGATGATGTCACATATTACATCATTCATGACATGGTCAGTGACATCACTGATGACATCACTGATGACATCTCAAATGACATCACTGATGACATCTCATTTGACATCCCTGATCATATCACTGATGATATCATTCATGTGATAATACGATGCACCTCCTCACACTCTAATATAACCTTAATATAGCCTAGGTCTACACACACATCCACTCATTCACCCATACAATCACTCATACACACAGTCACTCATCAATACAATACTATCATATGCACTTATACACCTATAGAGACACTCACACACATATCATTTTTTGCTAGCTGCCAACGCGTTTCAGTGCTGTCTGCACTTTCTTCTTGAGCTCATGGCAATCCGGTATCATGAGGCTTCTACAGTTCTTTACTGACGCTGTCTATCGTAGTGCAGCCTCAGGTGTGTGTGCTTTGTAGTGCTTCACTCGCAATGAGTTGTGGGAGCTGTAGTCTGCCCTTAATTACCCACAGTGGGTTCCGTGATGTCATGAATATTATGCATGTTCTCAGTGATTTGTAAAGTTCACTGTGATATTAGGCACTTCAGTGTGCCCCGGATATCATTCCATCCTTGCTAGTAGCAGAAACTGTTGTGCCGTTTTCAGTCAGAGAAATTCTTGACCCCACGGCCCTTTTCACCCGTCGGCTCCTTCCTTAATCTCAAGGTGGTGAGGTGGTGCATCCTCCCACGACGAAGCTGTCGTGTTCAAACTTTTTTTATCCAAGGCTCTGCAGCAGAGAAGCACACGACAACAGTGATGAGGTAATCTCCCTCTGATGTTCATTCCACAAGGGTGGTCAGGCATCCGTCATTTTTTGCTAGCTGCCAACGCGTTTCAGTGCTGTCTGCACTTTCTTCTTGGGCTCATGGCAATCCAGTATTATGAGGCTTCTACAGTTCTTTACTGACGCTGTCTATCATAGTGCAGCCTCAGGTGTGTGTGCTTTGTAGCGCCTCACTCGCAATGAGTAGTGGGAGCTGTAGTCTGCCCTTAATTACCCACAGTGGGTTCCGTGATGTCATGAATATTAGGCACGTTCTCAGTGATTTGAAAAGTTAACTGTGATGTTAGGCACTTCAGTGTGCCCCGGATATCATATATGTGTGTGTTGGCTACTGGCAATCGCCAGGGACCTCTGCTTCCTAGGGAAAGTGTTTTACTGCTGCTAATAATTTTTGTGCTAAAGAAAGTCCAATTGGTCGCACACAACCTCGAAACACGTGTCCAGGCATGGCCAACGCAACAGTGATTTTTTGCTCAAGACCCTGGCAGAGGCGCACCCGCTGATGCTTACTTCATGGACCACAATGCTTTGGGGCAGCACGCTGATAGGACAAGCAGTGTGTGACCAATTGGACTTACTTTTATATTCAAGCTCTCTTGAGCTAGTGGGGCTGACGAGCCCGGGTTACGCACCTGCGTGCCACGAGTGGTACCGGACCTGAGGATATTTTTTGGCAGCCTACGCAGCAGCTCTACATATATGCCTATTCCCTGCTGACGAGAGGTAACAACCTCGAAACACATGTCCAGGGATGGCCAACGTGACAGTGATTTTTTGCTCAAGACCCTGGCAGAGGCGCATCCGCTGATGCTTACTTCATGGACCACAATGCTTTGGGGCAACACGCTGATAGGAGAAGCAGTGTGCGACCAATTGGACTTACTTTTATATTCAAGCTCTCTTAAGCTGGTGGGGCTAACGAGCCCGAGTTACGCACCTGCGTGCCACGAGTGGTACTGGACCTGACGATATTTTTTGGCAGCCTACGCAGCACCCCTTCATATATGCCTATTCCCTGCTGACGAGAGGTAACAACCTCGAAACTCGTGTCCAGGGATGGCCAACGCGACAGTGATTTTTTGCTCAAGACCCTGGCAGAGGCACACCCGCTGATGCTTACTACATGGACCACAATGTTTTGGGGCAACACGCTGATAGGACAAGCAGTGTGCGACCAATTGGACTTACTTTTATGTTCAAGCTCTCTTGAGCTGGTGGGGCTGACGAGCCAGGGTTACGCTTCTGCGTGCCACGAGTGGTACCGGACCTAAGGATATTTTTGGGCAGCCTACGCAGCACCCCTACATATATGCCTATTCCCTGCTGACGAGAGGTAACAACCTCGAAACACGTGTCCACGGATGGCCAACGCGACAGTGATTTTTTGCTCAAGACCCTGGCAGAGACGCACCCGCTGATGCTTACTTCATGGACCACAATGCTTTGGGGAAACACGCTGATAGGACAAGCAGTGTGCGACCAATTGGACTTACTTTTATATTCAAGCTCTCTTGAGCTGGTGGGGCTGACGAGCCCGGGTTACGCACCTGCGTGCCACGAGTGGTACCGGACCTGAGGATATTTTTTGGCAGCCTACGCAGCACCCCTACATATATGCCTATTCCCTGCTGAAGAGAGATAACAACCAAGAAACACGTGTCCAGGGATGGCCAACGCGACAGTGATTTTTTGCTCAAGACCCTGGCAGAGGCGCACTTGCTGATGCTTACTTCATGGATCACAATGCTTTGGGGCAACACGCTGATAGGACAAGCAGTGTGCGACCAATTGGACTTACTTTTATATTCAAGCTCTCTTGAGCTGGTGGGGCTGACGAGCCCGGGTTACGCACCTGCATGCCACGAGTGGTACCGGACCTGAGGATATTTTTTGGCAGCCTACGCAGCACCCCTACATATATGCCTATTGCCTGCTGATGAGAGGTAACAACCTCGAAACACATGTCCAGGGATGGCCAATGCGACAGTGATTTTTTGTTCAAGACCCTGTGCAGAGGCGCACCCGCTGATGCTTACTTCATGGACCACAATGCTTTGGGGCAACACGCTGATAGGACAAGCAGTGTGCGACCAATTGGACTTATTTTTATATTCAAGCTCTCTTGAGCTGGTGGGGCTGACGAGCCCGGGTTACGCACCTGCGTGCCACGAGTGGTACCGGACCTGAGGATATTTTTTGGCAGCCTACACAGCACCCCTACATATATGCCTATTCCCTGCTGAAGAGAGGTAACATCCTCGAAACACGTGTCCAGGAATGGCCAACGCGACAGTGATTTTTTGCTCAAGACCCTGGCAGAGGCGCACCCGCTGATGCTTACTTCATGGACCACAATGCTTTGGGGCAACACGCTGATAGGACAAGCAGTGTGTGACCAATTGGACTTATTTTTATATTCAAGCTCTCTTGAGCTGGTGGGGCTGACGAGCCCGGGTTACGCACCTGCGTGCCACGAGTGGTACCGGACCTGAGGATATTTTTGGGCAGCCTACGCAGCACCCCTACATATATGCCTATTCCCTGCTGAAGAGAGGTAACAACCTCGAAACACGTGTCCAGGGATGGCCAAAGCGACAGTGATTTTTTGGTCAAGACCCTGGCAGAGGCGCACCCGCTTATGCTTACTTCATTGACCACAATGCTTTGGGGCAACACGTTGATAGGACAAGCAGTGTTCGACCAATTGGACTTACTTTTACATTCAAGCACTCTTGAGCTGGTGGGGCTGATGAGCCCGGGTAACGCACCTGCGTGCCACGAGTGGTACCGGACCTAAGGATATTTCTGGGCAGCCTATGCAGCACCCCTACATATATGCCTATTCCCTGCTGAAGAGAGGTAACAACCTCGAAACACGTGTCCAGGGATGGCCAATGCGACAGTGATTTCTTGCTCAAGACCCTGGCAGAGGCGCACCCGCTGATGCTTACTTCATGGACCACAATGCTTTGGGGCTACACGCTGATAGGACAAGCAGTGTGCGACCAATTGGACTTACTTTTATATTCAAGCTCTCTTGAGCTGGTGGGGCTGACGGGCCTGGGTTACGCACCTGCGTGCCACGAGTGGTACCAGACCTGAGGGTATTTTTTGGCAGCCTATGCAGCACCCCTACATATATGCATATTCCCTGCTGACGAGAGGTAACAACCTCGAAACACGTGTCCAGGGATGGCCAACGCGGCAGTGATTTTTTGCTCAAGACCCTGGCAGAGGCGCACCCGCTGATGCTTACTTCATGGACCACAATGCTTTGGGGCAACACGCTGATAGGACAAGCAGTGTGCGACCAATTGGACTTACTTTTATATTCAAGCTTTCTTGAGCTGGTGGGGCTGACGAGCCCGGGTTACGCACCTGCGTGCCACGAGTGGTACCGGACCTGAGGATATTTTTTGGCAGCCTACGCAGCACCCCTACATATATGCATATTCCCTGCTGACGAGAGGTAACAACCTCGAAACACGTGTCCAGGGATGGCCAACGTGACAGTGATTTTTTGCTCAAGACCCTGGCAGAGGCGCATCCGCTGATGCTTACTTCATGGACCACAATTATTTGGGGCAACCCGCTGATCGGGCAAGTAGTGTGCGACCAATTGGACTTACTTTTATATTCAAGCTCTCTTGAGCTGGTGGGGCCGACGAGCCCGGGTTACGCACCTGCGTGCCACGAGTGGTACTGGACCTGAGGATATTTTTTGGCAGCCTACGCAGCACCCCTACATATATGCCTATTCCCTGCTGACGAGAGGTAACAACCTCGAAACACGTGTCAAGGGATGGCCAACGCGACAGTGATTTTTTGCTCAAGACCCTGGCAGAGGCGCACCCGCTGATGCTTACTTCATGAACCACAATGCTTTGGGGCAACGCGCTGATAGGACAAGCAGTGTGTGACCAATTGTACTTACTTTTATATTCAAGCTCTCTTGAGCTGGTGGGGCTGACGAGCCCGGGTTACGCACCTGGCTGCCACGAGTGGTACCGGACCTGAGGATATTTTTTGGCAGTCTTCGCAGCACCCCTACTTATATGCCTATTCCCTGCTGACGAGAGGTAACAACCTCGAAACACGTGTCCAGGGATGGCCAACTGGACAGTGATTTTTTGCTCAAGACCCTGGCAGAGGCGCACCCGCTGATGCTTACTTCATGGACCACAATGCTTTGCGGCAACACGCTGATAGAACAAGCAGTGTGCGACCAATAGGACTTACTTTTATATTCAAGCTCTCTTGAGCTGGTGGGGCTGACGAACCCGGGTTACGCACCTGCGTGCCACGAGTGGTACCGGACCTGAGGATATTTTTGGGCAGCCTACGCAGCACCCCTACATATATGCCTATTCCCTGCTGACGAGAGGTAACAACCTCGAAACACGTGTCCAGGGATGGCCAACGCGATAGTGATTTTTTGCTCAAGACCCTGGCAGAGGCGCACCCGCTGATGCTTACTTCATGGACCACAATGCTTTGGGGCAACACGCTGATAGGACAAGCAGTGTGCGACCAATTGGACTTACTTTTATATTGAAGCTCTCTTGAGCTGGTGGGGCTGACGAGCCCGGGTTACGCACCTGCGTGCCACGAGTGGTACCGGACCTGAGGATACTTTTTGGCAGCCTACGCAGCACCCCTACATTTATGCCTATTCCCTGCTGACAAGAGGTAACAACCTCGAAACACGTGTCCAGGGATGGCCAACGCGACAGTGATTTTTTTCTCAAGACCCTGGCAGATGCACACCGGCTGATGCTTACTTCATGGACCACAAGGCTTTGGGGCAACACGCTGATAGGACAAGCAGTGTGCGACCAATTGGACTTACTTTTATATTCAAGCTCTCTTGAGCTGGTGGGGCTGACGAGCCCGGGTTACGCACATGCGTGCCACGAGTGGTACCGGGCCTGAGGATATTTTTTGGCAGCCTACGAAGCACCCCTACATATATGCCTATTCCCTGCTGACGAGAGGTAACAACCTCGAAACATGTGTCCAGGGATGGCCAACGCAACAGTGATTTTTTGCTCAAGACCCTGGCAGAGGCACACCCACTGATGCTTACTTCATGGACCACAATGCTTTGGGGCAACACGCTGATAGGACAAGCAGTGTGCGACCAATTGGACTAACTTTTGTGCTGTTTGACGAATCTTCACAAAATTTTGAAAACTAGTATGCCACTCAGTTCAGCTGATGTTTGGAATGTGTTGGGCTAATTCCTGCAGAGAAAAAGGGGGTTCAAAACGTTTTTTCTCCATGTAATTTCTCATAGGAATTTTTGGCACAACTACAGCCCAGACTGCTGAATTGAAAGCTTTTATTATTTGGTGTAAATCTGTTCAGTAATTTTAGAGTTATTAAAAAGTATATATATGTATACCTAGAGACGCAAACCCACCGCAGTGGATCCCTGGCTTCATACACCAACAGCAGTGCTGTGATTGCCTAGTAGCAACCTGAGAGAATAGTTGTGGCCACCATTTTGTCAATTGGGACATGGTTCCTGGGGGAATAAAGTCTAAAAAAGATATAAGGGCATAATGGGTCAGGATAGAGGTATCCTGACCCTATGGTATCCTGACCCTATGGGACTTATGAAGAGGTACGTGAGGAACCCCTCATGTGGCATAAATTGTCCAAAAATGTTTTTTGTGGGGTAGGAGGATCTGCTGATCCAACTTGGTGCTCAGCGTGGCCCCATGTGGATGCATGACAGATCCCAATAAAAAAGTACACCCACTCATAGATCCATACACACACTCATGCACCCACTAACACAACCACACAACTAGCCACACACCCACTCACACCTCCATACAACCACTCACACACCCACTCATAGACCCAGGAAACCATTCATACAGTCACTCACACACCCACTATAAGACCCAGAGAACCACTCACACACCCATGCAACTACTCACACACACTCACACACCAGTACAGCTACTTACACGCCCAGTCAGAGACCCACAAAACCACTCACACACCGACTTACAGACCCACACAGCCAGTCGCACATGCACTCACACACCCACTGACACACCCAGTTACATACCCACATAGCCACTCATAGGCCCACTCATAAAACCATAAAGCCTCTGACACACTCACTCAGAGACACAGAAGAGTACTCACACACCTACTTACACACTCATACAGTCACTCACACACCCACTCAGAGGCCCAGAGAACCAGTCACACACCTACTCACATGCCCACATACAGCCACTCACGTACCCACTCAGACCCACACACCACTCACTCACACACCCAATTACACATCCACACAACCAGTCACACACGCACTCACACACCCAGTTTACAGGGATGACGTTATATTTAGGAAATAGCATTAAAACATAGAAATTCACTGAAAAAACAAAGGTTAAAGAGATGTTATAGTTAGGAAATAGCACTAAAAACTGTAGGAATTTACAAAAAATATATTAGTTACAGGGACATTAGAGGTAGGAAATTAAAGACCGCTGAAATTCACAAAAAAACAAGGATTACAGGGACGTTATAGTTAGGTTCAGATTTTACACACACAAAACAACAGAAATTCAGCAGGTACAGTTATCTGAAGTAACTATAACTTGTTCCCTAAGGTAACTATAACTTGTGCCCTCACCATGCACTGCTACTCACCCCACATTTAACATCGGTCACAACATCTTCTATGACATCATTGATAATATCACTGCAACATTTGCAGCGAAATTCTTGATGAGAAAACTAAACTGTGCAGCTGCTGTTGGAAGGACATGTTTTACTCAATACATCAAACTTTTTTTCTCACATGGCAGAGGAAGATAACTGTGTTCTCATCTTAGTTTCTAGAGCACCTACTATAACCTTTTTAAGGAAATCATGAGAGAACATTGTTATGTCGAATCACATCAGAGGATCAGCCTTTTTCACAGGATAAAATCACATTAGATCAAACCATAACTCCTAAATTTAGTACGGTACTTCTAACAAATGATTTATATTGTGACTGAAATATATTCTAAACCTTCATATGTGTTCATTTATATAGTCCTCAAAAACAGGCTTTCACTACAATGAATTTCAGTGGGGACAATGCACCTGAGCTCTTGAGTGACTGCCACAACATATTGTTCATAATATAGCCAGCCATAAGAATCCTCCACAGCCTGATTTTCTGACCCTACCTCCTGATATATTTTTTTATTCATTTTTAATATGCAGGAACCATATCATGTTATGGCCAAATAATAGGAATTGACCAGTCCCCTTTAAATTGACCAATCAGAGCATATCTGAAAACCCGTGGTCCAGATATCACTAATGTTTTCTGGTGGTTAATCCATTCCTGCCCAACCCGAGTTCACAAAAACTACTGAATGGATTTACACCACAAGCACTTTTTTCTGTATCGGAGAGCAGGCATTCCAATGGGAACTAAAATGGGTAATCAATATTATGGGACCCACCTTTCTACATTTCCCTTGCCTGAGGAACCAGCACAAACCCTTCCCTAAAAAAGCCAAAGTGAACTATGTTTTAATGTTTCAAGCATATTCCTTGAACAGTGTCAAAGCTACAGAAAAACATTCAATTTGATTCCTATGGAAAGTCTGACCTAACTATAGCCATGCTCATGATATTGACCTCAGAGTAAAAAAAAGTGTATGTGAATGTGAGTGTGTTAGACCTCACATCCTTGCGGTGGTCTTCCCCCAAACTCTTTGCTTTCATTCCCCATGTTTCTGAATTTGGTTTTTCCTCTGTGCACTTTATCCCTGCTAACCAGCGCTAACTTGCTTGTGCTCACTTTCTAAAACATAGCAAAATTGGGCCTACACCTGATTAGCACATTTAATTTACTTATAAATATCTAGTATATGGTACTACATGGTGCCCAAGTAATGTACAATAGATGCTAATAGTGGGCCGGCAGCACTCATTGTGCCACCCACTGACATAGCACTTTAAAAGGTTTCTCAGGCCTGCCACTGCAGCCTGTAGTGCAGTTTTTGACCTTGTAAAATATACCTTTTGCCATGCCTACATTTTCCTATTGAATACGTATAAGTCGCCCCTAAGGTAGGCTCTTAGGGTAGAGTACATTGTATTTAAAAATTAGGACATGTATATTTAAATTGTACATGTTCTGATTGTGAAAACATTTTAAATTAGTTTTTTACTACTATATGGCCTATCTCTCCCATTGGATAACATTGGGTTACTAATACACTTGATAAGTGCTAACTGTGGATTGGGAGTAGGTAAAACTCTCATGTTTAGACTCAAATAAATTGTAATCTAAAATCCTCTTTTTTATTATATCTTTATTGGCATTTTTGCACATTGACATTTACATAAATGAAATAGCGCCTAAGAAACAATCTGGTCTTGTCCATACAACAGTCTAGATATGTTGAATCGTCCAAGACAATGCCAACTAATCAGACAGTTGTTCTGAATAGCCAGTACACCATAAAACATCTCAATACTCTTTACCCACATTGTGCACAGGGGGAGTTGCGTTAATCGCCAAATTACAAACATCATAGTAAAGTACCAAAAAGAGCTACGCAACATGCAAAGTAGCAAACATGTCAACCAGTATGGCATCCAGTGGTTTCTATATGTACAATAGAGGTTCAGGTTTCTATATTCATCTAGCAGTGTGTGGCTTCCTGTTGTGCGGGGGTGTCTAGGGCCACTATGGGATCGAGGGGGGAGTCACTGTGATACTAAATTGCCCTCTCCAACATGTCATGTCACAGTACCCAAAGGTGTATCTTTAGGGGTATCTCCTGCCTGCTCCCCATTCTGGGTCTCAGTAGTGGTATTCTCTATGCCATCTATTCTCTTATTGTCACATATCTGCAACACCTCTGTCCACAACCCTGCTATCAGGCCTCATTGTATACCTCATGTATCTTCCCTCATTAATGCTCTTTCTTCCGCCATGTCCCACATTTCCACGTCCCATTCCCAGCGTACCACCATGGGCCCCATGCTCGCTTCCACTAGTAATGCAACACATCTTCGTGCAAGGACCAAGACCAGCTCTACAAATCTAGTGGCCACCTTCCTAGCTCTGGGTCTAGGAAGTAGCCCCAGAAGGCAGACCTCCGCTGTACAGGGCAGTAGACATGGCAGCACCTTGTTAAGTTATACCTGTGAGCCTATAGTCTTGTAGTTTTGGGTGATCCCACACCATATGAGCAACCCTAGCATCCAGTGCACCCCATCTTGAACATTGCTGATCTACGTTTCCATACAAAATACTTAACCTGTGTGAGGTGAGATTGGTTTTATGTAGGAAATTCCTAGAGACCCTCTTGAGCTACTCCTTGTTCTAGTCCACTCCACGTCAGTTAGTTCCCTGTCCAGTAGAGGTTCCCTACCTCTCCCCAGTGTGATCTAGGGGCTTTATGGTCATCTCCATTAGAGCCCTGTATAGCCATTTTCCTAGATTACTTGTGGACCCTAGAGTCACCATAACTTGAAGTACCACATGTGTGTCTGGTTCTTGTCTGACCCCATGCCATAAAGCCCTGAATGTTCCCACCAGGGCATGATAATATAAAAACTGACCAGTGGGGAGACCATAGTGTGCGAGGACGTCATCCAACTGAATTAACTCCCCATGGGTGATCCCACATCATATGAGCAACCCTAGCATCCAGTGCACCACATCTTGGCCTATGGAACACCCTCCCTCGTAAACTAAGGACGGAATTAGATCACTTTCGTTTCAGGAAATTACTGAAAACGCATCTCTTCCCCATATCCCCTCTTCCCCCGTCTCCTTGGGTCTCCACTCTCTTGACTGTCTCGGTTTCAGCGCTGGGATGCTTCCGAGTTTCTATGCGCTCTACAAAACCCAAATAATAATTTTGGACACAGTCTCTGACTGTCAGTATGCCTGACGCAGGCCAATCCCACAGCTTACGTCCCGTGAATGGGGAGAGATTATCACCATGCAGAAGCCCCACCAATGGGAGGCCCGGTGCATACAGGGTAGCTCCTGTGCCAACACATCAATGCTACCTGCAGTAGAACCATGGGTGCAAGAACCTTTACTTTTGGATGCAAGATTTTGTCAAGCAACAGCCCTTGATTACCTGCCAGCACTACAGTGCCTATTATATCCAAGCCCCTGCCATCCAGACACTGAGTCAGCCATTGAAGCTGGGCTACCAAATAACATCATTTTCAATCTGGGGCACCTATTCTGCCTGCCTCTGGGGCCCTCCGCAGCACCGACTCTGAGTTGTTTCCCATCCCAGACCAGGTTCCTCAAAAATGCATCCAGGTCCCTGAACCATCTCAGCAGGACAAACACTCGGAGGTTGACAAAATGATATAATATCCTTGAGAGCATAACCATTTTGGACAATGACTCAGGCCATGACTGTTGGTTGAATGGAATTTAAGAATTGTATACAAGTTTTGAGGGTAAGTATTACAGGGCCGAGATTGCCCTCCTATAGCTCATCTGGGTTGTGACATACCTGTATTTCCAGGCACCTGAACCAGTTGAGGCGAGGCGGCATAGTCGATGGCTGTTGCTGTGCAGGCGCTATTGAAAAGATATAGGTCCGAGACTTGTTAACCCAGAGTCCTGTTAGCATCGCAAATTCTTCCAGTATGTACAAGGCATGGGATTCCTCCAGGGCACCGACTCTCAAGTATAAGAGAAAGTCATCAGCATACAGAGACATTATTGTAGTGTAGTTCCTATAGTCCCAATAGGCTCTGCGCATTGGAATAATATCTTCAGTAGTTTAGACGTAGGACTGAGGTTATCTAGGTCTTTACTGACTATATTAGACTTAGGTTTTTTGCCAGCTAGCTCATAGTTCACTAGAAACTTTCTCGAATAAGCGAGGAGGAGTTTAACCTCCCTGGATAGACAAGAAGGGATTTAGTTTCTGACAACCATAAAACATGACAACTTTGCTCTCCCTGATTAAGAGTATATCTCTAGAGTTGTGTGAAAACAAAAGACAGCTATTTCACTCAGTCAAAGGTGCGTACTTAGTTTCACCAGATTGCAGAGAAAAAGAGAGACGGGCGTTTTCAATAAAAGGTGTTATTTATTGAGCAGTCTCTTTCGTCATACAAGAGAAATTCATTGCTACAATTGTAATACTTATAGTTAAGTAAAGTGCATACAGTAAAAGCAGGATTTAAAATAATACTGTAAAAGCATTGATATGGTTTCTTAGCCATATTGTTATTGTTATTTTGTCTTCTATAGCGCCCACTCACCGGCAGGTCTCAAGGCGCTCATAACCAGAGGACAAAGAACAACACCCAAAAAAGATCAGAAGAACAGCACCGCGTACAAATCAGTGTGAAACCATAACTTCCCTAAACAAAAATGTTTTTAATGATTTCCTAAAGCGTAGTAGATTACCTTCTTTCCGAAGGGCCTCGGGTAATCTGTTCCAAATTTGGGGGACCAGGACTGAAAAAGATCTCCCGCCCTTAGTTGTCAGTTTAAACCTTGGGCAGACTAGCAACTGAGCATCTGATGACCTCAAAGATCTGTCCGGTTTATAGATCTGCAGTCGGTCCTTTATATAGGCAGGTGCTTGCCCATAGATTGCTTTGTGGGCCGTACAAAGGCTTTTAAACTCCGCCCTTTGTCTAATAGGGAGCCAATGAAGGTTCTGAAGCAAAGGAGAAGCATGAGATCTCCTTGGGAGTCTAAAAATAAGACGTGCAGCATCGTTCAGAACAATCTGCAGTCTATTGGTCAGATTTTTAGGCAGGCCCAGATAAAGCGCGTTTCCGTAGTCCAGCCTCGAGATGATTGTGGCCGAAACTACAGTGCGGAGCATAGATGTAGAGAGAAGGGGGACTAATTTTCGCAATTGTCTAATCAGACCAGTACAGGTCCCTACAACCGAGGAGATCTGGCTGATCATAGACAATTCGCTATCAATTTTAATTCCAAGGCTTTTCACCTTATCACAAGGTTTTGGGGTGGGACCCAGTTCTTGAGGCCAATATAGGTCACTCCAGGGCGAGCTTGTGGTCGAAACCACTAACACCTCAGTCTTTTCAGGATTAATTTTCAATAAATTTGCTGTCATCCAGCTGACTACAAATCTAAGAGTATCCTGAGCATACTTCTGAGCAGAGACAGTATTGTCTATGCTAAGTAGCAGCTGGGTGTCATCAGCATAGTTAAAGACATGGCAACCCTTGTTTACCAAGGAATTAATCAGTGGTTGTATATAGAGGTTGAATAAGACTGGGGACAGCGCGGAGCCCTGTGGGACTCCGCACGTCAAATTTCCCACCTCCGATACAGTATCCCCCACCTGGATTCGCTGCGTCCTCCCTGATAAGAAGGATTGGAGCCATTGAAAGGCCTTATCCCGAACGCCGAACCCGGCCAACCTGTCCAAGAGAAGGGTGTGGCTGACAGTATCGAACGCCGCTGAAAGATCTAAAAGTATCAGGGCGCTCGGTTTTTTCCTGTCAGCCATCCCCCTAAGCTCATCCAGCACCGAGAGCATTACCAGCTCGGTGCTATGATGTGCACGAAATCCCGCTTGGCGCTCCTGGAAAAGATGGTGGGACTCCAGGAACGAGGCCAGTGACTTCAGCACATGTTGTTCCAGGACTTTGGACAAGAACGGCAATTGAGAAATAGGCCTATAGTTTTTCAAGATGGTAGAATCAGCTCCTGGCTTCTTTATCAATGGCTTCACCCGAGCTTCCTTAAAACTGGCTGGCACCATCCCTGTTTCCAATGATTTATTCAGGAGGGAGGTAATCTGATCTTCTAGAATAGGACGTGCCAAACAGAAGACGCTAGGAGGGCATGGGTCTGCCGGGGAGCCAGATTTGGTTCTGCTCATGAGTTGTTCAAGGCTCATTAAATCTAGTGGCGGAAATTGTGAAATGGTACCTTCCGAGGGGGCCTGTACATCCTGAAATATATTAGGCCCAGGTACCGTATTCTGCCTAATGTCAGAGAGGATGGTGTCTACTTTCTCCCAAAAATAATTTTGAAACATATTGCAGCTGATTGTTGTTTCTATATTTTCAGGTTTTTTGCTCAGCTCATGTAAGATTTTAAAAGTTTCTTTCTGAACATTTTCAGCTTGATTTATCCGAGTTTCGTAATAACTAGCTTTAGTAGCCAAAATAAGCTTTTTATAGACATTGAGCAAGTTTTTATATTGAGTTCGATCCCCTTCATCTTTAGTTTTCCGCCAGCTTCTTTCAGCTTGACGGAGTTTCTTTTTATGTTCTCTTAAGGGCAGGGTAAACCATGGTGCCCCCTTTCCTATTTTTTTTATCGATTGAAACTTCTCTGGTGCAATCTGGTCAAAAGCTTTTTTCATACTATACACTAAGTCTTTATAGTCTTGGTCAACATTGTCGTGAGAGACCTTTGGTTTGGCCAGTTCAGATAGGCTGTCCGTTAGAGTTGGTAAATCAACTTTCCTCCATTGGCGGACTTTCTTCATTATAGGAGGGGGTTGTGTCAGTTTTACCTCAATGGGAATATTGCAATAGATCAGATAATGGTCTGACCATATGCAAGGTAAAATGTCTAGAAGAGTCACCTTAGAGTCTAGCACCCAGAGGAGGTCAAGAATGTGTCCCTTTATATGGGTTGGGGCCTTTACCAGCTGCGTAAAGCCTAATGAAGACATGATTACATCTAAGCATCGGGCTCCTGGATCCTTATGGGCCTTTTCCCAATGTACATTGAAATCTCCAGTCACCACTACTTTTTTGTATCTTGAACAGATATCCGATATCATGGGCGTGAATAAATCATTAAAAGCTGGAGTCGAATTTGGTGGACGATAGACTGAGAGGATTACAACACACTGGTTGTCTAACACGATTTTTACTCCAAGGATATCAGCCAGATCTACTGTTTCTGCTAATATCTGTACTACTGTAAAAGATTTTTTATACAAAATAGCAACACCCCCTCCTCGAGCATTATGTGCACGATTGTGCCATATGATGTCATAATCATTCGGGAGGGCTGCTATAATATCTGGTAACGAATTATCCCCGAGCCAGGTCTCAGTGAGGGTCAGGACATCGATATCCTCATCCTGAAGCAGGGAGAATATCTCCAGACTATGTTTCTGCAGGGACCTTGTATTCAAGGAGGTCAATTTCAGAGAGTCTAGATGTGGTTTAGATAGAATAATAGGGGATTTGGCTATAGACATCTCTGCTAAGGTCATCGATATGGCAGAATCTAGTGGATTGCCAGACCTATCGAGTTGGAGTAAATCAGCAGAGGTATATACATACCGTTTGGCAGGAGTCCCAGCCCCCACGCCCGGTCGTGCGCGGACGGGCGCAGACGGGCTGGACTCTGGCGTGACTCCGGCGTGCTCACGCTGCACGCGAGCGCTGCGCGTCAGCATGGCCGTCCTAAATAGCTGCCACTGTGCAGCTAGCGCGCAAACAAAGATGGCGCCGTCAGGCGTCCCGTTTTTCCACCAGTATGTCTGCCAAAGGTGAAGGAAGGGATGCAGGGACCCGCTAAAACGCGGTGTACTTTCCAAAATTACAGTGCAAGTAGTTGGATTTAATGAGGTTTTAAAAACAGGGGAAATTTAACATAAATTCAAATCATATACCAAACAGGTAATTTTAAAATTTCGTATTTGCCCACCAGCACTAAGCGCGATCTACATGAGCGCTGTTCAGATTATTAAGCGTCCTACCTGGTCAAGAATTGCTTGCAGGTTTGCCCGTCCTAAATAGCTGCCACTGTGCAGCTAGCGCGCAAACAAAGATGGCGCCGTCAGGCGTCCCGTTTTTCCCCCAGTATGTCTGCCAAAGGTGAAGGAAGGGATGCAGGGACCCGCTAAAACGCGGTGTACTTTCCAAAATTACAGTGCAAGTAGTTGGATTTAATGAGGTTTTAAAAACAGGGGAAATTTAACATAAATTCAAATCATATACCAAACAGGTAATTTTAAAATTTCGTATTTGCCCACCAGCACTAAGCGCGATCTACATGAGCGCTGTTCAGATTATTAAGCGTCCTACCTGGTCAAGAATTGCTTGCAGGTTTGCCCGTCCTAAATAGCTGCCACTGTGCAGCTAGCGCGCAAACAAAGATGGCGCCGTCAGGCGTCCCGTTTTTCCCCCAGTATGTCTGCCAAAGGTGAAGGAAGGGATGCAGGGACCCGCTAAAACGCGGTGTACTTTCCAAAATTACAGTGCAAGTAGTTGGATTTAATGAGGTTTTAAAAACAGGGGAAATTTAACATAAATTCAAATCATATACCAAACAGGTAATTTTAAAATTTCGTATTTGCCCACCAGCACTAAGCGCGATCTCCATGAGCGCTGTTCAGATTATTAAGCGTCCTACCTGGTCAATATATCATATGATACTTTACAATGGATAAAATAGATACATACATATATACATTGACTAATCGTACTCAACTGGTGCTTCTAACTACGCCTACCCCGGTGTACCGGACCTAAGCCTAATACATGGGAGGGAGTAAGTAAGTAGCAGTTTAAGTTAAGTTTGGTTTGCCAAGAATCTGACTCAAGAATTCTCTGTAAGGGTTTAGTCAGTTCAGTACCTGGGTATTAGAAGGCAGGAGGGCTGGTATCTCTCTCTCAGGACTCGGTATCCCAGTCACCCGCAAGGGTAGGCTGGAAACGCCGGAGGCTGGATTTCTCGGCAAGAGAAAAGACAGCGTTTTTCTCAGCGCGTCAAAAGGGAGGGGCAGCGTCCGTGGGCTCTCGCATCAGCTGGGCTCTCGGGCAAGTAGTCGCTGCTCCAGATTCACCACCACCGTGTGTTTGCTTAAGGCAGCGTTGGTATATTTATACCGGAAAGGTGCCGGGTTCGACGTAAGGATGGACATAAGACATCAATAAAGATGTCACTAATACTGGTCGTTCTTACAGTGCTTTACAGGAGTTCTCGGATGAAATCAAAACAATAGCAGCGGGGATTTCCCAGGTTGCTGGAGGCTTGAATTTGTTTAAGAACTCGGTGTGCTTTCTAGGGGGCTGGAGGAATAGGCTTGCTTAATGTGACAGCATGCGCTATGACCGAATTATGAAAAGGGTTTCTGTGCCGTTGCAGGGATATTATTGATTTATAACCGGACAAGGGCAAGGAATAGGATAATGATTCAGGTACCTAGATAAAACACACTACACCCACTCCACGAATTCATGTCCATAATTACTAAACTAAGCAATAGTAAACATATCTAACGGTGCATGTGTATACCGATCCACCCCAAAATACATTATTCTGCATCTGAAATGGCGTATGCGAAATACACGAAAATGAGTATAGGTACTGTATGCTTTCAAGCAGTGTAATCATTCAAAAAAAGGATGCACATATATATCAGCATGAATGATTTGCGAAAATTACACATGAAATGGCTCTTAATACAGAAAAGAAAAATGCGAGACCATTCCATCACATATATATACAGTTTTTTTGTAAATATGCTAGAGGCTGAGGTAATATATTGTCTCTAGAGTTCCTAAAAATAGAAGCTCTGTTCTCTAAGAATAGTTCTACTTTAAGCAGATGTTGAGTGCCAAAAAAAAGTAAATATTTTGGAATCGGGGAAAAATAGTTTCGTTTTCAAGGGAAGAAGTCAAAACAGTTCCAAATATTTTCAGAAGCTTTTGTTTTTCAAAGCTGAAGGCCAAATTCAGAGTTCAGGGAACGCTGAGTGCTCGTTTGCTTAAAAGTTTATTCTTTCTGTTTGGGCGAGAACATCATTTCAGACAGACTTTCAAAAAAGCAGTTTACCGCTTCAGGTGAAAGACAGTTCGACCAAGTTGGAAAATTCCGCAACTGTGCAATCGTGAGCATGATTGCTATCATCGATGACAGGATCAGCAGTGCTCACAGAGGGTCGTACCTGGTTGATGCTGCTCTCATCTTGCACTTCACCACCCTTCAATCGCAGTGGTGAAGTCTCAACGAATGGCGTCATCAGGATGGGTAACCGCTGGGGACAACACGATGCGTGAGCCTTTACTGGGTTCAGCAAAGTATCTGTATCCAATAGTACTTCTGATTGTAGTGTAAGACAGACGTCTAACACGTATTCTGCTCCGCACAGCATACATCTTAACACAGGTAAGATACAGTTTTGCCAGATGGGTCTGAATGAAAGAAACCAGGTCATATTCAGATCTCTTAGCCGGGCTAATCCAAGGACTTTAGTTATGCGGTCCCGATAGTGTATAGCTAGGATCGTTTCTTCCATTGTTGCTGGAGTCTTGTCTGTGACATGGCTTGCCATAACGAAGCAGGAGAGTCAAAAATAAGAGCCTGCTACGAGTCCCAACAGGAGTGGAAGGCCGCCAAAGAGTGAATGGACAAAATTAGGAAAAATGCCCAGGACTGCTGTGAAAGGTGTCAACAGTCCCGAAAAAATTGTCTTAAATACACTTGCGATACCATTCGTATCAGAAATGTTTAAGATTTCATTTAGCATTTCTGCGAAGTGTAGGGGGCAATTTGTTGATAAAAGGTTATGAATCTCTGCCATTGTCCTTGCAACTTGGAGATCATATGTTTCTTTTGATGACGTCAAGTGCACTGGCGTCTGTAGAAGAAAAGACTTCATTCTGCTTAAAGTATCAATTCGAATAGAAGATATTTTCAGACTGGGCCAAATTTTTCCCTCCCTGTCTGGAGTGTTGTTGGGATACAATACTTGCTCACAGCAAGTGACCCTGGACGTTACACTTACGAGATAAGCTTTTCCTGGCACCAGGCCACAACATCTGTGGTCCACAATTAGAATGTAGCTCCTGTTAGAAAGCCGTCTAATGAATGGCTCTATTCGAGTTGCAGGTGTGCCAAGCTGGTGACATGAAAGGTTATTTGAAGTCCCCTCACAGGCCCCATGCAAATTTATGCCCTGACACAGAAGTATACCACTTAGTGATTTTTCACAATTATCACCACTAAGAAATACATTCTGTCCTTTTTCACTATAACATGTGTGTGTGTAAGGTGATTTCCATGATGACTTGATGTATCCTTTACCCAACCTTTCATACTGGCCTGCCTGTATATACTGTTGGCAGTATCGAAATTGGAAAGTCGTTATCGGAATAGTTATTATCCCGTGTATTATCCATTCAATGACAGGTCGTTCTGACATTGTCAATGGTAATCTCTCAAGTTTTTCAATGCTCAGAATTGTATATTCCGCTCCCTTTTGTGCCAAGCTGATTTGTTTATCAGTAAGGTTAAAGATAGAGAACAGTGACGTTGTGTTGATTAAACGCCAAGGCACGTAGCCTGAACGCAGATTTTGTAACGTCCAGCCAAGCTGTACAATAGAACGCAATTGGGACTGACCATGTTGTAACATTAGCATGTCCTGTTCTATTATATCGATTGCAGATGATACAATACTGTCCAGTGAATATATTCTGGAGGACAGAGTCATTAACCCATTGTCCACAACAGAAAGTGATTTTTCCAAATTAATACGGTCAATTTCCCGTATTTTGTCTGCTGTTTTAATTTGAATTACTTTCCAAGCTTCGTTATAAGCTGCATATATAGAGGCCGCTATGAAACGTTTTTGACGCTGTTTGCGTGGTCCCATAATGAAATCACGCAAGTCAGCACCTTCTTTAAGTAAAGTTAAGTGTTGCTTAATTTCTGCCAGTGTGGATGTATGTAGCCATTCGAGGCAGAGTTTACCCACACTGTATGTCGTTACAATCCCTGGATGTTCTCGCTGGGAGTATTTAGGGTCTGGCCTGGTCAATTTGAACCCCTGTATTTTGTTCAGGAATCTATCTTGACAGTTATTTGTGTCTGTGGGCCAGATCAACCATTTCTTCCAATCAGGATGTGTTCTGTTTTGGTTTAAAATATGGGCTACGTCTATCTCAACGTCTGTAGTGCTATTACTGTCAGGTGTTGGCTTTGGAATAGACGGTTTGTTTAAGTCTTTAATTTTGGCTAGGCCAAGACAAGTTGTTAGTTGAATTGTGTCATTCAAAAATATAATTTGTTCTGGGATCATGCAGGCTCTGAATAATGATTCTATACCTTGGACTTGCCAGTCTTTAGTACCCCAGATTGTTTTTGTTTCAATGTTATTATTCCAGAAATCAAAACCAACTGTATTCATTTTTTCATAAAACGATTCTGAATAGATTAATTTTGTATTTGTTAGCATGGTTTTCATTCCTCTCTTATTTAACAGTTTGAAATAAAATGTTTCTGCTTCACTTGTGTTAAACCCTGAAAGTATGGGAATTTCTCATAGAACGTTTTTGAACTATCTTTTGGTGGAGTTGCACAATGTTCCCATTGATTATAATTTAAAACATTTCTAGGTTGAGCAGATTTATGCAAATAATGGTTACCATAGTGGTTGTAGCAGTACATCTTATCATAATTTGATGAACCCTGTAAATAATCATGTTCTGTAAATTTTGCTGACATAACTAAGTCTGACATCATATCATTAATACTTTCAAAATCCCAATCGTCAGAGAATGTGCTCGGTTTTACAAAGTCACTTAATGAAACCTTAAATTGATGAAGATACTTCAAGAGTTCGACCGGGCCATATATATCGTAATCTGTTTTGTCCGATGCTACCCCACCGGGTAATGGATTGGCTGTGAAGTTTACTGAGGAAAGTTCTCTTTTCTCGATGTGTGAAGACTTGTGTGGCTTTAGGACCAGGTTTATGTTCTGGCTTGCTGTCTCCATTGTAACATATTTTCCTTCAATGAAGTGTCCCAAGCATAGCACCATGATGAGCCAAAGCAGGAGGAAAAGTACACCTAGCACCACCCAAAATTCAATCCATGGGGAAATCAGATAGGTCTCCTTTAGTTGATGAAAGAGTTTTTTTGCCTTGTCTTTAAAAGTTGTTGTTGATGTTGGCTGTTCCTCAGGTTCGCTCAAATACTCAGAAAAGTCATCGAAGTTGATGAAGTAGCCTGACGCAGTTCTGTCAATTATTGGAATTGCTTCTGGATTTTTTCTTGTTTTATTAGTATAGTCTGTGGCTACATCGTTGTAGACAGGTGTTTGTTGACGAATTGTTGTAATTTGGGTTTCAAGAGGCATAAGTTCCATGGCTTTGTTGCATAGTCCTTGTTGATTCACTGTAGGTTTATCAAATGTGATTAGTCTCTCAGTTTGAACCTCTTGATTTGTAGCAAACTTTGGTGTTCTGCTACTTCTTGGGAGTCCACTGGGCCTACTACTTATTATTGGCCACATGATTGTGGTTTAACCAGGTCGATGGATACAACTCGGTTCTCCTTTTTACCAGCAAGGGGCGGTAGTACAACTGATCTTGTTCCGTTGACAGCTAAGACAGGTACTGCTTTTCTGTAAGAAGGCCCAAATTCCTTCTTCACCGCGATTTTCTTTCTGACCAGATCCCCAATCTTTGGAATCCAGACAGGCCTTGCTGGGACAGGTGGTTTCTCTTCAGTGGCTGTTGGCTGTTGTTTCAACTTTATGTTGCTCAGGTCTTTTCTTGTTTCATTTAAGTCCTGTAAAATAGCCAAACGATCTTTGATATCAAAGCATTTTCTTTCTACCACTGAAGTTTGACTATCGAGGTCCTGGATATGCATTCTAGTCCCGAACAATAGTTCGTACGGACTGAAACCTTTTAGAGAATTTCTTGGCAGATTATTAAGACTACGTTGGACACTTATTAAATGTTTGACCCACCCAACACCCGAACCTAATACCTTTGCCGTTATAGATTGCTTTATGTCTCGGTTTTGTCTTTCCACAAGCCCGTTTCCCTCAGGATGGAAGGGACAAGAATCTCGCAACGCAATGCCCATGCTGGTTATGGCCTCCTTATAAGCCCGGGAGCTAAAAGCAGGACCCTGGTCAGAATGTAGCATGCCAATTGCGTATATGCCGCTATGGACTCGCAAATCTTGTTATAACAGTTCAGACGTCAGCCGAGAGCTGGGGTCTACATTTTTAAGTGAATTTAGTCTTAAATAATATTAATGGGACGCATTACTTCTGTGTTTTTGCATATAGATGGCATTGTTCTCACTAAACGAAAAGCCATGGCAATACACCGGCCGGTTCGCCACTGCGGTCTCTGTTGCAGTCTGGGCAGTTTATTGCGAATTTGTGATGTTGTAGGCTCATTCCCGGCCACCAGTATATCGATTGTAATTCTTTCAGAGATTCCTTAATCTTAAGGTGTCTTAGACCCTCACCCATATGTGCGTCTGCCACTAATAAGTTTCTCCTGTTCGTGTTTGGAATCACTCTATCCCCCACTCCAGGGATTTGAGCAAAAGGAACGGAGTTTGCATCGATTACGTATGTATAATTGAGTGGATAGTTGACAGGTAGCGCTGAACAGTCGCCTTTTGTTGACGTTTTTACCGCCAGCATCGTTTCCCCGTCTACGTATTTTCCTGAACGCTTTTTTGTAGCTATGGAAGCCTGCTTACTTGCTTCCGCTGTGGCTGTCTCAGCCAATGAATTCCCTGAAACGTGAACGCCATCACGTTCATGACTCAATGAATGTATTAAGTGAGTCTTTGGTAGTTCTTTCTGTAAAAGAACTACTTGTTCCCAAAGCGATTTTTGCTTTATTGTGGCACCTGTGTCATCTTTGTAACCATTTTGAACCCAGTTCTGCAAGTCGTTATTGTATGATTTGACGCTGTAATATGAATCGCACACTATTAGTGTCGGGAATTCGCGATCCGCATTATCTAGCGCCATTTTTAACGCTATTATTTCAGTTTGTTTATCTGAATTATTTTCTACAGAGTGTGATTTTGTTACCAGAGGTGTTAATTTACCTCCGCGCCACACGTATTTAACAATCTCGCATGTGGCGTTATAGGCTTGTTTTCCCCAAACCGAGGGTTGTGCATGTCCGTCTGTGTATATTACACAGGCGTACTGTTGTATTGGCCGAATGTCGATTGGCAGAGGATATTCTCTTTCATATTCTAGATTTTTTAATTTTTTCATTTCCAGGTCAAAATAGTATTTCACTTTGTCTGTAGCAAGAGAATTTTCCCATTGTATCCATTTTGGATTTAATGCCACAGTAGGTAAATTACATGGGCTTGTTAATGCCTCAAAGGCTGATTCTGCTGTTCTGACAGTAATCTGTCTGCCGTCAGCTAGGTCTTTTTCTTTTGCTATAGCTGTTTGAACTGCATGAACAATGTTTTCCTAAATGCTGAATGTTTTTTCAGCTTCTGTGTACAAATGTGATTTGTATGCTATTGGTACCGTTTCTCCCTCATTAGAGGTTAGGTATGTGAATCCGCATCTTCCTGGGATGACCCGGATCACAAGGTTGCATGTGTTATCGCGTGTTTGCAATCTTGTTTTAGCTAACATGTCTGTTTGCAATGATCTCAAAATTTCTGTGTGTTTTTGAGTCCAATTGATTGTTTTAAAATCTGGTTTTATTAGTTCATAGAGGGGTTTTACCCTCTCTGCTTAATTGAGAATGTAAGTTCTTCCGAAATTCAGGAAACCTAGAACTGATTGTAAGTTTTTCAGCGTTCTTGGTGCTTGGATTACAGCACATTTCTCTAAGAAATTGTCTGCCAGGCTTTTGCCTTCACTTGATAATTCATATCCTAAAAACAGGACAGTTAGATGGACAATTCGTGACTTTTTAAAGTTGCATTTGTAACCCTCTGCTGCGAACCCAAGTATTATGGTGTTCACTCTTTTCAAGTGAGTATCCAAGTCATCATCTGTTAGATAGATGTCATCGACATAAGATAATGCCTCATCATCATACAGTTGTAGTAACTCTGTTACTCTTGCTGAGAATAATCCTGGGCTGTTCTTGAACCCCTGGGGGAGTCGACAGAATTTTTCTGCGAGCCCATTATTGAGAAAGCGGTCAAATACCTGCTTTCAGGTGCTATATCTTGACAAAAGAATCCATTAGAGATGTCTAATGTTGTTTTGTACTTTTTGCGCACGATGTTATTCATTAGTGCTGCACTATGGGAGTTTTGTACTGCAAAAGTTTTGCAACATGAGTTAAGGTGTCTGTAGTCCAAAACTAGATGATATGAATCGTCTGGCTTGGAGACAGGAAACAAAGGGTTATTCATTTGAGAGGTGCATGTTTCAATCACCCCCTGGTATTCAAGTTGATCTAAGATCTCCCTGACCTGTTTTTTAGCTTCTTGCTTAATTGGGTACTGCCTTTGTGCAGTTGGTTGATTTTTTAACTGGATTGTGTGAGGAAGAGAGTCCTCATCCCATCCAACATGGTTTTTATATAATGCAGGAGCTTGGGCTACTGCCCACTTTCTTGCAAGTGTATATTTTTTATGTATTGGAATGTGATTTGAGAAGGCAGGCATAATCATTTCTTCGCCATGAGGGCACTCCCTGACAAACTCCGGTGGCCAGTCTTTTTCAGCTAAAAGGATGTCATAGCCTTTGGAGAGGTTATCCCAAAATAGACCCCTTATTTTCCTAGTCTTATCTCACTCTATACGTAATGTTATTTCGTATATTTTAAGAGGTTTGCTAACTCTGGTGTCTGCAGTTTCCACCTGAATGTATTCATTCGTGTCCACTGTCTCCAGATGATTCATCAGGATCTTGCGAGCTATGCTCACTTCTGTTGCGCTGTCTAACATTGTCTGAGCCCACTCTCCGTTTTTCAGCTGTGGCCTCAGGATCCTCGGCATGTTTGACTATTTTAATGCTGGCTACCTTCTTTTTTGGAAATTGTAGTTTTTTACTTTGATGAGCAGGTTCCTTGTCTTTGGACTTGACGTGCTCTTCCCTGTGTTCTGACCGTCCTCTTCTTTCCGATTTCTGCGAGGAAGTCTGAAAAGATCGAGAGGGACGTGTATCAATATCTTGATATCTATCAAGTTTTTTCAAATTATCCCTATTTCTAAGGTTGTATATTTTCTCAGAGGGCTCCCTCTGGGGCCACTTGTGTCCTTGGTCCGGTGATCTTTCTCTCCGCCGAGGAGACTTTCCTCTGGACTGGAATCTTTTTTCTTTGGGAGTGGATTGTTTATTTCCATCCCAGCTCTTTTTTGGAGTGTTTAGATTATTTTTAATAAATATCTTTTCAGGATTTTCAGTTAGGTGGGGTTTTACTGGTTTCCCACCCAAACTATCTCTTCCTAGCTCTTCATAGGATTTTTCTATGATTCTGGAAAGTTCAAATGGCTGTTCTGCTATATCTGTTTCTTTCAATTTCTGGTGGATCGCCACAGATGCTGCTTCTCCTTTTATGTTAGATAATAATAAAGCTGAGACCTGCTTGAAGTCTTTCAGTAATTTCATACCCAGAGTTAAAGCAGGTTCTGGACCGTATTCATTTTGAATTTGTCTTAGTACATCGGGTATTACCGCCATGGACAGAACACCATGTGTTTTTGTGTAAATGGAAGCAAAGACTGTGCCCCAAGTGTCACAGTCCTCCACATGTGGTGCGATCCCCATTGGAAGGCAGATAGTCAGAATTCTGTGTTTCTCAGTAGGGGTAGTATCCGGAAATACTGCCTCTATTTGAGTGATTATTTGTGCTAACCAGAATGGAATTTGTTCCCGTTTTGCGGGTACTTTACCCAGACATGACTGTATGTTCTGTGGTGTTATTTTGTTTGTGTTCCCCTGTTGAGGGGTCAGCTGTGGAATGTTAATAGCTGGTTGGACTGTTGAAGTCCGCATTACATATTGGACTAATTGTCTATGTATTTTAATCAGTTGTTTTAACTGTACCAAAAGTTCTGGTATTGACCTTTTTTCGATGTCGGGATGTGGTGTGTAGCTGGCTAGAACCGGCCACGTTGCTCCTGGTCTACCTAGTGGACCGAGCCTGGTGATGTGATTATTATGTTTTAGGGCGCCTTTAAACCGGAGCAGGTGCTCTTGGTATTTTAATGGGATTTCCACCTCCTCGAAAGGAGTGTACTCATCAGGTGGTTCCTCTATTTTGTAATAGTGGAACTCATGTGTGACAGCGTTTGCTGCTGGAAAGTTTATCCATGAATAGAATACCTCTGTCTGCTGATATTCATGTGCCTCAATTACGAATATGACTGTACCACCTCTCAATGTCAGTCCATTTTCTATTAGTTTAAGAGTTATAGTGTTTCTTATGCTGACCGGGATGAGTATTGCACCCGGGTCTTGCTGTAGGAGACTTGTGTCTTCCGCTAGGAGTTGGGCTGCTATTCTAGCTGCCTCCCGTTCTTCTTCATTGTCTGACATTTTACTGACAAGAAGGTTTTTGTTTTGTTGCAGATCAAGTTTTCAAGGAAACAAAGATTAGATGCACAATATTTTGGAACACTGTATCCTTCAACGTTGAATAAACCAAAAACTATACATAGAAATCTCTTTCTACTAAGTTCCGGCGGATTTTAACCTTTGACCCACTCCAGACGTCTTTGGAGTATTTACGGGAGAAAGGGTTTGTGTGAAAAAGCACGACTGAGTTACTCTAACGTCTTGCGTTAGATTTATCGCCTTACCAAACGTTGGGCGCCATGTAGTGTAGTTCCTATAGTCCCAATTGGCTCTGCGTATTGGAATAATATCTTCAGTAGTTTAGACGTAGGACTGAGGTTATCTAGGTCTTTACTGACTATATTAGACTTAAGTTTTTTGCCAGCTAGCTCAGAGTTCACTAGAAACGTTCTCGAATAAGCGAGGAGGAGTTTAACCTCCCTGGATAGACAAGAAGGGATTTAGTTTCTGACAACCATAAAACATGACAACTTTGCTCTCCCTGATTAAGGGTATATCTCTAGAGTCGTGTGAAAACAAAAGACAGCTATTTCACTCAGTCAAAGGTGCGTACTTAGTTTCACCAGATTGCAGAGAAAAAGAGAGACGGGCGTTTTCAATAAAAGGTGTTATTTATTGAGCAGTCTCTTTCCTCATACAAGAGAAATTGCTACAATTGTAATACTTATAGTTAAGTAAAGTGCATACAGTAAAAGCAGGATTATAAAATAATACTGTAAAAGCATTGATATGGTTTCTTAGCCATATGATACTTTACAATGGATAAAATAGATACATACATATATACATTGACTAATCGTACTCAACTGGTGCTTCTAACTACGTCTACCCCAGTGTATCTGACCTAAGCCTAATACATGGGAGGGAGTAAGTAAGTAGCAGTTTAAGTTAAGTTTGGTTTGCCAAGAATCTGACTCAAGAATTCTCTGTAAGGGTTTAGTAAGTTCAGTACCTGGGTATTAGAAGGCTGAGGGCTGGTAATTCTCTCTCAGGACTCGGTATTCCAGTCACCCGCAAGGGTAGGCTGGAAACGCCAGAGGCTGGATTTCTCGGCAAGAGAAAAGACAGCGTCTTTCTCAGCGCGTCAAAAGGGAGGGGCAGCGTCCATGGGCTCTCGCATCAGCTGGGCTCTCGGGCAAGTAGTCGCTGCTCCAGATTCACCACCACCGTGTGTTTGCTTAAGGCAGCGTTGGTATATTTATACCGGAAAGGTGCCGGGTTCGACGTAAGGATGGACATAAGACGTCAATAAAGATGTCACTAAGGACTGGTCGTTCTTACAGTGCTTTACAGGAGTTCTCGGACGAAATCAAAACAATAGCAGCGGGGATTTCCCAGGTTGCTGGAGGCTTGGATTTGTTTAAGAACTCGGTGTGCTTTCTAGGGGGCTGGAGGAATAGGCTTGCTTAATGTGACAGCATGCGCTATGACCGAATTATGAAAAGGGTTTCTGTGCCATTGCAGGGATATTATTGATTTATAACCGGACAAGGGCAAGGAATATGATATTGATTCAGGTACCTAGATAAAACACATTACATTATATGTTCCTTACCCGCCAATAAGAGGCAATGTTGTACCCCCTCCTGCCTAGGACTAGGCCTGGGTAGAAAACTACGATACACTGGCGTAGTTTGCGCAACTACGAATTGTAGCACAGTGCAAAACACACGTAGCAGGCATTTTTTGCTTGCTTGCGGTACTCAAGTTGGCGACCGCGAGCGAGCAAAATTACACGCTGGCGAGACTTTTTCCTCGTTCGGGATCAGCAACACCAAGTTGCCGATCGCGAGCGTGGAAAATAAACCTCCTAGCGAGATTCTCAACGCAGGGAGGTCAGGTTTCTCATTGCAAGGGGTCGCGTAGGCTCGTGACCGCTCGCGATGAGAAACTACCAGTGCGCGTTGAGAAAACTGCAGCTCGAGTACCATTCTACTCGAGTGGCTGAAAACGACCGCCTGCACTATGCAATATGCAGTTTGCAATGATTGCACAGTGCGGACAAGCATCTGGCACTGTGCAATCATTGCGAACAGCATTTCCTACCACATTACGCAGTCGCTTAGTGCTGTGTGTAGCTCGCGAAGTGCACTCCGCGTAGCTAAGCGTAGCGCTACTATGCGAACTACGCCCAGGGTTACCTAGGACGCTCTGCCAGGGGTTCAATGGCCAGGGCAAATAAGAGCAGGGACGGGGGACATGCCTGCCTGGTCCCTCTGTAGACACCGTAGGAGGCCAAAATTATGCCACCCGCCTTGACCCTTGCCATTGGGTGAGTGTATAACAACCATACCCATTTAAGCCACCCTTCCTCGAGTCACATTCACCTCATGACGGATAATAGAAAGTCCCACTGCAAGGAATCAAAAGCTTTCTCTATACCAACCACCATTTTTCAAGAAAAGTTACCATGTCCATACCATCAGCACCTTCAAGGATCCAAACCACTCAAATTTTATTTTCGCAGCTGTGGCCTTTCACTTCTTCAGTACATCTCTCTGAGGTAGCCACTCTGGCCAAGAGCTTGTCGATCTTAGAGGATGTGGCCTTCTGTCGAATTTCATCTACGGAGCACTCCACTTCCTTCACCCTGTCCACCAGCTTATGATGCTCCCCCTGCAAAACCCCCAGGCCGACTGATACTGGTTCTATGTCCTGTTTTAGGGCATCCTTAGTGTCTGCAATGGCCACCAATACTTTATCCAAATGGGAATGAATGGAGGCATCCATGATAGGGCTCCTGCTCTCCCCTGTTTATGGGAGTTTCAGGGAGGTAACTCTCGTGCCCATCTGTGTGTCCCCTTGTTTTTATTTCCCCAGTTTGGCACTGAGGGTTGTGGTACACTCCAAAATGGAGCGTTCTTAGGTCTTCCGGTCCCAGCAGTGCAATGCTGATTGTAGGGACTTCTGCTGCAGTCCTGTGTGGCCTACCAATGGAATGGAATTCTACACCACCATCCACCCCAGTAGCAACCACTTAAAGGGCAGACTACTGGTGCTTGCCCACTGCAGGATTAGTTCTTGCCTATGCTGGCCTGAAAAAACCCAATGGCAGTGTGGGCAATGTGCTGCAGCCGATTAGGATCGCTATCACCCAGAGACATCTCCTCACTGCCAACTTGGTAACTTTAGCCCTATGTCAGTGGCCCTCTTGTTGTCCTTGGGCTGCTATTAGCCCACCTCTGATCGTCCTCCAATGGTGCAGCTCCTGCTCAAGGGTGGTGAGGGGGGCAATGCTCCCCCTCCTGCCCGACTCATACCCCTTCACAGAACCACAGGCCCTTGTTGGGGGACAAGGAAGGCAAGCAGAGGGGAGGTCCAGGGAGGGGGCACCCCTGCCAACAGAGGCCGCCCAGCCACACTCCTCTTGGTCGGATCTTGCCTACCCCCTTCATCACCAAGGCCTCCCCTACTGGGCTGCACTCTGGTGTAGACCTGGAATAGCATCTGCCACTCAGCTATCAGCTACGCCTGTTCTTTCGTGCGTGTATTCCTCCCACACTGGGCCACGTTGAGGGCCCGACCTCCCTCGCTGTCTTCAGATTCACACCGCGGAGCCCCATGAGATCCTCTCACCTGACTTCTGCTCTCCCGAGTGTGATCGTGTGCACCTGCATTCCACCTCTCCTGCAGGAGTATCTCCAGTGGTCATCTAGCTGGCGCAGTCCGTGATTCTCCTCTTCAATCCACCGGGTCATCACCGCAGTTCAAGTCCGCTTCCTGCCCAGGCGCGGCGGAACTGTTCTCTCAGAGGCAGGCAGCCACCCAGCATCCTTCCTCACTCATCTCTCCGTCGTTCGCCACCCTCACTGCTTTCACTTCTCAGTTCCTCTACAGTATGGCTGCTGCGATGGTGACTCTCCCACATGAGACAGTAGGGCGGTGTTGCTCCGTCTCAGTTGTTGGCGATGTTCCTCGATCGGGGCTATGATGCATCTGATAAGCAATTGTAGCTGCCGGGCAGTCCGATGTGACAGGATTACTGCGAGACCGGAATGGTACCCAGAGCTCACATGTCCGCCATCTTTGGTGTCCTAGGCACGCCCCTTATTTAAGATCCTTTTTAATGGTAAAGTCAGATTTAAGTCACAATTCTGAAAATGCCAAAGTTGTCATTTTCTTGTCCAGACAATTTATGCTTCTGCCAGTATCCTATGTCATATGACTGTGAATGGCTCGGATGTTGGGCTTTGTATATTCCTCCAGACAGTGAGACAAAAGGGTGGCTAGTTGCTGGCAGGCTGGGCCATCCTGTCAGGATTGCTAGGGGTGGAGCTGTTCCATGCCCCTTTTACAGCTTGCCTTTAGCGCACACAAAGGAACCTGTCACTAATCTTTTGTTACCCCAGACTTCTTGGAGCCTTGACAGGGGAAGGGAAGAACTGTCCAGAAGCAGGTGTCAGGTAGTATAGAGAAGACCCCCATATAAAAGGCTGGCACCAGGCATAAATACTTAACTCTCAGAACACCTCTTCAGTACACTCCTGGGTCTGTGGAAGACTTCAGAAGGACTTCCTGGGCCTCCAGAGGACTGCCCTGCTGCTTGAAGGCTTACCTTGCAGCTTGAAGGAGCACTAGGGTTTCTCCTTGAACTCAGGACCACCAGAAGTGATGCCAGGGTGACTTGTCTGGCTTCCTGTCTAAAGCTACGGGACCATAACAAGTTCCTGAGGCCTTGAACCCTGCACCCACCAGCCATTCTACCCAAGGTGCATCGCCAGTTGGCCTGACTTTGCGGTAGCTGCCACTACGTTAATCTCTGCAGCAGCAAATCCTGTCCTCTTGGATCCCTCATCGGCTACAGCCTGTACCTTCATCTCACTGGAGATTTACAATTCAAAAGAAGTGCCAAAGTCCCAAAGTAAAATTCTTCAACATGACCTTGTCCAAAGGCAGACACTGCCTGCTGCCTTGCCCTGCTGAACGCTACCAACTCAGGAACTTTTCTTCAAAATTTCTTCTACGATCAAAGATAGCCGAGACGAGTGCCAATTAGCCTCATGTAGCTGACCCTCATTCCATCGGGTCGGCCTTAACTGTTGGCTTTGCCCCAGTCTCACACGACGAGACACCTCTAGTTGACGCTTTGATCTTATAGGCTCTATTTTGCATTAAAAGCTTGGATTTAATTCATTTTGCTGTAATTTCATTTCTTAAATAGTACTCTATTTTTCCAATTTGTTGTGATATTGTTTTTGCATTGCGTTGTACTGTTTGAGTGCTGCAAAAATACTTTACACATAGCCTCTAAGTAAGCCTGACTACTTTTGTGCCAGGCTACCAAATGGTTAAGTACAGATTAATTTAGTGACTTTTATGGTTCACCTTGACAAGGATTGTGATTGTTACCTGAGTAGGACTGTCACTCCCTTGACCAATAACCCAATTTCTAACAGTGTTTGTGTGTGCATGTGTTTGTACTCAGTCTGCTCATTGTAGGTGAGACCAGCAGTTTTGCTTGTAGCTTCACCCACCCCTTAAAAATTCCTTCTAGAGGCACCACTTGGTCCGTGAAAGTCTTAGCTTAGCTGTAATACCAACATTGTTCAGTGGAGCAAAAACAAAAAGTGGGTGCACACGCCAATTGTGCCCCGGGGGTACTTTCTATAATGCAGCCGCCGCTGTTATTTATGACATGTGTGCATTTAATTTAGGACAAGGGCTCTTGCAGTAGTCAAAACACTATATCAGTGCACCCATGTCATTAGTGTACTTTTTGTGTGCAATGTCTTTGTTACATTAAACAAGACCCCAGCTCTTTCTTTAATGTATTAATAGGGATACACTTCACGCCGGCCTTGGGTCTCATTCATTTATTGCTTGCAGAGCTGCTAATCGTGGGTTGTGTTTTAAAAGATTTTGCGCTCTGACACCCTCTTGCTATTAAAGCCATTGTCACAATAGAAGCGACTTTATTCAAAAAGATTTGTCCTAGAAGGAGAATGTAAAAATTGGAAAAATATTTTAAAGAGCTAACATCACAATTTTAATGTTAAAATCCGTAGCTTAGCCGCGGAGTTCAAAAGACTTCATTACAGAGAAGAAAGGGCTTTGTTAGAGCCTGTCGAAAGGACAAACGCCGACTCTAAGACTGGCTACATTACCAAAAAGAAAACGTTTTCACATATTTAAACTCGCTTTCACATTAATTGGATTTTTTACAGTATATCTTACTCAAATATTTGCTTATAGGAAACTAATCTGATAACTGAAAGGTAACAACAGTTGAGTCACATAACGGAAAATAATGGCTTCCCCAGGCTGATTATTTTGAAAGTCGTATTAAACCAATTACTAAGCCCAGAGCAACGATTCACTACAGATATATCATGTAATATGTCCTGACAAAGGAACTCCGAATGATCTTTTCCAAATTCATGAGCTATTTACTCTCTCTTCAAAGGTTTACCTAAACTCTTCTGTGCAGAGTTCATTTGTACTTAGGGTTGCTACCTTTCTAAGAAAATAATATGGGCCATTTGTTATTGTTTTAAGAGTCTGCAAAGGCCCAGACGAGATACTTAATAGGATTGTAAACAACATTAAATATTAATTTGTAACATGACTTTTCTGTCTTTGTTTACTTTAATTAGCAGTCATGGACCATTAATGCAGCTCAAGAACATATTTAAAAGTGTTTGCTATTTATTGTTGCTGTTTGAAGTATGCTCATATAAAGGCTAAAAAATACCAGTTTTAGGAGATTTTGCTTAATTTTGTACTGGGTGGGACATCATACTGGTCAGTTGACACTAACAACCCTACATGTACTGTGTCATTTGGACGCCTGGGTTATATTTGCCTGCAGAGGGCACTGTACTAGTCAGCTCCAGTGACAGGCTTAACTGAGTGTGCCTTAGGGAATCAGGGGAAAAGAGTACAGAAAATAATGTGCAGTCTCAAGGCACCAGGAAAAAATGCAACTGCTGTTTGAAACCTCAGCTCTGTCATTCACTGCCTGTGGGACTTGCCTCATGTTTTTTGAAGAGGTGGCAGGAATCTTTCCACAGTAGGTGTAGTGTGTGACTACACAGATTTATAAGTCCCCTGCGCCACCAGTACGTCTCTTTTTGTGACGTACTAGTGGTGTATCTTACTGCTCCATATTACAAGTACAGGAACAGCCACCCTGCGTGCCTTTTCCTGTCCTTGTAAATATGGCCCCTTTACACGCAGAACTTTACATTAAAGGGGCGTTCCATGGGTGTTGCTGTGGGTGTTCCCATACAACACCCACGGAAGGATACACATTTCCAAATTTATGAGGAATCCTAAATCTGGAAATGCGTGTGAATGCTACGCCTCCCCAGGGAAGGCACAACGAGGAGAAATATTTTCATTTCTCCTCGTTTTTTCCTCTTTAATGCATTCTACAGCAACCATTGAAAGAGGAAAATGCCTATAGTGATTGTTTTTGTGCAGAAAGGGACCCCTTTCTGCACAAAAACAAATTCCCAACGACGTAGGCATCCTTGCACCATGTTACAAGGGTGCCTGCGCCGGCGCATGGCAACAGTTTGTACGCCAGCGCAGGAGGAAGCACAGAGATGCAACATATTGTTGTAAATATGTCTCATCCCTGTGCTTTGAAAGTGGCTCAGCACGGCGCAGCCAAATTGTTTGCGGAATGCACTGAGTCACTTTCATTGTAAACCTGCCCCAAAATAGTTACAGCACCCTTTGGCCTGTTTAGTCATGTGTTTTCTTATTTGCATAGGGCCACCACCATGCAAAATAGGGAAAATCCTCTTGGGATCATACTGGGCCTGCCTCTGTGCAGGCTCAATCCATACAACATTCCATTGCGAAGAGGTGTTCCATAGGGAAGAGGTGTGGCACCGTGGCCAGGGCGACTGACACCGGACGCTGGGGCTCACGGCTCGATCCCTGGCTCTGGCGGCAGGGGTCTGCCAAGCACCATGCGACTCTGGACAATAGCTCGCTTAATCTTCCCATCGGATCCCAGGATGCCGGGATGCCTCCGGGTAGCTGTGCGCTTCACAAATACCCGATTTTTACATAAGAAGCTGCACAAGTGTCCACCAGACACAGACCAAGAGAATGTGCCATTTGTTCAGTAATAACGGTCTGGAGCAGACTTACAAGCCACTTGCGTTGCCAATACGTCCGTCACCTTTTGTGACGCACTTGCAGAACACTGCCCCATATTTACAAGAACAGAAAAAGCAACCCCGCGTGGCTTTTTGTCTCCTTATAAATATGGCCCCTTAACACACAGCACTTTGTGTGAAAGGGGCGTTCCGTGGGTGTTGCTGTGGGTGTTCCCATGCAACACCAATGGAACGAGACACATTTCCAGATTTACGAGGAATCATACATCTGTATATGGTGTAATATTCTAATATGAAGGCATTTGACATAATAACTGTAACAAGAAATTCCGGAAATTACATAGAATTGCACAAGCATAAATAATCGTTCACCCAGGCTTAGGCACAATGGGCATTAGCTCCCTCATCTTGCATCCCTAGGGCCCTTTGGAATTAAAAGAGGCACCACAGATGCTTGTGTGCATCACAAATCTGGAGTTGTGTGTGACCCACTACTGACTTACAAGCCGTTTACAGTGGAAGATGATCGCATCTGGGGTAATCAGCAACAAAGGATGAGATCCTGGAGTAGTAAGTTATGGTGGCATGTTTCATAGATTGAGGACAGAGTGGACGGGATGAAGGAAAGATAAACCTGAAATGAGACTAGAAGTCCCATTTGGATGTGATCTAGTAACACAATCCCATTGCACACCCAGGCTGTAATGCACCAGATAAGGGAATAAGAAAAATATTCAACACTGCTGAAGAAGTAGATCAGAGAAGCAAGGAAGCCTGTAACAAAAGGAAAGGAGCCACTTCCCTAAAAGTCAATGTAGAAATTGGGGATCAGGATAAAGCATGGTCCAAGACGTAGGGCAGGGCAGGGTACAATGGGTGCAGACTCTCGCCAAGTAAGAGATAGATGATAGGGAACAATGACTCCCACCATGATGGGACAATGGATAGGGAACAAAATCTCACAGCAGGAAGGGTCAGGGTTGGAAAGAGCGTTTTGTAGAGGGAAAAACAAGGACAGTAGGCAAAGCAAAAAATGTAATATGTGTCATTCAACTCAAGATAAACGAAGCAGGTTTCAAAGGGAGATCCAGACTAGTACCGAGACAGAAATTGGTTGGTAGAAGGAAAGTCAATCCAAGCAGGGCAGAGGAACCAGAAGGGAGAAGTAAAAAGGTTTAGGATAGGAGTTAAGGTAAAGCAGAAGCAGCAATAAAGTTAGGGAAAGAGGAGCCTTGTTTGCAGAAAACAAACAGGGTTAGAAGGGGACAGGAAACTAGACCAAGATTGACTACATGGGTATGTCCAGAAGCATTAGAGAAGTGTTTGTTCTCTGCTTTTCACCTCCATCTATATTGAAGCCTACCTAGATGGCACCAAGTCATGCACTTTCCTTTCCCCACTGATGACCTGCTGTTTTTGTCACTGTGGAAGAAATGGTGATGAGGGAGGTAGCCAATGAATTGGGACAGTCCTCCATTCCTTCATTTTGGACTTGGCCCTTCTGGCAGGTTCACCCATGAACTTTTTCCTTATGAATGTGAATTGGTGGTAGTGATTTTTGGTTTCTGCGCACTTTACCACTGTGTCCCAGGGTAAAGTGCGTGCATGTAGTGAGGTTGGCCTGCCCTCCCATAGGAATGCATGGGGAATGCATGTGTCCATGTTAGTTCCTGATGCGTGGGGAGTGCGAGCTCGAGTTTGGTATGTGCGGACTCGTGTGATTACATGCTGCGCGATGATGTGTTCGGCATGATTGTGTCTGGTGTGGAAGTGCCACTTCTAGAAGTTGGCAGTTCGGGCTGGACTGTTCCCATGAGGCACAGGGTCAAGGCTGATTTGCATATAGCCATGTCTGACCTAGGGTGGTGTGGAGTGCAAAAAACGATGGATTTAGGCCCAGATCTCTGAAGTGGGGTGAATGTATGACATTGTTCTGCATTCTGTCCATCAATTGTTGTTTGTGCATTTGTCACCCCGGGTGGGATGGGTATGCTCAGACGTGAGTCCCATGCTCTCCATACCACTGGAGTCAAGCTATCCAGGCTGATGAAGGCTGATAGCCAGAAACCGGTCCTTGGATGCTTGATTCTGGTCCAGGAAAGACATGGCTTGGCAGTTCGGGCTGGACTGTTACCATGAGGCACAGGCTCAAGGCTGATTTGCATATAGCCATGTCTGACGTGGGGTGGGGTGCAGTGCAAAAAAAACGATGGATTTAGGCCCAGATCTCTGAACTGGGGTGAATGTATGACATTGTTCTGCATTATGTCCATCAATTGTTGTTTTTGCACTTCTAGAAGTTGGCATGTCTGTGTAAATTATGTCTGGCGTGTGATTGGCTGAAGCTGGCTCGTGTGCCAGGCTCCAGGAGTCAGGATGGGTCTGCCCCAGTGGTGAATGGGAGATCTGCATGTTGATGGCTGGGGAGGAGTGCACCTGGGACCTGAATAGGGCTGGGCTTTCCCCACACAATGCTGGCTCTGCCCCCTGTGGTGCGTCTAATGTCCCTAGCCTGGCCAGTGAATAGGAAGGGTGGCTGAGCACATCACAGTACTCCAAAACCAGCTGCGACTGGTTTTCCCCACACCCTGCACCTAAGGAAAAAGGATTTACCTGTATAAAAAGGGGCTT
This sequence comes from Lissotriton helveticus, assembly GCF_964261635.1. Classification (NCBI taxonomy): domain Eukaryota; kingdom Metazoa; phylum Chordata; class Amphibia; order Caudata; family Salamandridae; genus Lissotriton; species Lissotriton helveticus. Next base: position 123,786,087 of record NC_136067.1, read on the forward strand.
TGTCCCCTTGCAACATGTTCCCTTGCTGATCTTATTTTGGAGGGGAGCCTGCTGCTGCTGGTCACCAGGAGGACCTCCACTTGGGATTGGCTCCCTGCCTTGGAAGACCCTGTGAGCTGGCCCCTGGTCCCAGCCTTGCCCCCCCCCCACCTCCTTAAGGACTTGTTTCTACCCGTTGGGGCATCCTAGCACTGGGGAGCACTTTGCCCTGGCTCCTTGATCTTTGTAGCGCTTGGGAGCGCTCTGTAGGCAGGCTAAGGGGACCAGCGCTGCTGCGTTCCTGATAGCCCTGAGCTGCCTGCCTGGAGGGATTCCCCGGCATGGGGATCCCCCTTCTCAGTGGTAATTCGCGGCGCGGGAGCTCACCCTGCTGAGCCTGCCGCTTATTGCCCCTTTTTTTATGGTGTATATTGCCTCTTCATTGGAGCCCACCCGATGTTATTTAAGGATTTACTCCCGGGGAAAAACACCGCCGCTGGCCCGGAGATCGCAGCGAAGGCACTGGGCCCGCCTCCCGACCGAGGGCCACGCTGCCATTGGTGGTCCCCATTAATCGGAAGCCAGGCAAGCTGTGCGGTGACGTGGGTGGGCTGCAACCAGAACCGGAAGCCGGCGGAAGTCCACCCCGCGCTCCGGTGAGGAGAGGAGAGGTTCGCTGTGGGGAAAATCCAGGCGGGAGCCTACCCCACACTGGACTGCACTGAGAAGTGTGACGGCGGGGGTGGAAGTGGCCGGGAGCCCACCCCGCCTCCTCAAGAAGCTGGCAAGAGCCGACCGAGCACCAGGACACTGCTGGAGCCCCGAGGAGCGGGAGCTCCTGTACAGCGACCCACCGGTGAGTGGAGCAAGGGGGCTGTGTGGAAGAGAGCGAGGGGGGCATTGGGGCACATTGCCGGTGCCCCCCCCAGTAGTGCAACCGGCGTTTGTGGGGCCTTGGGTTCACGAGCCCTGAGAAGCTCCAGGGGGCCCTTTGCTTATTTAGAGCCTGCAAGGCTCTTGGGCACATTGAGGGAGGAAGAGCGGCCCCAGCTGGCAGTGGGCCGCTCCCCACCCCCAGTTCCAAGCAGTATATAAGAGCCCATGAGAGGCTCTTGGTGGCATAATTTCCTCCTGAGTCCCCCAAGAGGGACTCCGACGATTCTGGCATTTTGGGTGGTAGAGCGGCCCCAGCTGGCAGCGGGCCGCTTCCCCCACACTGGGCATTTTTCTACAGAGCCTGCTAGGCTCCCTGCTACAGCTGCCCAGCACTTAGTGGGCAGCTGCTCTGTTTAGGCCCCTTGACATTTGGGACACAGGGCGCCCTAGCCCCAGAGAGGTCAGTTGGCCTGGGGACAGTCACAGGTTGTGGCTTATGTGATTTCTGCGCAATTGTTCTTACCTGCACCTCTGAATGTGTTTTTATGCGTCATGTGCTTTTCCCTACACCGCTGAATGTATGTTTATGCATCATGTGTTTTTCCCTACACCTCTGAATGTTGTGATGCATCATGTGCAATGTTCTTATGCCTATACCCCTAAATGTATAGTGATACTTAGGTGGTTGTTCTTTCTAGTACTGGTGTTGCTAGTGAGGTCCTGGTTCCCTGCGTGGCATTCTCTTAAGGTGGTTAGGGTTGCGTATGTGGTACTTTCCCTGTTACCAGTGATTACTGGTTGTGTGCTCTATTTTCTATTTTGTGTTACAGTTATTATTGTTCTATGTCCTAAGTGCTAATTCCTAACAAGTATTCTAGAATCTACAAGTGCATATTCCTGACAGTGGTCCATGTGGCCCTGTCCTGTACATATATCCCCTTTAAATTCTGCCCGTGCCTGTTGGCACATTGTAAAGTGTGTGTTTTTATCTAATGTGTTTGGTATAATACAAAGGCTATTTTTATACATAACCTTGTGTGGAGTTTCATTTGTGGTGGGCCTTGGGTGTTGTTGCTGGGTGTGCGCGCAAACACTGAACTTACATAGCCTCCAGGATAAGCCTTACTGCTCGCGCCACGTTGCCTAGAGGGTGAGCAGGGCTTATCTTTGGCGTGTAACTCCGTTGCCTTGACTAGAGTGGTGGTTTCTGCCTGGCTTTGGCGCAAGCCTCAGCCAACTGGAAATCCCATTTCTAACATTGGTAGGCAGCGGAAGGGATCCGGATTTGTGATTGCGCTATACCGCAGTGGCAGCTGGCTGCACCACAAAACTCTGCATTTTAGATACTCACATTTTAGGGTTTATGGTTTCAAAATTGTTCTAAATGTCATTTCTTTGGAAATATGTTCCTTGTTCACTGTGAGTTAGGTGTCACTAGCTCTGATTGGTTTCTATCCCCTAAGTGCAGTTTGAATTTTCTGGATTCACCAGAGGGTGGGATCCAGTGGTAGCAGCGTAATTGTGTCCAGTACATTTGTTCCCCGCCCCGCTCCCAGAGTTTGGTACCTGTGTCACATGTGGTCAGGTTGAGAAATCAGGGGTGGTAAAAACTGCCTTACCAGTCCAAGGGGGGGGTTGTGTGTGGATGAATGGTGTGTGGCACTAGACAAGTGAGTGTGAGTTCTCTGGGATAGGGAGCTTGCTGAATACTTTGTGAATTGTGTACTCTTGATTCAGCTCAGACAGTTAAGTCCCCTGTGTTGCATGTGTCTGTGAGCATCCTGCCAAGATGGAGTCTGCTTTTAATGTCTGGGGTCTGTTTATGCATGAGTTGAGAGAGTTCTGCGAAGAGAAAGACCTTGCAAGGAATGAGTCAGACACCCAGTCCAAACTTAGGGATAACCTAACACAATGGCAGAAGGATGACTGGGAGCGTGGGCACAGTGAGGAGAGGGCCTGTGGCTCACACCATGAGGGTGGTGGGTCTGAGGGGAGCCCTGAAGAGTCTGAAGGGGAGGAAGAAAATAACAGTACAGGGACGCTAGCAGATAGTGAAGACCCCATAGATAGGGAGTCCCTTGCTGGGTCCAGTGTAGGAGGCAGCACCTCATCCATTTCCCTGTCCCCAGAGGAGAATAGGAAGTTAGCCTTAGAGGAGAAAATGGCATTATGGGCTCATGAGTTGAGTCTTAGGACGTTGGCCCTTGAGCAACAAAAGCTAGAGACTGAGAGGGTCTTAGCGCAGGAGAGGATAGAGGAGGCTGAGAGGGCCTTCACTAGAGTGAAATTAGCTCTGGAGGGTAGATTATCCCCTGTGTACAGTTTTAATTTTCTGGACTCCCCAGGGAGTGTTGAGTCCAGTGGTGGCAGCAATATAGACTTCAGTGCAGGAAATCCCATTCCCAGTTCCCAGAGTATGGTACCTGTTTCTCAAGAGGAGGAGTATAGGTTGATATTCAGGGGCAGTAGAAAACTGTCTCACCAGTCTTGGGGGGAGTTTGTGGATGAATGTCAAGATGCACTATCTGATTGGTCAGTGGTTCACACGGATTCTGATTATGTCAAACTATTTGATCTGGTTCTCAGAGAACAGGTGCTCGGAAGTTGTTTGCCAGGGTTGCGCCAACACCAGTTGGAATGTGGGCTGTCTGATCCAGAAACCCTTGCAGAGGAAGCGGAGCACTGGGAACGGGCCAGAGGTTCTGCGGAGTCATTGGTGAGTGATTCCGAAAGTAGTGGTTCAGGTATCTTCCAGCCCAGCGTGGTGTAAGAGGCTCAGAGTAGCCCAGCTAGGTCCCAGTATAGTGAGGGGATGTAGAGCGTTACTACCTGTCTCAGTGGAGCGGGAGTGAGTGGGTAGCTGAGAGTCCCCAGATGCCCGAAGCCCTATCTCAGAACCTGGGTGGTTTCTTTAGGGAACACCAGGTTGGGGACCTAGGCTGTCCTGTTAGCACATTTGCTGAAGATCTCCTAGTGTCTAGGGAACCTGGAGCATCTGTAACTAGAGCTTCAGGGGTTCCAGTGTCTGGCAGTGTCACTCCAGTTGGGAGGGCACAGGAGTCCGAATTGAGGAGTGATTGGGGGATGTGTTCCCCAGTGGAAGAACCAGGGGGTCAGGGACTAGCCAGTTGGGCTACGTTCCCTTGGAGTGACCATGGTGACAATACTTCTGTTCTGGGGGATTTTTGCGCACTGTCAGGTGGACAGGGGATGGGAGATCTGCGCCAGACAGACAGTCACACGACACATGAGTCATGTGTCAGCCTCAGGGGGATAGTGTGTCAATCCCCAGAATTCCTGGAGTGCCAGGCAGTTATTCCTCCAAAGGTTCTAGACCAGAGGTTGGAAGGCCAGGTTCAGGATCCGCCTGACCTGAAGGGTAGGACGTCTGTAAGCAGCGTCCTGACCGGTTCATCTTCCAGGGGTACCTCTCCAGTTGCGAGGGTGCAGAACTCTGGAAGGGGATGCAGAGGGTGGGAGAGCCCGCCTCTGATCCCGGTGCAACCTGAGGGGTTAAACCCTAGGTTAGGAGAATGGCGTTCTAAGGGTACCCCTCGCAAGAGGAAGAGGAACCCTGGATGGAGAGGCAGGGGGAGGAGAGCCTCCCCTGAGACTCCTGGTCCGCCTGAGGGTGTAGACCCTAGGCTGGAGAACTAGTAGCAGTCTAGCCTTGTCCTACAGACAGGAAGAGTGGAGAATGGATAATATGTACCAGGGGTTACTACCCCCTACTCTGTGAATAGGCAAGGACCAGTGGCACCTGGGTGGCCTAGGGCCTGGTCCTGGCCGCTGACAGCTTGGGAGTACCAGTGGGGTAGACCAGTTGTTCCAGACAGTGGTTTTAGAAGGAACCCCATGGGTTCACCGTGGCGTAGGACAGGAGGGTGCCACTACAGTTGCGGGCCCGCGTCCATGTTCTATCTCCCCAAGCAAGGAAGCCCACCACGGTGGTGATTGGTCTACCCTGCGTTTTGGCTGGAATGGGGTTGTGTTGGACTTGGCCTTTCTGGCAGGTTCACCCCTGAACCTTTTGCTTATGAATGTGAATTGGTGGTAGTGATTTTTGGTTTCTGCGCACTTTACCACTGGGTCCCAGGGTAAAGTGCGTGCATGAAGTGAGGTTGGCCTGCCCTCCCATAGGAATGCATGGGGAATGTATGTCTCCATGTTAGTTCCTAATGCATGGGGAGTGCAAGCGGACTCGTGTGATTAAATGCTGCGCGATTATGTGTGCGGCATGATTGTGTCTTGTGTGGAAGTGCCACTTCTAGAAGTTGGCATGTCTGTGTAAATTATGTCTGGCGTGCGATTGGCTGAAGCTGGCTCGTGTGCCAGGCTCCAGGAGTCAGGATGGGTCTGCCCCAGTGGTGAATGGGAGATCTGCATGTTGATGGCTGGGGAGGAGTGCACCTGGGACCTGAATAGGGCTGGGCTTTCCCCAGCGTGGCTCAGTGGTTAGAGGCGGCAGACCCGGAAGCTGAGATCGGCCGTGGACCAGGGTTCGATTCCCCGCCTCGGCGGGTCTTGGGCTCAAAATTCCACGGACTCGACAATTCTCGCTCCGGTGCCTACTCGACTCACGGGGTCACACTCTGCGACTCTGGGCAATAGCTTGCTTAATCTCCACTACGGCCCCTCGCGGCGGGATGCCTGGCTTTCACCTTGTGGATACCCTGCCGGGGTATCTCACAGGGGAATACCAGGACGGGTTCCCTAAGCAAGCGCCTTGATACCTTCGGGTGATACGTGCGCTATATAAGTCGCAATACATACAATACATACACACAATGCTGGCTCTGCCCCCTGTGGTGCGTCTAATGTCCCTAGCCTGGCCAGTGAATAGGAAGGGTGGCTGAGCACATCACAGTACTCCAAAACCAGCTGCTACTGGTTTTCCCCACACCCTGCACCTAAGGAAAAAGGATTTACCTGTATAAAAAGGGGCTTTGTCCCCTTGCAACATGTTCCCTTGCTGATCTTATTTTGGAGGGGAGCCTGCTGCTGCTGGTCACCAGGAGGACCTCCACTTGGGATTGGCTCCCTGCCTTGGAAGACCCTGTGAGCTGGCCCCTGGGCCCAGCCTTGCCCCCCCCACCTCCTTAAGGACTTGTTTCTACCCGTTGGGGCATCCTAGCACTGGGGAGCACTTTGCCCTGGCTCCTTGATCTTTGTAGCGCTTGGGAGCGCTCTGTAGGCAGGCTAAGGGGACCAGCGCTGCTGCGTTCCTGATAGCCCTGAGCTGCCTGCCTGGAGGGATTCCCCGGCATGGGGATCCCCCTTCTCAGTGGTAATTCGCGGCGCGGGAGCTCACCCTGCTGAGCCTGCCGCTTATTGCCCCTTTTTTTATGGTGTATATTGCCTCTTCATTGGAGCCCACCCGATGTTATTTAAGGATTTACTCCCGGGGAAAAACACCGCCGCTGGCCCGGAGATCGCAGCGAAGGCACTGGGCCCGCCTCCCGACCGAGGGCCACGCTGCCATTGGTGGTCCCCATTAATCGGAAGCCAGGCAAGCTGTGCGGTGACGTGGGTGGGCTGCAACCAGAACCGGAAGCCGGCGGAAGTCCACCCCGCGCTCCGGTGAGGAGAGGAGAGGTTCGCTGTGGGGAAAATCCAGGCGGGAGCCTAACCCACACTGGACTGCACTGAGAAGTGTGACGGCGGGGGTGGAAGTGGCCGGGAGCCCACCCCGCCTCCTCAAGAAGCTGGCAAGAGCCGACCGAGCACCAGGACACTGCTGGAGCCCCGAGGAGCGGGAGCTCCTGTACAGCGACCCACCGGTGAGTGGAGCAAGGGGGCTGTGTGGAAGAGAGCGAGGGGGGCATTGGGGCACATTGCCGGTGCCCGCCCCCCAGTAGTGCAACCGGCGTTTGTGGGGCCTTGGGTTCACGAGCCCTGAGAAGCTCCAGGGGGCCCTTTGCTTATTTAGAGCCTGCAAGGCTCTTGGGCACATTGAGGGTGGAAGAGCGGCCCCAGCTGGCAGTGGGCCGCTCCCCACCCCCAGTTCCAAGCAGTATATAAGAGCCCATGAGAGGCTCTTGGTGGCATAATTTCCTCCTGAGTCCCCCAAGAGGGACTCCGACGATTCTGGCATTTTGGGTGGTAGAGCGGCCCCAGCTGGCAGCGGGCCGCTTCCCCCACACTGGGCATTTTTCTACAGAGCCTGCTAGGCTCCCTGCTACAGCTGCCCAGCACTTAGTGGGCAGCTGCTCTGTTTAGGCCCCTTGACATTTGGGACACAGGGCGCCCTAGCCCCAGAGAGGTCAGTTGGCCTGGGGACAGTCACAGGTTGTGGCTTATGTGATTTCTGCGCAATTGTTCTTACCTGCACCTCTGAATGTGTTTTTATGCGTCATGTGCTTTTCCCTACACCGCTGAATGTATGTTTATGCATCATGTGTTTTTCCCTACACCTCTGAATGTTATGATGCATCATGTGCAATGTTCTTATGCCTATACCCCTAAATGTATAGTGATACTTAGGTGGTTGTTCTTTCTAGTACTGGTGTTGCTAGTGAGGTCCTGGTTCACTGCGTGGCATTCTCTTAAGGTGGTTAGGGTTGCGTATGTGGTACTTACCTGTTACCAGTGATTACTGGTTGTGTGCTCTATTTTCTATTTTGTGTTACAGTTATTATTGTTCTATGTCCTAAGTGCTAATTCCTAACAAGTATTCTAGAATCTACAAGTGCATATTCCTGACAGTGGTCCATGTGGCCCTGTCCTGTACATATATCCCCTTTAAATTCTGCCCGTGCCTGTTGGCACATTGTAAAGTGTGTGTTTTTATCTAATGTGTTTGGTATAATACAAAGGCTATTTTTATACATAACCTTGTGTGGAGTTTCATTTGTGGTGGGCCTTGGGTGTTGTTGCTGGGTGTGCGCGCAAACACTGAACTTACATAGCCTCCGGGATAAGCCTTACTGCTCGCGCCACGTTGCCTAGAGGGTGAGCAGGGCTTATCTTTGGCGTGTAACTCCTTTGCCTTGACTAGAGTGGTGGTTTCTGCCTGGCTTTGGCGCAAGCCTCAGCCAACTGGAAATCCCATTTCTAACATTGGTAGGCAGCGGAAGGGATCCGGATTTGTGATTGCGCTATACCGCAGTGGCAGCTGGCTGCACCACAAAACTCTGCATTTTAGATACTCACATTTTAGGGTTTATGGTTTCAAAATTGTTCTAAATGTCATTTCTTTGGAAATATGTTCCTTGTTCACTGTGAGTTAGGTGTCACTAGCTCTGATTGGTTTCTATCCCCTAAGTGCAGTTTGAATTTTCTGGATTCACCAGAGGGTGGGATCCAGTGGTAGCAGCGTAATTGTGTCCAGTACATTTGTTCCCCGCCCCGCTCCCAGAGTTTGGTACCTGTGTCACATGTGGTCAGGTTGAGAAATCAGGGGTGGTAAAAACTGCCTTACCAGTCCAAGGGGGGGGTTGTGTGTGGATGAATGGTGTGTGGCACTAGACAAGTGAGTGTGAGTTCTCTGGGATAGGGAGCTTGCTGAATACTTTGTGAATTGTGTACTCTTGATTCAGCTCAGACAGTTAAGTCCCCTGTGTTGCATGTGTCTGTGAGCATCCTGCCAAGATGGAGTCTGCTTTTAATGTCTGGGGTCTGTTTATGCATGAGTTGAGAGAGTTCTGCGAAGAGAAAGACCTTGCAAGGAATGAGTCAGACACCCAGTCCAAACTTAGGGATAACCTAACACAATGGCAGAAGGATGACTGGGAGCATGGGCACAGTGAGGAGAGGGCCTGTGGCTCACACCATGAGGGTGGTGGGTCTGAGGGGAGCCCTGAAGAGTCTGAAGGGGAGGAAGAAAATAACAGTACAGGGACGCTAGCAGATAGTGAAGACCCCATAGATAGGGAGTCCCTTGCTGGGTCCAGTGTAGGAGGCAGCACCTCATCCATTTCCCTGTCCCCAGATGAGAATAGGAAGTTAGCCTTAGAGGAGAAAATGGCATTATGGGCTCATGAGTTGAGTCTTAGGACGTTGGCCCTTGAGCAACAAAAGCTAGAGACTGAGAGGGTCTTAGCGCAGGAGAGGATAGAGGAGGCTGAGAGGGCCTTCACTAGAGTGAAATTAGCTCTGGAGGGTAGATTATCCCCTGTGTACAGTTTTAATTTTCTGGACTCCCCAGGGAGTGTTGAGTCCAGTGGTGGCAGCAATATAGACTTCAGTGCAGGAAATCCCATTCCCAGTTCCCAGAGTATGGTACCTGTTTCTCAAGAGGAGGAGTATAGGTTGATATTCAGGGGCAGTAGAAAACTGTCTCACCAGTCTTGGGGGGAGTTTGTGGATGAATGTCAAGATGCACTATCTGATTGGTCAGTGGTTCACACGGATTCTGATTATGTCAAACTATTTGATCTGGTTCTCAGAGAACAGGTGCTCGGAAGTTGTTTGCCAGGGTTGCGCCAACACCAGTTGGAATGTGGGCTGTCTGATCCAGAAACCCTTGCAGAGGAAGCGGAGCACTGGGAACGGGCCAGAGGTTCTGCGGAGTCATTGGTGAGTGATTCCGAAAGTAGTGGTTCAGGTATCTTCCAGCCCAGCGTGGTGTAAGAGGCTCAGAGTAGCCCAGCTAGGTCCCAGTATAGTGAGGGGATGTAGAGCGTTACTACCTGTCTCAGTGGAGCGGGAGTGAGTGGGTAGCTGAGAGTCCCCAGATGCCCGAAGCCCTATCTCAGAACCTGGGTGGTTTCTTTAGGGAACACCAGGTTGGGGACCTAGGCTGTCCTGTTAGCACATTTGCTGAAGATCTCCTAGTGTCTAGGGAACCTGGAGCATCTGTAACTAGAGCTTCAGGGGTTCCAGTGTCTGGCAGTGTCACTCCAGTTGGGAGGGCACAGGAGTCCGAATTGAGGAGTGATTGGGGGATGTGTTCCCCAGTGGAAGAACCAGGGGGTCAGGGACTAGCCAGTTGGGCTACGTTCCCTTGGAGTGACCATGGTGACAACACTTCTGTTCTGGGGGATTTTTGCGCACTGTCAGGTGGACAGGGGATGGGAGATCTGCGCCAGACAGACAGTCACACGACACATGAGTCATGTGTCAGCCTCAGGGGGATAGTGTGTCAATCCCCAGAATTCCTGGAGTGCCAGGCAGTTATTCCTCCAAAGGTTCTAGACCAGAGGTTGGAAGGCCAGGTTCAGGATCCGCCTGACCTGAAGGGTAGGACGTCTGTAAGCAGCGTCCTGACCGGTTCATCTTCCAGGGGTACCTCTCCAGTTGCGAGGGTGCAGAACTCTGGAAGGGGATGCAGAGGGTGGGAGAGCCCGCCTCTGATCCCGGTGCAACCTGAGGGGTTAAACCCTAGGTTAGGAGAATGGCGTTCTAAGGGTACCCCTCGCAAGAGGAAGAGGAACCCTGGATGGAGAGGCAGGGGGAGGAGAGCCTCCCCTGAGACTCCTGGTCCGCCTGAGGGTGTAGACCCTAGGCTGGAGAACTAGTAGCAGTCTAGCCTTGTCCTACAGACAGGAAGAGTGGAGAATGGCCAATATGTACCAGGGGTTACTACCCCCTACTCTGTGAATAGGCAAGGACCAGTGGCACCTGGGTGGCCTAGGGCCTGGTCCTGGCCGCTGACAGCTTGGGAGTACCAGTGGGGTAGACCAGTTGTTCCAGACAGTGGTTTTAGAAGGAACCCCATGGGTTCACCGTGGCGTAGGACAGGAGGGTGCCCCTACAGTTGCGGGCCCGCGTCCATGTTCTATCTCCCCAAGCAAGGAAGCCCACCACGGTGGTGATTGGTCTACCCTGCGTTTTGGCTGGAATGGGGTTGTGTTGGACTTGGCCTTTCTGGCAGGTTCACCCCTGAACCTTTTGCTTATGAATGTGAATTGGTGGTAGTGATTTTTGGTTTCTGCGCACTTTACCACTGGGTCCCAGGGTAAAGTGCGTGCATGAAGTGAGGTTGGCCTGCCCTCCCATAGGAATGCATGGGGAATGTATGTCTCCATGTTAGTTCCTAATGCGTGGGGAGTGCAAGCGGACTCGTGTGATTAAATGCTGCGCGATTATGTGTGCGGCATGATTGTGTCTTGTGTGGAAGTGCCACTTCTAGAAGTTGGCATGTCTGTGTAAATTATGTCTGCCATGTTATTGGCTGGAGCTGGCTGGTGTGCCAGGCTCCAGGAGTCAGGATGGGTCTGCCCCAGTGGTGAATGGGAGATCTGCATGTTGATGGCTGGGGAGGAGTGCACCTGGGACCTGAATAGGGCTGGGCTTTCCCCACACAATGCTGGCTCCGCCCCCTGTGGTGCATCCAATGTCCCTATCCTGGCCAGTGATTAGGAAGGGTGGCTGAGCACAACACAGTACTCCAAAACCAGCTGCGACTGGTTTTCCCCCCACCCTGCACCTAAGGACAAAGGACTTACCTGTACAAAAAGGGGCTGTTTCCACTTGCAAAATGTTCTCTTGCTGATCTTATCTTGGAGGGGGGCCTGCTGCTGCTGGACGCCCGGAGGACCGCCACTGGGGATTGCCTCCCTGCCTAGGAGGACCGTGTGAGCTGGCCCCTGGGCCCAGCCTTGCCCCCCCCCCCACCTCCTGAAGGACTTGTTTCTACCCGTTGGGGCACCCTAGCGCTGGGGAGCACTCTGCCCTGGCTCCTTTATCTTTGTAGTGCATGGGAGCGCTCTGTGGGCAGCCTAAGGGAACCAGCGCTGCTGCGTTCCCGATAGCCCCGAGCTGCCTGCCTGGAGGGACTCCCCGGCGTGGGGATCTCCCTTCTCAGTGGTAATTCACTGCGCGGGAGCCCACCCCGCTGAGCCTGCCGCTTATTGCCCCTTTTTTTTATGGTGTATATTGCCTCTTTATGGGAGCCCACCCCGTGTTATTTAAGGATTTACTCCCAGGGAAAAACACCGCCGCCGGCCCGGAGATCGCCGCGAAGGTGCTGGGCCTGCCTCCCAACCGAGGGCCTCCCTGCCATTGGCGGCCCCCAGTAACCGGAAGCCAGGCAAGCCGTGACGTGGGCAGGCCGCAACCAGAACCGGAAGCCGGCGGGAGTCCACCCCGCCCTCCGGTGAGGGGAGGAGAGGTTCGCTGTGGGGAAAATCTAGGCGGGAGCCTACCCCGCACTGGACTGCACTGAGAAGTGTGACGGCGGGGGTGGAAGAGGCCGGGAGCCCACCCCGCCTCCTCAAGAAGCTGCCGAGAGCCGCCCGAGCACCAGGACACTGCCGGAGCCCCGAGGAGCGGGAGCTCCTGTACAGCGACCCGCCGTTGAGTGGAGCACGGGGGCTGTGTGGAAGAGAGAGAGGGGGAGTCGGGGCACCTTGCCGGTGCCCGACCCCCCCAGTAGCGCAACCGGCGTTTATGGGGCCTTGGGGTCACGAGCCCTGAGAAGCTCCAGGGGGCCCTTTGCTTATTTAGAGCAGGTGAGGCTCTAGGGTACATTGAGGTTGGTAGAGCGGCCCCAGCTGGCAGCGGGCCGCTCCCTACCCCCAGCTCCAAGCAGTATATAAGAGCCCATGAGAGGCTCTTGGTGGCATAATTTCCTCCCGAGTCCCTCAAGAGGGACTCCGACAATTCTGGCATTTTGGGTGGTAGAGCGGCCCCAGTTGGCAGCGGGTCGCTCCCCCCACACTGGGCATTTTTCTACAGAGCCTGCCAGGCTCCCTGCTACAGCTGCCCAGCACTTAGTGGGCAGCTGCTATGTTTAGGCCCCCTGCCATTTGGGACAGAGGGCGTCCTAGCCCCAGAGAGGTCAGTTGGCCTGGGGACAGTCACAAGTTGTGGCTTATGTGATTTCTGCGCAATTATTCTTACCTGCACCTCTGAATGTGTTTTTATGCATCATGTGCTTTTCCCTACACCGCTGAATGTATGTTTATGCATCATTTGTTTTTCCCTACACCTCTGAATGTTGTGATGCATCATGTGTAATGTTGTTATGCCTATAACCCTAAATGTATAGTGATACTTAGGTAGTTGTTCTTTCTAGTAGAGGTGTTGCCAGTGAGGTACTGGTTCCCTGCGTGGCATTCTCCTAAGGTGGTTAGGGTTGCGTAGGTGGTACTTACCTGTTGGCAGTGATTACTGGTTGTGTGCTCTATTTTCTATTTTGTGTTACAGCTATTATTGTTCTATGTCCTAAGTGCTAATTCCTAACAAGTATTCTAGAATCTACAAGTGCATATTCCTGACAGTGGTCCATGTGGCCCTGTCCTGTACATATATCCCCTTTAAATTCTGCCCGTGCCTGTTGGCACATTGTAAAGTGTGTGTTTTTATCTAATGTGTTTGGTATAATACAAAGGCTATTTTTATACATAACCTTGTGTGGAGTTTCCTTTGTGGTGGGCCTTGGGTGTTGTTGCTGGGTGCCCGTGCAAACACTTAACTTACATAGCCTCCGGGATAAGCCTTACTGCTCGCGCCACGTTGCCTAGAGGGTGAGCAGGGGTTATCTTTGGCGTGTAACTCCCTTGCCCTGACTAGAGTGGTGGTTTCTGCCTGGATTTGGCGCAAGCCTCAGCCAACTGGAAATCCCATTTCTAACACTTCAGCTATAATATGTCAATGTGCTGTTCACACCCACAGAGTCCAGGCTCTTATCTCTCACCATCAGCACTAAGGCACCGGAACCTTGTTCAATAATGGTATAAGCAGGGCATAAATTTGGTGTATTTTGCAAATATTTTGTAATTCTCTTTTGCTGCGAAAGTCTTTTTGATTCTCCTGTATTTGACAAAGCTGTTCCTTAAGTATGCTATGCAGACCAGTTACTGCGCACTAAGAGGGTATCCTGGCTCTGAGCAGATGTGAGCCTAACCAAACCTAGGGCCATGTGGGACTACTCGAAAAGCCAAGCCTTCTGCTACTTGTGGAATTCAAGAAGTGAGAAAAAGCCTCTTATGTGTAGTGGCCGGTTATTCCACACTTGAGGAGTGATGTAGGAGAAGGCTTGACTGTCGGATCTGGTTTTCTGTATGCGTGGGATGTGTGCAAGTACGGGTATGGCTACGTGAAGGTGTTTGGAAGGTTTGTGAAACACATGAGATTGTTGAGGTATGCTGGGACAGTGTTATTTTGTGCCTTAAAATTGTGGGTGGGATTTTGAATTGTACTTGTTTGTCTATAATGGAGCCAGTGGAGCTCCTTTAGGTGTGATGTGAGGGCAGTGCGGGAGGTTGAGAGTAATTCAGGCTGCTGAGTTCCCAAATAGTCTGCAGCCTTCTGGTGAGTTTTTTTTAATCTCAGAATAGAGTATGCTCCCGTAGTCCTGTTTTCTTCTGACCAGGGCATGTGTGATGGTTTTCGGGGTGCTTATTGGGAGCCATTTTAAAATCTTTCTCAGCATCTTCAGGGTATGAAAGTATGAGGCAGTGAAGTCATTCACTTGGTTGGTCATGTTAAGTTTGCTGTCAAAAACAATTTTGAGGTTCTTGGCATGGGCAGTGAGGGTGGGTGTCACTCCTAGCTTGGTTGGCTTGGTTGGCCACTAGGTGGGATCCCGGATTGAAGTGTTCTTCCCAAATATCATGATTTTAGTCCTGTCTATGTTCAGCTTTAGACAGCTGGCCTTCATCCAGTGGGCAACAACACACATGTTGAAATGACCAGTTCATCAGGAATGGTATGAGAATGAAAACACTGTTTACTAAAAAATGGTGAATGCTCTGTAGACGAGGGAGGCATTATTGTAAACAAATTCAGTGAATCATAAAAAAGAGAAACACTATGCTTCTTGATCGTGCCCATAGAAGTGTAAATATTGTTTTTACCTTTGATTGGTTCTTTCTGTTTGCGTATCTGTCTTTGGATGATAAGCTGACAACAGATGAGCATCCACTTCTACCAAGTACCAAAGAGCTTTCTAGAAACAGGAAGGGAACTAGGTTCTCCTGTTAGGTATAGTCACAGATTGTAGGTCACATACTTGTCCCTCATGAGTATCCACTGTGCTTGGGCCTAAAGACATAGGAAGATCATTATTGGGTGAGAAGTGTGCCATTGCTGTAAATGTCCACCACTACTAAATGCAGGAGAATTTAGCTACTTTTTCCTTAACCTCAAACAGTGCAAGACGAACATACATCTGCATATATTTTCTCATAGATATCTACTAATGATTGTAGCAGTGTCAGGTTTTAGTGGGACCATAATGACCAGCTATATAGTTGTAATGACATATAGTTAATGCCCTTTGACTGCAACTCCTTTGTTGGCAGCACCAGTTCATTGTGCAAATGGTCTATCCTGAGTGTGGATCATCAGCTCATTGTTAGACAGCAGATGTTGAGGTTGCTGCATGAACCTTGTCAGTTATATTAGGGGCTTGATTGAGACCAAACAGTTAAGTTTACAACTTTGGGAATTCACAAAGGGCTTTTACGAGTATTATCTTTATGTCCACAATCGGGACGGATCTCCACCCTAAGTTTAGACCAAACTTCTACGTTTACCTTTGTGAATCAGGCCTTAGGTCAATTAGGGTGGGTTATAACAAAACAAAACAATCAAATGAAACTATACTACATCTTTTTTAATTCTGCCCAGGCTTTGCAACCCTGAGGAGACAGTGGATTGGACCCATTTGTAGGCAGATAGGCTGCAGGCAACACCACGAGTCATTGAGGCTGTTGCAAGCAGAAACTAAAGACTTCTTGTCTGCGGCATGACTACATTTCTCCCATGGAGTTGGACTATAAGGGCCAAGGCATTGGGCTAGCTTCTTTTACATCTGCTGGGAATTGATAGAGCTACTCTTGCTCCTCGTTATCTTAGATTTGCCATCTTGTATGTTTTTGTCTTTACATATTTTCTAGATGTTCTATTGTTAATGATGTCTTTCCCTTTTTCTTTACCTTCTTGTATGTGCAATCCACAAGCAGTGACCACCAACCAGATGCGACATGCCTTTGAGGTACTGAAATTCATTTTTGGGTGGAAACATGGCGGCCGTAGGCTGAAACGGTTCGCACGCCGAGAAACAGCCTCCTGAAAACCTTCGTCGCTACCCTGATTACCCTGGCGGAGGACGGCTTTCACTAAGCGCGATCCCTACCTTTCAGTGAGCGGGACTTGGACGTCGGGTTTTTTGTCAAAGAAACGGTGCAGGCTCCGTGAATGTGCCCGCCGTACACGGAACCACTCTCCGCCTCTCTCCAGCTCTGGGGGCGGGCAGCCGTGGAGATCAGGCGCGGCTGAGCGGCCGCTGCTTGGAACACGCACACAGCAGCAGCACTCGGTGGGAGGAAAGGAGAGAAGTCCGCGCTGTCAACCGGCTTGCTCAGCGAGGATAAGGACAACACAACAGCAGCAGTAGCACAGAAGGGGAGAGACGAGCTCAGAGATCGAAATATCTTTTTTCAAGACTCAAGTAAGGTCTTTAATTTTTTTGAAGAGGGGGCAGAGGCAGATTATGAACTTAATAAAACCCCACAAACAAGAGTAACTAGGAGCAAAACTAAAAATAAGGGGAAAGAGCTAGAGCCTGAGCCGGAGGGGGACAAACTACTGGTTCCAGAAGGCATTTGGGGAGAGTCTCAAAAGCAGGCTCGGGGAAAAAAGAAACCAGATACAACTAAAGAAAAACATATCACTCAGAAACATCCCCAAAGTAAAAGTAAAAGTAAGAACAGAAAAGTTAAAGCTCCAGGGGTCATAACCCCGTCTCTGCGATCATATTTCAAAGCTTTGCCACAAGTGCTACTGATCACGCAGGATATGGCTGCTGCTTTGGAAAACACTAAGCTAATGCAGAGCGAACAGGAGTTTCTAAATAGCCAAGCGGCTTTGTCTGCTCTGTCTGCCCCGGGTTCAAGCTCACTTTCGGCTCCTTTACTAGAAGAGGCATCACTGGAGGCATCACTAGAAACTGCTGAAGCATCCAATAAATCTGCTTTACCTCAATTAGGAGTACATACAGCAAGTTCCAATAACAATCTAGCCCCTGTTCAATCAAAGGAGACCTTAGAAAATGAGGTTTTGATAACTGAAGCGAGGAAGGAGAAGGTTGTAATTACTCAAAGCTTAGACTTAGTTTTAGGCAACGCGCTTGAGGCAATAGTCTCCTCTATTGCAGCAATGAGAGAGGAGATAAGACAAGATTTTGTGGTCTCAAAAACTAATCAAGCTGAGATAAGGGTAACATGTGAGGAGCTGGGTCAAAAAGTCGATAGTCTTGGCGGGAGAACGGAAGCTCTGGAAAACTCGGTAAGCATACTGACCACAAATTTGGAGTCAGTAAGCTCTAAAGTAAGTACTCTCCAGAGTGAGGGTGAAAATATGAGAGAAAGGATTGAAGTCTTGGAAAAATTTTCTAGACGTAACAACATCCGACTCCTAAAAATCCCAGAAGGGAAAGAAGGAAGTGACCTCAAATGTTTTATAGTACAACTATTAAAAAGTTCTCTCACCCTGGAAGAGTCAGCTGAGCAACTTGACAAAGACATTCAGCGAATACACAGAGATCCATTTAGTTTGAACCCGGCAAGGACCAAACCAAGGAAAGTCTTGGTTAATTTTTTGACCTATACCCTCAAGGAAAAAATTCTAAACCTTGCTCTGAAAGCGGGCACAATGAAGGGTCATGACTTCTCTTTTGAAATACGTTCAGATCTTTCAAAAACCACGCTGGATAGGCAGTGGGAGCTTGGACAGCGTATGGACTCATTTAGATCATTCGCGGCGACAGTACAGATGAGATTCCCTGCATTTCTCAGAGTTATGTATAATAATAAGATGCACAATGTCCGGTCTATACATGACGCTGATGATCTACTAAATTCTATTAAAGACCACGCTCAAGTCCAGGCACAGGCTCCCAAATAAACCAATACAGGCACTGACTAAAGCGAACAGATCTTGTCAAACAGGAAAGGAGGAAAGAGAAGTAAAAGAATAAAAAATAAAAAGAATTTAATGTAAAAAAAAAAAGTCAAATCACTAAATGAATTAAAAAATGGATATACCTTATCCAACTGCACAATAGGGTTATTAAAGGGCTTTTTAAGGGTGAAATGCATACATTTAAAATAAAAAATTCAAAAAAAGGGGAGATGAGGAAAAATCTTTTAGAGGAAGCCTATTAAAATAAGAGAATAGGAAAATAGGAAAGGGGATATCGAAGTAATTTCTAGATTAATTTTCAATCTAAATCTTACCCTTTTCTCGACAGAATTGCAGCTGTTCTTTTCTCCCCCTTTATTTAAGGGAAAGGTAGCGATGGAGGGTTGAAGAAGGCTGCGGAACGGCGTACATCTGGCTTAACACCAAGCCAGAATAAATAAGGGAGGGTGTCCAAGGGGGTGGGTGGGGGGGTTGATTGGTAAAAAAATGAAAAATCCTCATTTGCAATTTCACTTGGGTGTTCCAACCTTCATCTATATCCACAAAAAATATTTGACAGGTTAAAATAAAAAAATAACAAGGTCAATAAGATTAAAGAAATTAGTGGAAGAATGAAAATACAAGGGAACAAAATAAAAACATGACAACAGTTAATTATATGTCCTGGAATGTAAATGGCCTGCGCGTGAGAGGGAGAAGAGAGCGTATTTTACAATATTTGAGAGACTCACAGGCGCAGATCATTGCATTACAGGAAACACATCTTCTTAAGTCAGAGGCGATCAGTATACTGAAGAAACAAAGGTGGATAGACAAATTTTGTTCCACAGATCATAACGCGAACATAAGAGGGGTAGTACTCATCTTTAAAAAATCAGCAAGAGCGCAAATAAAGGAATGTAAGGAAGACAATAGAGGGAGGTGGTTAATAGTTAGAGTCTCTCTCGATGGTCAAATGAGGACATTGATAGGATACTATGGCCCAAACTCAGATGATCCATCACACCTGGACGCTGTAAGAGATCAATTAATATCAGTCCAGGATCCAATAATTTGGATGGGGGACTTTAATATTGTGTTAGATCTTAAATTAGATAAATCAACCAAATCTAGAATTTGCAGCTCCGTTAAATCCAGAGATACCCTTAAAAATATCATGACACACTTGGGCCTGGCGGACTTATGGAGAGAACGAGTCGGCAATAAACCAGGCGTCTCCTTCAGGAATAGCTGATTTAAACATAAATCTAGAATCGACTATGTCTTCTTTAGCTATTGTCTAAAGGACATACTGGTGTCAATCGATTATATACCATCACATCTCTCAGATCACTCTGCAATAAAATTTACTTTAGAATCTAATAATCTGGTTAACCACCCGTCCTGGTCTTTCGACCGGACATTGCTGTTTGAGGAGGAAGAGGTCAATTTTTTGTCCATTGAATATCTAGCTTTCTTTGATTTAAATAGAGAATCCGCAGATCCAACAGTCGTCTGGGAGGCCTTCAAAGCCTTTCTAAGGAAGCATATCACCAGCAGAGCCTCTTATAGGTGGAAACTATATATTCAAAAAATAAGAAATCTCGAACAAGATATGAAACTCTTGGAATCTAAGATTGACCCGTCTTTAGTAACATCCAGTGACCATGAGAAATTGGCTGAATTAAAATCCCAACTCGAAAACACCTTACAAGAGAGAATAAACAAAAGATGGGAAGTGAGTAAATCCTCTCAATTTGAATTTGGAGAAGCTGCAGGGAAGGTACTTGCGTGGAAAATAAGAGCGGAAAAAACCCTCAACTATATCAGGGAAATTAAGATACCTGGAGAGTTAGAAACAAGATCAACTAATCCAGAGATAGGGAGAGCTTTCTTTGACTTTTTTGAGGAGATTTATAAAGAGGACCTCCCCAATGACCAGCAAGTAAGGGACAGTTGGCTGGATGCCATAACCCTCCCAACCTTATCAACAAGTCAGAGCAATCTCTTGGAGGATGAGATCACTGAAGAAGAGGTTAAGAAAGCAATCTGCCAATCTAAAAAAGGAAAGGCGGCCGGCCCGGACGGTCTGCCTGGAGAAATCTATAGATCACTTGAAGGGATTATTGCCCCCGTCCTTACGACACTTTTTAATGGCATTCTAATATATGGGAACCAGCCCCCAAAAACTTGGGGAGAAGCTACAATCGTACTTATCCTGAAACCGGGGAAATCACCATTAGAGTGCGGGTCATACAGACCAATATCACTACTCAACAATGAGTATAAGCTTTTTACAACAATTATTTCTACAAGACTGGCCAGTGTCATTGGAAAAATCATTCACCTCGACCAAAAAGGTTTCATCAAGGGCAGACAACTAGCGGAGCTAACACACGAAGCTGTAGGAGCTATAGACATCGCTACTGCATTTTCTTTACCTCTGGCTACTATGACTCTGGATGCAACCAAAGCGTTTGACAGAGTTAACTGGTTATACCTTAACGATGTCATGAAAAAATTTAACTGTGGGGAGAATTTCTGCAGGACTATCAAACAACTATACAGTGCTCCCTCAGCTAGGTTGTTGGTTAACGGGTCTTTGACCGAAGCGTTTAATATAACCAGAGGCACAAGACAGGGCTGTCCGCTTTCCCCTCTCCTATTTAATTTATACATCGAACCGTTCGCTCAGCTTTTAAGGGACGAGGCTAACATTCCATCTTTTAGCTTTGGAGAGTGGGAAAGGCGGGTAGCAATGTATGCAGATGACATTATGATTTTTACATCTGACCCAGTTAAAGCATACCCAGAAGAAGAAGAGAGAAAGGGGGCCTTGCACTGCCAGACTTATTGTATTACTCATGGGCCTTTCAGTTGTCACATTCAAGAATGCTCCTAAAGATGCCATCTAATCTTGTAACTGATTCCATGCATAAGGCTATGTTAATGGGGGCTAATTTAGCTCTGGACGGCTTCATGTTTAAATTCGGAAGTCAGAAATTCTTTAAAAACATTAAACTCAAAATTGCACAATCATGGGCTAAAAACTGGTATAACATCAGAAGAAAATTGGGTCTGTCATATTACTCCAACTACTCTCCTATCTGGGACTCACCCGGGTTACCACCATGTCTGCGGGATAGCCTCTCCACTATAATAGAACAAGCAGGCATTACAAGATGGGGTCAATTA
This sequence comes from Lissotriton helveticus, assembly GCF_964261635.1. Lineage (NCBI taxonomy): Eukaryota > Metazoa > Chordata > Amphibia > Caudata > Salamandridae > Lissotriton > Lissotriton helveticus. The sequence continues at coordinate 123,806,928 of NC_136067.1, forward strand.
CTCAAAGATGGTAACCTTATAACATGGGATGACTTACACGAATTAGTCGGCGCAGGGCTGTCAAGATTTAAATATATTCAACCAAACAGCTGGGTGAGATCTCAGATCCGTACTGACGCCAAATTAGGGAAAATAAGTATAACGGTACAAAAGTTGGTGGAAAGAGCTATGGGAGGGAAGGAGGTAGCTACTTGGTACTGGCAGTTGTTGGAGGAAATTGACGGGGAATTCCAACTCCCAGATGAATTATGGGGAACGGCGATTGGCACCCCATGTGAGGAGAGATGGCAGAATTCCTTCAGTCTACTATATAAAATAGTAAAGCCTTCATGGCTAAGACGAAACCACCTTTTCTCCGCACACCGTGCATATATAACCCCATTGAAATTATCTAAATTTCTACCAAATAAAAAATGTAACAAATGCAATTTGGTAGATGCTTGCAACATACATATGTTTTTTGAATGTCCTGACATCCAAAATTCTGGTCAGATGTGAAGGAAACGTTAAACTCTATCCTAAACACATCTTTAGAAATAACCCTTTCACTTGTCATCTTTGGGTTGGAAGATAACATTAAAGGCAAGGCGAAATCTTTTCTTTTCTACTCAATCTTATTAGCTAGAAGACAAATTTGTATACATTGGGTAGAGAAAACACCTCCATTACACTCTCGGTGGCTTTCCTCCTTATATGAAACGTCTAAAATGGACCTCAAAAGAACAGCTAGTAAGCGGAACTTGGCCTTCTGGGACCTTTTAATTAAATGGAGATGAACCCGGTTTTTTTTTCTTGTTTTTTTTCTTTTTTTTTTTTTCCCCGGGTCCAATGATTATGCCTCAATTACTCCTGGACCAGGGTCAGTCAAGTTTCGATAAAGGTCCTACAGGTTGAAATATACCTTGCTGGAGCTAAAAGCAACTCTATTTCTTCTTATGGGATATCTCTACTACCAATATGTCAAATCACGTCTATAAGTCGTGTAAGGTGGTTGGTATGTTTCTTTTTTGAAGAAAAGGCAAATGAGGACAAAAAAATAATAATTCATTTTTGGGTTTTATTAATATAATATATAATCAATGCCGTTTTCCCCCCAGGTTTTTTTATAAGAGGATCTAATTATTATTTATGTAATGCTTTAGCATTGTTTTGTATTCTTGAATAATGGCTCGGTACTTTCTACCCCCAATGCATGTATCTCGTTCCTTAAATGGCTTCTATATTTGCATGGCGTCAGTTGTGTTTTTGAGGCTCACCTATTTGGTAATGAATGCACTAATTTAAAAATGTTTAACAAATGTATTTTGGTTTGTGATTGTATTCGTATTGTGCTGTGTATACATTTATGGTTTTACCCACCATATAAAGTGTTTACAAACAACAAGCTACAACCATATAGCCTGTGTGAACATCTAGATAAGACCAATATTTTGAGGGAACCATATTGGTTTCTTTTTGTTTCCACTCAGTACAATTAATTAGATGTGGTTATTAAATCTTTTGTTAATCAACTTGTATTGCAATGAATAAATGGGACAAACGATAAACAATAATACGCTTCCAGTTTTCTTTTCTTGAGTTTCACCATAATCAGATAACAAAACGTTAATAGTAGACTTGAAATATCAGTTAATTATATTTAGACAAATTTTACTCATGTGATATGTTCTCGCACGTCATGAGCAGAGAGGTTACAGGTAGGCCTGGGCGACACTTTAATTACGCCGGAGTATTCAAAGTAATTTTGGTAATTTTGCATTGGTGCAAAATTATCGAAAACTACATGCTTATTCACATTTTTGCAGTTATGATCCATTTAGCACAAAAATTCTGCTGCAGTAGCAACAAATTTAGCGAGCGCAGCTGCTGGTTGCTGCTGTTCGTGTTCTGTTGTATTTCTTATCTCGTCTACCTCTGCATAATCTTGCATAATTTAGCCGTAATTCCACATAATTGTGCTACAGAATATTACAATTTTTATGCCCACCCTTAGTTACAAGTAGGCGTAAGTAAGGCCATTTTTTGGGAACAATGTAGTTTCAAAAAGAAAAATAAAGGTATAATCATCAGTTTAGAGCAAGTGAAGGATCATGTAGAAAATCGTGGAATCAGCATCCAATTTACTGTGTATCCTATATTGTGCATTCTCCATCACTTCAACCAATGTTCCAGTAGTGGCCGGCATGGCTCGTGGGTGGGGAGGAGGGCAGGCACGGGGTCGCATGGGGAGAGGCAGGAGGGGGATCAATAAAAAAAAAAAATTTAAACCTACCTTCCCGCCAGCCCAGGTCCAGCGTCTTTATTTCTCCTGCTCTCCTGCCAGTTTCCTTCCTAGTGTAAGAATTGGCTGTTGTAAATAGGAACAGGAAGCAGGCAGCCCGGCTCCCTCCTCTGAGCCAATCACAACCCTCCACTGGAGCGTTGTGATTGGTCATGTTACTGTCCAGCTAGGGGCAGTAGGGGATGGCATGTTTTCCATGCAGGCTGCCTGCATGGAGAAGGGCAGCCGAGATGGCCGACCATTCAGTCTTTGCGCACTCAGGAGTGAGAAAACAACTCCTGCCCTGCTCAAAGAGCAGGGCAACTCCACCCACCCGCAATGCGCAAAGAAACATAAAATGGTAATAAACAAAAGTTATTACCATTTCATGTTTTGGCTTTCTTGCACTGTGAGAAAGGAATGGAATGACACTCATACGCCCTAGTGTAGGAGCCGCCCCTGCAATGTTCCCTTACTTTTTGCCTGGTAAAACATTTTTTAGAAAGTTTAATTGAGAGACTGAATAAAATAGGATACGTTGAGTTTGGTATGTTTAACTGTCACTGACATATCTTCTCTGATCCTTAATAATTGGGTATGTAGCTTATAATGTAAGTGGAACTTTTTTTTAGGGTTCCAGCCACAGATGTTATGTTATAGTTTGGCATCATCGGTAAGGATTGTCATTCATTTTTCTAGTTGTTTTTTTCAGTTAGTGTATTACCCTCTAAATTTCCATGATTTGATAGATTTCTCACATTGAGGTCTCTACTGTGGGAGATTTATTCATCATCCAGACGCGTAGTATACACATTTTAGCAGCTGCTAAAACATCTACCCATACGTTCTGTGACTTCATGATATTTCATCGTGTCATGTAGGAACACTGCTTGTTGAGTGGAGCTGCAGTCCTTATTGTGTAGGTTATTCTGTTCAGCACCTAACGTTTGACCGGTAAGCATGGAGATTTGGACATTCCTATAAAATATGTACAATTTCGCTGCTTGGGGCTGAGCATCTCCAACACTTCAAATCTCTGGAAAGACCATTCTTGTTCAGCCTATCGGGAATCCAGTGCCACGTGTTCAGTTATATTATAGCAGCTGAATTTGAGCCAGGGTTCTGGGAAGTGTTTTGCCATGATTAAATAGCATCTCCTCCATGTTGTGTATTGCTGATTAAATCTCTTTGTCCACTGTTTTCTCAAATCGGTTGCAGTGGAGTTGGAGAAAGTATGGACAGTGATTATTTTGAAAAATTCCAAGACTGTGTTTTTGTAAGTTCCTTGAGTATTTTAGAATTTGGGATTCTGGTAAAGTTCTGGGGTCATGTTCCAGGAGTTTATAGACATAATGTCTCCCTCTTTGATGAGTCTAGAAGTGTTGGGCAGTAGGTGGAATTCTGTCCACACTTCTGAGAACATTTTGAACTTACCCCCTTGGACTAGATGATCTAATGTGGATAATCTGTGCATCTTAAATACGGGTCAATGTTACCCTTGCCCTCACTGCGAGTGGCTCAATTTCCCCAGATTCTCGCCTTGTTGTGTGGGTGACTGACTATAATGCACTTACCAAGAATTGTATGCCAAGCATAAGCTGTACAAAGAATTATGGAGTTTGTTTTTTCATTGTCACGTATTTTCAGTATATGCCATGCCTGTAGATGCCACTCGCAGACATACATTGCTTGTTGTCAAGCATTAATCAAAACGTGTGTGTACATGTAGGGTGTAAATGTGTTCTCAGTGTCAGTAGGGTGTTGTAGGTGCCACGGATCTGTTAAAGAAAAGTCTTGGATTGCATCTTGTAATACGTGCCATTCTCTGGGGTAAGTGTGTGTATGACATTGTGATTTCTCTAACACACTCTGGCTAAATCGAGGAAGGGCCAGTTTGGATAAAACTGCCCAAAAATCAAATACAGTATTCACTGGTAAAAGAAAAATCCTGAAGAAGGCCTTTGCCAAAACACGTTGGTGGTATTCTGCAAATCACTACCAGTGGTTTCTTGTGTACAATTTGTTGATAAAATTTTTTTTTTGCTGCATATTGAGTTAGAATGATATCAAATGTGATGAATACGGTGTAATTTACTGTGAAATCTAATAGTTATCTATCAACTTACAATGAAATACAAGGTACAATGTGCAACCATTCATATATTGAAGTAAATGGTGTATAAATTGCTTTTATATGTATTTTTATATGAACAAAACATAAAACTAAAATAATGAAAATAAAAATATTTTTTTTAACTGATTGTTATAATGTTGATTATGTATCTTAAGTTTGTGCACTACCCTATTTAGAATCAGCACTGAGCCCGGTGCATGTCCACTTTACACAAAAAATGCAACAGTTCATTGACATTTAGTGAGGCAATCACTAGCCTTGTGCTATGGGGCATATTGATATGTGAGCTTTTAAGCGTCAGGTGGTGGTTTCACTGTTTGGATTTGCCTTTGGTTAGTGTCTATAGCTGTGGCCAGGGATCCATAAAATGTAAGGTAGAATGCTTGTCCTAATCCTATGTTCACTGAGGGGTGATGGTCTTGGGACTGATCTTTGTATGTTATAGTGAGAACTGTAGTATTGGAGACTTTGGGGCTGGTTTAGATCTTGGCAGGACTCTGTGGTGGCGTTTACACGTTCTCATGAAGCTGGCAGATTGGCACCTGCCCTTTTTAGGTTTGAGCTGGCTGACCCTCATTCCTCATTGACAGAGTGTTTTCCATCACATAAGCGACTCATCTCTGTCAATGCATTGGACTTCTCTTCTGGCTAACATTACTCTGTGGCTGTCAGGGTGGCCTATTAGATTTCTCAGTTTTGCTGGCTTTATTCTACTGCAGAATCCTGACAGCACTATTCCATTGTAGGATGCGTTCAACATTGTACTATTGTGTGTAAATGTAAACGTATTGCGATTTATATAGCGCACGTATCACCCGAAGGCATGAAGGCGCTTGCCTTGGGAACCCGTCCTGGTATTCCCCTGTGAGATAACCCCAGCAGGGTATCCACAAGGTGAAAGCCAGGCATCCCGCCACGAGGGGCCGTAGTGGAGATTAAGCAAGCTATTGCCCAGAGTCGCAGAGTGTGAACCCGTGAGTCGAGTAGGCACCGGAACGAGAATTATCGAGTCCGTGGAATTTTTGAGCCCAAGTCCCGCCGAGGCGGGGAATTGAACCCTGGTACAGGACCGATCTCAGCTTCCGATTCTGCCGCCTCTAACCCCTGAGCCACACTTCTCCACTATTCTTGTGGCTTTTGGATGGATGCTAGCATCCCTCACCTAATGTGTTTTGACTAATTGTTTTCATCTGCATACTACACTATAAAACACACTCCATTTCCGACCATGATTCTTTGCCATTCCACTGCCGCAGAATATTGTTCGTAAGAACTTTTTCAGTGGGAAAGGTTTTTTTTGCATTCTCTGCTTCTCTTTCTTTTTGCTCATGTGAATTATCAAATGTACTTAAGTTAATTATTTGATAATGGCAGGGAGGGAAAATCCCAGTGTTACTGAGGGAGAAGTGTCAGTCATGGTGGATGAAATTATTACATTAGAAACACAATTGTTTGGAGCCCAAGAACAAAACATAATCTTAGCTCAGAAAAGGCAAATGTGGGCCAGAATAGTTGATGGAGTGAATGTTGTAGCATGCCACCTGCACACAGAGGAGGAAATTAGGAAGAGGTGGAACGACCTGTGGGGGAGAGTGCATCAGTGGCGTAGCTATGGGGGGGCGGTGGGGGCGGTCCGCCCCAGGCGGCACTATTTTGAGGGCGGTGGCCACGCAGCACTGGCCCATTGTGGCGGCCTTTATAATTTATTTAGGGACATTGACTTCTGTCAGTCAGTGTCCTCAAATATATTATAAAGGCCGCCGCAACGGGCCAGTGCTGCACGGCCGCAGTTTTGCAAGTGCTGCTCCCAGCATGCTTTAGGGCTTCTGCTACAAAACTGTACAAGTGTGGCAGTGCGCCGTCCCTGGCATACTCGCTTTTTAATTCCTGCAGCCAGTATGGCGCTCCCAGCAGAGTTAAGGCAGGCTGCTGGCTGGCGCTTACTCACCCCAACTGCTACAGTGCCATGTTTGCGATGCCTCGGGGCACAGCTCTGTCAGCTCTACGTCATTGAGGTGGTGTGTTCAATGATAATTGTCTGTCACCGGAGCCCACCTCCTCCCCTGGGACTCACAGGAGTCAGGACAGACCTTGCCTCGACAAATATCAGCAGAGGCGGGCAGAGCGGCAAACCAGTGAATTTCCGTGGCCCGCGGTGGCTCACGGCCTGAGTCTGACTGCTGCAGCCTGACTAAATAAACTCCCTGCTCCGGTGCCCGATTGGTGAATTCAAATTCCCCCCAAAGATAAGGAGCCTTCCACGTGACATGTGTCACAGTGTTCGGTTGTCATCAAACAAATTAATTTCATTCCAGCACAGTGCGTGCCCGCAGAGCCCCTTGTGGATCCGGCGCCCTACCTGTTATTTTTGAGGAAAGGCCTCCGCCCCACTGTGACCACACGTGCGGTGCCCTTAGTGGCCAGAGGCAGACAGACGGGAAACTAGCAGGCAGCTTTGCCAATAAAGTCGCGGCCTGCCTGAGTGGCACGTTTTAGTCCACAGCACCCGGCCCACATGTGCAGCCTGGTATTCAGGAGATCATGAGGCCAATCACATTCAAGGCAGTGTGGCAGGACAAGGGAGTCTGCTGTAATCAAATTGAAGAGTTTAAAAGGTCTGTTAAAAGGTTGGTGAACAGGTGCTGGGGATGTGTGTCATGACTCATGCCTCCTTTGCACTTTATGTTTAGATAATAATTAGCTGTGGATGTCGGCACTCTAAAATTTCCCATTTCCAACCGTTTTTTCTTAGCATTTAAGCTTTGTAGTTCTGTTTATAATTCATTAGGAAAAAAACGTGACTGCAAAGGATTAGGTGAAAATCTCACGCCTGGCAGGTCCTGGAAAACTTTGGAGCTTTGATAGCGATGAGATGCTTTCAGCAGATCATGGCCTATGCAAACATCGTTTTTGTCTGTTTCCTTACTTGCTCTTTTAAAGGGGATATTTGAAACTACACATATGTGAAGACAATACTAGGCCCTCTTTTACACTTGCAAGAAGCATCAGATATTACCTTTAAGTGAACTTTGGATTCCAGTATGAACCACACCTTTGCTGTTGGTGTGAACCGGAAGACAAAACAAAAATTAATGGTTCCTACTGTAATGTAACTGGTGTCGTTTAAAGCGATCCAATACCTTAATATCAAGTTCACATTATATAAAAAGAACTGTAAAAAAAAAAAAAGTGCCTCAAACTAATTTTCGGTTGCCCATGCTTCAACACACTTTAAAAGTAACTATTTAGATTAAGAATTGAACTGTACGTAGGTTAGGTACCAGAACGCCCAGCCTTCGCTTGCCTCACCTCACTGGCCTCACCATTAAGTGTTTTCTATCTTCATGTCAGGTTGTTCTGACTGAGCTTCTGTCTGAACCTGCCTGGTTTTGTAGAAGGACAAAAGTGAAGGGGTTTTCTGGCCTTATTTAGCAGGCCAGCTATGTTTTCAACTCCTCAACAGGATACTTTACACATGATACCACTCATTTCACCAAGATTTATCTGGGTTTAAGATTAGGATGTAAATGTAAATTGATACTTGTATAGCGCACTACTCACCCGCAAGGGTCTCAAGGCGCTTGTACGAATACTGCTGTGGAACCCATCCTGGCTTTCCCTGTGAGGTGTCCACTCCTGGGCACCCCCAAGGTGGAGGCCAGGCATCCTTAGCGTTGTGGGGGCCGTTGTGGAGATTAAGCAAGCTATTGCCCAGAGTTGCAAAGTGGGACTCCATGATTGGAATAGGCACCCTGGTCCCGGGCTAGACCTCTGCATCAGGGTCTGCCGCTCTAACCATTGAGCCACACTTCTAGTATAAAATACTAGACGTAGACTAAGGAGAATGTAAATAAGCACAGGCCAACCACAATTGATGAAATCTAATTAACCCAGTGTGGTGGACCGGTCTGCAGACATTGCTTGGGTCATGGACGGGGCAGATAGGGGACAAGGGTCCTGCACAAGCTGTGATGTTATGAGTGAGATGACACACACAGGGTAGGTAGAACTGATGTAAGTTTTGGGTTTCCTTCTGCTTTTCTTTCATCCGCGCAGCTAGGTGGGGGCGGTCCACCCTAGGCAGCACTATTTTGGGGACGGGGGCTGTCTAGCCCTGGGCCGTGTCATGTATGTGCATGTAACTTAATTGATCGAGGTAACTATTAGCGGCAATACTACGTGTCTATCGGACCTCTTTCAGGTGCTCACTGTCCTTTTTCCCCAGCAACCCCCCAGGGGGCGGCAATCTGAAGGATAGCCCCGGGCGCCACAAGCTTTAGCTATGCCTCTGGAGTGCATTGCCTGGCCTTCAAGCAACTCCTGGAGGTCCAAAGGACTCGTTGTGGTTCCCCCTTACAACTGCATCTCTGGGAGGAGAAGAACTTGCAGACCCTACATCCTAAAGACTTGAGAGGAATCCCTGGGAAAGTCGAGACTGGTAAGTTATACTTTTGAATGTGTCACTAAACCTAAATGTAAGTGTTGCTTTTAATTTAGCTGGTGCTAATGTGTTGTTCATTCTTTTTAAACATATAAACCTATATAAAATTATTTTGTTTTTGGGGAATTTTGTAGCATTATTGTTGTTTATCTCATTTTATTCATTTTTAATGTTTTATCAATATGTGTCTTTTGTTGTATCCAGATTATAGGGTTCAATCTCCATTACATTTCACATGATTTTATGGTGCTTGCAAGTGTTTATACACCAAATAACATATTTCATATATATGTTTTATATTGTAAACATCTGTTTATTTTACGAGGTATGCAATAATAATTATATTCATTTTCTTTTCTCTTTTAGGTTGCTTCATTTTCTACTTTAAACTCATTTCATGTATAATCTAGAACTTTAAAATGTCATTTCTTTGTAATTTATTATAGGTCCAACACTCAGGGTACCTGGACAACCATCTGTCACTGCTACTGATGATTAAGCCCGGTTGGCAAACTCCGCTACGTTTGAGGAGTTTGTAGAATTCTGGTACTCAGTGCTCTGCAGGGGAATGCAGAGTTCTTGGATTCGGCCTGTCAGGCATGAAGCAGAGTTATTTTTTCATTGACGCCCTCAAGTCTTGTTTTGGCACTCAACCGCAAGCAACAAGATGCTCTAGGGCCACTTGTGAGCGAACACAAAATTTATCGTACTACTAGCGAGCTCTCCTGAGACTTCACACTCACTCGCACTGCTTCTGGCCACGACGGCGCCAATCTAGTACACATCTCAAACAGAGCCGTCAAGCTTCTTTTCTGCTGGAGATGCAGCTGAAAGGCGTTTGGAGTGTATTTTCTGTTCAAACTGGCCATTGGAGTTGTTTAATTGGTGCGAGAAGCCTTTTATTAAACTTTTCTTTTCAAACAGAAAGGTAGTGCCTCAGCGTCTCCAAGTTCCAGTTCCATTCCAGAAGGCTCTTCCTAGTGCTTTGTCCCTGTCATGGTCACTTTTCATTTGGATTTGGAGCTGGAAGTATCACTCTCCTTGTGTGCTGCATATATACAATTGGATTTAGGACTTTGAATTTGAGACTTCACAAGTAAGTCGAAATACTGGTGTATAAGTGTGTTCTTGATTTGATTGGGGCTTGCACCTGGATACATTTGTACTTTTATTCGATTTTTTTAATTTATTGTGGTAGGCAGCCTATAGTTTTAGTCGGGCCTAGTTATTTTTTGCATGTAATTTATCTTCTTTTGTAAAGGAAACATGTTGCACAGTTCAGTACATTTTCTTCTCCATTTTGTTTTATTACAGTTGCATTACTGATTGATTTAATTCACTATGAGGCACAGTCTGCTAATTGGCCTTTCAACCAGTAGGCCCAGTACAAGTCATGGATGTATGAAACACCTGTTTTTGTGATGTCTGTTGAATAATTTAAACGTAATTTAGGCCATGGATGGCATTGGATTAAATTGCATTTTGGGGGGTATTTCAAATATTCTTCTGAAAACAGTGTAAAGGTGGGCTAATTATATTGTATGCCTTTGGAGGATGGGTGTTGTTGTAAAATGTCTTAGTCTAGTTAATTTACTTTTTTTAACATTGCTGAATTAATGCTCTTTTTTCTGGGTTATCAATCTATGCCTCCTTTGTCTGGCCAGTGTGTGAGTGTGTTTGCCATAGGCCACCATTAGTCTTTGTTCCCCATGCCATATGGCCATGGGACATTTTGTATAGTCAGTGCCCATAGGCATGCCTGTCTTCTTTGTTCCCCAAGCCTTCTTTCTTGTTGTTGTGACCATGTGGTTGATGGCCATTTTGTGTAGGCAGCCAGTGTGCTTGTGCCTTAGGCCTGCATGCTTCCTTTGTTTGTGGCCATGCCTCCTAGCTTGCTGTTTGACCATGTGGTCAGTGGCCATTTTGTGTAGGCAGCCAGTGTGCTGCTTTTGCCATAGGCCTGCATGTCTTCTTTGTTGCCCATGCCTTCTTGCTTGTTGTTGTAACCATGTGGCTGGTGGCCATTTTGTATAGGCAGCCAGTGTGCTTTGCCATAGGTCTGCATGTGTTCTTTGCTTGTGGCATGCTGACCATGCCTCCAATGCCTCCTTGCTTGCTGTTTTGACCATGCAGCTGGTGGCCATTGTGTGTGGGAAGCCAGTGTGTTTTTACCATAGGTCTGCATATTTTCTTTGTTCCACATGCCACCTTTATTGTTGTTGTGACCATGTGGCTGATGGACATTTTGTGTAGGCAGCCAGTGTGCGTTTGCCATAGGCTAGCATGTGTTCTTTGTTTTTTGGATTTACATTTTTAAGTTTTATTTGTTCAAATTTTAATTTCCCCCCTTTTTCTAACATACGGCATCAACCCCATGTCTGCTATAGATGCACAACAGCATTCATTGTCTAAGGATTATTCCATTGTCACCTGCATCTCCCTGGGTGCCACATCCCAAGGTGATGAACACAAAGCAAAGAGTTATATCTGTATGTTGTTGTTTCTCTTTCTTCAGTGTACACCATGAAAGTTTATGCCGTTGTGGTTTCATGAATGGATAGTTACACTGTATTGCTAATTATTTATGATAACTTAAGTAACCACACTAAATTATATTGTTTGTACAACTAATTGAACTGCAACAATGCCACATTTCACGGATGTTCTTCTTGCTTGTTTGCTTTTAGGTGCACAAGACAAGAGACATCATTCACAGTACTGCCAGACAGAAGGTCTGTGTATGACTGACTTACCAATATGGGCATCTCTTCAGCTTGTGAAGATAAGTGCCACTGCCAACTGAAAGCTTCAATTTGGCCTCAAAGAAAGGTGCTGCCAAGAAAGTGGCCAGTGGGGAGGAGAAGAGGCAGATTTCCACCACTGTTGTGCTGACCGCAACCTTTTTGGGCAAACTGGTGCCGGCCGCACCGGCCTACAGCAAGCAAGGAGTGCACCACTCCTGCATCAACAGCACCACCCCCAACTTACACCCAGGACCATGTCTGTCAGTGAGGCGCCACTGCAATCATGTTGATGCTGATGAGTAGTGACACTGAATTGGATTTGTCCCTGTAGTGAGGATGAGCCTTACATTCACACAATGTTGAGTTCGCATGGGTTTATTGCACGCTTAAACGCCATTTTGCTTTCCAGCTCTGCTTTGCACAAGACACGCACTTGCGATATTGTTTAGAGAAGGCTGAGTATTTTGCTTCACATGAGAGTAGCTTGTTATGCTACATTTCTAAACTGCCTCGCTAGTTTAGTCTGCACATGGAGAGCCGAGATGGTCAAGGTTATCTTGGACACTGTGTCTGTTATTTGGAATGATCCTCGCACGTTTTAGCCATAACACATATGCAGCTGTGGCCACCTCTGATACTGACGCGTTTAATAATGCACTGTGCAACCATGATCACAGACACTTGGAGAACATTCGTAGCCTGACAGCTTATGCAGAACTCGATGTGATCCACTACTGCTGAGTATCAGAGGTATGGGGCCGTCCAAGTAATCCTATGAGACCTTCATTAGTTTGAAACTAACTCACTAACTAGGGAGGGTGAAATCTAGGTACATTTTAAACCTGTTTCCCGTTAGCATTATAAGATGCTTTCTCCCTTTGTATTTTATGGAATAGTAACAATGCTGACAACCTTGTTTCTGATAATATGTTTGCTTGCATTATCTAAGGCACTGCGCATGAGATCACGGCGTTAGAAATAAACATTTTCAAACTTTCACGTGTCTCTATTTACTCCTTGTTTTGGACTGGTGTAATACTGTGACCAAAGAGTGCTCTTTTTATCCACCTTACCTGAGGTATCCTAAGTCGCATGTTCTGGATTGACTAATCATTGGTGTTTTTGCTATAGGACGAAGAACCAATGAGTCACTGATTGCTAGTCTGGTAGGGGGTTTGTGTACTAAGGTGGGTTTTGGTACACCCTAATTCACTGAGGTACTAAGTCTCTATGCACACTTCTGTTCAGGAGCAGAATCCCTGCAACATGGCGCCCAACGTAGTTTGGTCTTATTTACAAGGCGCTTGAGTAGTGCTAATATCAGTCCTTAACCCCCTCACTATCGTTTCCGGATAACGGTAGTGATAGATAAACCTACCTATAGTTACATAGGTCTTTTCAAGCTTGAATCTTTGCAAACGGTTTCCTTTTGAATTACCACCCAGTTGTGCTACATAGATTCTTCATTGTACCACTTTCTTATTGTATCATTATGGGTGACGTTGACATACCGCAGCATAGTCGCATTGCAGTACGCAATCATTTGCAAAATTTTAACGGCGACCTGGAGAGCATGGCAGTAATCATGGTTGTGAGTGCAGAAGTAGTATAGTCAGTCAGTCAGTCAGTATGAAGTAGCTTTCCCTTATGAGATCTTTTACTCGTGGGTGACCTTCCCTGCAGTGAACGCAAATACTGGTGTGTTTCATACGTATACTCACACAGCCGTGCCCGCGGAATATGTTCCTTATAGGACACCGGAAGTTCCAATTAATGCTTGGCAGCACCGAGTTTGGTTTAATGGCGCCCTTCCCCACTCTTTAGCGACAACTAGATTAGGTCCTTTGTCCATTCCAGGTGCTACTTGGCCTGTTTTAGCTGGATTTACACCGCATCCTCAAGCAGAAGCGGTTCCCGTTGCCGATCTGAGGTGCCTACATACTGTTGTGATTAGCGTTATTAGGTCCTTAGTAGTACATCACCCGCAATCTCCCGGGCGGGGCTCCGGGTGTTGCGGCGCTTCCAGCCAGACCGAGCGGAATGAAACTTAGTCCTGTAATGGTTAATGTAGTTATGGGCAAGCGTCCCCAAGATAAGGATGATATGTCTTTCTGGCTTGCAGAGAAATTTGATCAGCTGGAAGCAGTATTTCCTAACACGACTCCTGTTGAAAAACACAGGATTCTTACAATTAGTTTGCCTAAAGACTTGATACCGGAAGCCGGTGGCTGTGAGTCATGGGGTAAGATCTTTGCGGCTGTGTACACGAGGTGCTTTGGCACACCGTCAATGGCTGTTCTTCCCTCGGTCATTAAGCATGTTCAAGACGAGCAGGACCTGAGGCAGCGGTTGAATTGGGAATGAGACTATGCGGCACATTTGACGTAGTTTCCGATCTCATCCTTTCTAATATAAAGGGAGATGCGGTGAACTTTCAGGTGTCTAATGCTTTGCAAGCGGTACCCGATGCCGATAAGCCCCGTCAGTTGCCAAGAATTATTACGGCTGCTTATAAAACCATTGGCCGTAATAGTTTGGGTGTCAAGCCGTTCTCTACTAAAGACAAAAAACAACCCCAAGGGCCGAAGTCTGAAAAATATGACCAGCCCAAATCTAAGAAGCAAAATTGTTCTAAGAACAAAAAACAGGGTAATCACCAACAGAAGCAGAGTCTCGTACTGCATCTCCTGTGCCAACGTCTACAGAACGTATTTATGACTTGCGCGATCGCGTTACGATAAAATCACCTGATCGTTTTCAGGTTCCTGATCAACGCTCTCCTCGTTCTTTACAGGACACATCGGCATCGTCGACCGTGGTGGAGGAGGCGGCACAAGCAGGACGATTCTACACCGAAAAGACCACAGTTTCAGAAAAAGCAAGTCGCCGCATTAACAGCAAGATATGCCGCAGATAGTGAGAACACAGCTTCGGAATCAGACATGGGCGCTGACGCTGTTGGACAGCGCAGCGGAGATTGCCATAGTTCACAAGGCGCTCCGTCCACTACTGAAGGTGACAGCGACTGACACTTATGTTGTTGTGGAGACAGCTGACACTAGAGTAGCTCCCCCTGACAGGCTTTTTGAGATTCAACTTTTAATTGAAGGTGACATACAACGTACCATAAAAGGGGTATTTGGGAAAATCTAACTACAACGTATGACATTTTGTTAGCGGAAGCTGACAGGCCCCCACCTTTTGTTCTCACTGCTCTGAGAGGGGAGGAGGTAATACTCCCTAGTTTCGCGCACACAGTGTCGAAAGAGCATGCGCTGAATTTTGCAGAAGAGTGGGCTTAGGCCCTTGCTCCGGCTTTGTAGAGTACTCACTGTGGTTGGGATAAATTCTCCCCAGACATGGGATTCCCCTACGGTCGATGCCCCAGCCTCAACTTCAATATCCCATGCAACGTGAAGCTAAGGCTTCCGTGGCGGAAATACTTGAACAATTGGAATATCAAGGTGTAATTGAAACTTGTGTGTCTCCGATGAATAACTCACTGTTTACTTTCACCAAACCTGACGGTTCGTACAGTTTGGTATTTGATTACAGGCATTTGAACTAGCATTGCCGTACCTGTGCAGTACAGAACACCTACGGCTCTGCTTTAGTGGATGGTCTCGTGCGTAAAAGGTTTGAGACCAGACTTGACATATCCAATGTTTTTTTTGCCCACAACTTGTCCAGCTTAAGTAGTCAATGGACCAGTTTTACAAGTGGTAGCAAACAACGCCAATACAAACGTTACCTATGGGCTATAAGAATAGTCCAGGCGTGTTTGCTGCCCGTATTGTCTCTCTTTTGGAGAGAGTTGACCCAGAAGCGTGTTCGTACGTGGATGACATCTATCTCACAGACAAAGAAATTTGGGCGCATCTGTGTCACGTTAACCGCATATTTTGTTGTTTTGCGGACTTCGGTTACAAATTCAACTTGGCAAAGTCACACATTGCAGAGTACATAGTGTTGTTTCTGGGCTATGAGCTCAACAATGAAGGTCGAGGCTTAGCTCCCCACTTCTTGGAGAAATGTGCACAACTGTGTGCTCTTACAACTCTGAAAAAATTACAATATTTGATTGGATTTTTGAATTTCGGGCGTACTTACATTCCCGATTATGCCCAGCGTATCAAGCCATTATATACCTTGATACAACCAACTTATACCAAATCGTGCTGGCAGCTTGAACATACAGTTTCTAACAACAAAGTATAGCGGTGGGTCACAAAAACAAGAACAGACTAACTAAGCAACTGACGACATGTACTCCTCGGCAGTATTTAGTGACATAACTCCACTAAGATCAACAGGGTACTTCATTCATGTAAGAAGAAAATACCCATCAGTAGTCGACCTGTACCGCCCTTTTCATCATATGGGTTCCTTCATACCACGAAGGAAAGATGTTTTCACCAATACTAAAGTATTAGGCTAGAAAGGAGCCCAGTGACATATACAAAATTTGTGTAGGCGGTAGGTGACAACTGTTAAGCAGTGCAAAAATAATGAGTGAAAAAGTGAAAGAGTGCTATTTGAGACTAAAATTAGATAGACAGGAGGAAAAATATTTTAATCAAGACCTCTCTGCTTCTAAATCAATAAAAAAGTAGTGCGATTTTAGTAGTTTTAATTAATAAGTACTATTGAATTCTAAACTGGTCAACATGTTTCTGCAGATTTTCAAGGATCCCAGTGGTATCCACTGCTTTCTTCAGGACCGGTAAAGCTACTGCTTAAAAACAGAGTGAGAATATGTAAAAATTATAATGAAAATTTATCACCTGGGTATTGTGAATAAAACGTAATTCTCCCAGCTGGTTGTTCCACATTCCAGACTCATGATAACCACACCAACCTGGTGATAAGAATCGTACCTGGGGCGGTGGGTTTCACGTACCTTACTTTTAACGAAGGAGACACAGTACCTATCGCTTACAAGTCACTCTTGTACACTTCGGCTGAAATGCGTTTTTCTGCTGTGGAAAAAGTTTTGACAGCAGTGCAAATAGCGATTCTAAAGGAACGCGCACTGTCGCAGGGAAAACGCATGTTGGTTGTTACCCCGTATCCTGCCCTGGAAGCAGTGACGAAAGCCAGTGTACCAAATTCAAAAGCCTTACACCCACGGTGGATACAATGGGCTACGTCTTTGACGTCTCCCGATGTCACGATTGTCTTTGACACCTCCTTACAGACGCAAGAGTTCTTGCAGTATGAGTTTGTTCATCCTGCTCCTCTAACCATGCGTCCTTTGGAGGAGTTCCATTGTGTCATTTACACTGAAGGTTCTGCGCAAGTTGGGCATGGGTCTAAGCACGCATATGTCTCGGCCTGTGCTATTGTGGTAGGTACTATAGTGAATGGTGAATTCAAGTCCGATGTCGTACATACTCAGACATTAGGGGACTGTACCACCCAATTGGCAGAGCTACGTGCTCTGATGCTTGCATTGGAGTAAGCAGATCCTGGTGTGACTACTCTCATTGTGAGTGATTCTTACTACTGTGTCCAGTCTTACAATGACAATCTAGTTTTTTGGACTCTGAACGATTATCGTGGTTCCAAGGGTAGCACAATAAAACATAAAATGATCTGGGTTCGAGTGACAGAACTCAAGGAGCAATTGCCAATTGTGTATGTAATTCATACTCTTGGTCATCAGCGTTTAGGAGTTCGCGTTGTTGGCAATTCTTTAGCCGATGAGGCCGCAAGATCAGCGGTAGCTACATACTTGGTTGCAGCAGTTACGCGTTCCAAAAGTAAAACAGATGATGACATCTTGGCAGCTATTGCCGCAACTGAGAAGGGTGAGAAATATCCTACTGGATTCCCTTCGGAGTACTCTTATCATTTAAGTCCCAATACAGTACCTTATGTGAAGATACCTGACGTTGGTAACAGATTGATTCCCAACGCGGACCGCAGGCCCACACTGATTACAGCTGCCCATGAAGGTGTTGCGTCCGCGCACGCCGGCGTTTCGGCTACTGTATCTCAGCTTCAACTGCGTTACTGGTGGCGGGGACTGTATAAACAGACGTGAGATTATGTCCTTCAATGTGACATATGTCAGCAAATCAAACCTTCTTCGGCTGCGCGTCCACCCCAGACACAGTTGTACATTTCTAATAAACCACTTGGTTGTGTTTATTTAGATCCCTGCGGTCCTTTTTCTTCTGATACTGCGTATAAGTATATCTTAGTTGCAGTTGACTCTTGCACCCGCTTTGTTTGGTTATGGCCGCACCGAAGTGCTGATTCACGAACTGTCATAAGAGACTTGCGTATCTTTGTGGGAATTTTTGCCTTTGGCACCTTCAATTCTGACCAGGGTCCTGCGTTCGCCTCTAAGGCGTACAAGGATGCCACGGGGTCTTTGGGGGTCCAAGTCAAATTTTTGTCTCCATACAGGCTTGAAGGCAACAGTGTTGTGGAACGAATGAACCATGATTTAAAGCAGCCTTTGACAGCCTGAGTCATCGGTACTGAAAGGAACTGGCTAATCCATCTCAATACCGTACAGCATGCTCTTAATAATCTCCCTAGAAGGTCTCTGGGAGGGCGGATCCCATACGATATGCTCTTTGGCATAAAAATGTATGTCCCGGACCTTGACGGTCTGGACTCTGCGGCGTCTGCTGCACCCTTTGATGTAGATGAACATTGTAATGTTTTACAGTCTCTACAAAAGACGAGAGACAGTCTTGCAAAGGAACACTTGCCCTCCACGTCTGATTCTACGTTGCAGATCCCGGTAGTTGGCTGGCTACCCAGAGTTGGAGAACTGGTGCGTGAGAAGATCGAGAACAAGAAAGAATTTGGCCCCTCGTATCGAGCACCAGTTCCTGTACTTGGAGTGCAGGGCACAAGAACAGTCATATTACCATCACTTCCAGGTCGTAAAGAAAAGAGGTACATCTCCATAGACAATGTCAAATTACACAGAGTGGCCGATTCTTCTTAGTATGACACCTGCAGTCTCCTTTCCGGCTATGCTGAGAAATACTGTTTTCGGGCCGGCTGGCAGTGTCTTAGAGATGTCTGCTGTATCAAGTCCTTTATTGAATATTTCACCTCAAGATCCTCTTGATGAGACTGAGTATACATACCCCACTGACTTGTCGTTGCCTGATTTACAAACTAGGTTGGCAAATGAGTCCAGATTTTCCTTTGACACTAATTCCTCGACATCGAAGTCCCCTTCGAAGATTTCAGTTTTAGCAACATGGTTCAAAAAGCATTTTTTAATTCCTCCTTGTACTTACATTTGGTTGGTACTTTTTTCAATTTTTTTGTTTATGTCAATTGGATTTGTAGTTTTTTTCTTTCGTTTGGTGAATGGCCATTACGTTGAGAAACAATTAGTTATTCAACCAATTAATGGAACATTGGCACCCTACTTCTCCTCACACCGCATCAAGAGAGACTTGGAGCACGTTAACATCACTGCTTGGCCAGTTTTAGATGGAATTGTTTGGGATGCAGTGAAGTTCCAGATTCATGGTCCGACTGAAGTCATTAATGTCCCAAATGTACTGAGGGTTTCCATGGGGGATGTAATTAAGCAGAATATACATACCGATGATGGGGATGTTCCGGCTGTCGAGGCTTTGTTTGCAGATTTGAAATATTATGCTGCCTTTGATGCTGAAGAATTATATTTGAGTTCTGCTAACTATGGTGATTTGTATTGTTACAAACACTTTTGAAATCACTACCTTCACAAGGCGAACACAAGAAGGAATAGGGTGAATTATACCCAATGGGAACACTGCCCTTCTCCTATAGAAGGGAGGTCCAGATCTCTTTTAAAGAGATTCACATATTTAAAAAAAAAAAAAACCCTAATGCATTTTATTTTGAGATGACCGAAAAGTCCTCTTCCAAAGTTAGACTGACCCACACCAAATTATTATATTCCAAGTCTTTTCTTGACCAATTGGCTCTAGGGGGCTATGAGCTGTGGAAAGATACCATTGATCTTAAATCTGTTTGGGGTTCTAAAAGCTGGCAAGTACAAGGCACAGAGGCTTTGCATCGTGCATGTCTCAACACGAACCATATGTTTTTTTTGAATTTGACTATTTCACAAACCACCTGCTTTGGATTGGCTACTACAAAAAAATTAAATGCACCTTCGTTTCCAGAGTTGGAAGAGTATCCCGGCTGGGATAATTACTCCAAAACCTCCATTAGAGAATTGCAAGCGTTAATGCTGAATTCTTCCTTTAACATCTCTAGTTTGGATCCTGAAGTTGGTTGTTGTGGCACAAAAGTGCTGATTCCTGCCAGCATCGGTTTCTGGGTTTGGCCCGTGGCTACACACAGGTTAGGGTGGATCCCCGTTTTGAGAGTGACCATTCTGTCACTACCTATTCTGTAGGCAAGCTATGCCAGAATAGGATCAAATACTCCACTTTAGCGTCAGTTAAACTTCACCTGTCTAGACTGACTGATGATGTTGACCTGAATGACTTTATTAAAGGCCTTACAACTGGTAGATCCAAAAGATGGGTATAAGCTGTTTACAACGAAGTTTGGAAAATGTCCCAGATTGAGTCTGCTTCGAGGTTGAGAGCCACAGATCAAGCTAATTTAGAAAAAGTGCTTGCTGTTGTAGATAATAGCATTAATATGCTTTCTTCCCGCATTTACACTCTAGATAATATAGTATAGTCTGTTGTTGATATAGTGCAAGAAGATGTTTCTGTTTTGTTCCATGGTCAAAATCAATTGCGCTCTATAATGCAGTTTGCTTGGATCTTGCAAACGTTAAGGCAGGACGAGTTCCTTGGGATTACATGAATACGTCATCGTTATTTGCACCTTTTAATTTGACTGACAAACAGCAATTCATGTCAATGAAAGATGCCACGTTTTCTATGTTGCGTATTGAAAGACTTGAACCCTTGCCATTTTCTGTGGCCGAAACAAATTCTGCTGTGTGGCTTATTCACGGAATGATAACGTTACCTTTCAGCCAGTTTAAGTTTGAAGCTTGCATGAAATAATATGCTATAGGCAGATATGAACCCTTAGGCAGTACTTATCTCCATGAAGCTTGGTCACTACCATTTACCTATAGGTGTCTAAGGGAGGGTAAAGAAGTTTATTTGAATGGTGAGGATTGCACAACAGCGCCAGACTACTCTTGAATTTGTAGACACATACAATTGCATGGCTCTTGTATTCAGGAGGCCCCTAATTTAGCCTGTATTTTGAAAGGCACTCCAACACCTGCTATCATACCAACATTCACTTTACTGGCAAACAGGAGTTATTTACTGTTAAATAATGCAGATTGTTGTGGGATGTTGGCTGGTATCGCTTATGTGGTTACGGTCACTGAGCGTGTAATTTGCTGTAAAAAATGTTCTGTTCACTCCTCCGCATGGGAAACTGGATGTTTCCATCTGGCCGTCGATTGAAAGCAGAGTTCAACCAAATGAGTCGTATAAGAGCGCTATTGTCTCAAAAAGAGGTCACTCTTTCATCTGCTAGAGAAACATTTGTCCTTCACGTGGCAAATACCCGCACTGAAGTGCATTTGTTATTAAATACTGACCTGCCCTTGCTTTTTGGGGAGTTAATACACACTATCTTTAATGCGTCCTCGACTACGGGGTTTGCACACTTTTTTAAAGTTATAAGCAGTGGCCTTGTGATTTCTTTTGAAACTATTTTTGGTGTGTTCCCCGCATTTTTTTATTTGATTTTTTCTAGCATCTTTGGTGGATTTCTCTTAATGCTCGCATTAGTTGCTGGTGTGCTGCTCTTAATTTGTTTGCTTAAAAATGGATGCACATCCTGCAGCAGCATCAATATGTCCCGGCTATTTCTGCTCCGTAACCTAATGCTTAGTTACTATGGAGCGCTGCCTCTAGCAACATTGATTGCAGCTTATGGATTATCGTTTCGATTCTCCTTTTTCACATGCGTTCAGCCTGTTTTACATTGAGTGAGCTGCGATTTCGACTGGGCCCTGGATTTGTGTCTCTGCGGTACGGTGCCTCCCAACACGGATTATGACCATCTGATGAGCCCCTTAGTGGTTCATGACTTGCTCTGTTCTGGCGGCGGGATTACGGCCGTAGCAGCGATAGATGGAATAATGGGGCGTTGGAATGTTTTTGCAGCGGCGCATGACTTCTTGGAACGCAGTTATATTGAAGATGATCCGAGTTTTCCTCTGATGGTACTAGAGGCTCCGGTCATTGAGGAACATGTATGTTCATTCCCACTATTGGATTGGATGGCTGAAATGTTTTCAGATGAGAACAATCACTTCCTATTTGAGGCTGTTGCCACATACTGTGCTTATACGCTGTTAGAATGAGACTCTTTATTTTGATACCTATTCTCAATTTTTTAGCTATTGCTTTCTATCAAACAGCGAATATTTTTTTTGGGGCACATTTGAACTTGACTCTGCTTTTCAGGCTTGGACTCTGTGTTCCTAATTCGCTCACATTTATATCACGTGCTTCGATCAAGGGAGGACGAGCCTTACATTCACACAGTGTTGAGTTAGCATGGGTTTATTGCAAGCTTAAACGCCATTTTTGCTTTCCTGCTCTGCTTTGCACACGACACGCACTTGCGATATTGTTTAGACAAGGCTGAGTATTTTGCTTCACATGAGAATAGCTTGTTATGCTACATTTCTAAACTGCCTCGCTAGTTTAGTCTGGATATGGGGAGCCGAGACGGTCAAAGTTATCTTGGACACTGTGTTTGTTATTCGGAATGATCCTCGCACGTTCTAGCCATAACACATATGCAGCTGTGGCCACCTCTGATACTGGCGCATTTAATAATGCACTGTGCAGGCATGATCACACACACTTGGAGAACATTCGTAGCCTGACAGCTTGTGGAGAAGTCGATGTGATCCACTATTGCTGAGTATCAGAGGTATGGGGCCGTCCAAGTAATCCGATGAGACCTTCATTAGTTATAAACTAACTCACTAACTAGGAAGGGTGAAATCTAGGTACATTTCAAACCTATTTCCCATTAGCTTTATAAGATGCTTTCTCCCTTTGTATTTTATGGAATAGTCACAATGCTGACAACCTTGTTTCTGATAATATGTTTGCTTATATTATCTAAGGTACTGCGCATGAGATCACGGCGTTAGAAATAAACATTTTCAAACTTGCACGCAGCTCTATTTACTCCTGTAAGACTCTAACGAAAGAGTGCTCTTGTTATCCCCTTACATGAGGTATCCTCAAACACGGCTCAGCTCCTAAATACCTCCAGAATTTGACCCAGGCTTATACGCCCAGTCGAACTTTGAGATCAGCACTTCATGGTGACTTTTCCATCCCCAGATTTAGACTGGCTAAAATGGGAGGTCGCTCCTTTTCTCACTTAGGCCCAAAATTCTGGAATACTCTTCCTGTCTCTTTAAAGACAGAAACTAATCTTTTTCATTTCCGCAAGGGACTGAAAACTTGGCTCTTCCAGCAGTAACGCATAGCCTTGTAAAAATCAGCTCGCCAGTCTTTCTTCTTTAGTCTATCCCTGAGCGCCGGGAAACCCACTGCGGGTAGCTGCGCGCTTTAGAAGTTTAAATAAATAAATAAAAATAAATAAATAGGTCACATGTTCTGGGTTGACTAATCATTGGTGTTTTTGCTATAGGACGAAGAACCAATGAGTCACTGATTGCTAGTCTGGTAGGGGGTTTGGGTATTAAGGTGGGTTTTGGTACTCCCTAATTCACTGAGGTCCTAAGTCTCTATGCACAGTTCTGTGTAGGAGCAGAATCCCTTTCACAAAGTAGCACACAATCATTTCAGGAAATCGAGGAAAGTGGACAGCAGCCGTAGCCACAACCCTCCAGAACAGGAGGTTGAGCGTCTTCTGAGCAAGAAGTTGAACCTCCTCTTTTAGAATCATTGGCTCTCAGTTCTCCAGAAAGGAAAAACAATGGTACTACTCAATCACTTTCTCCAAGCACCACTTCTGATGATGATAGGGGCATGAAGTGTCCAAGAGACAATAGGAGAGGCAAGGGAAAATAACATTTTGCAAAAGACGTAGGGGCTGATTATGAGTCTGGGGGTCCATGGGCCGCCAGACTCGCCGTGGCGGTGTTCCAACCACTGGATTATGACTCTCTGCGTCATTTCAACAGTAAACCACTGGCTGCGCCATGACGGTGGGTGGCGTGCGGAGGGGCAATACAATATGCTGAGTGGGACTGGTAGAGTCCTGCTGAGCATATTTCGAGTTCCTCCACCGCCACCACGAAAAGGCTGGTGGTGGGGAAACAAAGTGGGCCCTAGCGGCCCATACAGGGCCCCCCAGCCTCCCTTACTATGGGGATGCATTCAGAGATGCACAACATGTGCCCCCCTGTCTGCTCGCATCCCCAGTTTTAGCATGGCATGAACTTCACAGTCCATGCAGTGCTGGAACATTGTTGCCATTCCCATTGCGGTACATTTTTTCAGGGCATCCCGTGGGAATGGCAAGAGGACCATCCGCACAAGTACAAATCGTAATCAGACAAGCAGTCTTTGTGTTGCTTTTGTGCTGCTGCAATGGTAGAGAGCTGGCTCAGGAGCGCCAAAATCGTAATCATCCCCTTAGACTTATGGAAGTGGACATTGAGGATGATGATGATGATGAGGCAGTCATGGTGGAAGGTGGCACAGAGGAGTTTGACATTGCTATTCAACTTATTCTGAGGGATGTGGCACAGGTAGCACCACCACCAGCTCTTATATTTGCAAAGCTCAGCTGAGACCTGCACCAACCCCTGTCTCAGGAGAATCAGAGAGGCAATCAACGACATGCCCACCTACCTCCAGTTTTATTTCAGGCATTGGCAGTGGCACTGTAAAAAAAACTCCTCTCCAGTTTGGGACTTTTTTGCGGTTAGCAAAGAGGAGGAGCACATTGCAGTATGCACCATTTGTCACACATCGAGGTAAGCCTGGTGCACATTTTGGTACTGAGGGCCAAACAACTAATATGAAAAAACATTACACAATGAAGTGGGAGGAACACCTTCAAAAAAATGCTTAACGTGGTTGTGGTGGTGAGGAGAGCCAGGGAACATCAGCTACAAGAACAAGTCCAATCACGGTGGAAGATGATGATGAGGAAGAAGAGGGTTACATCTTCACACAAAGTTGTCCTGTCCCCAGCTGTGGGCAAGCAGATTCACCCATCTCTGTGACTTCAGAATGGCACAAGATTCGGAGAGATATGGAGACACCATGTCAAACAGTGACTGCCCTATCACGATGAAAATTGAGTCTACAACCACCATCTACTTCCCAAAAGATGCCTGTGTCAGTG
This sequence comes from Lissotriton helveticus, assembly GCF_964261635.1. NCBI lineage: Eukaryota > Metazoa > Chordata > Amphibia > Caudata > Salamandridae > Lissotriton > Lissotriton helveticus. The sequence continues at coordinate 123,831,827 of NC_136067.1, forward strand.
GACCCAGAAAAGGAGAAAATCTGGCTACCATTATGGGCGTGTGTAGGCAGGAGGGGCCCTACCGGCAGAACCACCCAAACACATGTTTTTACAATTGGAAGCGCTGGGCTGCCTCCCTTTTTCTTTTGTGTAAGATGGGATTTTTTCACAGTTGCTGTTCCTGTGCTGCATTAAGATGTGCTGCAATTGGTTGGACAAGCTTTGCAGAAAAGTGTTGTTTACACCATCCACCTAATGACAGACATGTGGACCAGTTGTCAGGTGACTGATTACACGTGCATCACTGTACAGTCTGCATCTCTTTTGCGGGGATAACGCTAAAGATATCTGCAGATCTTTGCCCTGAAGAAAGTTTTAAGAGCGTTCAGCTGTGGCCATGTTCACCATGGAGAAATCACATACAGCTAAAAAACATCTTGAAGGATTTTAAGAGCATGGTGTATGAATGGCTGAGAATCAGAAGTCTCAGAATTGAATTTGTTGCCATGGACAATGACAGTAACATAGTCAAGGACATGTCAGACAGAAGCTATTTCAGGGTCCTGTGTTCGGCCTATGGGATCAACCTGGTGGTGAAAGACTTCCTCAAAAAATAATACATAGTCAGCAACATACTGACCATCTGCAGAAGGATCTGCACTCATTTCAGCCATTCTTTTAATGCCCGGAAGCAGTTGTGGATTATTCAGAATTATAATAAAGCACCAATTAAAGCCCTGATACAGGAGGTGCCAACATGTTGGAATGCAACCTTTACATGCTGAAGCACCTGTTGAGGAGTACAAACAGATCAATGACCATGTCTTTCAGAGAGGAGGGGAGCAGTTGGGAAAACTATGACCATGGATGCAGATAAATGGTGCCTAGTCAAATGCCTGACACAGATGCTACTTCCCTTTTGAGACTTTCACACAGGTAGTTAGCATGAAGGACAGCAAGATGGGCCAAGCTATCCCGTTGTTCCATCTCCTACAGGACCAGATAAAGAAGGTTTCTGAAAGCTTTGACATCGCAGGTGTGAATGAAAACACAGAAGCACATGACTTGGTTGAGAACTTGGGGCCAGATGTAGGTAAATGTCATTTACCGATTCTTAAATACCGAATTTTACCGATTCGGTATTCAAGAATCAGTAAATGAGATGTAGAGAAAAAATCGGTATTTTTTACCGATTCGGTAAAAATCGGTATCGGACTTTCGGAATTTACCGAATCGGTATTTACCGAATTGGTATTTACCGAATCCGTAATTCCCATTCATCCCTATGGGCCAAAAGGCCCATAGGAATGCATTGGAAATACCAATTCGGTAAATTCTGAATCGGAAAGCAAGCAAATGTGAAACTAATGAAAACAGCCAATCAGGTGCTACCACCCTCCCCCTCCCTACCAGGAAGTGGCTACCCAGGCAGCTGCAACTCATTAGAAGGGTCTGGAGAGGTAGTCAGAGCTGAGCAGAGACACAGAGCAGCAGGGAGAGTTTTGTTGGAAGTTTACCACAAGAAAAATGGCAAGCAGCAGTGAGAGTCAGAAGGCAGAGAGAAAAAGAAAAATTAAGTTCAGCAGCATGGAGCTGCAGGTACTGGTGGAGGAGGTTGTGAGAGTCCACAAGCAACTATTTGGCAGGCACTCCCTCACTGTAACTGAGTCTGCCAAGCGTAAAATGTGGCTTGCAATTGCAGAAAAAGTCAATGCAGTGGAAGTCACAAGCAGGAATATTGAGGATCTGATGAAACGCTTTTATGACATCAGGAGCCTCACCAAAAAGAAGATGTCAGAAATACATAAGCAGGCAGGCGTCACCGGTGGAGGCAGGAACCCAGCGCCCCCCCTGACTGACCTGGAGGAGTTGGTGGCCTCAACCATTGAGCCAGACAGCGTTGTGGGACTTGGAGATGTGGACAGCTCAGCCAGAACTACAAGAAAAGGTAAGACGCATGCACAGCATGACACCCCATACAAACCTGCTTCCCTTTACCTTTGGGGACAGGCCAACCCCAGTCCAGTACTGCTAGCACTATACAGGAGCAATGCATTATGGGAAATGTAGTCAGCTAATGTAAGACCATGTGTAACTGCACAGACATCAGCAAGGCACTGAAAGTAATGCAGAAAAATGAAAGTAAAATGTGTAAAGCATTTATTGTAGTGACTGTGACACAATAGCACTCAGTTGACATACACTTATTTATACCTAGGGGCAACATCAGGCAGTCGACCCACAGCAACAGAAGGGACTGCCCCAGCGAGGGAGGAGAGTGAGGAGGCAGGGCCAAGCCAAGTACAAGCCTCGCAGGAGGAAGAAGACACGACTGCCATCTCCCATGAAGATGAGACAGTACAGACCCCCGAGTTTCCGCACTCCCCACACCTTTCACAATCCCCTCCATTGGTTTTCTCACCAGAAACCTCCCCATCACTGTTCCTGTCCGCACCTGCAACCTCACCAGCCAGGAGGCGAGTCGTGGCCCCACTACCAGTAATGGAGGCAGCAGAGGGTGAGGCGCAAGCCACTGTACATGTGAGTCCTGCTGCACTGCAGTCCACCAATGAGCCAGTCACCTCGCGCAGAAGGCAACACAGACCCATCAGTGCAGGTGGACCTGGAGATGGCACTGTGTTCCGGGGGCTGGAGGGGAGCATGGTGCGCATACAACGGATGCAGGGAAAATCCATTCAGGCCTGCCATCGCCAATTTCGAGTCCTAAATGAACAAATAGGAGACATGGGGAAGGGCATCAGAGACATTGTTGAATCTAATAGGGAGGTAGCAAAAACAAATGCAGACAATGCAGCAGGAATGCAGCAAATGAGCAACTTCATCACCCAGCTCTGCTCAAAACTGGACAGCCTGGAACACACAAGGCGCAGGGATGCCCGTGTCCACAATACGGCCATTAATCGTCTGGCCACTGCCACATCCCAGCTATGCCGTAGAGGCATTAATATGCAGGAGAGCCTGACACAGAACACGGCCGAGGTCACCAGGGGCATGGCCAGGATCACTAGTGCACTAGAGGCTGTGCTCATTTAACACACTGCACAGAATCCTTCCCTGGATGTGGCAGAGGCAGACGACAGCAGTAGCTGCAGCAGCTTGGCAAGCGTTGGAGTAGCAGGCGCCCAGCTGAGGCTGCAGGCCATGCTGAAAGCAGTGACCAACATCCCAGTGGCTCAGGGAAGTGCGGGCGCACGTGACATTGCCGGTGTGGGTGAAGTAACCCGGGACATACTGTCCCCATGTTTATAATGTTTATGTTGTTGCACTTCAGTGCATGAACGTTGTGGCAACATTAAATTACGTTGTTCTCATTCACAACCTGTCTATGTCTCATTACTTACTCAGAAATAGTTGCGTGTAATCTCCTCACGTCTGTATCGGCCATCACTTGGTGTTGACACTCCAGCAGGTTGTGTTTCTGGCACAGCAATGTCATCGTCATGATCCTCATAGTCTGACAACTCCACCTCAGTACCCTTCTTCACAGCAAGGTTGTGCAACATAGCACACGCAGCAATGATCTTACAGCAAGTGATGGGGGTATACTGCCTTGCACCTCCGCTCTTGTGCAAGCATCTGAACCTGCTTTTCCAGATACCAAACGTATGCTCCACGACATTCATTGTGCTCTTGTGGGCCCGGTTATATCTCCTTTGGCTGGGTGTTGAGGGGTTGAGGTAAGGGGTGAGTATGAAGGAGCGGACGGCATATGCACTGTCGCCTAAAATGAAATGGTAATACATTACTCACATGCATACTTGTACTTCTTACTGCAATAGGTGTTATGGGGGTTGCACACTGTGTCTCACCTAGATGGTATCCTTCTCCAAATTCCCCTGCAGTCAGCCGTGCATAGATGCCGCTGTTTTGAAATATATAGGAGTCGTGGGTACTCCCAGGGAATTTTGCAACAAGGTCAGTGATGGCGCACTTTGCATTGCCAATCACCTGCACATTGATGGTGTGCGTTGACTTCCTATTCCTGTAGATGTATTCTGTGGCAGCAGGGGGACAAATGGGAATGTGCGTGCCATCAATGCAGCCAATTATATTGGGGAATCGTGCCATCTGGTAAAAGTCTGATTTTGTTTGGACCAGTTCAGCATAGGTTGCAGGAAAAGATATATAATGCTCAATCCTTTGTAACATGGCGTCAAGGAATTTGTGGAAAAACCTTGACAGGCTGCTCTGGGTCACCCCACCTACCGCAGCTACCACACTCTGGTAGCTCCCAGACGCTAGCAGGTGTAGGCTGCACAGCACCTGCACGTGGGGTGGAATAGCGTGTGCCCTTGGTGTAGTATGCTCCAACAGTGGGTGGAGGTCCCTGATGAGTTCCGTGATGGTGTCTGGGGCCAACCTGTACCTCTGGAGTATCTCTGCCTCTGTGAGCATGAACAGGGTGATCCTCTGTCTGTAGACCTGCTCCTCTCTCTGCCATTCCCTCTCTCCTTCCTCCTGTAGCCATAACCGTCTTGCAATGACATAAAATGCCGCCATTGTGCAAGTAGAATTGCATTTTGGGTCCATTTTTATGGGTTGCACCTGGTTACCACCTGATTTCAAACCATGGTAAATACCGACTCTTAAATACCGAATTTCAAGCAAATTCGTTATTTAAGAGCTTCCCTACATCTCAATCTTCCTTTTTACCAATTCTTATTTACCGATTCGGTATTTTACTGAATCGGTAACTTTACCGAATTGGTAAATTTACCGATTCGGTAAATTTACCGAATCGCAAACCGTTGCGATTCGCTAAATTTACTGATTTGGTAATTTTTCCGATTCGGTATTTTACCGATTCGGTAACTTTACCGATTCGGTAAATTTACCGAATCTGACGATTTTCGCTTTCCTACATCCCAATTGCTCAATACCGGTCGGTAACGGCCAAAAATACCGATTTTCGGCCGTTACCGACCGGTATTGGCCTACCTACATCTGGCCCCTGATCCTTTGTATTGCTTGTAATACAAGGCTGCAACATGACCTCATCACGTCCAAACAGTACATTTGTGCCATACTACTTTTCATGGTACAAAAAAAGTTTGGCCCACTTTCATTCCTTTTTCTGAAGGGGATGTTTTAAAATACAAGAGGTGGATTGTAGAGCAAGTAGGAGATTTGAAAGAAGAAATGATGGAACTTTGAATCCCACCCTGCAGTTCTGGGATGCCGCCTTCAACTTTAAGAGAGGGCAGTCTTGTCTCACAGCAGTCAAAAACACCATCAACAAGAACACTTACAACAGCATCAAAAGGACCAGACCCATCCTCTGCATTGTATTGGTTTCAATTGGCAGGGCTCAAGTCCAGTGCAGTGGCGAAGGCACAACAGGTTAAGCAAGCAACAGCACAAAAAACTATCCACAGGACGTTCCAGGAATATCTGGATCATCCAAAAGAGGTCTATGTGGATGAAAATGAATTGGTGCATTGGTATGGGAAGAGTCGCCAATGGCCAGACCTCAGGAGGCTGGCAAAAAAGTATCTGTCCTGTCCTATCGCCAGTATGTCTGCTGAACGTGTGTTCAGTGCAGCTGGTGCAATTGTTAAAGTGAAAAGGACCAGTCTCTTGCCTCAAAATATAGAGAGATTGAATATGATCAAAATGAACCAACAGTTTATACCACACAATTTCACTGTTCCCGAAACAGCAGCACAGGAGGAGGATGAGGGTGATTGGTTCAAAATTGAATCAAATGTGATAGCTGCCCCAGAAGATCGTTTATTATCTACAAGACTGCCTGTCAATACCAAATTCCAATGTGCTGGCAGTGAGGGAGGGTGTGTTGAACTGTAATATGGGAAATGTCTTGAGATGATTATTGATTTGCAATGTTTGGGCTCTGAGTGGAGGGTGATCCCTGAAGGTGATTGGCTCTTTCACACTTAGCCAGATTTAATTGCAGGGTCCTCCTTTCCTTTTTTCTGGTTCTTCAGAGACCAGAACAGTCACTTTAGTTAACCAACAAAAACCTATGCAAAATACTGCAATTCGGTTTCACTACCTGTTCTTCAACAGTAGACAGTGCACCCACGTCTATCTTGCTCGGGTCATGATGAAGACTGATCGGGAACGATTTTACTCGGAGTCAGAACTCAGGAGGAGGATGGAAGAACTCAGGGCGGGAACAGCTGGTGTACCTCATCAACAGCTATAAGCAAGATGTTGTTTGTGAAATGCTGCTGTGTGTGTGCAAATGTGTGTGTGTGTTTGGACTTGTGACAAAAGTGAAACTCTGAGTCTACCTCTTGTTTTTTTTTGCTCTGGCTCTGCGTCTTCTTGATACACTCCTCATGAAGCAATTATGCAATACTCATTCCTTTATTTCCTTCCTCACAGATTGATGGTGAATGATGTACTGCTGCTCATTGCCCAGATGAATGTTGTCCTTGTATAGTGTTTGTCTTTGCCAAATCTTTCCCCAAATCCCCCTTTCCATGCATTCATCAAACTCCTAACCCTCTTCCCCTGGGCTATGTGATTTATTGAGGTGTGGCTTAATTTATACCATCAATGGATCACACACTTGCTGGGGTGGATGTGGTGAAAGCAACATCAACTTACTATAGGATCTTCTAGTCAATAGCCCACACTGGCCCCATTTACCAAACTGTGCATGAAAAGTGATTCATATTTTAAATATAGAATGCAGAACATCAGTTGGCAGCATCAGGCCTTATGTTGCGTTACTGTAAATGCCTAACCTAAGCTTGTCCACTCCAGACGTTAAGTCCATTTTGTATTACTCAAGGATTTTGCAAATTATACTACTAGCTCCCTATTAGCCAAAACTTTAACAAAGTAATTTTTTAGGTCGAGCCCTAAGCTAGCATGAAAGCGCTGCTCTGCGGTTGATCTGGGGTAGTAGAGTATGGGAGAGAAGCCACACCCACTCCCCTGCCCATCCTTTTCATTGGCTTGTGCCTTTGTCCTTTCTAAATGCTGCTTTCCGATTGGTTTATAGGCTTGTTAGTCCATCCTTATGACGGCCATGTAGTCATTTGTATGCCTCCATGGCTACTGGCCCCTTTACTTTGAGTGTTGCACGGTATATGTTATTTAGATTGTAAGCACTATTTACTTTAATACGGTCTGCTCCCCCTCCTGCAGTCCGTGCCTTCTTGCCCCCTCACTCCCATTGATGTATTTCAAAAACAGATGTAACTACAAAGAGCACATTTTGATCATACATTTTTATTAGCAGACTATAACAATTTTAAAAGGCATTGCATAGCTTCATACACACTTTGACCCCAATTCCATCACAGTCTCTCTCCCCCTCTCTCTGTCAGTCAGTCTCTGTCAGTCAGTCTCTCTCTCAGTCAGTCAGTCTCTCTCTCTCTCTCTCTCTCAGTCAGTCAGTCTCTCTCTCTCAGTCAGTCAGTCTCTCTCCCTGTCAGTATCCCTCTCTCTCTCTCTCTCTCTCTCCCTGTCTATCTGTCTGTCTCTCTCTCTCTCTCTCTCCCAGTCAGTCTCTCTCTCTCTTGGCCAGTCTCTCTCTCTTTCCCTCTCTATCAGTCTCTCTCTCTGTCAGTCTCTCTTTCTCTCTGTCAATCTCGCTCTCTGGCAGTCTCTCTCCGTCAGCCTCTCGCTCTCCCTTAGTCAGTCAGTCTCTCTCACAGTCAGTCTCTCTCAGTCAGTCTCTCTCTCAGTCAGTCAGCCTCTCTCTGTCTCTCTCTCTCTCTCTCTCTCGCTCTCTCCCTGTAAGTCTCTCTCTCTCGCCCTCTCCCTGTCAGTCTCTCTCTCCCTCTGTGTCTCTCTCTCTGTCAGTCTCTCTCTCTCTGTCAGTCTCTCTCTCTTAGCAAGTCTCTCTCTCTCTTAGTCAGTCTCTCTCTCTCAGTCAGTCTTTCTCTCTCTCTCTCTCTCTCTCTCTGTCAGTCTATCTCTCTGTCAGTCTCTGTCATTCTCTCTCTCTCTCTCTCTCTCTCTCAGTCCATCTCTCTCTCTCTCTGTCAGTCAGTCTCTCTCCCTCAGTCAGTCAGTCTCTATCTCTCTCTTTCTTTCTCTTGCTCTGTTAGTGAGCCAGTCTTTCTGTCAGTCAGTCTTTCTGTCAGTCAGTCTCTCTGTCAGTCAGTCTCTTAATCAGGCAGTCTCTCAATCAGTCAGTCTCTCTGTCTGTGTCAGTCCCTCTCTCTCTCAGTCAGACTCTCTCTCTGTCAGTGAGTCTCTCTCTGTCAGTCAGCCTCTCTCTCACTCAGTCTCTCTCTGTCAGTCTCTCTTCGTCAGCCAGTCTCTCTCCATCAGTCAGTCAGTCTCTCTCTCTGTCAGTTTCTCTCTCTCTCTTGGTCAGTTTCTATCTCTCGGTCAGTCTCTCTCTCTCAGTAAGCCAGTCAGTCTCTAACAATCAGTCTCTCTCAGTCAGTCAGTCTCTCTCCCTGTCAATATCTCTCTCTCTCTCTCCCTGTCTGTCTGTCTGTCTCTCTCTCTCTCTCTCTCAGTCAGTCTCTCTCTCTCTCTGCCAGTCTCTCTCTCTTTCTCTCTCTGACAGTCTCTCTCTCTCTCTCTCTCTCTCTATCAGTCTCTCTCTCTGTCAGTCTCTCTCTCTCTCTCTGTCAATCTCTCTCTCTGGCAGTCTCTCTCCGTCAGTCTCTCGCTCTCCCTTAGTCAGTCAGTCTCTCTCACAGTCTGTCTCTCTCAGTCAGTCTCTCTCTCAGTCAGTCAGCCTCTCTCTCTCTCTCTCTCTCTCTCTCTCTCTCGCTCTCTCCCTGTAAGTCTCTCTCTCTCGCCCTCTCCCTCTCCCTGTCAGTCTCTCCCTCCCTATGTGTCTCTCTCTCTCTGTCAGTCTCTCTCTCTCTCTGTCAGTCTCTCTCTCTTAGCCAGTCTCTCTCTCTCTTAGTCAGTCTCTCTTTCTCAGTCAGTCTCTCTCTCTGTCAGTCTCTCTCTCTGTCAGTCACTGTCATTCTCTCTCTCTCTCTCTGTCAGTCAGTCTATCTCCCTCAGTCAGTCAGTCTCTCTCTCTCTTTCTTTCTCTTGCTCTGTTAGTGAGCCAGTCTTTCTGTCAGTCAGTCTTTCTGTCAGTCAGTCTCTCTGTCAGTCAGTCTCTTAATCAGGCAGTCTCTCAATCAGTCAGTCTCTCTGTCTGTGTCAGTCCCTCTCTCTTTCAGTCAGACTCTCTCTCTGTCAGTGAGTCTCTCTCTGTCAGTCAGCCTCTCTCTCACCCAGTCTCTCTCTCTCAGTCTCTCTTCATCAGCCAGTCTCTCTCCATCAGTCAGTCTGTCTCTCTCTCTCTCTGTCAGATTCTCTCTCTCTCTTGATCAGTTTCTATCTCTCGGTCAGTCTCTCTCTCTCAGTAGGCCAGTCAGTCTCTAACAGTCAGTCTCCCTCAGTCAGTCAGCGTGTGCACAAATCCACTGCAACTAAGATAAACGTATACACAGTATCGGAGGAGAAAGGACCGCAGCGATCTAAATAAACACACCCAAATGGTTTATTAGATATGTACAACTGTGTTTGTGGTGGCCGCGCAGCAGTTGAAGGTTTGATCTGCTGGCAAATGTCACAAAAGGACATAATCACACGTCTGTTTGTACAATCCCCGCCACCAGTAACGCTGCTGTAAGATAGAGACAGTCGCTGAAATGCCGGCATGTGCTGAGGCCATGCCCTCATGAGCGGCTGTTATCAAGGTTGGTCTGCGGTCCGCGTTGGGAATCAACGTCACCAACGTCGTTAATTCTCACATAGGGAACTTTATCAGGACTTAAATGATAAGAGTATTTAGAAGGCAAACCTCTAGGGTAATTAACTCCCTTCTCTGTTGCAGCAATGGCTGCCAAGATGTCATCATCAATCTGACTTTTGGAACGTGTAACTGCTGCCTTCGCTGCTTCATCAGCAAGACAGTTACCAACAGCATGTACTCCTATGCGCTGGTGACCAAGAGTATGAATCACAAACATGTTCAGCAGCCGTTCTTTAAACTGTGCCACTCGAACCCATTGCATTATGTGTTTGATCGTGCTATCTTTGGAATCACGATATTCATTCCGAGTCCAAAAGAATAAATTGTCATTATAAGACTGAACACATTAGTAAGAGTCACTTAAAATAAGAGTAGTCACACAAGGATCAGCGTACTCCAGTGCAAGCACCAGAGAACGTAGCTCTGCCAACTGGGCGGTACAATCCCCTGATGTCTGAGTATATATGACATTGGAACTTGAACTCTCCATTTACCATGGTACCAACAACCATTGCGCAGGCTGCTGAATAAGCATGCATTGACTTCGTCGCCGGTTGCGCCGAACCATTAGTGTAAATGATACAATGGAAATCCTCCAGCGGACGCATAGACAAAGGAGCCGGATGAACAAATTAATACTGCAAGTACTCCTGAGTTTGCAAAGAGGAATCAAAGATAAACATGATATCCGAAGACGTCAAGGATGTGTCCCATTGTATTCAACATGGATGCAAAGCTTTTGAATTTGGTACACTGGCTTTCGTCACTGCCTCCAGGGCAGGATACGGTGTAACATCCAACATGCATTTCCCCTGCAACAGCGCTCTCTCTTTCAGAATCGCCATCTGCACCGCAGTCAAAACTTTCTCGACAGTGGAAAAATGCATTTCAGCAAAAGTGTACAAGTGTGACTTGTAAGCAACAGGGACTGTGTCACCTTCATTAAAAGTCAGGTACGTAGAACCCACTGCCCCTGGCACAATTCTTATTACCAGGTTGGTGTGGTTGTCACGAGTCAGTAAGTATTTAGATTCAAGAAGATCAGACTGCAAAGATTGCAGTATAGCTGAATGTTCAGACAGCCAGCAAGATTTGGTAAAAATTGGTCGTACCAAGGCATATACCGGCTTGATACGCTGGGCATATTCGGGAATGTAAATACGCCCAAAATTTTTAAAAAACAGTAAAGATTGTGGCTTTTTCAGAGTTGTAGCAGCGCACAACTGTGCGTATTTCTCCAGGAAGTGAGGTGATTAACCTCAACCTTCATTGTTGAGCTCATAGCCCAGGAACAACACTGTGTACTCTGCAATGTGTGATTTTGCAAAGTAAAATTTGTAACCGAAGTCCGCAAACATATAAATGATGCTGTAAATGCGACACAGATGCGGCCAGAGTTCGTCGTCTGTGAGATAAACGTCATCAACATACAAGCATGCATCAGAGTCGAGTCCCTCTAGGAGAGAGACTATGCGAGCGGCAAAGATGCCGGGGCTGTTTTCGTAGCCAATGGCTAATATTTTGAACTGTTTTTGTTTGCCGCCAGAAGTAAAAGCTGTCCATTGACTACTCATAGAAGACAGGTTATGGCTAAAAAAGCCATTGGATATGTCAAGTGTGGTCTAAACCGTTTACGCACAAGACTATCCACAAGGGCAGAACTGTGAGTGTTCTGTACCACGCAGGTCTGACAATGAGAGTTCAAATGCTGGTAATCCAAAACTAGGTGGTACGATCCATCAGGTTTGGTCACAGTAAAAAGAGGATTATTCATCGGTGACACACATGTTTCAATTACACCTTGATATTCCAATTGTTCAAGGATCTCTACAACTAGAGCTTTCGCTTTATGGCACATGGGATATTAGGGTTTAGGCTGTGGCATGGAACGCAATGGAATCTCATGTCTGGGTGAAAGCTTGTCCCATCCACATTAAGTACGATACAAAGCCGAACCAAGCACCTTATCCCACTGATCTGCAAAATTCAGCGCCTGCCCTTTCGGCACAGTGTGTGCGACACTAGGGAGGATTACCTCCTCTCCTCTTGGAGCAGCCAGAATGAAAGGTGGGGGCCAGTCTGCCTCCACTTACAAAATGTCATAAGTAGAGGTCAGATTTTCCCACAAAATCACTTTTATTTTACACTGTATGTCACCTTCAATTAAAAGTACTATATCATAACGTCTGTCAGGGGGAGCCACTCTAGTGTCAGCTGTTTCTACAGTGATGAATGTGTTAGTTGCTGTCACCTTCAGATACAGATGCAGTGCTTCCCGCACTACTATAATTTCCACTGCGCTGTCTAGCAGCGTTAGCGCCCATGTCAGGTTCCGAAGCTGTGTTCTAACTATCCATGGCATACTTCGCGGTTAACCCATTGGCTGCGGGGCACATTCCCCTGCTGTGCTGGGGGGAGGGGGGGGCATGCACAGTGCCCCGGTGTTCATGACAAGCTCAGCTCATTATGAGCCACGGTTCTCGTGTGCTCATGATGAGCTGAGCTCGTCACGGCCACACCCGTTTTCGTGGAATGTTCAGCACAGCAGGGGAATTATCCCTGCGTGTGAGCTTCCACGGCTCATGACGAGGCATGGGAGGGGTTAAAGCGGCAACTTTCTTTTTCTGAAACTGGGGGCATTGAAGTTGAAAGGCATCCTGCTTGCCTTTACCCTCTGTCTGACATGGCTTCTCACGTCCTTGTTAGGCATCCCGGCCTCTGCCACGTTCCCCTCCGCCGGTGTGTGAGACCAATGTTTCCTGCATAGAACGAGGAGAACGTTGATCAGGAACCTGAAAATTATGAGGTGATTTATTGATAGCGTGGTCACGCAAATCATATGTGCGCTCAGTAGACACAGGTATCGGTGATGCAGGACGTGACCCCTGTTTCTGTTGCTGCTTCCCCTGTTTTTTAGTCTTCCAAAAACTGTTTTGGAAAATTTGGACGTTCATCTTTATTAGACTTCGCTTGTTGTGTACCATGTTAGGACCCTATTGTAATGTTCCCGATTCATGCCCTTATATAGGTATAAAACACCATATCCTTATATAGGCATAGAAATCATAACCATATTTGGTCTTAGCTCATGCAGTCCAAATACGGCAGGGATACTTCCACTTGTACCGAAAATCTACAACGATTTCTTGGAAAACTCAGCTTCAGTCACCAGGGACTTCCCCTTTCTCGAGAACTGACTTGTCCAAGAACTCATGGAGTTTTCAAAGAACTGAGACTCTTTTATGACGTTATTATGTCCACCTTTATGTCAAACTCGGCAACTTCAAGGTATAAATATGCCCACACTTCCCTTAGCAAACACACAGTGGTTTGGAGCAGTTCGACTATTTACTTGCCCGATGCGCCCTGCTACTGAAAGTGCCGAAGGAAGCCAACCCTCCAGCAGACGCACTGAGGGAAACGCTGGCTTTTCTCCTGCCGAGGAATCCAGCTCCAGTGTATCCAAGCTCCCCTTGCGGGTTGTTGGGAAATCCAGTCGCGAGCCTGACCTTCTTCATTCCAAATCAAGGGATGGAGCTGATTAGACCCCAAGAGAAATCTTGGACAGATTCTTGGCAAAAGAATACTACACTTATTCTACACCTCACTTACTTCTTCCCTCGTACTAAGCTTAGGTTAGGTACATCGGGGTAGGCGTATTTTAGAAGCCCCAGTTGGGTACTTTTAGCCTCTGTTATTTATGTATGGATTTATTTATGGTTTAGGAAACATACAATGCTCTTACAGTATTATTTTATTCTACTCTTTCTACTGTATGCATTATATTTTGCAACCAGTTTTACGATTGTAGCAGTTCATTTCTTATGCTTAAGAAAGAAGACTGTTCAATAAATTATTTTACTGAAAACGCCCGTCTATCTATTTTCTCGGCACCTCTGGTGAAACTAAGCATGCACGATTGACTGAGTGAAATATCTATCTATTGCTTCCACAACTCTGAAGATCAGTTTATTCTGGGGGAAATAAAGTTGTCATGTTTATGCGGTTGTCAGAAACTAATCCCTTCGTGTGAACTCGAGAAAGTTTCTAGTGACCTCAGAGCTAGCTGGCACTCACAATTAAGTTTAGTATATTCGATAGAGACCTAGTCTACATAAGTCCTATGTCACATCTATAGGATATATTATTCCAATGCGCAGAGCCTATTGGGAATATAGGAACTACACTACACGCTATCTGAGTTTGTGGTTGAGCTGCTGTTTTAGCAAGAGGCTTAACACCCAAACTATTGTGGCCAATGGTCTTATAAGCCTCCGCAATGATTTTCGGCAACTGCCAGGGTTTATCGGCATTGGGGACATCGCGCAAAGCATTAGACACCTGGAAGTTTACCGCATCCCCCTTACATTAGCAAGGATGAGATCGGAAAATACGTCAAACACTCCTACGAGTCTCGTTCCCAATTCAACAGCCGCCTCTGGACCGTGTTGATCACGGACAGGGTGCTGAAGCACTTAGCATTGACTGTCGCAAAAACTTTACCCCAGGTCCCACAATCTGTTACCTCCGGTGCTAAGTCTTTCTGCAAACTAATGGTCAGAATCCTGCGTTTCTCAACAGGAGTCGTATTAGGAAATACTGCTTCCAGCTGGTCAAATTTCTCGGCAGGCCAAAAAGGCATATCGTCTTTATCTTGGGGGCGCTTGCCCATAACCAAATTAACCATGACAGGAATCATTTGTATTCCGGCCGGTTCAACTGGTTGCTCCACAACTCCAGGTGCTCCCACCTGGATGTTGGGGGAAACACATTGCACTAAAGCCCTGAGCACTCCTACTATAGAGATTAGCAATATTCCCCCGTGACCTCCACAATTTTGAAAGTGACAACTTCTACACTTTAACCATTATTATTTAACACATATTGGCAACATCAACTTTTTTCATTTATAATTTTTATTATTTTTTAGAGTACAAAATATCACTCATCAATTTATCATTTTAACTTGTACATTTTCAAAATTCATTTAGTGAGACACATAGTAGTTCATTTAAGACAATAAAAGACATAACCATTCCATGCAGAGAAACCATATGAAACTAAACAATTTTTACAAATGAACACAACAGACTCTCTCATTCATACTCCATTCACTCTTTATTCTGCGTCTGAGGGATCGCAGGTTGAAGCGCGAAATTATACGCAAGGTCGACGCGTTTCGGCGGTGTAAAACCACCTTCCTCAGGACCTTTCTGGCAGAATAATCAGATATTCACAAAATGAATTATAACCACTGCATGGTAGGGTATCTTAAAATTTCCCTAGGGTGGACCCCTGCTTCGGTCACAAGTTCATTACATTTTGAGATTTCATTTTTAGTTGTCCCGAACATTAAGGCTAACTATTCATCAGGCGATTACAGTTACGAGGGTTTTCTGGAATTATATATCTTCTTCAGTGGTTATAATTCATTTTGTGAATATCTGATTATTCTGCCAGAAAGGTCCTGAGGAAGGTGGTTTTACACCGCCGAAACGCGTCGACCTTGCGTATAATTTCGCGCTTCAACCTGCGATCCCTCAGACGCAGAATAAAGAGTGAATCTCTCTCTCTCTTTCTGTCTCTCTCAATCCGTCTCTCTCTCTCTCTCTCTGTCAGTCAGTCTCTCTCTGTCAGTCTCTGTCTGTCAGTCTCTGTCAGTCAGTCTCTGTCAGTCAGTCTCTCTGTCAGTCAGCCTCTCTCTCTGTCAGTCAGTCTCTCTCTCTCAGTAAGTCTCTCTCTTAGTCAGTCTCTCTCTCTCTGTCAGTGTCTCTCTCTGTTAGTGTCTCTCTCTCCCTGTCAGTCTCTATATCTCTCCTCCCGTCAGTCTCTCTCTCTCCCTGTCAGTCTCTTTCTCTCCCTGTCATTCTCTCACTCTCGCTCTCTCTCTGTCAGTCTCTCTCTCTGCCAGTCTCTCTCTGTCAGTCTCTCTCTGTCAGTTTCTCTCTCAGTCAGTCTCTCTCTCTCAGTCAGTCTCTGTCAATCAGTACCTCAGTCAGACTCTCTCTATACTCTCTCCACTCTCTCTCTCTCTCCACTCTCTCTCCACTTTCTTTCTGTGTCCATTCTGTCTCTCTCAACTCTGTCTCCACTCTCTCTCTCTCCACTCTCTCTCCACTCTCTCTCTCCTCTCTTTCTCTCTGGGGGCACCTGCAATGTCCGCGGGCCTACCACGGGACGTACTATGAGTACCACGGTTGTAGAGACTTGAAGCAAGAGACACAGGACCAAGTAATTTGACCTTTCAGTCAACATGTGAGTGTGGTTGTGCCTTTCATATAATTTGTTGTAACACCAGTAGTATTCCATACACTGCTTTTTACAATCAAAAATCCTTCCTACATTTGCAGGTAGGTTTTACCCTAAAACAGACATTTGTGAGTGGTATAGACTCCCTCTTCACAGTCTGCAGTCATGAACCTTCCTATAAGCAAGTCTATATGAAACTGTCAGATGACTTGATCCTAAGGAGACAATTAAATTCACACAGGGTTGAAATGTCAACACACCCCTCCTTGGTTTTCAGATGAATTGATAGCAGTATGGACAACCGAGTATCTCGCAGAACTCTAAGAGTTATACCAGTGAATATTGTGCAAAACCAGGGGAGGTGTACAGTGTCTTAAACAACATTTTTCATGTTTGGGCACCTCGTCATCTGCACATGGTTCACCTACTCGCTTATTAATGCATATGAATTGGTGGATGTATGACGTTACTCCGCATACCGTTACAACTACCTACCATTACAACGCGACCATTACAACGCATACCATTACAACGCATAGCGCTTTGGGGTGCTGGATAGTGGTAAGTATAATTTACTATTCTAACTCCAGTCCCCGTGGACCCTAGGGAAGGTGTTGGATAGTAAATTATACCATTCCCTATCCTATAGCGCCCCCCAGCGCAATGCGTTGTAATGGTATGCGTTATAAAAGTCGCGTTGTAATGGTAGTGCGGAGTAACGAATGCGTTGTAACAGGTGCATACCGAATTGGTAATACGTGGACTTGACAGAAAACCATCAGAAGCCTATTGTTGTGTCCTCCTGTCTTCATTGTGTCTCAACATTTATTGAATGAATTATTTTTTGAGGGTAGTATTAGTTGTTGGATTCCTTTATGTAACAAAGAGGTTTCTAGGGCTAAAGGAGTTCCACGGAACTGATGTGTACGCCTTATATATTGACCCTGGCTCGCGTGGGCATTTAGGGTTGTCTTTGTCTTATGCTATACAAAAAGAAACAACCACAACTTAGTTGGACCACGTGACCAGGTCTTGTTTGCTCTGAAAGGATGGATGACTTGCTATGAGGAGGTTCTAGGTATACTGCCAGAAATATACTATATTCCTACAAGGCTCTCCGTTCACAGGAGTCGACTTATCTCGGACAGTCTTTAATTGGTCCATTCCAATGAGGCCCCAGAGATCAGCCGGACGATGTAAGGGGGTAGTATTTCCTAGGTGCGGGGAAAGCCAGGTGGGGTGATTGGGCTGATGCAGTGGTGGCCGCCAAGCTGTGGAACCCCCTCCCAGAACACATCCGGAGTTCAAACCTGTACCTGATTTTTCATAAGCAGGTGAAAACATGGTTATTAGCGACCTAGTCTTCCCTCCGATTTGTTAGATACTTGAGGTTTTCCCTGCTTGGTTCAGCACCTATCTCTAGAGTGTGCTAAACCGCCTTCTGGTTTGGCACACTCTTGAAATGCTACAATTACAATTCCTACTGTTGACATCTTTTTCTATTACCCTTTTTACCTGCCCTCTGCAGTCCGATGAGCCAGGCCTGGTTTCATGGAACTGCTTATGCACCTAGCACTGTGCCTTAAGTGGGGTTGCCATGTGCAGTGTGCATGTGAAGATGTTCTTTCTTCTCGACTCTGAAAACAGTTGTTTTTTGTCTCCCTTATTCTTCCTCATGTGATGAGTTCTGGGGTTAGAGGATGGTGTGTCTTGCTCTCCTGGGCTGCTGAGGGAGTGCCAGTCCCAATGAGGTTTTGAAGTCTGTGTGCTGGTCTGTATTTGATGTGGTATTAATATATTCACTCTCCTTCGGTCTACTCGCCCAAGCAGTGCAGACTTAGCCCTTGTCAATACTGTGCTAAGGTATATCTTTGTGTATGTGTGTGTGGGGGGGGGGGGGGGTGGTACTAAAGCACCTGCGGTGCCAAGTTCACTTTTACATTAATTTTAATTTGTCCTGTTTTTCTATTGGTTTTTATCTTAGGGTATGTAATTTAATATAGAACTTCTTCACCATTTTCTAGTCTCATGTTTTTGGAATATGGACTGCCTTTACCGTACCCATAGGCCTGAGGAGACTGTTTCCATTTTATAGGATTGAGTTTTGTAAAGGTAGAAGTGATTCATCTGGCCAAGGCGTGGCTTTTAGCTCATGATACCAAAATTACAGAGGAGTTTACTAACAACAATGAAGGGCCTGACTTGACCATGATCATACAATTCAGTCAAACGAACGTCCAGGTTTGAATCTCCTGGTTCTACTGCTCACTTCGAAACTCCAGGACAAATTTTCCTGTGAATTAATTTGTCTCAAGCTGACATTTACTGCCTGACAGGGACCTAATTGGTGCTGAATGTGAGGATTGTAAGGGGCACTTTGCAAGGTCTGCCCTCTTGCCCACTCATAATTTAATTTGAGTATCGACTTTTTTCAGACAGCCATCTCTAAAACTTTTGCATATATCGGGCTGTCGGGGGCAGGTTTCTCATAATCCATATCGGCACCCTGCCCCTAAGAAGGGAAAGATCTCTTCTGTCAAGGGCAATGCGTGTGACCAAAAAAGCAGTCCCCCCTCATGCTAAGCCTCGAGCCTCAATAGTGGCTTTGTCCTGCGGGGCTTCACCCGGCTTCAGCAGGTCTCAGTCATGAGAGCCTGGCTTGGGTGAGCACAAGCTCTTCCGTCAACACATGTCTCCTCTCTATGTCCTGAGTAATTTACAGCGGGTCACTGCATGCCTTTGATGGCTCAGGGAATTGAGATAAATGAATTATGAAGAGAGAAGCTGTATAGCACGCACATTGTCACCCGAAATTTCACCTGGGCGGGAAGTCTCACTGTTATGCATAGTAGACCAGGGAATATGCTGGGCATCAATAAGGGGTGGGACCTGTCGCTCGTGCATGACGTCCCTGTGACGGAGCTGCTTCTTGGATAAGAACTGCGTCATCGTGTTTTTTGTCCAGTTTAAGATGAGTGTGGCAGTCCCAGGCTGCGTGAAATGGTTTCATGGAGTTAGCCGACCACAAAGGGGCAGATTTACAAGCCCCTTGCGCCACTTTTGCGTCACATTTAACATGGGAAAAGTGACGCAAAAGTGGCGCAAGGGGCTTGTAAATCTGCCCCAAAGTTGTGGGTGGATACGTAGGTTAAATTACAATTAAAAAACACTCAGCAGATTTTGAACTTCCTTTTCCGTTCTGTCCATATTGATTTATTCTATCGCAAACAAAATGATGATGGATTCTGGGAAGTCTGGCACACTCATTCCATGAGTCAGATCCACTCTCGACGTATCTGTGAAGTCACTTTCCCAGGTCCACACCGAATTCATCTTTCCATTCTTTGCTTAATTGCTACCTTTTAATGCACATGAAAATGCCATGCACATTTAAAAAAAATTATTCCACAATTAAAAAAGAAGGTTTAGTACATTCTTAGTTCAACAGACACTACGGGCACAACCTGATACGCGAAACAGCATGTGGATTATTACAAATAAAAAAATAAAAACTTTAAGAGCTAGTTTAATAGAACAGTGCACGTGCTTCCTAGCAGGCAGATGTACTTAAACAGATAAAGAAACCCTTTTAACTTTAATAAACATTACAAGCAAATATTCATGCAAAAATTGTATTTTTGATTTTTGTAATCGTAATACACCGCTGTAACATACAAGGATAACCAAAAAGGATCGAGGATGGAAAGGGAAAAGCATTGCTAAAATAAAATATTGCGACAAGAAGTACACTTCTTTTTAGGTAGATGTATGAATGTGATCAGGCAAAAGGCCGTCACTCCCAAGTGCAAGATAGCCAGCGGCTGAAGTGGGGTGACAGTTACCGCCTGCTGCAGCCACGGTGTGTGCCAGCAAAATAAAGAGTTAACAGACCAAATGGTGGAGGGAGCTGGCCCATATTCCCAATATGTATGTGTTTTTTATTTATGAGTTTTATTGATTACATGAAAAGCTATATCTAAGACAGACCATCAAGTGATGGGTGGAAAGCTTTCATTGATCTCAGCAACAGGTTATCGCCCAAGAAGGCATTCCAGTCCATCGATTTTTAGGGTTTTAGGTATAGATGCATTAAAGGAAAAAACGGTCGCAAAGGGGCAGATTCTCAGAATCTGCCCCTGTGCGACCAGGATTTTTGCATTTGGGATGCATCATCCCAAATGCAAAAATCGCAATTTAAGAAATCGCAAAATTGCGATTACTTAAATTGCGATTGCATTTAAGGAATCTCAAACTGAGATTCTTTAAATGCAATGCATCAAAGTAAAAAAATTAGCGATTTCGCTAATAGGGGGAGCAAATTACCATGAAGTTAAACTTCATGGTAATTTGCAAAAACTTTGAAAAATGCCCTAAAGAGCATTTTTCAAAGTTCCATTTTACACACACACATGCCCTTGGGGCATGTGTGTGTGCAAGATGTTCTCATATGCAGATTTCAGGGGTGCAACAGGGTGTCCTTTTGACACCCTGGCACCCTTGAAATTGCATTCTCAATTTGCGATTCTCTAATTGAGAATCACAAATTGAGAATGTCTTCCCATTCATTCCTATGGGCCACCCTATGGGGAGGTATTCCTTAATTGCGACTCGCAATTTGCGAGTCACAATTAAGGAATGTTTAGAAATCGCTATTTTTTTGCAATTTCTACATGCATAGCCTTTTGCTATTCCTTATTAGCGAATCCTTATTTTTTGCTAATAAGGAATCGCAAATGGCATTGTTGACGCATCTATACACTAGTCTTTTCACTGTGGGATCCTCAACATCGTCACATAACCTTCAGCCGGAGGTGGAAGGCAATCCTTCTATGCCTGAGGGCTTTTGGGGCTACAGACTTGTCAATGTGCAGTTGGATTGCTGGGCCGTTTAGACAGCTAATCCCATCAAACAGTGGCATAAAGTCTTTTAGCAGTTGGTCCAGGTTGTGGGCTTGCACATCAAATGCAAACTGGTTTAGGTTGAGGTCCTCTGCCGTGCGCCAGCTGAGCTGGAATCCAGATCCTTCCTGCGACACCTACACCTATGCTGGTTGGTGTGTGCCATCGTGAGTTAGGTCTGTCTGGAAGACACCATACAGCTGGAGCGGAGATTGCTTGCCAAACGCATACACCTGTACGTTAGTGTTGCAGAGTACGGGTGGGTTGGGTAGGCTTCGATAAATGCTGGCGGCCATGAGATTGATGGTGGCTCCGGTGTCGATGAGTGTAGCCAATCTTGCAAATTGGTGCAGCATGCCGGGTGGCTTTGAGCGCATTCAGCATCCTTACCACATGGACAGTGGCTGCGTCATCCTCGTCCATGTCATTGTTGGAGGAGCTGTCGGGAAGTGGTTTGAGTGCCCGTACTTGCCCTTGCGGGCCCTTTGGTCGTTTCCTGTGTGACGAGCGACACACCTTGGAGAAATGGTTCATCTTCCCACATGCACTGCAGGTCTTGCCTCTGGCAGGGCAGGTTCCTTCACAGGGGTACGGGTCTCCACACCACCCACATGGGCGACTCCGTAGATTTTGCTTGGAGGAGTGCAGGATTGGTTTGTCACCCATGACTAACAACATTTCAGCTTGGAGGGCTAATGAGGGCAATGTGTGCAGTTGTGGATGCATCCTAAACATGAATCCGTGTTTGCTTTCGGCACATCCCCATATTGCTGCTCACTGGAAGTGTCCCACATACCCAGTGTTTGTTTTTAGATCTCGGCTAGGCAGCGCTTGCGATGTCTCTTTCTTCGAGACATGCTGTATTGAGGTATGGAATAGAAGCTGCACTCATTTAGCCCCCATCTTTTCAATTGGCTACTGTTCCTGTCCTTTCTAATGGTTGATTTTGGTTTGTGGATAAGCTTAGTAGTTCCTCCTTAGTGCCGCCGTGTCTCCATTTGTAACATCCCATGACGACTGGACCTTTTACTGTGTTGTTACTAGATATTTTCATTTGCATTCTGTAAGCACTATTTTCTTAATTGACTTATCAGCAGTTGTAGCAGGGTTTTCCTTTCCCAGCTAACACACACAGCATTCCTTTCCTGCCCATGCACTTCCCCCTCCCATTGCTTTCGGCTTGGCCTCTTTTGATGATCCGGCAATCTATCCTATAACTGTCTCGGTTAAACCTTTGTTTAATACCATCTGCATATTTTTTTTATAAAGCTTTCATCAAGGCTCGAACCCGGGTCCCCAGGACCATAGTGGGCGGCTCTGTTTATTGAGCTACATCCGTAACTTGTGTCATTCTTGCTGGGTGGACGCATATTCAATGCACTCCCCCTTGTTTTCATCCGGCAACTGGTCCTGTAAACAATCACTTAGTAAACAATTAGTACAAATACTTGTTACCATTGTTTAATAATACCAGCGTATTTTGATAGATCCTTCCTAAGACTCGAACCCGGTCCCCATGACCTAAGTCAGCAGCTCTGTTAATTGAGCCATAGCCCTCACTTGAGTTAGGTAGTTGCAAGATGCAACATGTTGGATGCAGTCTCCCCTCCCGCACCATCCCTCTCCTTCCTCCCTCCCCCGTCTTTGTTTTTCAGCAACATGTACCGACTACAGAGCTACCTTGTTGCTTTGAAATATCCCTGCAGGACTGATGCTGGCTCTACAGAATAGATAGGCATACCAGGTACCCCTGATGCCTTCTGTGTCACAAAGACATCACTGACACGCTAATGAGCTGAAACGCAATAAAGCCAGGGAAGGAACAGGTCTTGTGTTCGAAGAAAGTTTTCTTAATAACTTCTGTCCTGGAAAAGATCGATTCAGGGAGATATCTTTGGTTCAGCCATGTGCCATGTCTGTACGCTGGCCTGTGCTTCTGACGTTTTTAGCAGCCTGACGCCTCATTTGTTGGCACCGGTGGACTAGTTATACTGTGTAACGTTTTGCACAGTCGATATTTACACATACATATGTGCTTTCTCTGAAGAGGGCGTGGGAAGGCTGCCAGGTCTTCCACAGTAACGCCCTGGCTTCATTTATCAGCACTCCCGGTTACCAGGCAGCCCAGGGCGCGCTCCTCTCGAGACCCCTTTTTACTGAATGCCGCAGGGATGAATGATGAAGAAATGTTGTTAAATAATAGATATGCTTGACCCTTTTGCACCGTAGAGTATTTAGCCAATGTATAGAACTGTCCATAGGTTAGTATCAACAAATCAGTTGACTTAACACAGCAGACATTCAAAGTAACATCATAGACAATTAAAAAAGTGCTGTGGTTTTATATACTGTCACTCGAAATGCCAGGGTGGGAAACAAATAATTAAAGGGTTGTTAGAGTGAACTTCATGTTGTAGGATTTCTTTTCACATTCCAAAATATACCTTTTATTTTGGAGTGTTCAGCCAAGGGCAGACATCCATGTGAATGATCTTGTGATGTAATGAGGGAGGAGCCAGTCTTAAAGGTACATTGATCGTTAACAAAACGGTATACAGTCAAAATATCGAGTTGAAAATTTCGACCTACCAAAATATCGTGTTTAAAATTTCGAAGGTACAGAATATCGATGTCAAGAATATCGTAGGACAGAATATCGACCCTGAGGTAAGTAATATCGAATTCATTTATATCGATGTAAGTAATATCGAAGTTAGTAATATCGATAGCATATATATCGATGTAACTAATTTCGATGTTATTAATATCGATATTTGTATTATTTTTAAAATTTTTATTATGTATGTGTTATATGTTTTTGCAAAGTATTTAAATTAATGTATATTATATGTGCATTATTTTTATATATTAATACATTTATTTTTAAGTAAATTATGTGTTTTAGTACCAGAGCGGGTTGTGGGTTTATAGGGAAATAGGGTGGGAAGTAATTTAATTGTAATAATTAATTGGTAATTAATTATTTTAATTGATAAATTAATTATTTAATTGGTAATTAATGTACATTTTTATTAAATGTTATGTTTTAGTACCAGAGCGGGTTGTGGGTTTATAGGGGAATATGGTGGGAAGTAATTTATTTGTAATAATTAATTGGTAATTAATTATTTTAATTGATAAATTAATTATTTAATTGGTAATTAATGTACATTTTTATTAAATGTTATGTTTCCGTACCAGAGTGGGTTGTGGGTTTATAGGGGAATAGGGTGGGAAGTAATTTAATTGTAATTAATTAAATTTTTTATTAAATTATTAATTAGCAATTAATTATTTTAATTGATACATTAATTATTTAATTGGTAATTAATGTTAATTATTATTAAATGTTATGTTTTAGTACAAGAGTGGGTTGTGGGTTTATAGGGGAATAGGGTGGGAAGTAATTTAATTGTAATAATTAATTGGAAATTAATTATTTTAATTGATAAATTAATTATTTAATTGATAATTAATGTTAATTTTTATTAAATGTTATGTTTCCGTACCAGGGCGGGTTGTGGGTTTATAGGGGAATAGGATGGGAAGTAATTTAATTGTAATTAATTAAATTTTTTATTAAATTATTAATTGGCAATTCATTATTTTAATTGATAAATTAATTATTTAATTGCTAATTAATGTTAATTATTATTAAATGTTATGTTTTAGTACAAGAGTGGGTTGTGGGTTTATAGGGGAATAGGGTGGGAAGTAATTTAATAGTCATTAATTGGCATTTAATTATTTTATTTGAAGAATTAATTATTTAATTGGCAATTAATGTTATTTTTTATTAAATGTTATGTTTTAGTACCAGAGCGGGTTGTGTGTTTATAGGGGAATAGTGTGGGAAGTAATTTAATTGTAAATAATTACAATTTTTTATGTGTAATATATTTTGTAAATATTTATTAATTGGCATTCCCTACTGTTGAACCCTTTGGAGTTGGAATAGTAATTTTTCTCCCTACGCTATCCAACGCTTTCGCTACTGTTGCACCCTCTGGAGTTGGAATAGTAATTTTTACCCATATGCTATCCAACGCTTTCCCTACTGTTCCACTCAATGGAGTTGGAACAGTAATTTTTACCCATACGCTATCCAACGCTTTCTCTACTGTTCCACTAACTGGAGTGGGAATAGTAATTTTTACCCACCCGTTATCCAACGTTTTCCCTACTGTTGCACTCTCTGGAGTGGGAATAGTAATTGTTACTGTTACGCTTTCCAATGTTTTCCCTAATGTTGCACTCATTGGAGTGGGAATAGTCATTTTTACATACCCGCTATCCAACGCTTTCCCTACTGTTCCACTCATTGGAGTTGGAATAGTAATTTTTACCCACCCGCTATCCAACGTTTCTCTACTGTTGCACTCTCTGGAGTGGGAATAGTAATTTTTACTTTTACGCTATCCAACGCTTTCCCTAATGTTGCACTCTCTGGAGTGGGAATAGTAATTTTTCCCCCTACGCTATCCAATGTTTTCCCTACTGTTGCACCCTTTGGAGTTGGAATAGTAATTTTCCCACCTACGCTATCCAACGCTTTCAATACAGTTGCACCCTTTGGAGTTGGAATATTATTTTTTACCCATAGGCTATCCAATGCTTTCCCTACTTTTCCACTCACTGGAGTTGGAATAGTAATTTTTACCCTTACGGTATCCAACGCTTTCCCTAATGTTGCACTCCCTGGAGTGGGAATAGTAATTTTTCCCCCTACGCTATCCAATGTTTTCCCTACTGTTGCACCCTCTGGAGTTGGAATAGTAATTTTGCCACCTAGGCTATCCAACGCTTTCAATACTGTTGCACCCTTTGGAGTTGGAATATTATTTTTTACCCATACGCTATCCAATGCTTTCCCTACTGTTCCACTCACTGGAGTTGGAATAGTAATTTTTAACCTTACGCTATCCAACACTTTCCCTAATGTTGCACTCATTGGAGTGGGGAAGTAATTTTTCTCCCTATGCTATCCAACACTTTCCCTACTGTTGCACTCTCTGGAGTGGGAATAGTAATTTTTCCCCCTACGCTATCCAACGTTTTCCCTACTGTTGCACCCTCTGGAGTTGGAATAGTAATTAGCCAATCTACGCTATCCAACGCTTTCCATACTGTTGCACCCTTTGGAGTTGGCATAGTAATTTTTACTCTTACGCTATCCAACGTTTTCCCTAATGTTGCACTCATTGGAGTGGGAATACTCATTTGTACATACCCACTATCCAACGCTTTCCCTACTGTTCCACTCACTGGAGTTGGAATAGTGATTTTTACCCATCCGCTATCCAACGTTTTCCCTACTGTTACACTCTCTGGAGTGGGAATAGTAATTTTTACTCTTACGCTATCCAACGCCTTCCCTAATGTTGCACTCATTGGAGTGGGATTAGTCATTTTTACATACCCGCTATCCAATGCTTTCTCTACTGTTCCACTCACTGGAGTTGGAATAGTAATTTTTACCCACTTGCTATCCAATGCTTTCCCTACTGTTGCACTCTCTGGAGTGGGAATAGTAATTTTAACTCTTACGCTATCCAACGCTTTCACTAATGTGGTACTCATTGGAGTGGGAATAGTAATTTTTACATACCCGCGATCCAACGCTTTCCCTACTGTTGCACTCACTGGAGTTGGAATAGTAATATTTACACTTACGTTATCCAACGCTTTATCTACTGTTGCACCCGCTGGAGTTTGAATAGTAATTTTTACCCTTATGCTATTCAATATTATTTATATTTATTTATGTATTTAAGATGTTATATAATGTTGTATTTAATTATTTTTAAAAATATTGAAAGTATATTTAATTGTTGTTATTTATTAAATATAAATATTTAATATTATTTATGTTATTATTTTATGAGTGTTGATGTATTTTTATATTGTAGTATTTGTTAATATTTTATAATTATTTAAGAAATAATGTATATATTATAATTATTTAAGTATATATTATATATTTAATTATTAATTTTAATTAAATGTTTAATAGTAAATATGTATTATTTATTCATTTTAAACATTATAACACATTTTAACATAAGTTTAAAATATATATAAGTACTATTTACGTAATTTTACCTTTGTTATAAAAAAAACGATATTTTTAACATCGATATTTTTTTTTCGATATTTTTGTACTTACCATGTTGTAGATAGGGTGTCGATATACTTGCCTTCGATATTCCAACGTCGGTATTTTGTCTGTCGATATTTTCAGCCTCGATATTCTGTCAGAGATCCTAACAAAACATGGTATAAGTTTAAATAATAAGTAGTCAGTGCCAGAGAGCTAAATTCACTTATTATATTAGGACTTCGAGAACAACCAGAAAGAACCATATTCTGTAGATGTAGAGAATGTTTAGCATCTGTTACGAAATTTCAATTAATTACAGATTAATACAACTTTTTTCTGTCTGAAAGTAAAACTTGCAGGTAGATAAAGTGAAATACTGATCATGCAAAATGTGATACTTTGTCAAAATCTGCATATATTTGCATTCTGCAATATCACTCACGAATGCAAAATATATGCCAAGTATGCAGTTATTTTCACAGCTATAAGTGGTACCTTGCAGGTGTTAGTAGGAGACTTCACACGTAAGGAGAAATCCAAATGAAGTAAAGACTATCGAATCATCACCTTGTGGGTATTCACAAACATGGGATATTTGTTTCCATGCTTATTTGTGCTTCAAAAGCTAAATCTCAAGGTGTAATTGCTGCGCAAACTCAGGGGAAGTTCATGAAAGTACCCAATTTTTACAGTGAGTACTAGCAAAGCAAAGATATCACTTGGAACAAATTTCTTTGTGAACGATCACCAATTTTCTAAATCTATTCATGAAGATTTTCCACACCAACCCCCAATTTTGTTTATATCTGCTGACCATTAAAGAGTTCTGACATTGAACATGTGACACGGATGCCTCCTGCATGGTAGACAGGTGTGTTCACCTGCCCTTGGTGCTCAACAGTGTGTATATCTGGTTTTCATTCATCTTTAGGTAAAGCCTGGGCAGAGCATACACTGCTCTGTGAGGCATGCTGTATTCAGGTAGTTTTTTTTACAGCACGGCACACCACAGTGGCGGCCGCATATTTATTTTACTATTCACTTTTTAAAAAATGAGTTTACAAGCACTCCATGCTGCGCCTTCACGTTAATAGAGGGCGCGCCCCTTTCTTTAGACAAGCCTCATCTAAAGAAAGGGACAGGGCTGCCATGAAAGTGAAACTGCAGCATTTTATAAAAAAATGCATTTCTTTGTAAACTTTTCCAAAATATGCATTTGTTTGTCAAGTTGACAAACAAATGCTTTTTTTTGTAAAAGCATGCCATGCCACGCTTTCACTTTATATGGCGTCCACTTCCCTTTCTTTAGACGCTGCTCATCTAAAGAAAGGGGCATAGCATCTATTAATGTGAAAGCGCAACATAGGCCACTTGTAAACAAAACAAATATTTGCAATCCAATAGGTCTTGAATTTGCGAGAATTAAAGCTATTGTCATTTACAATGCCAATAGCTCAAACTCTCGTAGATGCGAAACATATTGCAATGCAAATGCTTGTTGTATTTTAGCACTATCAAGCATTCTCGTTGTTTAATCATATAGTACTCAGGTGTCAATTTATTTTAAGGCTTTGATAGAATATAACCCACTAACTCAGTCTTTTTATTTCCATTTAGTTGCCTACAATAGATAATCAATCATTCAGATTAATCCTACACTTGGAGCTCACCTGGGAGGATCTGGAAGTGGGAACTCGCTTGTAAATTTGTGATGCCTTCCCTGTTATTGCTTCATTAATATTCAGGTAAGACAACTAGTATGGATGAAACTGAACTAATTAATAATAAGTAAGTAACTAACTGCTACTATTGTTTATCTAGGTTGCTGTAGACAATATAGGTCATAATGGTAGCACTCCCCCTAATGCTCAAGATAGTTAGAGAAGTATAAATCTTTAACTAGGTGCTGCGCTCTCTCTTAGAAGCACATAAACAGACTGTGTAAAAGCTAAAGACAGCAATGCAAAGTAAAAGTAAAACAAACTACTTCAGGCTTAAATTTAGATGAAATAAAATAGCAAAAGTTAAAATCTTTTAAAAGGAAATCCATTCTTTCTACTGACACAACATACCATCCCTTCTCTCCAAAGCTAACTGACCCAAGCCCCAAAGTCCTACAAGTCAAAATGTCCAAGGAAATTCACTCCCAACTCCCTTCCCACCCTCTGCTCCAGCACCAACAAATAAGCTTGTCCCCCCAAAACAAACACATTTAAAAAAAAGTGCTAGATAAGGGCCGGAGCTGGTCCAGGCTTGGCTCCATTGTGGTGAGTCGGCACTAAATAGAGCCCTTCCAATGCAGGATGCGGGGCAGCAGGTGCCTTGGGGTGTTGTCAGTGTGGGAGGGGGTGGCAGCAGTTGCTGGAAGCAGACGGCAGTGCCGGCAATGGGATGGCCAGGAGGGGGACCTGCTGCACTGGGGCCCAACTGAGAGGCATTTGATTCCTCCTCCTCTTTCAGGAACACAAGCGTCCGGATACACTCCAGCCTCTGCCACCGAAGACGGCCTACTATCTTCTGCCTGTAGGGTGGTCCGGATGGACCAGCAGGAATTTCTATAGTGAGAAAAGCAAAAAAGACATATTGTAACTAATGCTTTGTGCAAACAATTGTTTTAAATTACTGGGTGGCACAGTAGAAGTACATTGCTGGTCCCCCAGGACTATTGGAGTAGGAGAGTACAAGGCCAATTGTGTGTTTTACCCACACATGCCGTGCATAAAAAGCACTGTGTGGCAGAAAAGTATTAAAAGGCAGAATAGCACTGGATAAAAAACTGTGATTTGATTTTTTTTATTCTAAAGGCTTTTCATGTAACTATAAACAGAAACTTTGAGTTGAAAAATAAATTAACTCTTATTAATGAGTACAGCATTATGCACTATATGATATACAAGTTGGGTGTTGTGCTAAAATAATGAAGCCATGCTTATTGCTAGCCAGCGCATCAGGTAGTTTGATACTGTCTGCAGCTGGGGCAGCTATAGTTGACAATTATCTGTGTTTAATTCCAATGGCCCTGCTCTTCCCGAAATTAATATTTCTTTCTACCCTGACTCCAAAGAGGGAGTTGAATAATAAATAGGATACTATGTCACACTCCTCACGTATGAAGTGCGGATATTATTATTATCCTGCCTGCCGTAAGTAGACATTGGGGAAATGAATCTGATGAACTGCACTACAGGGAAAGGATCAGGCTATATAGATTGTATTTGGCACATTTGGCACTGTGTATCCCATATGCCAAACTTGACATCAAATCATGCACTTACTCCCATTTTACTCAGTGGCCTCACCAACCACCACATATTATTTCCAACAAATTAAATCACTGCTCAGCAAGCAAGGAAAGGAAACTTGACTTACTCTACTGCAGGGTAGGGTGGAGGGATTAGACAGGTAGGGTAGAGCTTTTTTCATATAGAATCGTGGGGACACTACACTGATCACTTATTTGTCATCTTTGGATTATTCAGTCACTGTACAGTTCAAAAGGGAAAATCTGAACAAGTGAAAATAAATCTGTTATGGGAAACCATGACATATATTCTGGAATCACTTCACTTCACATGGTTATAAAATTAAATGTGGCACAAGCCAAGAATGGATCTTCCAATTTGGTAGGCTGGAATGGAAGAACGTAGGAAAAAATAGAGTAGTGAAGTACTAAAAGGTATCGGAGAGGGAGTGAAGGGAAACAGCATGCCTTGTGTATTGGGTTTGCAATGCATTGAAACCTTTGTAAATGCTGCATGAACTGAAGCAGATGCACATTGCACAGCCAACACTGCAGTCACAAATGGACCCATACTGCACTCTGGTCATAGATGGCAAAGATTTAATGGGCGGGGAGGGGGATGAAGAATGTTGGATGGGATACATCAGGCTCACTTTACAAACACAGCGAGTCAAGGAACGAGAAGACAAAATATAAAATACCCCTCACGTTGGACCATAGGTTTGATAACCATACATAAATGAAGTAAGCAAAGTAGGTATGCAGCATGCTCCTCATGAGAAGAGTTGCCTTGCTTATTCAGCCAAACAATCCAAATATTAATTCATCCTTTCATTCTAATTCAACCATAGCCACCATGATTACGCTTTACTTTCTCTCATCCAGTCTTTCACCAAAATTTCCATCCATTCAATCGCCTACCTTTGTTTAAACCATCTTTTCGCCCATCCATCCCTTTACCCCAATTTCGCCCACCCACCCTTTCACTTATTTACCATTTGTTATCTTTTAACCGTCTGTTCTTTCATGTTTCCCTCAAGCCATCAACACTCGTTATGTGAGCTTTTGCTGAGTTGCAGATAGAAGAGGCTATAATAACTCAAACACTGCTTTGGCAGGTAAAGTTAGGGGGGCTCCCTTTGTGGTCATATGTTGATGAGGACGCCCTGGTACTAGCTAGTGATTATAGTAATTACAAGAAATTATGTGACTTACCAGTGCCCGTCCCTGCTGCTGCTCCTCCCCCTCCGACTGACCCGTCTCCTCCTGCAGTGACACTCGAGCCAGGATCACTGGTGTTCTGTGTGGCTAGAATAAAACAATATGCATATTTTAGATGCCAGATATGCCACCCCAAATACAACTACAACACAGCAAATCAGTTCAGTTAGCACTGCAGTATCTTCTAAATATCAGTCTGGGATTTTATTGGTTCACAAAGTTAGACAAGCCAGGGGTGGAATAATGGTCAATAAAATACATATGGTGATAGTTGTCAAATGCAATGGGAGTGGGCCTCATACTTTTTTCCAGCCATGCAGCACTGTCATGGGAAACTGCTGGTATACTATAACTATAAATGAGCGAGACAGTAGCACCCTATACTGTGGGTGTGGGGGGGTGATCCATGATGACCATGAACTCAACTGTGTTAGAGCATGAATAGGAAAAATAAAGCCTTCTCAACAAACAAACATGCTGAATTTTATTTATAATACTAGCTTACTTAGGCCTATAATCTGAATCTTCACAAGAGACTGCACCAACATTCCAATTCCCAATATTCTAACCTAAGAAGTTCACAACAATCATTAAACCCAACATTATAGAAATAATAATAAATAATACGACTTACTGGGGTCAGCAGAGCCCTCGGCAGCGCCGCTGGTGGTCGGGGCTGGCTGACCAGTTTCTCGCGGACCTTCTACAACCTCCCTCTTCTTGCCCTTAGGTGTTGATGTAAGAAATTAAAAAAAATGTCTTTTTAAAAGATTAGTCATTCAGTTAAAAATAATCACCAATTTTGTTTTTTTTACGACAAACAAACGCAGTCACATTGTACTTCTCTAAAACTTATCGCCTATAGTACTACTAGTTTTGGCTTGAGTCTATCGTCTATCGTTGAGCTGTCCATACTAACCCTGAAATCCCTATTCTAAATTTCCTTAATATAAACTGAGGGGTAGATTTACAAGAAACTGATGTCTCTGTAGAGATGCATCAGTTTCCCTGTGCAAGCCTGCGAAACCCTTGCACCACCATGGATGCGCTGTATTTACAATAAGTTGTACCATGGGACAAGGATTGACAGATGCGTCAGGAGTTCTGGTGTCCTAGAAGTGGTGCAGTGAAATCTTGTATATTTCACTGCATCACATTTACAAAGCTTTCCTGCATGGGAAAAAAATCTCTGCGAGCACGCAAAATTTCAGCGAACACGCGGAATTGCTTGTTCTGCCCATTCGTGATGCTTTTTTCCTATTCGCGAACGCTGTTTGCGTGCTCGGGGAGAAATATCTTGCAAACACGCATCACAAAAGTGACGCAACAGCTGCGCAAAAGTGTTGCAAGGAACTTGTAAATCTGCCCCTACAATTAGAACTAATTCATTGCAGTGAATGATCTTTGATTCTATTCCCATTTTTAAACCCACTTGAAGGATAAACTCAGTCTCCCTTTTTGCAATCCGTAAAAGCATACTACACATTGCTGCAAAATAAATAACTTGGAACTGTACAAGCTAGGTAAAGTCACAGAGAGAATGCCCTACTCACTGATTCACTATCATCGTGACAGAAGAACAGTCTGCAATTGCTTCTTAATTAATCAGACAAAGCGATCGCAGATGATGAGTACGATTACTTAGCTTGAGCACCTGCCTAGCAGAAATTAGAAACTGTATCACACGATAGTATACCAGTGTAAACTAAACGCAACTTACCTCTGAATGTGAGCAGCATGCTATTCAGAAAACAAATGTTAGCACTGTAGAACACAAACACACAAATAATTAACACTTACCAAGCCCGGGAATCTTGACGCCTAGCAGGTCGAGCAGTCTCTGTTTGCGGTTCATGATGTACGCCCAGCGGTGCGTCATCTGCTGGGTGGTGCGCTAAACCTGGCTGGTGTGACGCACGCTCCCTCACACCCTCCCCCAATGCAGCCAACGCTCCCGCAGGAGGTATTCACTACCAGGCCTGCCGCCTGCTGCCAGCATGGAAGGGAGGTGGCGCAGCACAAAAAAACAGTGCTGCCACCTCTTCTTCACCAAAAATCACCCGGAGCTGCACACCAGGGTGTCGCTGCAGCCCGCTTTGTAGCCTCCTTGCTTCTGCCATGGCACTGGGTGGGTTCAGAAAAAAAATAAGAAAGAAAAGGAAAGAAGGAGGATGAGTAAGAAAGGAGAAATAAACCAAAAGTTATGAAAAACATGAAAAGAATTCCCAAAACCATAAAATACACAAACACAAAGGCACATTGTAATACAAAATATAAAACGGTGGGGCAGATTAATTTAAAGGGAGAGGATTACACAGTGAAAAGAGAGATTACATTTCAGGCCCAGCACCATGCAGAGAGGAGAAAACCAAGGTGGCCACGCCCATACGGACCACTTGGTGCTGTTCAC
Source organism: Lissotriton helveticus (assembly GCF_964261635.1). NCBI lineage: Eukaryota > Metazoa > Chordata > Amphibia > Caudata > Salamandridae > Lissotriton > Lissotriton helveticus. The sequence goes on from NC_136067.1 coordinate 123,865,638, forward strand.
GTGAGATTTAGAACGCAAGAATGCACTTGAGAACCGCATGGTGCTGTGCACGCATGATTTGGAACATGAGGATGTAGTCTGCACTCCCATTGCAATGCGAACGGGTGTGGAACGGGTGTGGCAGCAAACTGTGACCGCTAGCGGAACTCCTCATAGCGGGAAGAGTTTTTTGCGACTCCGCATTGAACTTCATAGTGCAACTCCGCGAAGTTCGCTCAGGATTAGTGTTGAAACCTCCACTCCAGACCAGGAACAAGCCTTCAGTGAGAAATACACTCCTGCAAGTCTGGATGATGAGGAGCAGGCTGGTTCAAACTATTCACCCTGGGCAGACAGCTCCAGTGAGTTTCACCTGGCCTACACCTACACCTCACACCCTAGGTGTTAAAACACCTCAGCCTTTGGATACCCTTCACTTCCTGTATCCAAAGGAATATCACACTAATATTATACCCCCTAGTCCTGGCTGCTGTTGACCTAACACCACCACCACCTCCATTTCTACCAGGACCTAGTGGGATGGGGCACAGTGGGTCAAGGACACAGGGTAGTGGGGTTAGGGTTTCAAGAGAGGGAATCTGTGGGCCAGCAAAGTGATGCCACTGGGTTCATGGTTCAAGTCTTGGGATCCCTTAATCAGTCCCAAGATATGATAGGTCATGTCCTTAGAGAGCTCCGGGAGATGAAACAGTTGCAGAGGGAGCACAATGTTCAGATGGGAAATATTACCTCAAATTTGGGCTCCCTGGCTGGGATGCGGTATGATTGGACTTCTACTGCACCATCTTCCCCGTTCTGTGGTTTAACAACATCTGGGCCTACTACACCTGCCTCAGCCACAGAAGGAGAGTCCCTGCCGCAAGAGAAAACACCTACACCCACCTCCGTCCCTGCAACTGTGCATCCACTAGTGCCCCTAGTGTTCACTCTGTGGACTATTTTCTGGATACATTTACCTTTCTGATGCCTGTTGTATTTTGTTCATTGGATTTCAAAAATGTTAGCTCTTCAATAATATTTTCACTCACCATGATTGTCTTTGTTGGGTTATTTTATTCATCTTTGTATTTGTTTTATTTAGTTGAATTAAATTAAAAATTACAAAATCAAACACTTGTTTTGTGTTTCTTTTCTCAATTTGTTCAATTTTCTTGTTTCCTCATACATTTAAAAAAGTAAAATTGAAAACGATTATTTATTCATAAATAAATTAGATGTAGGTAATGCTTCTCACTTTAAAAAAAAATGACAAAAAATAACAAAAACAACAAATCAAAAAGTATTATTTTATTAAATTGTAATAAAGAAATGCATTAGAACCCATGTATAACCCAAATACTTCATGCTATATTTCCATTTACAGTCCCGTATCTTGAGACCATGGAAGAACGGAATATATTAACCCCTTGGCTGCGGCACTAATTTGGTATGTGGTGGAATTTCACAACCAGCATTCAGTGGTGTGCTATAAGAAGTTATTTCTTCGATGATGAGACACATCAAAAGCTTCATACAGTTAGCACAAAATGAGGATTTTGTCAATGTGAAGGGAGAATTGTATGTTTTAGGTTACCTACCACACCAAACGTACAAAGACAAGCACCAAAACCACACCAACTACCACAACAACACACGCATTACAACCAACACACTCACACAAAAGCACACCTACTCACAAAACAATACCAACCATAAACAAACTCACTCACGCACCAGAATATCAAACACCAGCCTAAAAACACACATCCAAACATAGATATGAAACACCAGACCCACATGCAACTGCCAAGCATACAGATACAAGCCCATCGCCCACTCCAGTTCCCTCTTCCTTCAAAAGCCAGTCCTACTACCCATACTCAACCTTCTAAATTCACCTCTTATCTGTCCTTAACACCTACCAAACCTGAACCCACCCCTTCCAAAAAAAATACTTGCAGTTACTGCTCTGTGCACAATAAATGCTCTTTCTTGAGGAGGTTACCCTTTGGACTATGTTTAGGAAGCAAGTTATGGACAACAAAGCCACAAGGTTTATCACAATTATAAATAAAAAAAATAATTTTACAAAGTGTGTCCTAACATGATTATTCATTTACACAACATTGATTTTTAAAAATGGTAATGATGAAAATGTGAAATACATATTCTTATATTTATAACAGAAAAGACAAAAACAAATTAAATAACATATTTGTAAAGTCCCAAAATTTGAAAAAATATGTAATGGGCATTAACATTTTGGTGCAAGCATTCATCATGATAATGGACATTTGCACTAAAAAATAATAGACTTTTTTTATTTTGAAGTATTAATACAGATGTTTATGTTAAATTAATAAGTGGAGAAATAAACACATATGCATTACTCCTTAATGAAAATAGTAAAAGACAGAAAATGGACTAGACAAGGGCAAATGTAAAAAGTGATTTAAGTTTAGAACTAGCATTAATTACATGCCTAAGTTAAAAAAAAGTTTTATCTTTTCTGGTGCATTATATTAAATATAAATTATTAAAAAATGTGTAATGCATATGTTTAATATTTTATAGTATACGGAAAATAATTAAACACGCCTATATAAAAACATTATGAATTTTGATTAATTTCAAATTTGTGTAAGTGTCCATTATCATGTTTGCACCAAATATGAAAAAAAAGTTGATACAGGTGTGTTTCTTTAAATTTCTTAAATGACACCATTGCACACATATGCATTATACTTTAGAAATAGATTGCTTGTAAGAGAAATTTGAAAATGCAGAAGCCCAGAGCAATTCTGAACAGACAATTTCAAAGAAAACAAGTAAAAAATAAGCCTACCTTTGATTCCCGTGAAAACGGGGTTGAGTTGCTTTTCATTGCCAATTAGAAGCAGCATAGGAAGGACTTGGACGATCAAGTTTATGATGGAAAGGGAAGTGGAAAAAAATGGAAAAAAGGTATGTTTCTACCTTATATCCCTTAGAATTCGCCAACTCAGGTGTGGAGGTTTACCCGCCACAGTTACGTTGGTGGGAAGGTACATTGTTATTGGCCTGGCAGAAATATTGGCAGAACCCCCTCCAGTAGCCAATTTTGCCTATGGCACCATCAACACGGAAGAAAAATTCTGGCGGAGAAGGTAGAACTTAGACGGGCCGTCTTTCATAGACCTGCCAGCATCTAAATTAAGCGGGCATACAGCCTAGTAGGTGGATGGAGAAACCCAAGGAAAAGGGACAGCAGGAACAGATCTGCCAATATCTAAATCAGGCCCTTTATGCATTGTGGACAGTAGGTCACTTGGGTGGGACACCTACTTAGGAGATAGTGGGTTCATGAAACTGAACTTTGTTTGGATGTGGTAATTGCTTGATGAGTCAGCATATGCTTCGTGCATGCCTACTTATCAGGCAGGGCAGTCCCTATGAAAGCGGTATGGGGCTATTTAACTAAATACTGTGAACAGTTATGCTGGCCATGGAAGTGATAGGATTGAGCCGTGAGTGTTTTTGCAGAAGTGTTGAAAAAATACAATTCCCTATATTAGTATTTTTAGCACTGTGTCACTCTCTTCATTTGCCCCTCCTCAATACTATGCAAAAGAAACAGTTGATGGATGGAATGCTGAACAATGCAAACATTCACCCCCAGTCACAGCCAGGCTAGCTTGAATCCAGTGGTGTAGTGGGCACGGGACCCATGACTGGGCATACCCTTCATACTTAAGGCGACATATACAAAAGAAACAGTTGATGGATGGAATGCTGGACAAATCAAACATTCACCCCCAGTCACAAGGATCTGGGTTTAATCCATCATTCTTTTGCTCGCCAAACCACCCCAGTTTGGACCCACCCATGTGCAAATCAGTCTTGACCCTGTTCCGTGTGGAAACAGTCCAGCCCGAAATACCAAGCCAGGTCTTCCCTGAACCGGAAACAAACATCCTGGGACCAGTTTCAGGGCATCACCCATCATCAACCAGGTTAGCTTGAATCCAGTTGTATAGTGAGTATGGGACCTATGTCCGGGCATACCCTTCCCACTTAGGGTGACATATGCAAAAGAAACAAGTGATTGACGGACAATGCAAACATTCACCCCAGTCACAAGGATCTGGGTTTAAGCCATAATTCTTTTGTTCACCACCCCACCCCAGTTGGACCCAGCCATATGCAAATCAGTCTTGCCCCTGTTCCTTGTGGGAACAGTCCAGCCAGAACTGCCAAGCAAGGTCATCCCTGTACTGGAAACAAGCATCCTGGGACCGGTTTCAGGGCATCACTCTCCATCAGCCAAGCTAGTTTGAATCCAATGGTGTAGTGAGCACAGGACCCACGTCTGGGAATACCCTCCCCACGTAGGGTGACATATGCAAAAGAAACAGTTGATGGATGGAATGCTTTTATAAAGCAAATGTTCACCCCCAGTCACAAGGATCTGGGTTTAATCCATCATTATTTTGCTCAGCACACCACCGCAGTTCAGACATAGCCAGATGCAAATCAGTCTTGACCCTGTTCCTTGTGGGAACAGTCCAGCCCGAACTGCCAAGCCAGGTCTTCCCTAGACCGTAAACAAGCAACCTGGGACCGGTTGCTTGAATCCAGTAGTGTAGTGAGCATGGGACCACAACTGGGCAGACCCTTCCCACTTAGGGCAAAATATGCAAAAGAAACAGTTGATGGACGGAATGGTGGACAATGCAAACATTCACCCCCAGTCACAAGGATCTGGGTTTAATCCATCATTCTGTTTCTCACCCCACCACCCCAGTTTGGACCCAGCCATATGCAAATCAGTCTTGACCCTGTTCCTTGTGGGAATAGTCCAGCCAGAACTGCCAGGCCAGGTCTTCCCTGGACCAGAAATAAGCATCCTGGGACCGGTTTCAGGGCATCACCCTTCATCTGCCATGCTAGCTTGAATCCAGTGGTGTAGTGAGCACAGATCCCATGTCTGGGCATACCCTTCCCACTGAGGGTGACATATGCAAAAGGTACAGTTGATGGACGGAATGCTGGACAATGCAAACATTCACCCCAGTCACAAGGATCTGGGTTTAATCCATCATTCTTTTGCTCACCACCCGGTCCTTAATACTATAACACTATAACATCTCAGGGAAGAAAAATAAGGGAATCATGTTGCTTCTTCAACATAAGTGATAGTATTGTCTCTCGTATGTTGATATGAGTCAGTAGAAGTGCTTTACTTTATGTGATGGCTGATCAGTTGGTATCATCTTGGGATGCTGTGCTGTTAAAGATTGTAGGGATTTGTTAGCATGAGCTGAAAGCCATTTTTGAACTTGGCAGCCATTTTAGTTTAAACAACAAAAGAGTGTAATTGCTGTAATTACAACAAAGAGAGCATAGGAATAGGGATATACATCTTTTAAGATTTATATAGAAGGCCCTTACTCACTGGCCTCGTCGGTGACATGCTTCATCATGAGCCCGCAACCAACCCCACAAAGCCTTATTAGAAGACAATATAAGGGAACCCCAAGACATTCCCTTCACTTGTGTAACCTCATACAGCAGTTTATCCAATGCCGTGAAGAAATTCATCAACAAAAGTACCAATAAGACCTGGCAAAATCCCTTGTTCTCTTTTAAAAAGGGACGGAGCTTGAAGGACTCATTAGTCCACACACGACCAAAGGAAACCCCACCGATGGGAGAGCGATCAATCACTGACACTTGGGGTTTACCTAGAGTAACCGGCCATTTCCCCTGGTCCGACTATAGTGTATGCCACTTGACGAATCACACCAAATATCTAGATTTGGAACCTGGTAAAACATGGATGCAACGGGCCCATACAAACTGTAACTCTACAAATGTAGTCTACCTGATTACGTGCCCGTGCCAATTAAGGTACATTGGAATGACTACTCGGAAAATCAAGCAAAGAGTGTGTGAACATAGGAGCAACATCAGATGCCGCCGAATAACAACCAAGATGAGTGAACACTTTATTCAGATGAATCATACCACTAATGATCTCAAGTGGACCATCATTGAACAAATATGTACCGGCAAAGATATCCCACGCAGATTGTTCGAGAAAGAACAGAGATGGGTTTACTGGCTGGGGACTCATATTCACGGTCTAAATGACAATATTCCCTGGGCCACAGTATTCAAATAGAAGCACCAAGCCTCCTCACCATACAGATATGGTGCGCTATATACCAGAGCAAGATTACCTTATCCAACTGGCCTTGATTCTATTACTCAACCTCATACCCTAATCTTAGTATGTCCCCATACCTACGGACCATCAGGTACCCTAGAGACCCAGTCCGCTACCTCCCCCAAGGGATTTAATAACCTCTAAGACTCTCAGTACCAACACCGAAGCAACTGCCATCCCTCCAGTAAATATGTAAAACCTTATTCGTGTACCCCTAGTGTAGCATTTACACTAAGGGATGTAATATCCTCTAAGACTCCTAGTACAAACACCGAAGTAAGAGCCAGCCCTCCAGTAAATATGTAAAATCTTGTCTTATTTTACAACCCCCGAGTACAGCATACACACAACCCCCCGCCCCCCTTGGACTGGGTCCCACCCTGGCTAATTGAAATCCTCTTTTCTTCACCTCGGGTTGTATTCCCTTGTTTCTGCCACGATCGAGTGGTCCAACTCATGAGTGTTCAAATCCCTCTTTATCAGTAGTTATGAAAAACCAATAGACACTAACCATAGAATTATACCTCCTTGATTCATACAACATGTACTTGTCATGTAACACTTCTCCGAGTAACGGAATTGCATTTAATAAAGTTTTGCAATTGCTTTCGGAAGTTTCAGACAGGGTTAGCGTTCTAGTGTCTATATTTCACGAGCGCTCGTCCTCACCACTACGCGCTCAGCGATTGGCTGGGGAGACGCATGCTTACGTTTCTACGTGGATAGCCACGCCCACCACCGAGACCAAGCCGCGCATACTCTACCTCACTCCACCCTTATATACAGCATCTCCTCCGGTATCGGCTATCCTCGGGGTCCGGTTCCAGAGGGTTTGAGACAGGTGCCGAGCAGGAGCCGGGCGACGCGGGCGTGAGTGGTTTTCTTTCACCATTAGCTAAGTACCTTGGTCTAGTCGCCTCATTTCTTTATTTACGCAAAGGCATTTCCTCTGTTTTTCCTCCGTAGGGTGTGCCAATTTCGCCACCACCCCCGTGACCCATGGTGTGAGACTTTCTCACCCTACAAGTGAGCATTACTAATTCAGCGAATGTGCATGTGGTGTTGAGCTTTTTATTGTCACAGCTTTTGGCTCACTGGCCATTTCCGGTCCATTGATCGATAGTCCACCACTAAGTGTACCGCTAAATGCCCTAGTAGGCGTGCAGGTGTTTTTATACTTTATTCCATGGAATTTTAATCATGCACATGCCATGGTCAGACCACCCAGGCCAGGCAGTACCACAAATTATCTACTAAGGCATACACTAAAAGTTGATCTTCACAGCCTGAGCACAAATACATTGGAGATCATGGAATACCGATAACATGCTCATGATAGAGGATAGATAATAATTGTTTGTTTTTGTCTTCTCTTTATGTGTGTTATTGTCCTTTTCCTTTGCAGGTGCAACTGGTTCCTCTAAATTTGAGGCAACCTTGAAAAGGAGTCCTTTTTCCTTGCACTTTTTACACTCTTTTTCACTCACACGCCCTCTGGTCAGGGTGGGTCTTAGCACGCCCATACCGCCGAGGTATAGTTCATTTTGGTCCTGACGAATGCCAGGTAAATTTACACCACAATTGGCAGAAACATATTGACCTGACCTCATCTAAGAGAAAGTAGCCAAACAATTTATTTGGCCCCCTTCCGACATTTTGTTTTTAATATGCCTCATTGATCACCTAATTAAATTATTTTAGTGATACAATGTAGACATTTTTAATTCTAAAAAAATACTTCCACAACTTCACTTGTCACTTCACAAAAAAAACAGCTCCGCAGTAAATCTAGCGTCGAAGCACACTGGGGAGGCACTCGGCCTCTCCCGGTGGGGCCCAATGATGAAGCATGTCACCGACCAGGTCGGTGAGTGAGGGCCTTCTATATAAATCTAAAAAGATTGATATCCCTATTCCTATGCTCTCTTTGTTGCAATTACAGCAATTACACTCTTTTGTTTTTTAAACTATATTGCTAGGGACCAAGAGTGTAGTCGCTACATTTTCCCTCCCTCTCCCTTTGATGATTGAGCCATTTTAGTTAGCCATGTGCTCGCCATGTACTGTTTCCCTCTTCAGAGCCTTGCACATGCTCAGGAGGGCCTAGCTAGTAGAATGCAC